>NC_052146.1:231323197-231950324 GCF_902713615.1 Scyliorhinus canicula | reverse complement strand
GTTAGTGTCAGGATTTAGGTCCAGAGAAGCTTCATTTATCAGTACAGTGAGATAATTTCAATTTGAAACTTTATCACTCTCCGCATTTAACTGATTTGAAGGCTTTTTGCATATTGTGAGTGAAGCTACTCCATGTAGCCACAACATTGTGCCCAATGATTTTTAAACAGGTCCAGGCAGGATTCATATTTCATGTGGAAAAAAAAGGTTACCATGGATATAACTAATGAAAGCAGGTTTAAGAAGCATAGATAGTGAAAGTATGAGTAAATATATTTCAGATATGCTCTATCAAAATCCTGCATTGTCAAGAAGACCTGTGCCTTTGTGTACAGTGCTTAAATATAAGATTTGGTAGCTGATGTACTGCATATGAATATTACATTTTATATTCAAGCCATGGATGATATTTTTTTTGCACCAAAGTATTGACGCTAAAGAACCCATTTAAATATCTCTTACTTTCTATAACTAAGTGAAATGGCTGTGAAAATTAATTTTAGACGTTCCTTATTAACAAAATAATGAGATGTTACTATAAAGAGGAACAGGCGGCATTGGAATGACGAACCTATCAAAGCCTGTCATTTGCTGTCAACACTGACAATTAATTCTTTTCATACATTTTCATGCACCTTTTCCGAAAAGAAGTTTCTTGATTTAATAATCAGCAAAGGAAATATAACAAACTGGTGCAGTAATCATTTAATCATTTGAAAGCAAAGAGGACATTTCCATTTGGTCGACTTAAAGTTTATTGAATTATGGTTTGTGCATTTTAAATGGTTCAAATATAAATGTTTCAGTGCTAAAAATTATATTATGACCCGTAATACCTGCACAGTCAAATTGCAGAATGCATATTATCCCTGGCCCTGCATATTATAAAACTGATGTAGTGGTTAAGCATGTGTGTGTATGACTGTGGACATAATGACAGGAATGATTTTTCAAAACTACCAAAGATAATTCATCTTGAAACATGTTTATTCCCTTTTGAATTTCCTGGACTTGATGGTATGACATAGTTGTGATAAAACATATGAAATTTAACATTTAACCTTTTAGAATCTTATTAGTGCTGACCAAAAAGGTTGAACATTACAAGGAAATAAGAGAAGCCCACTGTGGCTAAAACTAATGTGTACTGGTTAGTGGACATTATGCATTGAACACTTACCTAGTTGACCAGTGCAGGCTCACTCATCACACTATTTAAAACAATGAGAAGCTGCAATAAAACAGCGCGTGTCACAGTATTATGGTGACTTAAGGGCAAGTACATTTTTAATAAAGTTTTGAACTGGGAACATCACAGAAATATTGTCAGTTGACATTGCTACTACCTGACATACATAAGAAGCAGCAGAATATTACATCTCATATTTACATAATGCTGGTTATGGTTTCATAAAAAAAAAGTCACTCTGCTGCCTCTACGTTGGAGCTTGGCAAGGCATTTCCCCAATGTATCACGTAGTTCAGAATCATTATCTGGGAAGACACCTATACAATGCAATTCAGGTGCAAGAAGAATATCTTAATGAGAATTTTAAAAAAATATATGCAAAATTAATAAGTCAGTTCTGAAGATATATTCCCATGTTCCCGGGTCATGTGATCGATCAAAATTACATAATAATATAATAATTTGTTTTGGTATTTGTTAATTATCCCTTGTTTGAGGACATAAACATTTGTGTGACTTATACATTGGTTAAAATGTTTCACCTATTAGAAGATAATCAAAGAATATTCCACACATTATCACACTGACGTTGTGGTGCCTAGAATATCTTTTTGGAAAAGAAGTACACAGACAAGTTTTAGTACTTGTAACATACTCGTTTTTACATCCATGTACTCCAGGATTCTAGGGGGCACAGTGACAAGTACTGCAGCCTCACAGTGCCAGGGACCCAAGTTTAATTCCGGCCTTGGGTCACTGTGCAGAGTCTGCACGTTCTCCCCATGTCTGCTTGGGTTTCCTCCGGGTGCTCCGGTTTCCTCCCACAGTCCAGAGATGTGCAGGTTAGGTGGATTGGCCATGTTAAAATTTCCCCTTAGTTTCCAAAGGTGCACAGATTAGGTGAGGCGATGGGGGAGGGGAGGGGGGGGGGGGGGGGGGGGAGTGAGCTGAGGTAGAGTGCTCTTTCAGAGGGTCGGTGCAGACCCGATGGGCTGAATGATCTCTTTCTGCACTGTAGGGATGCGATATTCGAAGGGTAAATATTCACCTGGCAGCAGTGCCAGTGACTATGTTCGCTTTATTCATTTTTCCATTTGTGCACAATGTCCACACTTATTAATCATAAAATGGAACATAAAACACAACAGCATTTGATAGACAACCTAAAAAAAAGTTACTGTTTGTCAGAACTCAGTCACATGTAACTGAAGGACCTGGCTCATGTATGATTTGACCTTCGTCAGCCGGCATGTATTGTGCATTGACCTATTATAACAAAGCAAAAATTCAAAATGACCCAAGCAACTGACAGAATGTTTCACCTTTCAAATGAAATGTAATATTTTCTGATAAGGAGCTTACGTTAGGTTTCTTTAGCCCGAAAACACATGTGTGCAGTATTTTGTAGAATTGAGCTTGAACAGAGAAGCATCCTTGACCATTACTGAACAAATTATGCTTTTAGGATAGATTTAAAGATGATACTGGCCCCGTTTTCTTGTCAGTGTTTTCGTGGATGTGTATTCTGTGGGATAATATTGGATTGGATTTGTTTATTGTCACGTGTACCGAGGTACAGTGAAAAGTATTTTTCTGCAAGCAGCTCAACAGATCATTCAGTACATGGGGAGAAAAGGGAATTAAACAGAATTCAAAAAAATACATGAGAATACATAATAGGGCAACACAATATGTACAATGTAACTACATAAGCATTGGCATCGGATGAAGCAGACATGGGTGTAGTGTTAATATGGTCAGTCCATAAGAGGGTCATTTAGGAGTCTGGTGACAGTGGGGAAGAAGCTGTTTTTGAGTCTGTTCATGCGTGTTCTCAGACTTCTGAATCTCCTGCCCGATGGAAGAAGTTGGAAAAGTGAGTAAGCCGGGTGGGAGGGATCCTTGATTATGCTGCCCGCTTTCCCCTGGCAGCGGGAGGTGTAGATGGAATCAATGGATGGGAGGCAGGTTTGTGTGATGGACTGGGCGGTATTCACGACTCTCTGAAGTTCCTTGCGGTCCTGGGCCGAGCAGTTGCCATACCAGGCTGTGATGCAGCCCGATAGGATGCTCTCTATAGTGCATCTGTAAAAGTTGGTAAGGGTTAATGTGGACATGCCGAATTTCCTTAGTTTCCTGAGGAAGTATAGGCGCTGTTGTGCTTTCTTGGTGATAGCGTCGACGTGAGTGGACCAGGATAGATTTTTGGTGATGTGCACCCCTAGGAATTTGAAACTGCTCACCATCTCTACCTCGGCATCGGTTGACCTTGTCATCTCTTGCCATCTCTACCTTGAGCATCGGTTTGACCCGACATCAATATTTCTGAATGTACATTCAATAAAGTGGTGTTCTGCATGGTTCTTGCCCCAACATCGGTGTTTCTGAATGTACATTTATTAGAGTGATTCAGTGAATCGGCCCTAACCTGTCATCAATGTTTCTGCCGGTGCATTCACTGATCAACACTGACTGCTAAATTTGGTTGTATTAGCAGACATGTTTTCAGTGCTACAGGTGCTTTGCCAAGTGCAAAATGGAGCCTGCGTCTCCACATTCACTTGCCCACACTGGACAACATTTTGGTAAGGGCATCAGCGTGAATGCAGGAAGTATTCACCTGATATGTGCAAAGTAGACATAATGTGATGTCAGTTAGCATGATTTGCTGTCGGTGTTGCTATTTTCAATCTAACTAATGTTCTTTCTTCACCTCGCAGAGCTGAACCTGAGTTCAGCAGTGAGAAGGACTTGCCACAGCCAATGCTGTTTCCAGCACTCTTAGATTAGTTGCTGATTGATTTCCACTGGCTGCTGCTGACTTAGTGCAAGTGTTTGGTCATTTGCACTGCTTTTTAATGTTTCTGAAGTCTACGGGAAACTCATAAAGACCTTGGAACTGGCTTAAAGTGTCCTGCTCGGACTACTTATAGGAACAAAGGAAAAGGTGAAGGCCATTCAGCCCCTCGAGCCTGCTCCACCATTTCGGTGGGATCATGGATGATCAGTCGCCTTACTCCAAGACATGGGTGCAGTGGTCTGCATCTCTCTTTACCTTCAGAATGGGTTGAGGCAACACTGAGGAAAACATGCTGCTCAAAGAGGGAGGAGGGCGAAGGTTAAGGTCTTTCAGAAGATGGCCATTTACATCCAGTAGATGGTGCTGGTGAAAGCTCGGTATCCTGTGAGCAATGATGATGCCTTCATTCTGCTGTAGCCTGCACATGTTGAGCCACCATGAGAAAACAAAGGGTTGGTAGGTGACATGTGTTTTCCATTGACCACCTGACACATGACTTTAGTGCACACGTGAGCAGCATACAAAAAAATTGAGCCATGCTGCAACATGAGCTGGCATCAACCCATTGGATCTGGAAGTGCCAATCTGGAGGAGCACTGTAGTACTCCCCAGAACAAGTGTCACAATTCACCATGGCCTGTTTCTTCCTGCACAATCACACCATCATGTGAGAACGGCCATTGTAGCTTGATATACGGTGAGCAACTGTGGAGGAGCAAGGAGCAAGAGAAGGAACAAGAGTAGGAGGAGGAGGAAGGGGAGAGGCAAATAGCATAATATCTATTCCGACAGGCAGTCTGTGATCGACTCATCCCACTCTGTGTGGTAGTCACCACTGATGTATATATTGTATACAGGATGTCGATATAGGAAGCCTTACGGTAAGGCCCCTGTACTACAGGTACGGGGGCAGATCCCTGCCTGCTGGCTCCGCCCAGTAGGCGGATTATAAATATGTGTGCTCCCCGTACAGCAGCCATTTCGTCAGCTGTTGTCGGAGGCCACACATCTCTGTGTAATAAAGCCTCGATTACATCATACTCTCGTCTTTGCAGAATTGATAGTGCATCAATTTATTACACTGAGTTTTTCAGAGATGGACCTCCGCATCAAGCCGGATCGCCTGCTGCTGCATCCTCAAACAGACAATGCCAAAAAGGACTTTGAACATTGGCTAGCCTGTTTTGAAGCGTACATCAGGGGCGGGATTCTCCCCTACCTGGCGGGGCAGGGGGTCCCGACGTAGGGGAGTGGCGCCAACTACTCCGGCGTCGGGCCTCCCCGAATTCTCCGCACCTTTGGGGGCAAAGCCCGCGCCGGAGCGGTTGGCACCACGCCGACTGGCAGCAGAACCGGCACCAGCGGCCTTTCAGGCCCGGCGCCGGGGCTGGCCGAAAGGTCTTCGCCGGTTCACGCATGCGCATGGCAACTGCCGCTGACGTCACCACCGGCGCATGCGCGCTGGGGGATTTTCTTCTGGTGGAGGCCGTGGCGGTGGCAGAAGAGAAAGAATGCCACCACAGCACTGGCCCGCCTGCCGATCGGTGGGCACCGATCGCGGGCCTGGCCACCGTGGGGGCACCCCCCGGGGTCCAATCGCCCCGCACCCCCCCCCCCCAGGATCCCGGGGGCCCACTCGCGCCGCCGATCCCACCGCCACGAGAGGTTGTTCAAACCTCGGCGGTGGGAGAAGCCTCCCAGCGGCGGGACTTCGGCCCATCGCGGGCCGGAGAATCGCCGCAAGGGCCTCACCGATCGGCACGGACGTCACGCCGATCGGCAGGGGCGTGATTCCCACCCCCGCCAATTCCCGGGTGGCGGAGAATTTCTGCCACGGCGGGGGCGGAATTTTCGGCGGCCCCGGCCGATTCTCCGACCCTGCTGGGGTTTGGAGAATTTCGCCCCAGGTCTGCGCCAGACACAATTCCAGAAGCACAGAAGCTCCAGATCCTTTACACACAGCTGAGCTCCAACATCTTTCCACTCGTCCAGGACGGGCCGACCTAAGCAGAGGCCATGGCGCTACTGAAGGAAAACTACGCTCAGCGGACTAACAAAATCTACACCAGACACCTCCTCTCTACGCGGCGCCAACTTCCCGGTGAGTCAGTGGAAGATTTCTGGCGCGACCTGCTCTCCCTCGTTAGAGACTGTGACTGTGAAGCCATTTCGGACACAAAACACTCGAATTTGCTCATGAGAGACGCATTTGTTATGGGCATAGGGTCTGACTACATCCGTCAGCACCTCTTAGAAGGGGCCACGCTCGACCTTGTGGCGACCAAGAAACTAGCGCTGTGACATACGGTCGCATCACGCAACATTCAGGCCTATGCCCCTGGCCGCGCGGCCCACCCCCCCTGTGCATCATGGACTCCGCAGACGGCCCCCCCCCATCGTGGACCCTATCAGCGACCGCCCTCAGCCAACCCCACGCCTTGCCGCGCGTCAGCCAACCAACCCCAGGGGGGCCCAAATGCTACTTCTGTGGGTAGTCAAAACACTTCCGACATCGCAGCCCGACGCGGAGCGCCCTCTGCAAGGGCTGTGGCAAGAAGCGACATTTTGCTGCAGTGTGCCAGGCCTGCCCAATCGCCGCTATTGTCCTGGCACTCCCCGCGTGCATCCAGTGAGCGCCGCCATCTTCCCCTTCTCAGACCACATGCGGCCAGTGGACGCCGCAATCTTGCTTGACTCGCAACACATGAGGCCCGTGTGCGACGCCATCTTGTTCCTCCCAAGACCAACGGGTGCCGCCATTTTGCCTCCCCCATGACACGTGCGGCTCATCTTACCCGACTCAGGACCCCTGCCCGTCAGGCACCTCATCCAGCCGCTCATCACCTGCAACCGCTGACGACCAGCCGCGCTTCACCTCGGTCACAATTGGCTAGTCTCGACCACACAGATCTCCTGCCTGCTGGACTCCAGGAGCACTGAGACCTTCATTCACCCCGATTCGGTACGGTGCTGCTCCCTCACGGTGCACCCCGCTAACCAGAGAATCTCCCAGGCCTCCGGATCCCACTCTGTGGCGATCTGGGGGTACTGCATCACCACTCTCACTGTCCAGGGCATGGCGTTCAGCGGCTTCCGCCTCTACATCCTCTCCAACCTCTGCGCTGCCTTGCTATTCAGCCTGGACTTCCACTGCAACCTCCAGAGCCTAACACTGAAATTCGGCGGGCCCCTACCACCCTTTACTGTGTGCGGCCTCGCGACCCTTAAGGTCGACCCACCTTCCCTTTTTGCAAACCTAACCCCGGATTGCAAACCCGACACCACTAGGAGCAGATGGTACAGCGCCCAGGACAGGACCTTCATCAGGTCTGAAGTCCAGGGCTGCTTCGGGAAGGCATAATCGAAGCCAGCAACAGCCCCTGGAGAGCCCAAGTAGTAGTGGTCAAAACTGGGGAGAAAAACAGGATGGTCATTGACTACAGTCAGACCATCAATCGGTACATACAGCTCGACGCAGCTCGCAGCTCGTCCCTCACACATCTGATATGGTCAATAAGGTGGACCGCCCATACACTGAGTTCGAAGCAGACGGCCACCTTTACCACTTTCTTAGCGTTCCCTTCGGCGTCACCAACGGGGTCTCGGTCTTCCAACGGGAGATGGACCAAATGGTTGACTGGTACGGACTGCAGGCCACCTTCCTGTACCTGGACAATGTCACCATCTGCGGCCACGATCAGCAGGACCATGACGCCAACCTTGCCAAATTCCTCCACACCGCCACTCTCCTCAACCTCACGTATAACAAGGAGAAGTGCGTGTTTAGCATGACCCGCTTAGCCATCCTCGGCTATGTGGTCCAGAACAGAGTTCTGGGGCCCGATCCCGATTTCATGCGCCGCCTCATGGAACTCCCCCTCCCACACTGCCCCAAGGCCCTCAAACAGTGCTTGGGGTTCTTTTCGTATTATGCCCAGTGGGTCCCAAACTATGCGGACAAGGCCCGCCCACTCATCAAATTCACTGTTTTTCCTCTGACGGCCGAGGCTCAGCAGGCCTTCAACCGTATCAAGGCCGACATCGCCATTCCAAGTGGAGAGCGATGCATCAGACATCACTCTGGCCGCCACTCTCAACCAGGCAGGCAGGCCCGTGACATTCTTTTCCCTCACCCTCCATGCCTCAGAAATTCGGCACTCCTCCATCGAAAAAGAAGCCCAAGCCATCTTTGAAGCTGTGCAACATTGGAGGCATTACCTGGCCGGCAGGAGATTCACTCTCCTCACTGACCAATGGTCGGTTGCCTTCATGTTTAATAACACACAGTGGGGCAAGATCAAAAACGAAAATATCTTGAGGTGGCGGATCGAGCTCTCCACCTACACTTACAAGATTTTGTATCACCCCAGTAAGCTCAACGAGCCCTCCCAATGCCCTATCCCGAGGTACATGTGCCAGCGCACAAGTGGACCGACTCCAGAGCCTGCACAACAACCTCTGTCACCCAGGGGTCACCCGGTTTTACCATTTCATCAAGGCCCGCAACCTGCCCTACTCCATCGAGGAAGTCAGGGCGATCACTAGAGACTGCCAGGTCTGCGCGGAGTCTAAACCGCACTTCTACCGGCCAGATCATGCGCGCCTGGTGAAGGCCTCCCGCCCCTTTGAACAGCCTCAGTGTGGACTTCAAAGGGCCCCTCCCCTCCACCGACCGCAACACGTACTTCCTCAGTGTGGTCGATGATTACTCCCGATTCCCGTTTGCCGTCCCATGCCCCGACATGACGTCTGCCACCGTCATCAAAGCCCTCAACACCATCTTCGCTCTGTTCAGTTTCCCCGCCTACGTCCACAGCGACCGGGGATCCTCATTCATGAGCGAAGAGCTGCGTCAATTCCTGCTCAACAGGGGCATTGCCTTGAGCAGGACGACCAGCTACAACTCCTGGGGAAACGGGCAAGTAGAGAGGGAGAATGGGATAGTCTGGAGGGCCGTCCAGCTGGCCCTATGATCCAGAAACCTCCTGGCCTCCCGCTGGCAGGAGGTCCTCCCCGACGCCCTTCACTCCATTCTGTCGCTCCTGTGCACCGCGATAAACGAAACCTCCCATGAACGTCTCTTTGCCTTCCCCAGGAAGTCCACCTCCGGGGTTTCACTCCCAACATTGCTGGCAGCTCCAGGACCCGTTCTCCTGCGTAGACACGTTTGACTCCACAAGGTGGACCCGTTGATTGACAGGGTACAGCTACTTCACGCCAACCCGCAGTACGCTTACGTAGCGTACCCTGATGGCCGCCAAGACAAACTCTCCCTCAGGGACCTGGAACCAGCTGGTTCCACACACACACCCCACTCCGACCCAGCGCCACCCTCCCTGCCCCCGGCGCACCCCACCACAGCACCCGCTTAGGGACAATCCGTCCTCCCCTTGCCCACACCCGGTGATGAAGAGGATTTCGACACTCTCCCAGAGTCACCGAAGACCAAGCCGCCGGAGTCGCCACCAACACTACGGCGCTCTCAACGACAGAGCAAGGCACCGGACCGCTTGAATTTGTAACATTATCTGTACTTTTAAAACACAATTTTCTGTATCGAGTTCTCCACCACCCCCGCCGGACTCATTTTTAATAGGGGGTGAATGTGGTAGTCACTACTGATGTATATATTGCATACATAGGATGTCGATATAGGTGCTTTACGGTAATGCCCCTGTACTACAGGTACAGGGGTAGATCCCTGCCTGCTGGCTCTGCCCAGTAGGCAGAGTATAAATATGTGTGCTCACCGTACAGCAGCCATTTTGTCAGCTGCTGTACGAGGCCACACATCTCAGTGTAATAAAGCCTCAATTACATCCTACTCTCATCTTTGTGTAATTGATAGTGCATCACTGTGGTACCGATGAACACAAACCTACTTCTTCATTCACCAACAGTCTTCCACCTTACCACCCCTCTATCACTGGCAGCACCCTCTTCGCCACAATATGCTTCCTTAAAACAATATTTTCAAACCAATGTTATCAATCAATCATCTAATATTCAGTCAACATTCACCTCATCCTTTTTCTGTTTCAATTCACCTGGCCTACTGCTCCTGCATAGTTACCTGACTGGCTTCAGCATAACTGGTGAAAGGCTCCTGACTTCTCGTGGTAGGGGGTGGGATGGCAGGGCAACGGGTGGGGGACAGGCACATTCTCAGGAAGGAAGAATTCTGTCTCCCCGATAGAGGTCAGCAAGTTCATACTCCACAGAGCCGCTGCCTCTCGAATGAAATGGTAGTTTATCAATCCCAATCCCAATGGCTGTGCTCACATGATGGCGTGCTTCTGCAGGAAGAAATAGGCCATGGTGAACTGTGACACATGTTTGGGGGAGTACCACAGTGCTCCTCCAGATTGGAGGATGGGTTTGCTGGACTGCTGTGAGACCGTGCTGCACCCTTTGCACACTGAAATGTGCAGCTCTGAAGGCAAAAGTTTGAGCTTGCATGGCCACAAGCCAAGCTGGTGTGACTTCAGCCTGAACTCCCACTACAGCAGCCGATGTTGATATTTCCAATAATGCTACAACATTGACTGTCAGATGTTCCATCACGGTAAGTTCCACAAGTGTAACCATGAATTTGATGCCCACTTAAATCAATGGTGGAACACCTGAGGCCCAGAGGCCACATGTGGCCTATCTGGGTTCTGCGTGCGATCCACGAGACAATTTGCTGACTGTTCCCCACGCATAGGGTTGCCAAATTCCGCTGATTTCCAACCGCTTAGTTTGTTCCTACCGGTATGGCTGAAGTGATATGCATGTAAAGCATGGGCAAGTGATGTGAAGTGAATGTTGATTGCGCACATCATTGACTGTCAGAGCCATTCATCCCTCTGCGAACAAAGTGTAAATATTTATTTTGCTTTTAGCATTTGAAGTTGATGCTCGTTTTATTAATATATATGATTAAGCATTTTCTATAACTTATGAATTATTCAACTTAAACGCTGGAAAGGATAGACTCCAAGCATGGTGTAAAGCCCCATGCTTGGTTGGTGTCAGACTCCTCCATGCTCATTGACCACAGGCTCCCTGGCAGGCCTGCCGATTCACCGTGTGCGCATACCCATCAGCCTTTTCCCATCAGCCACTTCTTCAAAGCCCTCATGTGAACCTGCTGCAGTTGAGCATGGTAACACAGAGTAACGCACTGTTACTTCACAACTCCAGAGTTCCAGGTTGGATTTCCGACTTGGGTCACTGTCTGTGCAGAGTCTGCACATTCTCCCCGTGTGTGCGTGGGTTTCCTCCGGGTGCTCTGGTTTCCTCCCACAAGTCCCGAAAGACATGCTTGTTTATTCGATGAATTGGCCATTCTGAATTCTCCCTCTGTGTACCCGAACAAGTACCGAAATGTGGCGACTAGGGGCTTTTCACAGTAACTTCTTGTAAATCTACTTATGACACTAATAAAGATTATTATTATTATTAGAGTTGGTGTGCGACTTCATCCTCTAGCAAGCTGGCATCTGCAGTGGTGTCTCACCACATGCAGACCCCACATCCGAGCTACCCTGCCGATGATTGTGAGAGTCAGAGCGAGCAAATCACAGAATCTGAAAAATATACTGGATGCAAGATGGTCATTCAGTCCATCAGGTTCATGCCATCCAGCTTCATCCCATTTTCCAGATCTTGCTGCATAACCTTGTAGCTAATGGCACTGAAAGTGCATGTTCAAATAATGTGAAAGTATTAGGAGGGTTTCTGCCTTGACCAGTCTTTCAGGCAGTGAGATCCACATCACCCTCAAACACATCTAAATTTCCTTCCTCCTCAAGCAATGCCCCATTTATGGACCCCTAAACCCAGGGGATTAGGAATTTCTTATCCACTCTATCTAGACCCCTCCTCATTTTATACACCTCAACTAGGTCTCCCTCAGCCCCCTCTATTCCAAAGAAAACAACCCTAATCTAGCTAAACAGATATTGTTAACTTTGTTGTTGGGCTCCTCTTGCAGTCCTATTTTTTCTTTTGTCCACCGAACTGCCTTTGGCTCCCCCAGTTCCACGATTAATGCAGAAAATACTTCTTAGGGCTTCCAAATGTACTCTTTGGGGGTGGAACAGCCCATGTGCAGATTCCTTCCCGAAAACCATGCTTTGGGAGGATGAAAGCAGACTTTGTGGGGCAGCCGGGCGGACAAGGCACCTCACCTGACTACCTGGGGAAAGAGGGAGAGAGAGACAGAACCTCATCTGACTGTATTCTGAGGTGAGGGAAAGCAAGAGAGAATTGGCTCCTTTCGTGGCTGCACTGCACCCCAGGGAGAGAAAGAGATACAAGAAGGCAGTCTGCACCTTGCTTGACTGTCAGAAGAGAGAGAGAGATCGATAAGAGAGATAAAGACAATCTGCACCTCACCTGACTGCCCTCATGGAGAGTGAGTGCAAGAGAGAGAGAGAGAGACAGTTAGCAACCAACCTGACTACCCAGGGAAAGAGGGAGAGAGAAAGAGACAGAGAGATTCAATACCTCACCTGACTATCTGGGGAGAGAGGAGACGAGAGAAAGAGAGAGAGTCGATGCGAGAGAGAGAGAGCGTTAGCACACTGCCCGGTTGTACCTGAGGAGAAAGAGGGAGTGAGTTGGTACCTCGCCTGACTGTATCCTGGATAGAGAGAGAGAGATAAACAGGCAGACAGTCAGGTACCTCACTTGACCCTGAGAAGAGCTCCATCACCTGATTGTCTTCTTGACAGAGATCCAACACCTGACCCTATCCTGCAAAGGTTTACCTTCTAATGCTGTTTTTTTCTCAGTTAACAAACACTTACCTGAATCAACAATTCTGCAGATTTCTCATGAACCTCATTCAGCTAAACAAAGATTTCATTTCCACAACTCATCTGTGACCCAGTTGGAAATACCACTGATAACTGAACCCAGACAACACCCACAAAAGTATCCTACTGAGAGATGCAATAATTCCTTATTGCAATATTTTATTGTAACATTAAAGTAGCGAGATTATTGACTAATAATTTTTCATATATTTTTGGACACTATTTGGAATAAAGATGCAAGGTCCGCAACCAACAGACCCTTAAATGACTAATCAAAACAGTCTGGACAGAAAAATATTATGTATCATTATAGTTTGTTTGTCATTAAGTGACCAAGCTGTGGTTCATTAAGTAGTGCATGGAATAAATAAAACAGTCGAGATATAACATTTGAAGATATATTTACTGTACTTGAGCATTTGCGGAAGGTCATTGAACATTTTCCATACTGCATGCTGGTCCTCAGGTCTACATTCCTGGCATTGGCTACCAAAGCTGTCTACTCCCAGTCTGCCTTCTGAGAGACTGTCAGGAGAACATTCTGGCCCCCTTTGTATAAATGTCATCTTTCCTCCTCTATACCTCCATCATCAAGACTTCCAGTGCAATAATCGAAAAACATTGGAAACAGCTCCATGCAGTGCTGTAGCACCATTCAATTTTTTAGCAGCTCACCCTTCCACCTGTAACCAGTTCCATTATCAGCAGCAGGCAGAATGCATCTCCACCTTGAAGGAGTGCAGGCTGCTCAGGGCAAACTATCTCGAAGTAGCACTTGTCCCCCGTGATTTTTAAGGCATACAGCCACACAACAGCATGTTTTGCTTCAGTTGTATGCAGTAGTGTGATGAATGTTATCAGCAGCTGATATAATGGTCCCTTACCTTTAATGCATTGGCCCTTTAAGACCGGGCTTGGAACCCTGGGAGACTCTGCCTCTGGCTCCGCCCCCAGGAAACGGTACATAAGAAAAGGTTCACTCAGGCAACATGTGATGAGCACACTTCTCGGCTGCTGTACAGTTCTCAGATGATTAAAGCCTTTGAATCATCTATCTTCTCTCCCGTGTCGCGATTGAGGGTATCTCAAGTAGTCATTTGAATTAGTTTGCATACTACTTGAAAACAAATGTGGGCTAATCTTGTATCACAATCCTACGTCCATTTTTGGATCTTATCTAATTTTGCAATCATTGTGCATCAGCCCTGCCCTGCATTGAATGAAATAATACTGTGTATAGGCTCCGAATGTCATCTGCCTTTGCACAGAATTTTCCTTGTGCATACAGAGAAACAATATTGCTGAGGTGATTTAATATTTGAATATTGCCACTTACGGACTGTCTACAATCATGGGAATTAATGCACAAAAGATGGACGACGCCCCAGCAGATAAAGGGACATTGCACTTTGTCTTGTTATGAATTGTTGGCCATTATCTTAACAGCTGCCAGTCGCAGGGCTCTTGCCTTAGATAGGAGCCTAAAGATAAAACATACAAACAACGAGCAGGAATAGGCCATTCAGACCATCGAGCCTACTCAGCTATTTAATAAGGTCACAGCTAATCTGATAGTAAGCTAAAATCTGCATCCCACCTACCTCGGATAACCTTTCACCTCCTTATTTACCAGGATTCTATCCACTGCTGCCTCAAAAATATTCAAAGACATCTGTTTCCACCACCTTTTCAGGAAGAGAGTTCCAAAGACTCACGACCCACTGAAAAAAAATTGTCTCACCTCTTATTTTGAATGGGTGACACCTTGGCCGGGATTCTCCGAACCTCCGTGCCGAAATGGCGCTCGGCGTGGGGCGGAGAATGGGGTCTCAGACCCGCGATCGGATCCGACACCGGGACGCGATTCTCCGGCGACCGGAGAATCCGTGCCAGTCGCGCGTGCACAGTCGACGCAACACCAGTTGGGGGCCGTTGAAAGAGGCCCACGCGGCGATTCTCCGCGGTCGACCGGCCGAGTTCACGCCAGCATGGTTCACATATGGTTCCACCCGGCGGGAGCTCGGTGTCACGGCTTCGGTGGCCATCCTGGTTGGCGGGGGGAGGGTGAAGGAATCAGTCTCCAGGGGGTGCTTCCACGACGGCCAGGCCCCATGATCTGGGGCCACCGATCGGCGAGTGGGCGCAAAATTGGGGGGGCCTACCTTCTTCCGCTCCGGCCCACTGTGTGGCTCCGCCATGTTGTGCGGCGCAGAAGCAGAATTGTTTCAATCAATTCACCTTTTACTCTTCTAAATGCCAGTGGATACAAGCCGAGCTTGTCCAACCTTTCCTCCAGACAACCAGCCCATTCCAGGAATTCGTCTGGCAAACCACCTCTGACCTGCTTCCAAATACAAACAATGCTTGGGCTCTTGTCAATTATCAGACAATATGCACCACATTCTGATAAAAGCAAATTACTTTGGGTTACAGCAGTAAGGGCTGGATAGAAAGCCAGCAATAAATTTCCAATATTGTCGTGGCCAAAAAGACAAAGGAATTTAAATGGTGGTGATCATAGCTAAGGAAGACAACCTGGAACAGGAAACAGATGGCCTTAGTGGGGTGGGGGGTGGGGGGGGGGGGGGGGGGGGGGGGGGGTGGGGAGGGAGACGGAGGTAAGGAAAAAACAAGATGGAAAGTGTGATGAAAAGTGGGTGGAGAAATGAGCAATGGAAGAAAAGAAAATTGATAGAAGTAAAAATGGGGTGAAGGCTGTAAACGTGCCTAATCAGAAGATGATCTTAGGCAAGTTAGGCACCTTCCCATTAGACATGTTACAGCGTTCCGAATCTGACACAGAATTCAACAACTTCAGAGAATGAAATCTCTCATCCACTTTCACCCCAAGCTTATTTCTATAAATTTATTTTTATTTCTTCCATTGATTCATTTTTCCATCTCATTTTTGCTTGACCACCGTCTCCCATTCCCCCACCCACCTTTGGCCTTCTACCCAGCACTACTACTCCAGCCCGCCTCCCCCAAGGCAGTATTAAATCTTATCTTACTTCCAGTTGTCTCTTGCTCTGACAAGTGTCACCCAGACTCAAAACCTTAACTCCTTTCTCTCTCTCCACAGATGCAGTTTGAGTTTCTGGGATTTTCCAGCATTTTTTGTTTTTGATACAAAACATTCCCCCTGACTCTGAAGTCATGTTATCGTACTGCACATCCTCTACTCAAAAGAAAATTGTTTTTCACCTTCAAATGTTTGTCATTCATTGATAAATCATTACGGGTAACTTTCAACAGGCAATACAATTCTCCCATTTCAGATATTCCTCTTTCTTTTCAAAATGGTTTTTAGTCGTAGTGTTCATCAAGGAGTAAACAACCTCACAGTGGTAGTATGAGCACATAGCAATACATTTGCAAACAGAAGTCCGATCCTATATAATAAATTAAGGCTTCATTTTATATTCTGGATTCTATTTAGAGCATTGGTTACCATTAGCCTTTGCACACAGATTGGTTCTTCATGATATTCTTCATCCCAAAAGGTTTAAATCTTAAACATAATAAAGGATTTTGAACTGAAATCCATTTAACCCTTTTAATAAATCACGTAATCCAATCGGAATGGAGCCTAAATAAAAGCCATAGTTATCTGTTAGTGATTAACAGATTATGTCATTGTGCATTGATTTAGTTCAAACAATAATGTTAACAACTGCTTTAAATGGATGCAATTAGCCAGGATCTTTCATGATATGTTTCATCAGGTTGGTTCAATTAGCTTGCAATTAGAAATATCCATGATAAAATATAATGGACATATTTGCAGCTATTTTTCTTTTGACATCCCTTCACAATGTTTTACAAGATCATTATGAAGCAAACAAAATCTATACCAATCGATGCTTGGAGAATTACATATTAATTTTAAAAAACCACTGACAAAGGTAAGGGAATTGTGATGCTGGATATTAGACCGGATACACGGGGCACGATTTAATAGCTGCATTGCGCTTAAGCAAGAGGATGACGAGGCAGTTAAATCATGGGAGAGGCCAAAATCGAGAACCCACCGGGCGCCGACCTGTTTGCAATCCAACCTGCCTGCTCCTGTTGGTCAAATCAGGGTACCGCTGTAAAGTGGTGAGAAACCAATAATCACCACTTAAATCCAATCTCCATACAAATAACGGCCTATCTAACGGCCTCCCGTGATCTATCGGCCTCCCCAGGGAGTTGTCACGTGAGCGCCGATTAGTACTCCTTTTTAAAAACGTGAACCTGGCAGAAGGGCTGCTGTGGAGACCCGCGGAGCTGAGTAGCCACCTTCGCTCCTGGGCAATGAGCCCGGGGGCACTGGGGTTTGCTACAGTGTTACACTGTTACACGAGTCGTGTTACAGAGGCAACTCCAGCCCCTGCCTGCCTGCCCCACCAACCGCCCATAATTCCCACTGACTGTGGAGGCCTGTGGCCAGACAGCTGAAGGCTATTGCAAACAGAGAATTGTCAAGCATAGATACGTGAGTACTTCACACCTCCCAGGTGAATGCCCGTGAGTGGACGGGCCGTGTGGCATGTGGGAGTTATTGCCCCGCATCCCAATCAGACTGTGATGCCTGGACACTGTGAGAACACTGTGGGAGGTAACACCATGGACACAGCGGCCAATATCTGAACACCCAGGGGCTGAGTCCCGGGACCAGGGACATTATCGCGACCAGAGGCTGGGTGTATGCACTGGGGAGCGGGCCAGCGCCCTGTCCAGGTGACAGTATGTGCGGGTGCCTGACGTACAGGCTGTGGGTCCGGTGAGCAGAGACCTCAGATGTGGCCAGCGGTGCATGGGCAGGGTTGGACGGGTGGAGGGGAGGGGGAAGAGTGTCCTGCGTGTCCGGGGAGATGGGGAATGAGATTGGTGCTCGTTCCGCAGTGCGGAAGCAATGCGAGAGGCGGATACTGGCCGAGGTCAACGATTTTTATTATTGAACAAATGTGTCCCCAATTGCTCCAATCCCCCGATTGTATCCCTACCCCTCCCCGTACACACAACACACCCAACCCCGTCCCCACCCCCTCCTCCCCAGTGCCCGCTCTGTGATCCTCAACCTGCTTAACCTTCCATGTTCTCCCGCTGTGCCCAGATGTGTCCCCAGAATGCACATCAGAAGTCGAGGCAGCCTGCTGCTTACCACATCCCGTGGCCTTCATTGCTCTTGGTGGGCATGCTCTGGGGGCTCAGGGGCCGGAGGGCCCCAGCGCACTTGCCGGCAGTACATGCCATGCCATGCTGCCCTGTTCCGGGTGCTGACTCCAAGACCTGCCGCTGTCAGTGGGGTGAGTCTCGAGAAAGCAGGTGGCCACCGTCGCCACTCCATAGGGTGGTTTCCGGCCTGGCACCCAGCACCCCCTCCTCCCGGTCGGTGCCCATAGGGCCCTGGGATTCACCTCGGGATGGAGGGGCAGCTGGATTGAGCCCCGGTTGCCCTGCGTAATCTGGCTCTGCCAGCCATGAGGGCTCCCCAATGTCTGCAATATGGTATTGAGGCCCTCGGTGATGCTCCTCAGTAACTGGGACATGCTCTGGAGCACCCTGGCAATGCCCACCTGTGACTGGGACACATCCCCCAGTGACTAGGCACACTGTCAAGATGTTCAGCCATGGCCGTCACTGACTGCGGAACGCCTTGGACACCTCCACTCATGCTGCCGGCATCGTGCACCAGGCTTTCCACTGCGGTCGCCACCCCAGCAGTGCTGGCCTTGGTGCCATGCATTGCTGGCGCCATCTCCTGTGCCTGTAGCCTCTGGCTGTGAAGCAGCTGGAGTGTCGCTGACATCCCCCTCTTAATCTCACGGCCATAGCCTATTGACTGCATCATCTCCGGGTAAACATGGTCCAGAGACTGGGACCAAGCTGGGTCCTGGGATCCATCAGACCTCCAACTGCTGTCCCGCCTGGACGTTCCTGACTCCACCCGATGTACATCAGCAACTGTGTGGTGCCTGACCACTACTGTTGCCCACCGAGTGCGTGTCTCTGCGTTGGTGGAGGGTATGTTGGTGTGATGCTCCATCAGGGGTCTCCTCGAAACTCTCCTCCAAGGTGATCTCATGGGAGGCGGGGGGGTCCATCTCGCATGGGCCGGCGCCGTTAGATGGAAATCCTGCGGGAGAATAAACACGTGGTCAGTGGGAGGGATGGATCAGTCCACCTACCCTGCACATCTTTTGGGTTATGGATCGAGACCTACGCAGACACAGGGATAATGTGCAAACTCCACACGGACAGTGACCCAGGGCCAGGACTGAACCTGGGACCTCGGCACCATGTGGCAGTAGTGCTAACCACTGAGCCACACACATATGAGTTGTTAAGGCCATGCAGACTGACCCATCCCTCCCACTGACCACTCTCCTCTCCTGCGGGTTTTACAATGCTCCGCCCCTTCAAAGCGGCGTATCAATGGCCTCAAGACGTTGCCTGAGGCCCCCCCCCCCCCCCCCCCCCCCCGTGCTCCACCCCCGACCGGCCGAATTCCCGACGGTGTGAGTCTCTCATGGTCTCACCCATCGGGAACTCGGCATAGAGGCTGCCGGTTCAGTCCAGCGCCAATCCGTGGGTAGGAGGGACTTTGTCAGGGGCTGGGTACACTTCTAAGGGGTAGTCCGGGGCTCGCGAGTCGGCTGAAAGGCAAACGGCCAGCGCCATGTTGCACACCGCTGCCGCTGAAGGCTGCCGCCATGCGTGGCCAAGCACCCGGCAATTCTCTGGGCCATATCGTCAGCTCGAGCCGGGTGCTCGACGCTACCTTGCTGATAGCTTCCAACCAAGCGGAGGATTGGTGGCCGTGTTATGCCGAATTTTCGGTTCCCACGATGGCGTGAGGAAATATCCTCAGAATCGGAGAATCCAGCCCCAGGCCTTTATATCTTCCAATCAGTTTGCATCCGCAAAAAGATATTGTCATTGCCTATTGCTTTGTAAATGTTTAGGTTAGTGGGGATGTTACATAATTAATTCTAATTTCAATCATTCACATTATCCAGCACGTTTCCATAAGAACATATCTGGTGGCATTTCACAGTGACGTGGTGAGGTTAAAATGGACAACCAGTTAGAAAAGGACTTACTTGGAGGGAAGCAAAAGCTCGGTCAAAGAGCTGGGTTCTCAAGAGAGTGTTAAAGGAGGAAAGGGAAATGGAGCAATGGGAAGGGGTGTGATGAAAGGATAGAGGATTAAGAAAAGATTGGAGTCAACAGATTGGTGGGGGTGGGATATCCTCCTTGACAAGCATTCCATGCCCATTAGATTCCCCCAGAAAATGCAAATCCAATTCCACATCTTCCCCTCACTTGCCCTTTCCAATGATACCCTCCACCACCCGTTGCTGTGGCCAAGACAAGACCCCAGACTCACCTTAACTCCCAGCTCCAACGCTGAACACTTTCCTCTTGGCCATTGAGCTGGCCAAGTCCTGAAGAGTAGCACTGCTGGCTAGACTAGCGGATAGTGAGAGAACTAGCACCATTGAATAATTTCACCAATCTACATATCGCAGGACATATCCATGTACATCAGCATTTATAGGAATGACCACACATAGCCCTTATGGAGACTAAGTCCCAGCTTCACTACAAGGAGACATGTGTGTCATGCAGAGCTACTACTGTGCTAAGCGGGATGAAGGAAAAAACGAACTTAACTCAAAACCTTACACCATTAATGTGCTGTGTTGTGGGTCATCAGCAGCAGTAGAATTGTGTTACATCGCAACTTGTAACCTCATGGGCCAGCATATCCTTCACTCTTCCAATACTTTCAAATCACATGTGCAACCTCAGCTGGAAATTTACAGCCCCCTGGGGAGGGCTGAGGAAGGATAAAAGGGGCAGTCATGGCAGCAGCACTGACCCCAGTGTCTACCTGCCTGCCCCTCTGCAATTTTACCAGCTGCAGGCCAAGAGTTGGGTGGTCCGCTTCCCTTTATGCCAATTGAGGCCCTAAGTGGCCAATTCATGGCCATGTAAGGGCCTTCTGCTGCAGCCACTGTGATTGTATTCCTGGCAGCAGAGGACCAGGCTAGTGGGTGGACTGGGTGAGG
The DNA here is from genome assembly GCF_902713615.1 of Scyliorhinus canicula. NCBI lineage: Eukaryota > Metazoa > Chordata > Chondrichthyes > Carcharhiniformes > Scyliorhinidae > Scyliorhinus > Scyliorhinus canicula. The sequence continues at coordinate 231,929,468 of NC_052146.1, read as the reverse complement.
TGCCTCCTTAATGGATGCACTGTGCCCCTCAGATACTCAGAGAGTGGGGAACCCCCCATCCCACATTCCCCCTTTGCCTATTCCAATGATCTCCCCCCAACTGGAGCTTGCCAGCCTGGGATTTAGCGTCTCATCTTGCATCCAATGTTGAATATCTTCCCTCAATTTCAGTGCAGTCTCAGCTTGGGGCAACGTTCCAGGTGGCATCGCGAGGGCATGAGAGCTGTCGGTTTCCCGATTGGTTGGCAGCTCTCCAAGGCATCCTGCCCACTCCTATTAAAGGATCGTTGGCTGCTTCATGACTGGCAGGGAAAGCCAACCCAAGTGGAGGTGGAGGTGCACCAAGTGCAGCATAACATTCAGCTCAATGGGAGAATAAGGAATGTTAAAGATCATTGCAGGAGCAGAAACAGCTGTAGCTAAAATAGATATGCCAACATTAAGATGCTGCAATAAGACATGTACTCTAAGCAGCAGAAACAGCCTGCAATAGGCTGAACTGAACATTTCTACAACCAATAGATCGAATCTAAGCTTCGTAAGCTGTGTCACATCTCACCTGGATTGGTGGGTGATGAATAAGTAGACTCAGTCAACATCCCCATTCTCAATAACCATGGAAATGTGTTTCAGAGACAAGGCTGAAGCATTTGCTTTGAGTTGATGAACCTTATCAGTCTCCTCCTCATATCCCCACCATCACAATGCCATTATTCAGGATGTTTGACTCACAATATATTAGGCAACAGTGGAGGGTACTGGGAACAAAAAAACAAAGGGCTGGATTCTCCGGTCGCCGAAATTCGTTCGGCGAATGGCCGGAGAATCCAAGTTTCTGACCAAATCGGGGGAGGCGCCGCTTTCGCGATGCTTCACCCCCTCCAAAGCGGCGTACTCTAAGGGTATGCCGCACCATGTATCGACGGCCTCATGTCAATGCCTAAGGTCCTCCTTTCGATGCTCCACCCCCGACTGGCCGAGTTCATGCCAACATGAGTCGCATGTAGTCTCACCCATCGGGAACTTAGTGTGGCGGCTGCGGACTCAGTCCATTGCCGCCTCATTCAGGGGAGGGCCGAACTGCGGGCAGGGGGGGGACATTATTCGGGGCTGAGGGCACTGTGGTGGGGTGGTCTGGGGCGCACAAGCCAGCCGAAGGAGGGGACTATTTCGCGGGCCGGGTCCGCGAGTGGCTACCACCATGTTGCAAAGCACAGCCGCTACATGCTGCCGCCGTGCGCATGCGCAGCCACGGACCCCGCAACTCTCTGGGCCAGAGAGCCGGGTGCTCAATGCTGCCGTCCTGTAGCCTCCAGTAAAACGGGGAATTAGTGGCCGTTTTGCACCAGTTTTTCTGGCGTAAAACACCACCACTCCTACGTCGGCATGGGGCCATAGCTCAAGAATCGGAGAATCCAGCCCAGTAAGTCCAGATGACATCCCAGTTGTAGTCCTGAAAACCTGTGATCTACTGCCGCTGTAACACTGGCATTTACTAATGACATGAAAAGTTGCCCCATATACTCTATCTCACCAAACGCAAACTGAACACAACCCAGCCAATCACCACTTCAGCAACCTACTTCCAACCATGAGTAACATGATGGGAGGAGTCATGAAAAAGCACTTGTACAGCAATAACAATTAGTTGGGGTTATAGGGATAGGGTGGAAGTGTGGGCTTGGGTGGGGTGCTCTTTTCAAGGGCCGGTGCAGACTCGATGGGCCGAATGCCTTCCCTCTGCATTATAAATTATATGATTCTATGAACATGCTCACATATGCTCACCTTGGGTTCTGCCAGGACTATTTGGAACCAGACCTCGTTACAGCCTTAGACCAAATATGGACATAAAGGGCGGGATTATCGTGGGAATCGTGCAGCGCTGTTTGGGGCCATTGGCAACGGCCCCCCCGGCGATTCTCCGGCCCGCGATATGGCCCGCCGGCGTATATTACACCAGGTCCTTACCGGCGGGACCTGGCTCTGCGGGTGGCCTGCGGAGTCCTCGAGCACCAAGTCCTTCGGCACTGGCTGGCAAGGCGCCAACCCGCCGGCGCCGGCCTAGCCCCTGAAGGTGCGGAGGATTCCGCACCTTCCAGCGGTCCGACGCTGGTACGCCCGCCCCGCCGGTTGGCGGAGAATCCACCCAGTATCCTTTACCTCCAAAATTATTCAGTGTGGAAGATTACATCCTCCTCTGGGGAACTCACGTCATGTTCCTGTGCAGGAGTCAGGACCCCAAACTGAGGGACCTTCATACGGACACCTGGGAGTGTCCAAGATGAAATGCGAGCCCGCATCTATGTCTGGTGGCTGGGCCAGGATATGGAAATAGAGCGACTGGACCAACAATGTAATCTGTGCCAGGAACTGCAGAAGCTTCAGCCGCTGCAGCTCTTCATCCCTGTGAGTGGACGGGACGACTTGGGCACGGCTTCATGCCAACTTTGTTGGCCGCTTTCAAGGCTCCACATGTTCCTGATCATAATTGACGCAAATTCAAAATGCCTGGAGGTCCACAGGATGTCGTCCATGACTTTGGGAGCAACTATCGAGAAACTGCACCTCTCATTTAGCACATATGGCATCTCAGAAGTCCAAGTCACCGACAATGGCATGCCATTCACAAGTGAGGTGTTTGGGAGTTTCATGAAAATGGGGTGCGAAACGTAATAATAATAATAATCGTTATTGTCACAAGTAGGCTTACATTAACACTGCAATGGAGTTACTGTGAAAACCCCTAGTCGCCACATTCTGTGTGCGGATATACAGAGGGAGAATTCAGAATGTCCAATTCATCTAACAAGCACGTCTTTCGGGACTTGTGGGAGGAAACCGGAGCACCCGAAGGAAACCCATGCAGACTCAGGGAGAATGTGCAGACTCCGCACAGTCAGTGACCCAGCGGGGAATTGAACCTGGGACCCTGGCGCTGTGACATCCGCACGGCCCTGTATCACCCAGCTTTAAATGGGCTGAATGATTGGTGCAAATGGGCAAGAGAGGATTGAAAAGTAGCTTTATGCTCCCTCGCCACACACCTTGCCAGATTCTTATTTTATTACCATTCCACTCCACACAGTGTCGCACCGGCAGAACTTCTGATGGGCCGCAGACTTCAGACCCGCCTCAGACTTGCTTATCCAGATATTGGTGAGAAAATATGCTGTGGTCAAGAACAACAAGAGCATTGCCCAGATAAGCACAAACAGACCGGAAAGTTCGGACCAGGTGACGCAGTCTACATTAGGAACTTCATTGATGGCGTCAAGTGATTTCCAGGCACGCTAGTTTGACAAGCAGGACCAGTATCGTACCAGGCTCGGGTACAGGACTGAGAAATGAAGAGGCATCGAGATCATCTGTAAACCAGGAGACTAGTGATGTGCAAACCTAATCCAGAGGAGCCAGCTTTGGCTCAAACCACCCCAGTCCCTGCAGTTTTGATGGCATTACTCAAGGGGGACTCAATGCAGAATTGAAGGAGGTTGAGGATTCCAACTCCGACATGGAGACACAGGCATCAGTAGTTTCTGAAAGTGGACAGGCCGACGAGCAACTGCCGGTGGTTTTCTAACCACAGCAATCAGTGAGGAAATGACGTTCGCCATCTAGGTATGCAACGTGTGATCCAGCTCCACGAGTGCATGAAGCACAGCCCAGGCGAAAAGGAGCAAGCACCCTCCAACTCCTCCCTCATCAGAGGAGTTTTTAGACTTTCAGGGGAGAGATGTTGTAAGCCACACGAAGCCTACAGGTTAGACCAATTAGTTTCGCCCTGAGTCTAATTGAGTATGAGCTGTCCTGCTGAGGAGCAGCTGCTCCCATCGGCGAGATTATGGACACTGTACATAAAAAACACTCAGCCCAAGTGGGAGCTGGATAGAGAAATCCCGACTGGAACCTGTGTACAACGTGTAAATAGTTTCTTGTTCAATAAACAAATGGTTTATTTGAGCCTCTCGCGCGGACTCCTCTGTGGACACACTATTCACTGTTTAGTTTTTACACAGATTTACCTAGAGTGTTTCCAACAAGTTGAAAAGCTTGCACAGGAGTATAACTCCCAAGGAAATCAGCTGGAATGTCAAAGCCTCCAGCACTGTGGCACCCAGAATACAGCTCAGTCCGCCCCTGCAATAATATTCACCCCTACTCCCAAACATATTGCCCCACTCCCATGACAATGCCTACCCTCGCCTAACAGTGCTCACCCTCCCTCTGAAGAATAGTCACCTCACACCCAGACAATGTTCACTTCCCCTGCTGACAATATTCACGACCCCGCCAGATAATGTTCACTGTCCCCCTCTGGATAGTGTTAGCATTGTCCAGGGTGGGGGATGGGCTTTGTGAGTTGTGCAGCATTAATGGAGGAGTGGGGGGATAGGGAATGGGCAGGGTTTGGGGTTGGTCGGTTGGCATTGTTGGGGGTGAAGGAAAGGGTAGGTGAGCATTGCAGGTGGCTAAGGGGGTGACTGTTACCAAGGGGCGAGAGAGGACGACTGAGCATTGACGGAGGTGATGTAGGGAGGGTGAGCATTGTTGAGGGTGACGAAGGAGTGTGAATATTCTCGGGGTGAGGGAGGGAGGGTTACCATTTTCAAGGGGGAGGGAGGCAAGGTGAGCATTGTCAGGGGAGGGAGGGTGAGCATTGTTGGGGTGAGAGAGGGAGGATGAGCGTTGGGTGAGGGTGACTATTATCGATGGGGAGGGAGGGTGAGCATTGTCAGGGTGAGGGGGGATGAGTATTGTCAATGGTGAGAGGGGGGTGAACATTGTAAGGGTGAGGGAGGAAGGGTGAGTATTGTCAGGGTTAGGGAGGCCGGGTGAGTATTGGTGTGGTGAGGGGTGATGAATATTGTCAGGGGTGAGGTGGGATGAGCATTGTCGGAGTTGAGAGGGGAGGAGTATTGTTGGACTGACGGAGGGATGAGTATTGTCGGGGGTGAGGAAGGATGAGTACTGTCAGGGGTGAGGGAGGATAAGTATTGTTGGGGGTGAGGGGGATGAGTATTGTTGGGGGTGAGGGGGGATGAGTGTTGTCAGGGGTGAGGAGGGATGAGTATTGTCGAGGATGAAGGAGGATGAACATTATCGAGGGTGAGGGGGATGAGTATTGCTGGAGGTGAGGAGGGACGAGTATTATTAGGGGTGAGGGCATTGAGTTTTATTGGGGATGAGGAGGGATGAATATTGTCTGAGATGAGGAAGGATGAGCATTTTCGGGGAAGAGGGGGGATGCGTATCAACGGGGATGAGGGGGGATGAGTATTGCTGGGGGTGAGGGGGAAGAGTATTGTCGGGGATGAGGAAGGATGAGTATTCTTGGGGATGAATAATGTTCGGGGTGAAGAGGATGAGTATTGTCGGAGGAGGGATAAGAATTTTCGGTGATGAGAGGGGCTGAGTATTGTCGGGAGTGAGGGGTTGAGTATTGTTGGGATGAGGGGGATAAGTATTGTCGGGGTGAGGGGGGATGAGTATTGTTGGGGTGAGGGGGATGAGTATTGTTGGAGGTGAGGGGAAATGAGTATTGTTGGGGTGAGGGAAAATGAGTTGTTGGGGTGAGGGGATATGAGTATTGTTGGGGTGAGGGAATATGAGTATTATTGGGGTGAGGGGATACGAGTATTGTTGGAGGTGAGGGTATATGAGTATTGTTGGGGTGAGGGTATATGAGTATTATTGGGGTGAGGGGATACGAGTATTGTTGGAGGTGAGGGGATATGAGTATTGTTGGGGTGAGGGAAAATGAATATTATTGGGGCGAGGGGATACAAGTATTGTTGGGGTGAGGGGATATGAGTATTGTTGAGTGAGGGGGAGGAGTATTGTCGGGGGTGAGGAGGGAGGAGTTTTTTCAGGGATGAGGGTATATGAGTATTGTTGGGGTGAGGGGATATGAGTATTGTTGGGGTGAGGGGATATGAGTATTGTTGGGGTGAGGGGATATGAGTATTGTTGGGGTGAGGGGGAGGAGTATTGTCTGGGGTCAGGAGGGAGGAGTTTTTTCGGGGATGAGGGGATATGAGTATTGTTGGGGTGAGGGGATATGAGTATTGTTGGGATGAGGGGGAGGAGTATTTTCAGGGATGAGGAGGGAGGAGTTTTTTGGGGGAGGAGGGGATATGAGTATTGTTGGGGTGAGGGTATATGAGTATTGTTGGGGTGAGGGTATATGAGTATTGTCGGGGGTGAGAGGACATGAGTATTGTCGGGGGCGAGGAGGGAGGAGTATTTTCGGGGATGAGGATGGAGGAGTTTTTTCGGGGATGAGGGGATATGAGTATTGTTGGGATGCGGGGATATGAGTATTGTTGGGGTGAGGGGATATGAGTATTGTTGGTGTGAGGGGGAGGAGTATTTTCAGGGATGAGGAGGGAGGAGTTTTTTGGGGATGAGGGGATATGAGTATTGTTGGTGTGAGGGGGAGGAGTATTTTCAGGGATGAGGAGGGAGGAGTTTTTTGGGGTGTGAGGGGATATGAGTATTGTTGGGGTGAGGGCATATGAGTATTGTTGGGGTGAGGGGATATGAGTATTGTTGGGGTGAGGGCATATGAGTATTGTTGGGGTGAGGGCATATGAGTATTGTTGGGGTGAGGGGATATGATTATTGTCGGGGGTGAGGAGGGAGGAGTATTTTCGGGGATGAGGAGGGAGGAGTTTTTTCAGGGATGAGGGGATATGAGTATTGTTGGGCTGCGAGGGGGCATGTATTGTTAGGGTGAGGGGGAAATGGGTGTTGTCCAGTGTTGACAAGGACATTTAAAAAACTTGTAAGTCAATGAACTGAAGAGAGAGTTTAAGGGTCATGACTTCACATCATGATGAAAAAGGCCCGTGTGGCACTGCTGTTATTATGCTTTACCATTAACCCTCCTGACTCTGCTTATCACTGGATTGAATCTGGTGCCGGGACCTCAAGCTTCAGTGTACAAAGTCAAGTGGGCAATTTTATTGGCAGTAATTGGTGGACGTCCCTCTCCACCACTGATCCAATGATCTGGGCAATTAAATATTTTTCCAGCAATATCACCAATAATAATTTCAGACTTTAATGTTTACGTCCTAAATTAGCCACATGCTGTGTCAGAGATTAAATGGCAAACCTTGGTGAAGTGCCACATCTTATACTATTAGACCTTTCCTGTACCCTTGAGCTCAAAAACATTTGCCCTGTACGTTACTGTAAATGTGTGCTGATAATGGCACAGTGAGGACAACACAGTATCTGGGACCTTTGTGAAAAATGGGGTCACAGTGTATCTCCAGTTTATCCAAAGAATCCCAACAATACTCATATCCCCTCATCCCCGAAAAAACTCCTCCATCCTCATCCCCGAAAATACTCCTCCCTCCTCGCCCCCGACAATACTCATGTCCTCTCACCCCCGACAATACTCATATACCCTCACCCCAACAATACTCATATACCCTCACCCCAACAATGGATCCAAAGAAAAGGAATTCATGGAATGCTTACAAGATGGCTTTTTGGAACAGCTTGTCATGGAGCCCACAAGGGAGCAGGCTATTCTGGACCTAGTGCTATGTAATGAACCAGACTTTATTAAAGATCTTAAAGTAAGGGAACACTTAGGAAGCAGCGATCATAATATGGTTGAGTTCAGTCTGCAGTTTGAAAGAGAGAAGGCAAAATCGGATGTAATGGTGTTACAGTTAAATAAAGGTAATTACGAGGGCATGAGAGAGGAACTGGTGAAAATCAACTGGAAGCAGACCCTAGCAGGGAAGACAGTAGAGCAAAAATGGCAGGAGTTTGTATGCATAATTGAGGACACTGTACAGAGGTTCATCCCCAAGAAAAGAAAGATTATCCAGGGAGGGATTAGACAGCCATGGCTGACAAAGGAGGTCAGGAAATGTATCAAAGAAAAAGAGAGATCCTATAAAGTGGCCAAAAGCACCGGGAAATCAGAAGATTGGGAAGGCTACAAAAACAAACAGAGGTTAACAAAGAGACAAATAAGGAAGGAGAGGATCAAATATGAAGGCAGGCTAGCCAGTAATATAAGAAATGATAGTAAAAGTTTCTTTCAATACATAAGAAACAAACGTCAGGCCAAAGTAGACATTGGGCCAATTCAAACTGATTCTGGAAGGCTAGTGATGGGAGATGAGGAAATGGCTGGAGAACTTAATAAGTACTTTGCGTCTGTCTTCACAGTGGAAGACGTTAGTAATATCCCAAAAATTATAAAGGGTCAGGGGGCTGAGTTGAGTATGGTTGCCATTACAAAAGAGATGGTGCTAAAAAAGCTAAAAGGTCTTAAAATTGACAAATCTCCTGGCCCCGATGGGCTACATCCTAGAGTTCTGAGGGAGGTGGCTGAAGAAATAGCGGAAGCGTTGGTTGAGATCTTTCAAAAATCACTGGAGTCAGGGAAAGTCCCGGACGATTGGAAGATCGCTGTTGTAACCCCCTTGTTCAAGAAAGGATCAAGACAAAAGATGGAAAATTATAGGCCAATTAGCCTAACCTCGGTTGTTGGTAAAATTCTAGAATCGATCGTTAAGGATGAGATTTCTAATTTCTTGGAAGAGCAGGGTCGGATTAGAACAAGTCAACATGGATTTAGTAAGGGGAGGTCGTGCCTGACGAACCTGTTAGAATTCTTTGAGGAGGTGACAAGTAGGTTAGACCAGGGAAACCCAGTGGATGTGGTCTATCTGGATTTCCAAAAGGCCTTTGATAAGGTGCCACACAGGAGGCTGCTGAGTAAGGTGAGGGCCCATGATGTTCGAGGTGAGCTACTGGCATGGGTTGAGGATTGGCTGTCTGACAGAAGACAGAGAGTTGGGATAAAAGGTTCTTTTTCGGAATGGCAGCCGGTGACCAGCGGTGTCCCACAGGGTTCAGTGTTGGGGCCGCAGCTGTTCACCATATATATTAATGATCTGGATGAAGGGACTGGGGGCATTCTAGCGAAGTTTGCTGATGATACGAAGTTAGGTGGTCAGGCAGGTAGTGCTGAGGAAGTGGGGAGGCTGCAGAAGGATCTAGACAGTTTGGGAGAGTGGTGCAGGAAATGGCTGATGCATTTCAACGTGAGAAAATGTGAGGTCTTGCACTTTGGAAAAAAGAATCCAAGCATAGACTACTTTCTAAACGGTGAGAAAATTCATAATGCCAAAGTACAAAGGGATCTGGGAGTGCTAGTCGAGGATTCCCTAAAGGTAAACATGCAGGTTGAATCCGTGATTAAGAAAGCGAATGCTATGTTGTCATTTATCTCAAGAGGGTTGGAATATAAAAGCAGCGATGTGCTACTGAGCCTTTATAAGGCTCTGGTTAGGCCCCATTTGGAGTACTGTGTCCAGTTTTGGGCCCCACATCTCAGGAAGGACATACTGGCACTGGAGCGTGTCCAGCGGAGATTCACACGGATGATCCCTGGAATGGCGGGTCTAGCATATGAGGAACGGCTGGCGTTCCTGGGATTGTATTCATTGGAGTTCAGAAGGTTAAGGGGAGATCTAATAGAAACTTACAAGATAATACATGGCTTAGAAAGGATGGACGCAAAGAAACTGTTTCCGTTAGGCGAGGAGTCGAGGACCCGTGGGCACAGCCTTAGAATTAGAGGGGGTAAATTCAAAACAGAAATGCGGAGACATTTCTTCAGCCAGAGAGTGGTGGGCCTGTGGAATTCATTGCCGCAGAGTGCAGTGGAGGCCGGGACGCTAAATGGCTTCAAGGCAGAGATAGATAAATTCTTGATGTCGCGAGGAATTAAGGGCTATGGGGAGAATGCTGGGAGGTGGAGTTGAAATGCCCATCAGCCATGATTGAATGGCGGAGTGGACTCGATGGGCCGAATGGCCTTACTTCCACTCCTATGTCTTATGGTCTTATCTGCTTAACTCTATGAGATTTAAGGATTGTCAATGAAACCAAAGAACAGCAAAGAGAGTTGAGTTCAGATAAATTATAGTCAAATCAGGTACAAGGTGAGAAATAAAGAGTGAGAATGAAGTGTTGGATTAAGAGGGAGAGTAAAAATCTTTGGGAAATATAAGAGTATTTAATACCTTCCCTTTTTAAAAAATTTCTTAAGCCTCTAAGAATTTCAGTACATGCAGGAATGGGACACAACCGTTTAAATAGTTCCTTTTCTCGGCTGCAGAAGTTGATTGTCATTGCATATACAATCACTTTGTTAAAAGGGTATTTATGCTTTCAGTATAAATCCTAACTTTCTGCAGCAAATTTAATGGATATTGTAGGTCTGTTCATGAAGAGGGTTGTGTCATGTCTGGTTCAATATATGAATGTTATTGGTATTATGCACAGAAATACAGGGTATAGCCCAACCTATGAGCTAACTCCATGCTTGTATTTACACAGGTCTCTGTCCATTCCCCAACTCTCAGGTCATGTGTCTCTTTTCATCACACTGTGGGCGGTACTGTTTCCCAGTCCCACATCAACCCTTGCTATGCCAGATACCGTATACTACAATGTGCATGTGCAGATCCAGCAAGCTGTTATAATTAACTGTGAGATTGAAGACAAGCTGCCATTGGTATAGTGACATAATTGACCGGTACGTTGTGACCAATCGCAGCTCTGTTCTTCACCTGGACTTACCAATGGATTTGTGCATTAATAATGTCGTGTGTCGGGCAGCATGGTGGCGCAGTGGTCAGTACTGCTGCCTCATGCTGCCGAGGAACCGGGTTCGATCCTGACCACATGTCACTGTCTGTATGGAGTTTGCACATTCTCCCCATGTCTGTGTGGGTCTCACCCCCACAACCCAAAGATATGCAGGTTGGATGGATTGGCCACGCTAAATTTCCCCTTAATTGGTAAAAAATAATTGGGTACTCTAAATTTCTAAAAAAGAAATAATGTTGTGTGCCAGGAACTTGCTGTTATTTCTCCCAACAAGATTCAGTCTTAAATTTTACATCACCGTCTTCTGGGGGGCATTATTATTCTGATATAAACCGAAACCAATCAATTAAGTCAAATGCTAAAAATCTACTATTGCGGATAATTGGGACTTGTCTTTGAGGGTTCTATCCGTGAAAATCTTTCTCTGCTGTTGCACTCCTGGCTCTTATTACACGCACCATCAATGGAAGCTTGTCAACCCAGCTGATGTCCTATGATGCTTTGCACATTCAGCCCCACTGAATGAAGGCGAGCCATCACAAATGAAAAGCTATTTTCTCTGGAAGTATTAACATTTGGAAAGCCTAAGCATTTTTTCAGGCCATAAATCATCCAGCATAAATCACTTTAGATGATTACATTACAACTACCTTGTCATCGGGAATACAGTATCCTGCCCACACAGTCATAGCTACAGCATCTACAGCAATAGCTGCTCTTCCCACCCCTGTGCCATCAATGCCAGGTGTAACCTTGATGTGGAGATGCCGGCGTTGGACTGGGGTGAGCACAGTAAGAAGTCTTACACCAGGTTAAAGGCCAACAGGTTTGTTTCAACCACTAGCTTTCGGAGCACTGCTCCTTCCTCATCTGAAGAAGGAGCTGCGCTCCGAAAGCTAGCGTTTGAAACAAACCTGTCGGACTTTAACCTGGTGTTGTAAGAATTCATACTCGATGTAACCTTGTTCTTCTTCTTCCTCATTTATTTACTGTCCCTTGGTGGCATTATCCAGGGGCATAGGGCCAATTTCTACCTACATATTGATGACACCCAACTTTAATTCTATATCTTTCAGGACTAATGCATTGCCTCTGTACCGTCAGACCATTTCTCAGATATTCGCTCTTGCACAAATCACAATATCCTTCATCTGAATTTTGGGAGGTCTGAAGCCTTTGGCCTCCACCAAGAATTAAATGCTCTACCATCATAGAAATTTCCCTCCATGAGGCATGTCTCAACCAGACTGTCTGTATATTTGGCCATGAGCCGAGCCTCTGATCCCATATCATCTCCATCAGGAAGACCACCTATTTCCCACCCTGTAACATCACCTGCCTCGGTGTCTAATCCAGCTCATTGAAATCCTCGCCATAGTATTTGCCACTATCAGATGCAGTTACCCCAATGTCTGCTAACCATTACAAGGATTGTACTACGAGCTGCACCTAATTATTCCAGTTAAAATCATTAGGAAGGACAGTGAAATGGGGAAGGGGTGGGGTGCAGCAATAATATAAATACAGTCGGACGATTTCCATTAAATGTGATGGGCAGCAAATAGATAGAATTGAGGAACAGCAAATACAAGACTTTGGTAGGATTGACCCATACAATTCTGGATAGTAATGCTGTCATGAGGGTGTACAGGTACAGACATCAGAAAAGCATTTAGCAGAAAAACTGCTCAGAATGGGAGACTTTATTTTCATTTAGCTTGGGAGAAGCAAAAGAGCTACAGCAGTAAACACAATGAATTTCTAGAGTGCATTTAAAAAATATTGTATTGAATTGGTGGGGCGGCACGGCGGCGCTGTGGTCAGCACTGCTGCCTTACGGCGCCATGGTCCCAGGTTCGATCCTGCTCTGGGCCACTGTCCGTGTGGAGTTTGCACATTCTCCCCGTATCTGTGTTGGTCTCATCTCCACAACCCAAAGATGTGCAGGGTTGGTGGATTGGCCACGATGAATTGCCCCTTAATTGGCAAAAAAAATAATTGGGTACTTTAAATTTATTCTCAAAAAAGAATGGGGAATTGGGGTTGTGCTGACTGGTCCTGCAGTCAAGCGGGCTGACCATTGACAACCTGGCAGGGAAGGAGAAGGGCTGGTTGCCTGCCCTCTTCATCCTCTGCTTCCCCTTCCTTGCCCTCAGCTGGTCACCACATCCCTGTGCTTGGTGATAGAAGGATAGTGCAGGAGCTGACCAATCACAATGGGCAGCATGGTAGCATTGTGGATAGCACAATCGCTTCACAGCTCCAGGGTCACAGGTTCGATTCCGGCTTGGGTCACTGTCTGTGCGGAGTCTGCACATCCTCCCCGTGTGTGCGTGGGTTTCCACCGGGTGCTCTGGTTTCCTCCCACAGTCCAAAGATGTGCAAGTTAAGTGGATTGGACATGATAAATTGCCCTTAGTGTCCAAAATTGCCCTTAGTGTTGGGTGGGGTCACTGGGTTATGGGGATAGGGTGTAGGTGTTAACATTGGGTAGGGTGCTCTTTCCAAGAGCCGGTGCAGACTTGATGGGCTGAATGGCCTCCTTCTGCACTGTAAATTCTATGAACAATGAATCATGATGCACCCACAGGACTGTAGGTCTCCTCCAGACTGGTCCAGGCAGTGGACACCTTGCTTCAGCACCTCTATAATATGCTCAATGGTCTTTCTTCTGGTAGCCTGGCTCTGATTATATCCATGCGGCACCTACTGTGGCTGGGTTATACACCAAAGTCATGAGTCAGTTGGTAAATGTACAAAACATTGTTACCCAGTAGCCACCATCTGGTTTGACAACTTCAAACATCAAGACTACTGCCAGGATAGGAGGTATTCACCTGCAAAATGTGCTGAGCAGCGTTACACATCAACTGCCCATTAAGGGAATGGAACCCTTTTTTAGTGGTGCTATAGCTCAGTCTTCAGGCCCGGCATCTGTAAAACAATTTACGTGCCATCGTGGCAGCCTGTACCATGGGAAAGCTCAATATCCTGGCGAATCAATCATGCAGTCAGTTTTATTGCACTATTCAGACGGTGACCTTTGGCCAACTGATCGGCAGAGCTTGTGAATTGTCTCCAAATCCAGCCACCCCAAATCAGGTATGATCCTAGCCAAGGGGATATGGGTGTTATGCCTTTAATTCATTGTATCCACAGAAAGGTAGAATGTAATTAGAAACAGAAAAGGGGAAATTCAGCGGTGAGTATGTTTTGACTCAGCAGTTACAACTGATATGTAACCCAGTGTCGCTTCGGCAGTTAGGAAGCAGACATGGACCTGAGCTTTCTGGGATATCCCTTCCTGCCATCTGAAGAGTCAGCAGGGGACACATTCCCATTGACTCCGAGTGCTCTACCAGCCATTTCACACTCCAATGTCTGTCACTCTGCTGCAGGCGAGACTTGCGCCCTTACGTGGGAGGAGGCCTTATCTTGGAGGTGACAAGAGCTGCAGTGAATTGAAGAGTAACTTCAGGATGATGCCCATACCTAAGTCCGTACCTAAGGGTAAGGTATGTTCAAGGGTAGGGAAAGCCTGGGGGGCGCAGAAGGGGCGATCAGGTGTCAAGGGTGAGGTAGGGAATGGAGGGAGGACCACAGATCACTGGACCATTAGGTAGGGCACTTAAAAACAGAAAGGGGCTTCTGATCAAAATGCCCCTCCTCCTTCCCACTCCAGGCTTAACACTGTTCATTTTTGGGCTTCCCCCACGCCAAGTAAATCCTCCCATCAGCCTAAAAATTTAGACTGGGTGGAAAACAGCCCTTCAGAGGGGGGCAAGGGCAGGTTTCCCATCCGAGGCCTTGTCCACCCCAGTGTAAAATTGCTGTGAGGTCAGGGCAGGCAAGAGGGAAAACTGTCCCTTCAATTTCACAATCTCCCTTCCCTCTCTTCACCTAAAAAACAATCGGCAGCAGAGGGCGAAATTTAGGCCATGACCTTCAACTGCTGCCAAAAGGACAAACTGCCACTTGCTCTTTGACCCTTGAGCTGCTGCTTGGGAGGTTAAAGCTTCTCAGAAAAATGGAAAAAGTTCTCCTGTTAAATCCAATTTCTTTTTTAATTTCCAAGTTAGCGAAATTTTTAATCACCACATTTGCCAAATCATGTTAGATATGTCGGACGCGATTTTCCGGACGTTCACGCCAGTGGGCTTTTCCTGTCCCGCCGACTGTGCACCCCCACCCTGGATTTCCCAGCAGCGAGGGGCGCACTCAATGGGAAACCCCGTTGACAACGGCAGGACCAGTAGATCCCTCCACCGGCCAATGGTGGGCCACCTCCAGCCACCACAAAACAGGCAGCAGGTGGGTTGCTGGGTAATCCTCGCCCCGTAGTTTCACTATGATAAGCGAGTTTGCTTTCACTGCTTGTGCTGCACCTGTGTTCAGCATTGACCTTCTTACATGACCGAAACATGACCTGTCATGAGCTGTTTTTGATACATGGCGATGGGAGTAGATATCTGGCGCCATCATAATTATCTTCATATGATAAAAATAAGCAAGCAGACCTGCTTTTGAGTTTTGGAATTTAATAGGATGGCTGTTATCAGACATTGCAGTAAGTTCTAATTCCCATGGGAATATTGTGAAGACAGGCAAGGAAGGGGAACGTAGCTGTGTCTCAGATTCATAGGAGAACGTGGTTGACACTGATACCATGCATCTTACAATTGTGAGAGACAAAATGAGCCCACCCTGACAATGAGAACTATATCATATGACTGCGATTGGCGCATGTGATCCGAAACTATATAACTGATAGAGACATTTCTGTAGGTCAGTTGATTTTCAGATGTACTCAACGCTGACACCAGCCTGAGGTTCTCAAAAGTAATACAGAGAGTAGCACACGTTGGTATTCAAGGAGGACCTATACAATTAATATCAATCAACGTTTATTAGAATGTGCTAAATTGTGATTATAGTCAGTAGGTCATGAAGAAAATGGAAAAGATTTGAAATAAATCCACTGGGACTGAACAAACTGAGAATTTGCTGTGTGTTTTATATCTATCCATAAATATCTATCCATGGCACCTGCTTATAAAATAATACATCTGACAATTCATTAAAATGTTTAGACTTTTCAGTCAAATGGAAGGTATTTCCTCAGATGTGAACAGCATTTAACTGCAAATACTACTCATAATGGTGTTTTTAAAGTGTCTTTTGAACTACAGTGTTTGACTGACAATCTAAACATGTTCCATCTTAAAAATCTAGAAGATATTTTGCAGATGCGCATAATGAACAACGTGTGAAATTTGTGTAACAATGCCTTCCTCATATCATCTGCACATTTAAAGTGTAGCGTTTGAACCTTTTGTGCAGATACTTGGCCTGGAAATAATTTACATACATTATCCCTTAAAGATGAGCATATTTGGCGAGAGAAAATTAAATTAGGACTTTGCACTAATTGTGTCTCTATTACGTATGGTTTCTCTGTAGTTGCGAAGAGCCCACTATGTGCAAAATATTTTCACCTTTTGGGTGTTAATTGACAAAAGGGCAACTGAAGAAATAAGTATTTTATTTTGTCCATTCTTTTTTTCCAATTAAGGGGAAATTTAGCATGGCCAATCCACCTACCTTGCACATCTTAGAATATTGGGGGTGAGACCCACATAGACATGGGGAGAATGTGCAAACTCCACACAGACAGTGACCTGGGGCCAAGTTCGAACTTGGGTCCTTGGCACCATGATGCAGCAGTGCTAACTACTGTGCCACCTGCCGTCCCATTTTGTCCATTCTTAAGCACTTAGAACCCCAGAGAAACAGCCAGGTTATGTAATCTAGGTTACTGTGAATGTCTTATAAATATTTCATGAAGGAAAAAAGAAGTACTTGAGTGGTATCCTTAACTGGACGATATCAAACTTTGCACATTGTCATTTTCCTGGCCCTTGGCCCTGGGAATAATTTAAATTCATGACTCAAAGGCCAGATAAAATTAAAAGGTTGTTGGGTCTCCACCATTTCACATTACACTGCAATTTCCGAAACTTTGCAGTGAAGCCACACTTTCAAGGAAGTGCGGGCCAGATAGAATAATTGCCCAAACCTTCAATTACAGTTGGAAGCCCTAGTTTTGTCCCATATCAGTCAAAACGATACACAATTGCCTGCATTGGATTTTTTACGACAATCTTGCGATGGGATGCTCAGTGGCGGAGAGAATGCATGCAGAAACCACGCCACTTTTTAAGGCGCTAGTTGCCATATTCTGGTAAGTGAAGTGTTAAAATCTTCCAAATCTTCCATGAAAAGCTATGAAAGAAGAGAAGGGAAGGGGACAGAGTGGACAAGTGATTAGGACGGTTAAGGGGTGTAGGATGGCAACGGTTAGTGGGTAAGGGGACAGGGTATCATGCAAGTTGAGTGGCAGGGTGAGTGGTTAGGGTAGATGGGTAGAGTGGGTAAGGTGGCTTGGCGAAATGTGGGTGAGATGACAGGTGGGTAGGCTGGCAAGTGGGTAGGATGGCAGCTGGGTAGGGTGGCAGGTGGATGAATGGGTAGGTGGATCAGGATAGTTGGGTCAGGAGGGGTTGGCAGTTTGGAGACGAGTCAGTTTGGGCTGGGGAGAGTTGGGGTAAGGGGGTGAAGCTGGGTGGTGGGAGCTAGTCAGCTCAGGTTGGGGGTACTGTCAGATTAGGTCAGGGATAGCCATGTGGTGGGGCCTAGTTAGATCTGGCCAGGGTGTCGTTGAGTAGAGGGAATTAGTCAGGTTGGGTCAGTGGATAGTTGAATGCTAGGGGCTAGTCAGATTGGGCAGGGGGAGGTGGGTTGTTGGGGGAAGTCGGAGGTTCAAGGGGAGTCAGGTGGGGGATCAGTGTGAGTGATTGGGAGATCAAGTATATAGTTACCCAAGGTTACCAGGTTTTGTTCTGTCTAACATTTCCTGGGTTACTATCTAGGTAAGTACGTCAAAACTATCGGATGTTTTTGTCTCTAACTCAGAGTTGGAGAATGTTTTGGAGGGTCCCAGAGAGCACACAAATTGCCCATTGGAAGTTCAAACTTCCAAACAGTTCCAACAACGTCCTTAGGTTAGGACTTATGAGCTGCCTTGTAGCACACCTTCCAGGGTACATCCAATCTCCGACTATTCGGAGTTTGGAAGATCCAGGTCAATGTTTCTAATCTCCTGCCTTATGTCTGCACTTAAGACAATTGTGTTCAATTCTGGGGCGGGATTCTCCGACCCCCTGCGGGATTCTTCGACCCGTGATAGGCCGAAGTCCCGCTGGTTTCTTGCTAGTCCCGTCAGCGTAGATTAGACTAGGGCCCTTACCGGTGGGACCTGATGGCGCAAGCGGTCTCTGGGCTCCATGGGGGTGCCCCTACCGTGGCCTGGCCCGCGATCAGGACCCACCGATCCGCGGGTGGGCCTGTGCCGTGGGGAAACTCTTTTCCTACGCCTCGGCCATGTCAGCCTCCGCGAAGGCCTATGCGTAGGTGAACCCCCCCCCCCCCCCCCCCCCCGCGCATGCGTGGGAATGACGCCAGCAGCCGCTGACGCTCCCACGCATGTGTGGACTCGCGCCGGCCGGCGGAGTCACTTCGGCCCCGGTTGGCGTGATGACAAAGGCCTTCCATGCCGGCTGGCGGGGCGCAAACCACTCCGGCGCCAGCCTAGCCCCTGAAGGTGAGGAGGATTCCGCACCTTTGGGGCGGGTCGACACCGGAGTGGTTCACGCCACTCCGTCCCGCCGGGACCCCCCGCCCAGCCGTGTAGGGGAGAATCCCGCCCCTGGTCTCCATACCATAAAAAGGACATAGAAGCAATGGTGGAAGTGCAAAGAAGATTTACAAAGATGGCATAACTAAGAGATCCCAGCAATCAGGAAAGATGGAAAAGACTGGGCTTTATTCTTTAGAAGAGAGAAGGCTGAGAGGTGGCCTGATTGGGGTCTTTAAAATATGTACAGGGTTATCAAGTTGGATGTAATGGCAACGTTTCCATGTGTGGGAGAATCTAAAACTAGTGGCCATAAATACAAGAAACAGTAAACATTGTGTTATCTCGGACTCTACAAACCAGGAAACATCTGATGTTCCCCGAACAAGTATCATCACTTTTTCAACCGGTTGTCCTTCTGAAGTTGTCTGGTACGTGTAGCTGTATAATTTTACACTTTAATTTCTATTTCCAAAATTTTATGATTCTATGTATTGTTGAAGATTTAGAAGTAAAAAGAATACCGTAGTTTATTTCCTGAGTACCTGCATATAGTTAATTTGACAATTAATGTGACAATTATTGTGCTGTTTTCCATTAGTAAATAGAACTGGCACTGTTGATTAACTGGCACTACCCATTCCCAGAGCAGGCTTGATTTACTGTAGTGACTAATGAGTAACTATTACTTATAAAATAGTAAATAGTAATGAATTGTCATCGCAGTTACTAATACCTTTGAAGTCAATGGCAATTAGGGAGACACCTCTCCAGTGGCCATCCGGGAAAATAAGAAGTTCAGGAGTCTTTGGGTTTGTGCCACTGTCAACTGGTATTTGGCATTGGAGACTGCTGGAAATGGTGGCACCTTAAAGAAGCTGAATCCAGACCATGGCACCAATGAGCAAAATACTGCACAGGAGGGAACAGCAGACAGTAGAAATGCAGTTGTTGCATTAAGGGATCTGGACCAAAGGCAGGTATCTGTGGTGGGACTCTGAAAATGGTGCTATATCCCCACGCCGGTGGGACAATCGGCACCAACCACTCCGGCGTCAACAGCCCCCAAAAGTGAGGGATTATCACCTTTCTCGGGAGCTAGACCGATGCCGGAGTGGTTCCCACAGCTCCAGCCGGCACCGACTGGCCGGCGTGAGTTCGCGCATGCGCAAAACGGGCGGCGCGATCTCTCGCATGCGCAGACCAGGCGGCGTATTTCCGTGCATGCGCAGAACAGCTGGCGTATTTCCGCACATGCGCAGGGGTCTCTTCTTCGCGCCGGCCCCCGGACAATATGGCGGAGCCCTACAGGAGCCCAGCGCGGAGGAAAGAACGCCCCCATGGAACCAGTCCATCTGCAGGATTGGTACGCCCCGATCGTGGGCCAGACCACCGTGGGCCCCCCCCCCCCAGAGTTGGATCTCCCCGCCACCCCCACAGGACCACCCCAGCACACTTACCTGCCAGGTCCTGCCGTGTGTGAGGTGAGTAATTCACGGCGGAGAGGCTCGGCCAAACACATCAGCCACTTGGCCCATCGGTGCCCGGAGAATCGCCGGGGGGGCCGTTGTCAACATGGCGTGGCACGAGTCCCGCCGACCCCCAAAAAACGGCGCCGGAGAATAGGGCAGCCGGCATCGGGGAGGTGGGGCAGGATTTGCGCCTCTCCCCAGGGATTCTCTGACTCAGCGCAGAGTTGGAGAATCTCGGCCATGGAGTTAGGCCACAGATCAACCAGAACCTATACGGACCCGTGCACTTCATGTGCAGGGAAAGACAAGGTCAGCTTGTTGTTCATTGTTTATTCTTTCATGGGATAACCATCGATTGCCCATTCTTAATTGCCCTTGAGATGACTGGCTAGTTCAGTTATTTCAGAGGGCCGTTAACCACATTGATGTGGGTCACATGTAGACCTAACACCACCTAACGTGCACATCTTTGGACTGTGGAAGGAAACAGGAGCATCCGGAGGAAACTCACCCAGACACGGGAGAACGTGCAAACCCCACACAGTCACCCAAGGCCAGAATTGAACCCGGGTCCCATGAGGGAGCAGAGCTCACCACTGTGTCAGAAAGCACAATAGCGCCTATACTTTCTCAGGAAACTAAGGATATTTGACATGACCACATTAACTCTTACCAACTTTTACAAATGCACCATGGAAAGCTTCCTATCGGGCTGCTTCACAGCCTGGTAACTGCCCAGCTCAGGACCGCAAGAAACTTCAGAGTCGTGAACACCGCCCAGTCCATCACACAAACCTGCCTCCCATCCATTGACTCTATCTACACCTCCCGCTGCCTGGGGAAAGCGGGCAGCATAATCAAAGACCCGGCTTATACTCTTCCAACTTCTTCCTTCGGACAGGAGAGACAAAAGTCTGAGAACACGCACGAACAGACTCAAAAACAGCTTCTTCCCCGGTGTTAACAGACTTCTAAATGACCCTCTCATGGACTGACCCGATGAACACTACAACCCTGTGTGCTTCACCCGATGCCGGTGTTACGTAGTTACATTGTGTATCTTGTGATGCCCTTTTATGTATTTTCTTTTCTTTTCATGTATTTAATGATCTGTGGAGCTGCTCGCAGAAAAATACTTCTCACTGTTCCTCGGTACACGTGATAATAAACAAAATCTAAATCCAAATCCGTGCCGCCCCAGGTAAGGGATAGGTATCCAAGCAGGGTAGATAGATTTAAGATACAGATCAGCCATGATCTAAATGAATGCCAGAGCAGATATAAGGGGTTGAATCATCTACTCTTATTTCTATGTTCCTCTCTCTTCTCATAAATGGTTTATTGTATTTGTTAATAAAAAGTGACAAAGGAATTTCATAGGAGCACATTGAAGTGTTCATACTAATATTGCACAGCAGGTTCTCACCCCATGAATGTTTAAAATAGAAGATAGAATTGTGAAGCAATATCTCTTTAATTGGCTGTTTATCAGATTTCCTATTATAAATATTGCAGACTAGCCTTGCAAATACACATTATTATTTCCCATTTCAGTTATTAAGATTTTGATTCACATTTTAAGGCCATCCCCTCTGTTCCTGTGAGATTCATATCTCCACCTAACCTGGAGATGTTACTGAATATAAATTCCACGGATGGCATCAGATACAATTATAACACCTAACATTTATATTGATGAAAAAATTATGCAATGGCTACCTGGGGGCTGATCTACTGTGGCAAGTTGAAGCAAACAATGCCACCTCCAGTAGCAAGGTGATGGATTAGAACATTCCCTACACTAAATGGGTGCACTGTGACAACACCCAGACGAAGAAAAAGGTTCATAAATATGTTCACAAGCCCTGTCTGTTAACTGTTATCATATAGTGTGACGTTGCGCACAGGCAGTGGAAGCTTTGTTACAATGAAGGTTTTTATGGAAATATATTTTTGAATCCTTACCACAGCAAAATTGATGTTATTGGTGTGGTGATATGAATCAATGTACATGCGCAAAGGGTTAATGTAAATACACTACAACTAAGTAACCACTAGAGGGAGCACCAGAGGTGTCATGACATGCAGACACACAGCCAATGGGTCATTACAACAGGACACAACCAATGGGTAATCAGGACATCCAGAGGTGGCATTACCACAAGAGGGCACTTCACAACCCATATAAAAGGACAGGGCACACATGCTCTGCCTCTTTCCACAGACAGACATCGAGAGAGTACATCAGGGTTGATCAACAGCATCACACCCAGCACGTGGCTTAGA
Organism: Scyliorhinus canicula; assembly: GCF_902713615.1. Taxonomy (NCBI): domain Eukaryota; kingdom Metazoa; phylum Chordata; class Chondrichthyes; order Carcharhiniformes; family Scyliorhinidae; genus Scyliorhinus; species Scyliorhinus canicula. The sequence goes on along the minus strand of NC_052146.1, from coordinate 231,907,364 downwards.
GCAGGCTGGTAAAGCTAGACTGAGTTACTACAGCTAGATTAGCAGAGGGTCAAACTCATTTAAGAACTGTGTTTATAGTTCAATAAACAAGTTGAATCATTTCATAGTCTGGAGCTTCCTTTGTCAAGGAAGCAGCTTATGCTACATGAAGCAACATAACACAACAATTGGCACCCAATCAAGTCAGACTGCATTACATCATTCCAAATAAAGTTTTCAAAACGTGATTGGACAAGTTGAAGGGTATGGAGGGTGCAAGATGGGAGCCAGGAAAGTAAGGCATTAGTGTTACATTTGAAAACTACAAAGACAAGATAAGCATCTCATCCAGCAGGGGGTGGAGATAGGTAGAGACAGAAGTACCAATGTTACAGAAGTGGATGTCAGGTAGCCTGAGGATGAATGGTACATGGAGCTTAAAGAGTAAACATAACACCAAGGTGATGGATATGAAAGCAAAATATTGCGGATGCTGAAAATCTGGAATAAAACAAAATGCTGGAAGTATTCAGCAGTTCTGGCTGTATCTGTGGAGAGAAAAGCAGCTTTAACGTTTTGAGTTCTTTATGATTTTCTTCAGAACTAAAGAGAGGGAGAAAAGTAAACACTTTCTCTGAAATGCCCGAGACATTGGGCACGATTTACTGGCCACATCCCGCCGGAATCGGGATGGGACACAGCTGGTAGATCCTGGTGAAAAGCCTCTTCGGGGTTTCCCGAAGGTCATTGTGCCTTGCCAGACTCACTGAGAAGACCCCAGCTGGAAGCCGTTTAGCAATGGCCCGCCCCCAGGCGGAGCGACACTTGGGGAGGTCTTCCAGATGATCAGAGGCCCTCGGGTGGTTGGTATCTGGGCATTGTGGCACCTTGGCACTGCTGATGCCACAAGGGCACCTTGGCACTATTAACCTGGCATTGCCAAGTTGCCCAGGTGGCATTTTGCCCATCCATATGAGGTGGAATGCGAGGGGTATGGGGACCCTCCAACAGGTGAGTTGGGATGTTGGGGAGGATTCGGGTGTCGCGTTGGGTGTTTCAACAGATGGGAGCACCATTAATCACTTGCTGCAATGATGAGCAGAGCACCTCAGTTCAGGAAACGCGACTGAGTGCGGTCTTGGTGGGGTGTTCATCACTGAGGCCCAGAAACACATCAGAGTGCCGTTAGATAGCAGGTCGTTCCCACTGCTACAAGCACCAGGAATGACCCCTCTAATCGCACACCCATTAACTCGGTTTCTCTCCCCACAGATGCGCTAGAGCTGCTGAATCTTTCCAGCACTTTCTGCTTTATACCAAGGTTATGTAGTTTAGTTCATCCAAAAGAGGTGACTGAGGAGAAGGTAAAATCTCAAAAGATGTGACTGAGAAGAGGGAGGAATGTGTTTAGGGCGGAAGCTGGAGTAGTGCAGCATCGTGAGGTTATCCGTGGGCTTGCAGTAAAGCAAAGTGCTGAGGTGACCGTCCTTGATGGAGACAGCCTTCACAATGCTCCACTTCTCCAGCTTCCACCCTAAACTCATTGAAGCAGCCACCCACTATGGGCAGGCCCTCTGTAGACACACGATCTGCTCAGACGAGGAGGAGCATAACAGACATCTACAGACTCTGAAAGACGCCCTCGTATGAACAGGATATGGCGCTCGACTCATCGATCGACAGTTCCAATGTGCCACAGCAAAAAACCGCACCGACCTCCTCAGAAGACAAACACTGGACACAACCGACAGAGCACCCTTCGTCGTCCAGTACTTCCCCCGAGCAGAGAAACTACAACATCTTCTTCGCAGCCTTCAACACATCATCGATGAAGACACACATCTTGCCAAGGTCATCCCCACACCCCCACTACTTGCCTTCAAACAACCGCGCAACCTCAAACAAACCATTGTTTGCAGCAAATTACCGAGCCTTCAGAACAGCGACCACGGCATCACACAGCCCTGCCATGGCAATCTCTGCAAGACGTGCCAGATCATCGACATGGGTACCAACATTACATGTGAGAACACCACCCGCCAGGTACGTGGTACATACTCTTGCGACTCAGCCAACTTTGTCCACCTCATACGCTGCAGGAAAGGATGTCCCGAAGCGTGGTACATTGTCGAGACCATGCAGACGCTGCGACAACGGATGAACGGACATTGCACGACAATCACCAGGCAGGAATGGTCCCTACCAGTCGGGGAACTCTTTAGCAGTCAAGAGCATTCAGCCTCTGATCTTCGGGTAAGCATTCTCCAAGGCGGCCTTCAGGACGCACGACAACGCAGAATCGCCGAGCAGAAACTTATAGCCAAGTTCCGCACACATGAGTGCGGCCTCAACCGGGATCTTGGATTCATGTCGCATTACATTCACCCCCCCCCCCCCCCAACATCTGGCCTGGGCTTGCAAAATCCTACCGACTGTCCTGGCCTGAGACAATTCACAGCTCTTTAACCTGTGATTATCCCTTTCTCCAGGGCTCCATCTGGAGCTGTAGACTTAATTACCTGCAAAGACTCACATTTGAAGTATCGTATTGCATCTTTGACTTTGTCTGTATGTATGTTTTTGGAACCCACCTCTTCATTCAGCTGAGGAAAGAGCAGTGCTCCGAAAGCTAGTGATTCAACACAAACCTTTTGGACTTTAACCTGGTGTTGTAAGATTTCTTACAGTGCTCACCCCAGTCCAACGCGCCGGCATCTCCACATCATGACTACAAATAAAATGCAGTACTAAACCGCATCAGGATATATTATAGTGTGGCCAAAACTTAGCCAGAATGACATTTCATTGTGGTTGGGAGGGGAAGTCTGGATCTCTGGGAGGGGGGACCAGATTAAGGGGCCACCCTGATCACAGAGGAGCTCACTGATGGCGTGGGGGATGGTCCAGGTTACAGGTGGGGGGAGGGTGTTCCGCTTGTGTCCAGGCGGTCCTGATCATGGGGCAGGTCTGATAGTGGAGAGGGATTCCACCTAGGTACAGGGGTGCAGGTGGTGGTTAGTGGAGATAGCAGACAGATCATGGAGGTGGGTTGACGGTGTAGCTTGTTGTGCTTGGCGGAAGCACAGCAACTCCTCCTGGCCCATTCTGTAAAGACTATGACCTCATTGGCTGGATTTGATGTCCACCCCACTCGGGTTAAAGGCAAAGAGGCATGTGGAATCAAAAGAGTGACCTTCCTCTGCCTACATGTTCACCCCTCGAACAGTCTGAAATTTAAATAGGGCCTGAGGAAAACATCAAGATGCCCACCCTTGGGTTGATTGAGCCCCTTGAGTGGCCATTTAATGTTCACGTAAGTGCCTCATCCTGTTGCTGCTGCTATTTTACCTGCAACAGCGTGCAGAAGCATGCCAAATGTGAAGCTCAACAGCTTTAGCTGCACCAGTTGCTGTCAAGTCATGGCGGGGGGCCAGACCGCCTGGGCTCATCAGAAGCACCCTCTCAAGGTCAGCACCCCACCCTTGCCCTGTATTATTCAACTTCCCACAGTGATATGTTTTAAATCAGGAGCACGGTGGTGAGCTTGCAGCCTGCAAACGGCTGAGAGATGCGTAGAAAACTCACATTAAAGCAATAATGCTGCTCCCAGCAATATGGGCTCCCCATCATAGTTTTAGTCAGGGAATGGGGACCATGACGCCCGATAAAATCCAACCCCATGGTTTCAGCCCTTCGAATTTCCCCCGGCCTGGAAAAGCAACCAACTGTCGTCAAAAATGGAATAAGTATTCAAGTGAAAACGCTATAGTATATAAATGATCTATCGACGGCCTGCGAGCCAATTGGTCAGCTGCTCCTCCTCATTCTGCTTCTGTTAAAACCTGAAGTGGACAAGCTGGGCCTAGGTGGGCTCAGTTCAGGTTTCCTATATCTTGAACTTTAACCTCTGACGTGATCCCAAATCACTTATTCTTGGAAGCTATATTTCAGCCCAATTTGTTTGAGGAAGGAAAATATAAATTCCCCTGTTGAAAATTTAAAACAAAATTAATCACTGGCTATGTTAATGTACAATTACAATAAACAGTTCTTCTTGAGAGGCCATGTTGTGTCTGCTGCTTTACAATCTCTACACTTTTGGGTGGAATCTTTTTCGCTTTTTCGCTCTCTGGTGGAGAGCTGGGAAGGGGGAAGGGCATTTACTAAGGCGGATGTTGGCATACTTGAACCCTGCCTACCTCCTATCAGAATTGTATGGGCAGCAAAGTCCATAATCGACCTTCCTGCCCAGCTGCCAATTGAAGCCAATTAAGTAGCCAATTAATGACCCCTTAAGGGCCTCATCCCACCACCAGCTGCAGTTGGGCCTGTTGCCATGCAGCAGGCATGGTGGCTAAAACTATGCTACCAGCTTGTCACCTCACGGAGTGCTGGGGAGGGGGATGTCTGCAGATGACAGGTGAGTCCCCTGACACATCAACATGATTCCACGCTTCAATTGTCTTGTCCCCTCCATAAAATCCGTAGAATCCATAAAGTGCAGAAGGAGGCCATTCAGCCCATCGAGTCTGCACCGACCTTCTGAAAGAGCATCCTACTAGGCCAACTTCCCCGCCCTATCCCCATAACCCCATGTAATCTGCACATCTCTGAACACTAAGTGGTAATTTAGCCTGGCCAATCCATCTAGCCTGCACATCTCTAGACTGTGGGAGGAAACCGGAGGAAACCCACGCAGACAAGGGAAGAACGTGCAGACTCCACACAATCAGTCACCCAAGGCCAGAATTGAACCTTGTTCCCTGATTAGCAGTGCTAACCATTGTGTCTCCTTTGCCTATCTGCAGTGAAAACATATCACCAACCTCAAATATACTGAAAATCTAAAATCAAGGCATAAACATCCACAGTATATTAAATACACATATAAATCCACAAATGAGGAAAGTGATTGAAAGCAAAATAGCCTTCTTTGTCTCAGCTGTTATTTTACAGTAAAACTGTAGATCTTAACAGATTTCCCTAGTTTTTTTGGCTATAATTTTGCAAATAAAGAAAAATTGCGAGAGCAGGTTCTACTTATGCTGAAATATACTAGAATGACTGGAAATTTGTTTTGCTAATGCAAACTGAATAGAGATGATAAGACTTGATTTGCAGTGATTTGCCCTTTTCACTCAATGATTTAAAAGGCAATGGGATGGCAAGAACGACAGACAATTTGATTTTAACTGACCCAGCATTGAAGTTAAGGATGTTATTTGGGAGGATTGTAGGCATTTTCTGATTGTGGGATCATAGAATGTTCCAGGCTATATGATCGTCAACATGCTCTTGATTTTAAGCGTGTAGGAAGTTGACAAGAAGTTTATTGCTGGAAAGGGTATTTTTTCTCTTCAGCTAAAATTCTATTTGAAATTCAAGTCTGGAAAATTGTTGTTTTAGGAGAAGATTTATTTAACAAATAAGTTCAAATATTTGTTGAATATTTCAGAAAACAGTTTGGGTAAATGGTATTCCATGCCTTAGCCCAGTTATAGTGCTGGTTTACCTATAGTGGTGGTTTAGCTACAGTGCACGTTTAGCTAAAGTGCTGGTTTAGCTCAGTGGGCTAGACAGCTGATTTGTAATGCAGAACAAGGCCAGCAGCACGGGTTCAATTCCCATACCAGCTTAACTGAACAGGTGCCGGAATGTGGCAACACAGTCACTTCATACTTGTGACAATAACAGATTATTATTATTATACTGTCAGCATTTTAATATTTGCACACTGAAGAAGGGAAATTTTGATTTTCTTCTTTTATCCTCTCCCAGTAAGATCCCTTGAACAAACCCAACTGGTGTTGCAGAAGAAGAAGTATATTTGGAACAATAGATTTTTTAAAAAACTGACCTTGGATAAGGGATTATGTGAGAAAAGTTTTGAATTTTATCGAAACTTGAAATGCCCGTGCTGAAAAATCCTCAGACTAATCATCACTTAGAGATTTCAAACCAATTAAAGATCAAGTAGCACTTTGCATAAACTTATCATTTTAGACCCTTTATTGGGCATGTATCTTCCTTTTTACTGTTGCTTATCATTTAAGAAGCGACCGCTTCAGGACTTTGAAGTGTCTTTTTGTTTTGTGCTGGTCAGAATAATGCTTTTTTTTCCTGTTGGGAACTGGAGCATGTAAATGGGATGGTCCGGATCTAAGGTATGAAACATTCCCCATGTTCACTTCCCTTTGAAATGCATGAACCGTTTGAACTCTGCCTCAATATTGATGCACCAGATTAACCACGGTAGCCAGATTCGCTTTTAAAAAATTTATTATTGTTTATGCAAAGTTTTTGCGAAAGAAAACATGACCCATGATTACAATATGCCTCCCTACCTCCAGTGTCTTGGACCATACGCAGCAATAGCTAAAATGCATACAGCATTTCTGCAGATGTTACAGCTGCAACTTGTTAGATGGGTAACTGATTTTCAAAGACACTTGAATTGAGGGTTTAGTACGCTGGACGTGAAGGGGGGTGGTCAATTTGGATTCCATGACTGGACTGACCATGCATTTATTGAGTCTGTACCATGAAGAGCACAAGGAGATTCTGAATCCTGAAAAGGACATTCATCCTTTCGGGCTGATAGCAAGGAGGGACATGGCATTCATTTACAATTTTTTTTAATGAATAACAGTGTATATGCAAGAATATGAATGACAATGTATATGCAGTGTATAAGGCATGGCACGCCTTAGCAGCACTTTCTTTGGCAGTTATAATCCTAATTATATATTTGCTTCATTTTATTTGTTCCAGAAATTGGTCTTTCATGTCCTGATCATAATTTGAGCTGCGTTCAATTCCAGTATGCTCTAGCATAGCAGCCAGATTTATGTGCCTCCCTTTCTTGACTTACAGCAGTCTTTTAGATTAACCCTTGGGACCCGAGAAGCTCAGCCAGCAAGACTATTTGTTATTATGCAAAGTACCCTTTATGAATTCATACTAGCCGTGTCTTTATATCCCTATTCCAAATCTCTCTCTGTTTGTAGTCGATGTTCAAGGTAGACTTTTCCTGAGAAGAATAGATTCTGAAAATTAATCAGCACTGAGTAATCAACCCATCCTTCAAACTGGGTGAAGCTTAACAATAATTTTGCCTTTTGCAAAAAAAAAAATCATTATTATATTCTATTTATGACTGTGTGTTCCTCATTTCATTGAGTTCTTCAATGTTGTCGTGTTAACTCTTTATTGCAAAACAAAATCTGCAAAGGATTAAATTAGATTTTTTCTTTGGAGAACTGCCTTAATAAAAAAAACCCCAAAGAAATAACATCTTGAGGCTGTGTTCTGTGGTACTTTAGCTCATGGAGTAATTATATGGAGTGAAAGAGCAGAGCGGCAGTACACTGACCCGAGAGTCTTAGTGCTGCACTTACACTGGCACAGTGTCACGTTTTCAAGCACTACATCATAAAAAAAAGCTTTCCTTTCTCCGAGTCGAGACCACTGTCTATGTGGAGCACGCGGATCAGAGGGTCATTAAAAACCATCAAAGGAGGCAGCTTCATGATGGTAATAAGGTGGTTGCAGGGAAATAAAGTGGGCATTGATCTGCAGTATTGAGTGTGACATTTTAACCGAGCTCGGAGCCAGCACAGCTCCAGCCTCCCTCTATTCATCTGCCGGCCTATTTTAGTAAATTGCCTTTTTCCCAACCACTGGTCTCAGGGGTCAGACCATATTAGCTATCTTGTTAATACTGAGAGGATCAATACTTAATCAACAAGTAATGGGATTTTGCAGTCATCCCATATGATCTTTCAGTAAAGCCCCAAATCTATCTCAGCCATTCCTGCAGCTGACTAAAAATGTACAATGCTATAGAGCAGGGATTTGATGCTCTGATGCTCTTAGGCTCATCTGCATCTGATTAAGACACTGTGCTTCTGCTGTCCTTCACCTCTTTGTTCACTTATCCGCATGTAATGTAGCATTGCACAGGCATTCAACATCTTTGCTCAGCAATACAACAACAAAATGAATTAATATTAACTCGGTGAGATCTGAATCAGAATGTTCAAGGCCCTTTCTTGATGTAAAATGCAACCACAACAACCCTGAACCTGAAAAAACAGTCACACATCTGAAACAAGAAATAATATCATTATGGAGGAATATTTATGGCCACGTGAATCATTATTTATTAGTGATTTCGAAGCTGTGAACAAGTGTTTGAATCATTGGCTTGATTGTAATTCTCACTGGCGGGAACTAGGCTGGGGGTGAGTGTTAAGGGAGGGGAGTGTGGGGAATTAAAATAGTGCAAAGTGCTCCAATTGCTCTGATCTGGCTGACTACGATTTTAAATGCAGGCAGCAAGGACACCCACAGCTAGCCTTTTGATTTGATTTGATTCATTATTGTCACATGTATTAGTGCACAGTGAAAAGTATTGTTTCTTGCATGCTGTGCAAACAATGCATAGGGAAGGAAGGAGAGACTGCAGAATATAATGTTACAGTTTTAGCAAGGTGTAGAGAAAAGATCAACTTAATACGAGGTAGGCCCATTCAAAAGTCTGATGGCAGCAGGGAAGAAGCTGTTCTTCAGTCGGTTGGTACGTGACCTCAAACTTTGGTATCTTTTCCTGACGGAAGAAGGTGGAAGAGAGTATGTCCGGGGTGCTTGGGGCCCTTAATAATGCTGGCTGCCTTTCCGAGGCAGCGGGAATTATAGATTGAGTCAATGGATAGGAGGCAGTTTGCGTGATGATTGGCCTACATTCACGACCTTTTGTCATTTCCTGTGGTCTTCGGCAGAGCAGGATCCATACCAAGCTGTGATACAACCAGAAAGAATGCCTGGTAGGGTGGGGGGGGGGGGGGGGGGGGGGGTAGGAGGGGTTGTTGTTGGATGCTTTCCTTAACTCAGCAAATTGGGCTCCACAGCAGGCCCAGATGCCACCCTTTTTAACCTGAGGCCTGGGCAGGCTGGGGCAGCAGCAAGAGGAGCAAGGAGTGCAGGATACTTATGCACTCATGCACATAATGAGATATAGACAGGCAGTGACAGACACCCAGCACAGCCAATCAACACACAGGACAGAACACAACAAATCACCACTAGAGGGGGACTTCCTACTATAAAACACACGAGGCACTAACACTCCGCCTCTTTCCACTGGTGACATCTGTAGTGACAGTCAGGGTGTATATATCAGTCAGCACCTTCTACACGTGGATCAGAGCTAGTTTGGTCCAGTTAGTTATAGTTAGTACACATAGAGTAGTAGAGTGTCAACCCACAGCAAGCTGTGTGCAGTGTTACAGAAGTTCAATATATCGTATTGAACTATCGTCGATGTTTGGTGTCTGCTTTCGAGTACAACTGCATCTAGTTTCAGTCCGTGTTACCCCAGGGTGAATAACACAACATTTCTCTCCAACTGACACTTTCCCTTGTTGGAGATAGGACGGGCATACCGTGGTTCCTGGCAGAATTCCCCGCTGCCCATGGAGCCACAACCTGGTTGCTTCAGTCAGGAAATCAGTGAGCTGTATGTTAATGAGGATCCTGCCATTAAAGTTTGCCTGAACTTTCTTGCTGTCACTCCAGGATTAATTTAACCTTTGCTATGTTTTATCATAGAGTGAAAAGACTTGCTACTTGGACCTCACCTGCACATTTTGGACTGTGGGAGGGAAACTGGAGCGCATGGAGGAAAACCCCACGCAGACACGGGGAGAACATGCAAACTCCATGATGCGCTATCAATTACGATGAGATGAGAGTAGAGAGTAATCGAGGCTTTATTACACCGAGATGTGTGGCCTCCTACAGCTGCTGCCGAAATGGCTGCAGCTCGGAGAGCACACAACATTTATACTCCACCTACTGGGCGGAGCCAGGCAGGCCAGGGATTACCCACGTACCTGTAGTCAGGGGTCTTACGTAATACCCTCGTTTGCAGTGCAGATATAAATATAATACAACAGTGGTGACTACCACATTCACCCCCTGTTAGAATGAGTCCAGCGGGGGTGGTGGAAAACTATTTACATACAGGTTGTCATTAAAATTTCAGAGACGGTTACAATTTTAGACGTTTGGGCGCCTTGATCCGTCGTTGAGAGCGGCGCAGTGCTGGTGGTGAGTCAGGCGTTGGCCCGGTCGTTCGTGACTCAGGGAGCGTGTCGACATCCTCTTCATCCTCGGGTGGGACCAAGGGGAGGACGGATTGTCCTGGAGTGGGGGCTGTGATGAGATGCGCAGGGGGGAGGGAGGATGGTGCCGGGGCAGAGGAAGGTTGTGTGGGGACCCAGCTGGTGCCAGGTCCCTGAGGGAGACTGTGCCTTGGCGGCCGTCAGGTAACGCTATGTAGGCGTACTGTGGGTTAGCGTGGAGCAGCTGTACCCTCTCAACCAACGGGTCCACCTTGTGGAGCCGCACATGCTTGTGGAGGAGAATGGGTCCTGGAGCTGCCAGCCACGTTGGAAGTGAAAACCCGGAGCTGGACTTCCTAGGGAAGGCAAAGAGACATTCATGGGGGGATTCGTTAATCACCATGCACAGGAGCAACCGAATGGAGTGAAGTGCGTCGGGGAGGACCTCCTGCCAGCGGCAGGCCGGGGGATTTCAGGACCATAGGGCCAGCTGGACGGCCTTCCAGACCGTCCCATTCTCCCCGCTCCACCTGCCCGTTTCCCGCTCCACCTGCCCGGGGTTGTAGTTGGTCGTCCTGCTCGAGGCAATGCCCCTGTTGAGCAGGTACTGATGCAGCTCATCGCTCGTAAATGAGGAAATCCGGTCGCTGTGGACGTAGGCGGGGAAACCGAACAGAGCGAAGATGGTGTTGAGGGCTTTGATGACGGTGGTAGACGTCATGTCGGGGCATGGGATGGTGAAGGGGCATCTGGAATATTCGTCGACCACATTGAGAAAATACGTGTTGCGGTCGGTGGAGGGGAGGGGCCCTTTGAAGTCCACGCTGAGGCGTTCAAAGGGACGGGAGGCCTTCACCAGGCTGCGCACCATCTGGCTGGCCGTTAGAAGTGCGGTTTACACTCCGCGCAGACCTGGCAGTCTCTGGTGACTAGCCCTGACGTTCCCTCGATGGAGTAGGGCAGTATTGCGGGCCTTAATGAAGTGATAAAAGCGGGTAACCCCTGGGTGAGAGAGTATCCACTGTGGGGCAGGGGTCCTGAGTCAGTCCAGCCCGTGACCAGCTGGCCCATGTATACCCTCGGGACAGGGGCATCAGGGGGGCTCGTTGAGCTTACCGGGGGATCCAAAATCTTGTAATTAAAGTGGAGAGGCTCGATCCTCCACCGCAAGATCTTATCATTTTTGATCTTACCCCGCTGTGTGTATGTAAACATGAAGGCACCGACCATTGGTCTGTGACGGAGAGTGAATCTCCCTGCTGGCCAGGTAATGCCTCCAGTGCCGCACGGTGCTTCAATGATAGCCTGGGCCTGCCTTTTCGAAGGAGGAGTGCGAACGAATTTCAGAGGCAATGAAGGGTGAGGGAAAAGAATGCCATGGGCCCTGCCTGCCTGGTTTGAGGGTGGCGGCCAGAGTGGCGTCTGAGGCATCGCCTCTCGACTTGGAAGGGGAGCGTCTCGTCGACCGCGTGCATCGCGGCCTTGGCGATGTCGGCCCTTGATACGGTTGAAGGCCTGGTGAGCCACGGACCGTCAGTGGGGAAACCGGTGGGAGTGGATGAGTAGGCGGGCCTTGTCTGCCATAGTTAGGGGACCCACTGGGCCGAGTACGAAAAGAACCCCCAGGCATCATTTGAGTTCTATGAGGGGGCGCATGCGATCGGGGTCTGGCCCCTAGAACTCCGTCTGAACCACATAGCCGAGGATGGCTAATTCGGTTTGTGCTGAAACGCACTTCTCCTTGTTGTAGGTTAGGTTGAGGGAGTTTGGCAGTGTGGAGAAATTTGGAAAGGTTAGTGTCGTGGTCCTTCTGGTCATGGCCGCAGATGGTGACGTTATCCAGGTCCGGGGAAAGTGGCCCGCAGTCCGTAACGGTCAACCAATCGGTCCGTCTCCTGTCGAAGACCGAGACCCCGTTAGTGATGCCGAAGGGATTCCTAAGGAAATGGTACAGGCGGCTGTCCGCTTCAAACGTGGTTTACGGGTGGTTCGCCCTTGCGAATGGGGAGCCAGGACAGCAGCGAGTGCCACAAGAAGGTCAATGACCTAGTCAGGGCAGCCAGGGTGAGTACCCCCCCCATTCCCCCACCCCCAGGATGGGCGGCACAGGCCCTAGCTGAAACCGATATGGCTGGCACCCACCCATGCAGGCTGCATTGGCAGGATGGGCTGTGAACCTCTGGCAACATACACACAACCGCTGGTCTGCAATGTCTGCCTAACACTGTTGACCTTTATCTCTGTCATCCTTCCCCCCCCCTTAGGAGAAGCGCGCCCATAACAACTGGGAGAGTAGAGTGACAGGACCGGAGGGGGTCCACCTGAATTGCGCCCTCTCACCGTTCATGAAGCGAATGCCCTGGACGTAGCAGGCGGACGGACCCAAGGACCAGGCGGTTGTGGTTGCAGCGATCGGGGGTACAGCAGCAAGTGAGACCCCCCACTGCCTGCCCCCCTCCCCACCCCTCCCATGATCCCCCTGCCCCTTCCCTCCCTTCCCCCTCCCCATTCCCCCATCCCCTTCCACCCTTCCCCCTTCCCCCCCCCCCTGCCCCCCTCCCCACCCCTCCCATGATCCCCCTCCCCCTTCCCTTCCCCATCCCCCTGCCCCCCTTCCCCCCTCCCCCCCAGGCCATCGCTGAGGCCATCGGTGCCATTGCTCAGGTGCTGGCTGGTGTCGCAGACACAGACAGGGATGGCCAACTCCCTGAGCTCCATGGCTGCAAACTTGCAGACCCTTGTTGATACCAGAGCGGCCTCTAGGACTGGCAGCGCCAGGTGCCCGGGTGCTGGTTCCGTTCGCTCATCCCGTCCCATGGGAAATCCCAGGGGCCATCGGGCACCCTGAGGGAGGATGTGCTGGGGCCTGTTCCGGCTCCCCCTGCAGGGTAAGTCCAGGAACACCTTGACACCTCGGACTCCCCCCCTTCCCTCCCAGGTCCATCTGGTGGGCAACAGGAAGAACAGGCTGGCAGCTCGCTATCCCGCTCGCCCGAGGCACAGCCTGGCCCATCTAGGGCGGGCCTGCCCAGGAAACGTAAGCCCAAAGGGGACCTAGTCACAGGGCAGGAATCACAGGAATCTGCCTCCAGTTCTGCTGTACCGTCTGGGGAGCACCTAGCTGTCGTCATAGGGCCCGTAAGGCCAGAAATTAGACACTGAGTAAGTTGGCACGGGTGCAGGACACAGATTAGTCATCGGGGCTAGGGCACATGTATGAACTGTCTGTAATTAAAATCCCATTCACACCTACAGAAGCTGCCTTTGTGCTCTGTGCGATGTGTGCGGGGGTGGGAGGTGAGCACCAGTGTGTGTGTGAGGGGTGATCGGACATCGAGCTCAGATGAGTGTGCCCCCCCACACTGCCACCGGGTCGCCTTCACCACCCCGCCCCCATCAGACGATGGGACCGTGCGCTGCAGTGTCACGGCCGCATGCAGGGATGGTCCGGGTGGAGGGTGGTACTGTGGCCATGGGTCAGACATTGTCTAACGATGCAGAGCCCGGAGCTCATCGCAGAGCGGTTTGTCATCATCCTCCATGGCCAGCAATAGACCCACTTCCACTGGCGACCACGTGAGCCCTGCCCGTTGTGCCGCAGGTGCAATGGAGGGGTGGTGTGCATGCGGGTGATGCGGTGGTGGGCGGGGTGTGGGTGGTTGGTGGTGGGTGGGGTGAGGGTGGTTGGTGGTGGGCGGGTTGAGGGTGGTGGGCTGGTGCTGTATTGTGCTGTCCATACCCATGCTCAGCGAATCCCCCCACCCCTGCCTAGTCTGTGAACCGTGCGGCTATCACCCCGTCCCATGCCCCTTGGCACAGCCAGTATCGGTTGGCAGCCTCCCGTCCCTGTCCAGCCCGTATGTCCCATACATTGCCCTCTCCCATCCACATCCTCCTCATCTGGGGAGGCCTGCCCTTCATCGTGTTGCTCCTCATCCTCCCCCTCCTCTGCCTCCAGCACATCGTCCCTCTGCTGGATATATTATGCAGGATGTAGACAGACCACAATGATGCGGCCGACCCTATCCAACGGGTACTTAAGGCGCCCGCCAGAGCGGCCAGGCACCTGAAGTGCATCTTCAGCAAGCCAAGCATCTCCCGACCACAACCCTGGTCGTTGCTATGGGCAATCGTTGTATTGGATCTCCGAGTCGGTTCTGTGGTCTCCGTGGATCGGTGTCATCAGCCTACGACCACAAACGGATAACCCCTGTCGCCCAGTAACCATCCCCGCAACCGGGGGGGCGCTGTCCCTCGAACATGGCAGGGATGAATGATTGTGCCAATATGAACGAGTCCTGCACACTGCGGGGGTACTGGCACAGACGTGCAGGATCTTCATGCGGTGGTCACAGATCACCGAATGTTCATGAATAGGCCCCCTTCCTGTTCATGAACACCGCCCTGTTATCCGCTGGTGGCTGCATGGCGGCGTGCTCCCCATCGATCGCTCCCTGGACCATGGGGATCCTGGCCACGGCAGCGAAGCCTGCTGTCCAGCCATCCTGGTGGGCACGGTCCACAGGGAACTGGATGTGGAGGGCCACGATGTCATACAGGGCTGTGCTGTTCCTGTGTCTTAATAAGCTCGTTGTCTCGAAGTTGGAGAAGATGCTTTATTGTGAATTTGTTCTGTCTTCAGAGCTTAACTTACAGCTGCCTCAGATGCTGCCTGCCTGTCCTGCTGCCAAGTCCCCCTTCTGTGAAGTGTCCTCACTTCCTGTCCCTCGTATTTATAGCTCTCCCGTGCTCACTCTAGTGCTTGCTCAGTTGTATTGCATCTACACTGATATACAATCATCACAAGGGCGTCAGTCACTGCATGGAGCATGGATGCACGGTGCGCCGATAGCTGGGAGATGCGGACAGGTCCCCCACTCGGCGACTGGAACGACCCCGTGCATAAACGTCAGGGCCCACCATCACCTTGATGTCCATGGGAGAGGGTGTCCACCCCCAGTCCCACACGGTGCCAGGTGTGCCATCAGATGGCAGATAGTGCAACGTTTTCCCAGCTCATCCTGAGTTTCCTCCTGCATGCCCAGTCTGTGAGGTCCTGGTACACCGAGTGGCCGCCGGTACACCCAGGGCCTCATCGGGCGCCTCCATCGCCGTGACACACCAGCACCCTCCTCCTCCTGCTCCTCCTCCTCCTCATTGTCCTGCCGGGCAGTGGCCCTCCAGCTGGGTGGCTGCCACCTGCCTCCTTGCGGCACACTATTCTGCAGCAGCCTCCGCTGATCCCTCCCCGATCTCCTCCCCCAGTCCCCTCCCGATCACCCCCCATCCCCTTCTGGATCCCCTCTCCGATCCCCTCCCCGATCCCCTCCGATCCCCTTCCCCAATCCCCTCTACGATCCCCTCTCCAATCTCCTCCCCGATTCCCCCCCCACCCCCTCATCTGGCACCGGCCCTGCCACCTCCACACACGCACAACCCTGTGGGGCATCCGCCATCGACAACCCCACAACCCCGCCCCCCCCCCCTCCCAGCCACGGGCATGCTGTATCTTCTGTGATGGCTCCCCACGCCGACCCTGCCTCCTCGCTCACCGGCGCCAGCCAGCTCGGACTGCGTTGACGCCGTTTTAAAACCCTACTTTGACTTAAGCCGACGTGACTTGCGGTCACGTCCGGGGATTTCGGCCAATCCGGGCCGGAGATTTGAAGCAGGCCAGGGGGATCATGACGTTGCGCCGATTCCCGCCATTCTGCAAGGCGCACGGCACAGTTCCCGATCGGCGGGCTTTTTTTTTCGCGGCCCGGAAAATACGGCAGTCGCCGTCGGAGCGGCGGGGCAGGTTTCGCGGCGCCCCCATGGGGATTCTCCGACACGGCGGGGATCGGAAGATTCCAGCCCCAATCCTCCAACTAACAACCTTCCTTAACTTGAACGCAGCCAAACACAGATCCAGTAGCTGAACTACTTTCAGGTAGTTGCTGAGTGACGTCAACTAGCTGTTGCTGAGTTTGTTGAAGTGTTTGTCCACTTTACCGGTGTTTAAAGTTACTCCTCATGCTCCCATGTGGAGTCTCAAGGCAGTAGTGTAGCAGGTGCTGAAGGACATAGCCCTGATTTCAGGGATTCTGCTCCGATGGGACTTGCTCCCAGACACAGATGCCACAGTTTACATTCCTCTTGACCTACAAGCATGACCAGTGAGAACAAATAGCGACAACAAAGTAAAAACAAGCTGCATGAAAAGGGGAGAGGAAGGGGGGAGAAAGTTCCCAGCAGGAGACCATGAATGCCAAGGTCTTCAGGGAGACATTCTCCAACTGAAGAACAGTGGGTTTAATTGAATTCCAGCGACAGTGCCCAGCTGATCGTCAAGAAAGCCAGGGGCGACCCTGATTCAGACGTTTCCAGGAGCCCCAACCAATTTTGTGTCCAAAGACATTAACTGCCTGGCATTGGGGCTCCCATGCCTGTAAGGATGGAGATTCCACCTACAAGTTGATGGCAATGGGAGGCTGGTAGCACATCAGTCCCAGCTGTGCCCATTGGGAATGGTGGCCACTGCTAGCTGGTACCTGCAACCAGCCGAGAGCCGCAACATGCAGCAGGCCCCGGAAGCCAAGTGAGTGGTTTGTAAATACAAGGTGCGACAAGAAGGACCCCTTCATTGGCTACTTAAGGGCCCTAATCGGCCTTTGGGCAGAAAGGCCAGCCCCAAACATTTCCCGCCACCAGCTGACCTGGACGGCACTCCATCCCCCACTTTTCCTTGCAATTTCTTTGCACCACCACCTTCACCCCCACCCCCCCCCCCTCCCCCCCCCCACCCCCCCCCCCCCCCTACCCCCACCCTTCCACTCCCCTGGCCCACTGTCTCCCAGCCCTCTATCTTGGGTCAGGTTACACTCTGCCCAGCATGTCCAACATCACAATGAGATGATCACTAAAATCTGCCTCTCCTTGCAGACAGCCCTGCAGCCTCAGAGAAGGTTGACGACAGATTGTCAAAGGCTCTCGAGGTTACCGTGGCAATGAGCCTTAACGCTTCCCAGACTGGAGCAAGTGATATTTGCAACATGTCCCAGTTTGTTGTCCAGTGTAGAACAAAAGGAGTTCACTGATGGTGTGCACAAAGAGAGCTGACTACATTCCATCGAGAAGCAGTCAGAGTGAGCACTGATGTCGGCTGGCATTCAATGTGCACTTTGTGGGCATTACTTGTATATTTTGAGATGTACTGCAACCTGAAGACATTTCACTCTCTCAATGTCTAACTGGTGTGTGACTGTACTCAGTGCATCATGCAGTCACAATCCTTTCCTTTTGAACCAGGCCCCTCGACCACCTGCATTAGAGTCACCATGACAAAATCGAGAATAGCTACCAGCATGCCAGGGTTATCATGCTGACAACCTGGTTCATGAGTCCAAAGTACAATCCGTGCACTCGTGGCCGACATCCATATAACGAAAACCATGTTCCAACAAAACAATGTCAACAAGTTGACCAACTGGGTTCTTAAGCAATGCTTCTGTTAACTCTGGAGGATCCTTGCAATATTGACCAGAGAATGTATCACAATTTGTCTCGGTCGACTGTTGCATAACCTTGCCATCACCGGGTACAGCCCTTGTCACCAGATATTTGTCAAGCAGTGAGTAGGTGAGGAGGAGGTAGAACTGGAGGTGGAAGAGGAGGGGAATTATATGAGGCAAAAAACATGTCCCCTTTTAGGGTGGGCTGTCCATGATTGTCCTATCTGACTGCAGTACCTATTAATTCCCCATTCACCAGCAGTCCTACATCTGACCTTCACTTTGTTACTGACCATCACAGTGCGCTCTTGATCACAATGTTAAAATGAAAATATCACCACGAAAGAAGCATTCCAAATCAAGTATATAAATCAAACCACTCAATATTCCACACAAAAGTTAACGTTGTACATTCTATTAGTGCCTGCCTAGTGTGTGCATTTCCCTGTCAGCTGCAGAGCTACCTCAGCATAGCTCGTAGAGAACCACTGACCTTACGTGCAGAAGACAGCATATGGCCCTTGCAGGACAACCTCTAGAAGGCCCATCTTTGAGATGCATCGATGACAGCAATCTTGGCTGGACTGACAGGCAGTAACAAGGGCACTGATAAGTGGCAGTTGTCAGAGCATGAATGTTGCCATTGTGAGAGAAGGCAGCAGGCTTGTGCATCATGGTGACACTGCCACCCCTTGGGCTCAGCACGTCAGCGAACCTAGAAATGTATGAGGATAGATTGCTGGGCTTGCGGACCTGGTCTATGATGGCAATAGGTTGAGCTTCCACTGCAGTACTCAGACATTGGGCGGTTTCAGCTTGTTTGTGTGGCATGTTTCGGGTCTGGGTCTTGGCCACCGATTCATGCTTTGGAGGATAGGCTTCAAGCTCTTCACAAAGCTCTGTACCAAGTAAATGCTGAACTCCTCCGTGCTCAAAGTCGCTTGATCATACAAAACTTGAATATCGCTGAAAGAGACACGTTGCCAAAGCTTCTCAACTTGCACTTGTAGAGACAAATGCAAGGATGCCAAATTTCAAACAATCGCAACAATTTATACTGCAAGAGAAGAAAGGCGTTGCCAAGGAAAAAGCACGGAGAATTGCAGGCTCCCAAGATCCCAGATAATTCAACAAAGGCACAAGGCTTCAACATGTTTCTTTTTATTTGCGGAGAATGGATATTTGATGAATATCCATTATGAATGTATATCGCTTCTAGCAAGTGTAAATCAGATATGTTAAGAGCTTGACTGATTATCTTAAATTATTGTTTAGTGTAACCATTAGTGAACTCAGGATTGTTCAACAAATGCTGCCCAATGGGGGACATATCCAACAATAGATATTTTGTTTTGGACTTTCCACGCACGGGTTGTTGTGTACAGTCAGTACTCTGCGATGATGAACAACCAAAGGAAACATACTGTTCCACTCATCAGTCATAGCCCCATTGATGAAAGCATCAAAAAGTGAGATATTTGAAGAAAGAGCATTTGTCATATGTTGGATACTAATCAGGAGCAAAATACCCCCAGATGCTTGAAATCTGAAATAAAAGCAGAAAATGCTGAAAATACGCAGCAGTTCTGGCAGGATCTGTGGTGTGAGTTAATGTTTCAGGTCCGATAATCCATTATCAGAACTACACAAAGACAAGGTTATGAAACAGTAACTCTGTTCCTTCTCACATAAGTTATCAGACCTGCTGAATGTTTCCAGCATTTTCAGTCTTCATTTTAGGAGTATATTCCCACGTTAATGTTTCTTGGTTCAGCTGTGCCAGAATCAAAAGGTCAGCTGCCTTACTACCTCAGAATTGCACATCTAAACACCCATTGGCACCTTCGTTCATGAGACTTTTGAGCAGTTATGTGAAATGGAAATAATGGGCGCGATTTAATGGAAAAGTTTCTACGTGTGGTAGAGAGCAGGAATTGCCGCAAGCTTCCGGGACACTCGACCCAGCGAGGCCGTCACCGGTATCAACGCGTTAATTGGTCCACTTAATGAGGCCCCACGGGGCTTCACGCCACAAATTATGGTCCCCACTGGCTGATTCGCCTGGATCACACCCGCCAGCTCTCTGCTAACAAGGGGAGGCAGCATTTCAACCACTCCTGAAGAACAAATCCCATTCAACTCCCAGCCATGCCACCGAGGAGACATAGAAACATAGAAAATAGAAGCAAGACCATAAAACCACAAGCATAAGAGCAGAATTAGGTCTCTAGGCCCAGTTGAGTCTGCTCCGCCATTCAATCATGGCTGATATTTTCTCATCCCATTCTCCTGCTTTCTCCCCATAACCCCTGATCCCCTTATTAATCGAGGAGCAGGCCTTTAACCCTTCAAGCCTGCTTCACCATTCATTTAATACGATCATGGCTGATCATCAAGTTCAACACCCTGACCCTGCCTTTCCCCCCTGTCCCTTGATCCTTTTCGCCCCAAGAGCCATATCTAATTCCTTCTTGAAATTACGCAATGTTTTGGCCTCAATTACTTTCTGTGGTAGCGAATTCCACAGATTCACCACTCTCCAGGTGAAGAAATTTCTCCTCACCTCAGTCCTAAAAGATTTACCCCTTATCCTCAAACGATGACCCCTTGTTCTTATTCCCCCACCATCCGGAACATTCTGTCTGAATCTACCCTGTCTAATCCTGTTAGAATTTTGTAAGTTTCTATGAGATCCCCCCTCATTCTTCTAAACTCCAGTGAATATAATCCAATGAATATTTAAGACCAGCCCCATGATTCGGAAATGCCTAGCTGTGAGCATGCACTCAACAGACAGGAGGGACCAGAGTATGGCACAGATTGAGGAGCACCAGTGCTCAGCTCTACGGGTTATCATCACCCCCTACCTTTGAAAGTGACCCGTTCACAGTGCCGACACATATCCATCACCCTGGAGTGATGTAACACAGACCCTGGGAGGGTGGAAGAGGGTGGAGGGGGGGAGGGGGAAAAGGGGGGAGGAAAAGGGGAGGGGGAATAGGAGAGAGACGGGGGAGGGGGGCAAGGGGGAAGAGGAGGGGGAGGGTTAAAGGGGACGGGGTAGGGAGAAGGAGTGGGGAGGGAGTTCGATGACAGACAAGGCCATGTCCTAAATGGCCGGGCCCTCGCCGCTGCTACTTGTCCCCGGGCTCAACCTCCAGCCCCTCCTGGCCTGGCGCCCCCTAATCCTCCTCCTCAGAGATGGCCACATGTTCCTCTCCTTCCACCTCCAGAAGGTTGCCCCCACTGCTGTGCCTGGTTGCCAAGGGCACAGCAGACAACCCCAATGCAGACGAACCTCTGAAAGGTGTATTGCAGTGCACTACCAAAAAGGCATCAGAACTGCATTTTGAGGAGTCTGATGCACTGCTCTAGGACAGCCCGGATGGCCTCATGGGCCTTGTTATATCAGGTCTTCGCATTGGTTACCGGCCTCCGTACTGGTGTCATTAGCTAGGTCCTCAACGGGTACCCGACATCCCCCAAGTGCCAACTGGTCATCCTGAGGTTCTCCTCAAAGAAGCTGTGGTGTTGGTGACTGCCCAAGAAGTAGCTGTTGTGCACACTCCCATTAACCCATCTGTTAACCCCTGGACGAGGGGCATCCCGGCGATAGCAAAGTATCCTGCTCCCTGGGCATCTTGTTGGGCCTGGCCCATGTCAAAGTTTATATAGTTACCTGCCCCGGCAAACAGTGCATCCATGACCTCACGGATGCACTTGTGGGCTGTAGCATGTGGGATGCTGCACAAGACCCCACTCGAGCCCTGGAATGATACTGAGGCATACATGTTCAGGGCTGTGGTGACCTTGATGGCCACCGGGAGTGGGTATCCACCTCTTCCATGTGCTGCCAAGTCCACGAGGACATGGTACAGATGCTGCAGAGCCCCCTGCGGCACACACTGTCCTTCATCTGTTCAAAGGACCAGCGACAACTGTACACCTTGGGCCGTCACGGGCCTACCCCTCTGGCTCACTCCCTGGCCTGATGAGTCGCCAGGTCTTCAGGGTATGAGCGGGGCCCTGCACATGGGCTGCTGCCTCGAGCCTCTGTCAACAATGCTGCCACCACCTCCTCTGGTGCCTGACCTGACAGCAGAACCCCAAGGGAAACCTCTGCAATGTCCAAGATATCATCCATCCCGTGCAATATCTGTAATGTAAGGTGTGAGACTGACAACCAGCGGTATCTTCCATCCTCCGTTCGTCCATTGCTCCCCCCCTCCCCGACCCCATCCCCTGGCATCCAACATGTACTACCCATGCATCCCCAGCCCGGGGGGGGGGGGGCCTGGTCACCAGGCCCGACACCCTGTACCCCAGACACCCACACGTGATGTTACTTGCATACACCCACCCTCTGGTCATGGAGATGTCCCTGTTCTGGGGTCCAGCCCCTGTTTGTTTGGATGTTGGCCGCTGCATTCATGGTGTTGCTGCCTGCAGTGCTCAGGCACAGTGTCCAGGCATTCCGGTCTGATTGGGATGCGGGCAATAACCCCCATATGCTATACGCCTACCCATGGAATCCACTTGGGAGCTGTGAAGTACTCACTTAACTACAATTGCAATTCCCTATGCGCAATAGCTTTCAGCCACGCAGTCAGAGGCCTCCACGGTCAGTGGGAGTTATGGGGTGCTCAGCTGGGATAGACAGGCAGGGGCTGGGGTCGCCCCTGTAACGGGATACATGCGATCCAGGGGGTGGCATGGCGGACCCGTGAGTCCTGAGACAGCCCCCCCCCCCCCCCCCCCCAGCTCAGGGTCAACCCCTCCACCCCACCGATGGTGGCCCACCCTGGCCAAGACTTCCGCCACCCCCTCCCCGGTACGTCCGTCCCCCCCCCCCCCCGCCAAGCACTGAGGCAGCAACTGCATTTCCCCTGGGCTCATTTCCTGGGGGCGAAGATGGCTAGTGGCCTCCTCGGATCCCCACAGAAGCCCTTTTGCCAGCTTCATGTTTTTAAAAAGGCGCACCAATCGGCGCCAGCATAATCACTTGCCAGGGAGGTGGTTAGATCATGGGAGGCCATTAGATAGGGAGTCACGCCTGTTAATTGTATGGAAATTGGACTTAAATGGTGATTATTGGTTTTTTGCTACTCCACAGTGTGATGATTACTCCAATGGGAGTGAGCCGGTTAGATCGCAAACTGATTGGTACCCTGCACAGTTCTCGATTTTGGCGTCTCTGGCGATCTAATGGCAGCGTCATGCTCTTGCCCAAGTGCAACGTGGCCATTTTAATTTTTTTTTAAATTTTAAATATAAATTTAGAGTACCCAATTATTTTATTCCAATTAAGGGGCATTTAGCATGGCCAATCCACCTACACTGTACGTCTTTGGGTTGTGGAGGTGAGACCCACACAGGCATGGGGAGAATGTGCCAACTCCACACGGACAGTGTCCTGGGGCCAGGATCGAACCGGGGACGTCGGCGCCGTGAGGCAGCAGTGCTAACCACTGCGCCACAGTGCCGTCCACGGCAATACAGCCATTAAATCGCGGGCAACATTTACAAATTCAGATCTGTGGGAGAAGGTGGGCAAGTGGCACCAGGTGCATTACCCCTCCAGAGAACTAGGACAGACACAATGGGCCAAGGGCTCTCACCATTCTGTGCCAGATATTCTCTCAAATGCAATAATGCTGGTCATCTCTCTAAGTAATGTGAGCTTCTTACATTTAGCAGTGTGGAAGTATTACACAATATCTAATAAAACTCTGGTGAGCCCGTTATGATCTGAGCTGGCTATTGTATTCTCCGCCTGTGCCACACATCAGCCTCTCCAATCTTTTCAGTGGATGAACTAAAAACACTTTTGTTCAATGAAGCTTGGTATGAAAAAGCTAGTTCCTTTTCCTCATGGCAAGTGAACATTTGGATTTACAGTTGTAGTTAACATGAGAACAAGAAATGTTTAAAATCTATACTGTCTCTTTTTTGAAGGATCACAACATTTTCTGTCCTAATTGCTTGTGGGCTTAAGATGAGTGAGTTCCCACTTATCAGGTCAAGCATGCTTCTCAAAACTATCTGACTTGTCAAACTTTCCCAAGTTTCTTTTGAAGCTTTTTTTCTGAATCCCAGATTGTGGAAAGGCTGTTTCCTCAGCTACTTTCCCAAGAATTCATTCAGCATAGCCTAGCCAATAAAGCCAGGTGCCAAACCTGTTTCCTTGGAATGTGAACGCAAATATGATATCCTTCCTATTCTTAAAGTAATGGTGACACCTCTAGCTAAATGTTGGTAGATTTTCACCTTTACCACATAGGCAGTAATGTAGCAGAGCCAAATTGCCTGTAAAATGTAAAGAGGTGTTCGGGGCTCTTAATGGTGGGAAGAGAGAGGGTAAAAGGGCGAGTTCCACATCTCCTCAGCTCTTTGTGGGAAGGAGAGGGAATTTTGGGGATGGATGCCTGAAGAGTTGAACAAGGTGTCACAGAGGGGAAGATCCCTTTAGAATGATGAAAGTGGAGGGTCAGAGATGGGTTCAGTGGTGGCATTATGCTTGGGTGGCAGAGATGGCCGAAATGGCAGAGAATGATACCTTGAATATGAGGCTCATGGAAGATAAGGGCAAGTGAAAAGCTTTCATAGTTCCTGGAAGGGAGGGGAAGCGGTCAGAGCAGAAATGCAGGTGTTGTGTTGTTCACCCTGGGGTAACACGGACAGCACACGATGCAGTTAACTTATCAAGTATACACCAAACATGGGCATTGGTTCAATATAAGATTTTTTGAACTTCAGTAACGAAACATACAGCTGCATGTGGGTTGACACTCTACTACTCTAAGTAAGCTAACATTAACTATCTGGACCAGGCTAGCTCTGATCCATGTGTATAAGGTGTTGAATGATTTGTACACCCTGACTGTCACTACAGTTGTCACCAGTGGAAAGAGGCAGCCTGCTGATGCCTCGTGTGTTTTATAGTTGGAAGCCCCCTCTGGTGTCCTGTCTTGTGATTGGTTGTGTTCTGTTCTGTATGTTGATTGGCTGACCTAGGTGTCTGTCACTGCCTGCTTTTACCTCATGATGTGCATGGGTGCATATTATTACAGCAGGAACTGGAACAACATCGACTCTGTCCTTCACAGCCAAGGGGAATCCCTGGTTGCAGAAAAAGGAAGACACATGGAAGCACATGTTTGTGGAATGTGGCATCTTTGGAACAGATGTGTTCGAAATAGGGAAAATGGAAGAATGGATGAGAGTCCTCACAGGAACCGTAATTTCAATGGGTTTGAAGTAGAATTGCCCACTTATGATAGAAATCGACTGATTTTTGTTCCACTGTGAAACAAAACATGAGCAGTTTCTCTAACAACAGGTAATCATCTCTACCCAGTTACCAGCCATACAGTGACAAAAAGAATTTACCCCAAGTATGCCTCTGGAGGGAATCATTTGACTCTTGTTGTCTCAGTTAGAAGTTGTCTGTGAGCAGAACCAGTCATGTAGATTTATACACAGCGTCAGGGCCGAACTGAGAAAAATCTATTCACCTCTCTGCCTCAATGGCTGCAGCACATGAATGTATAAGCTTGCCTGAATACAGTCTTATTTAAAGTATCTAAAAACAGATTACTGCGGAGACTGGAAATCTAAAATAAAACTAGAAAGTGCTGGAATTACTCAACGGGTCGGGGAGTATCTGTAGAGAGATTAACAGAGTTAACGTTTCGAGTCATAGACCTTTCATCAGAACTGGGAAAAGTCAAAGCTGTAATAGGTTTTGAACAGGAGTGTCAGGGACAATGACGAATAGAAGACATGTGATGGGCTGGAAGCCAAGAGCGATTGAATGACGGAAGTGTTAGTCTTCCCAAATCAAAGAGAATGGTGATAGGACCTCAAAGAAACAAAGATACAAAAGAATGCCTAAAGCAGACGTGCTATTTTCTAAAAGTGAAAATACAAGAAGATATGGAGCATGTAAGAAAATAAAACAAGTTAGGGGGCAGGGTTTGCGGTCTGGAATTGATGAACTCGGTGTTGAGTCTGGAAGGCTGTCCAGTGCCTAATTGAAAGATGAGGTGCTGTTCCTCAAGCATATATTGAACTTAACTGGAACTGCGCAGCAGGTCAAGGACAGAGTTGTCAGTGTGAGAGCAAGGTTGAGAACTAATATGGCAAGCCACTGTAACCTGGAGAGTCGCGAGGGTCAAGCTTGTGGACTGAATAGAGGTTGTTGCTCATTATGCTTTCCTTAATTTGCTCTGTTTTAATTACCTTTGCTCAAGAGTCGCCAGGTATCTTTCTGATACCACCACAAGGTTCAAAACCGAATACTGATCAATGACTCGATACACCAGTTAGTAAGTTTGAAATCAATGCACATTTATTTACACACACAGTCAATTATTACTCATGCACAAATTCTACTCACTAAACTACAACTACTACTAAAAGCCTATACTTAGCTTCGGGTGCCCACTCAGTCACAGGACCAATGGCCGTTGTCCGGTTCTGATACTGCTGGTTTCAAACTGGTATAGAATAGTAGCTAGGAGCGCCTACCTCGTAGCGTGCATTGACCTTAGACTTACTTGGCTGGTGCTTGGTGGGCCTCGTGTCGCTGAGAGCCAAGGCAAAGATAAAGATGAAGAAGAAGAGAGCGATCTGTCTTTGGGGACTCCTCTTTATACCCCAAAGGGTTTTGCGCCCTTTGGGGCGGTTCTGGAACTTGGCCCCAATTAATTGGACCATGTCCCAATCATGTGTATTGATTCTCTCCTATAAAGGGGTCGTCGCTTGATCACTGGGCGGGACCTAGGTGACCGTTGGCCTGCCTTTGTTTTAGTCTCCACTGGCGCCGGGGAGTCTGCCCTGGTACCGATTGCTTAAATGTTTCGCTTTTGTCCCTGGAGATAGCTCATTACTATGCTAATGGATTGTAGTATCAGTTCTGTCTGGGAGCTGCAAGTTCCAATCCGCAGGCAAACCTTGCACCTGCTTGTTTTCCTAGTACTGTCCAATTTTCCCTGTACTCTTTGCAAATGTCCATTTTGGAATCGGGGCATGGCCAACCCAGGTGGCTACAAGGTGTAACACAGACCGGTCACTCAAACTGCATTTGGTCCTTCAAATGTACAGGAAATCAACATTGTGAGCAGTGTGAACATTGTACCAAACTGATAGAGGTACACATAAGGAACTGCTTCGCCCCAGAATGGCATTATTTGAGGCTTGAGTGACGAGGAGAGCGGAGATAAAAGGGGGGGTGTTACGTCAGCTGCATTTGCATGGGAAGGTTTCCTTGAATTGCAGAGGATATAGGGGGAGATAGAGGAGCGAACCAGGGTATCACGGAGGGAATGGTCTCTTCGGAACGCTGAGGGGGGAGGAAAAGATATGTGTGGTGCTAGCTCACGCTGGAGATGGAGGAAATAGCAGAAAATAGTCCATTGAATACAAAGTCAGGTGGCAGAGGAAAGTGAGAGCAAACGGAATCCTATCATGATTCTTGGATTGAGGATAAGGGATGAGAATAGATGTGCAGGAAATGTGGCATATGGGGCCCCTTCAAGCATGGTGAGGGGGAATCCTCGGTTGAAGAAAATGACTCTCAGAGCGGCTGGGCTGGTTGATTCATAGCATGCTACTTAAAATAACTTATTTCCAAGTTCTTTTTATGAAAAACTAATGGTCCAAAAAATCCCAAACGTGATAACACCTTTAATTTCTCTCTTCAGTTATTAAAACAAATCATATCCTTTTCCTAATGGGAGTACATTTTGGGGGGTAAAATGTGTCCAAATGTTGTTAGCTATGAATATTTCACTTCTGTTTAGGACAATAAGGGAGCCTCACCTTAAATTTACACTGAAAAACCTGTTAAAGTTTCAGCAAACTGACTGATCCCAAAGACATTTTCTGTGAAACAATGATTTATTTTCTACACCAGTTTTATCCAGCTTTCCTTTGAATGAATGAAAGAGAATTAATTTCTTGTGAACAGAAGTGTCTTAATGAAAATCCTACAAAGTAACGTTGTTATCTGAAATGAAAACCTTAATTTTAAAGAAAAAGAAGATTGTTATTTTGACCATTCAATGCAAAATTTCAGGTATCGATGTGAGAGTCTCAAAGATTGGTTATAGTGTTAATCAATAGATTTGATAACTTGGGTTATTTCTCAGGGGGAACACTGCCTGCTTGTTTTGTCCAGTCACATACTTTTCATTCCACCAATTGATTACTGGGAGTCTAAAACATCTAGCTACAGAGGCCGGAGTTGAGGGTAAGGCCCAGGTGATTCAGGTGCACAAGTTGAAAAACTCAGGGACCCATGCCTTCAGGGCCGGGGATGGGCGGGGGGGGGGGGGGGGGGGGGGGGGGGACATGGGGTTCTGGGATCAACTTTCACCTTCTGTCTTAGTCTTTACCAGCAGCACTGCCCCTCTCTCAAGAGGCTGGCCCACAATGCACTGTGCTCGCATATTGGCTGGCGCTAATTTACTGCAAGGTTCTACCACTTTTAAACTTGTAAGTGAAACCAGGAGCCGTGCACTAATAGAATATGTCATTGTTCATTCAAGGTGCTTGATGAGTTTCATGTTATTTTGGATGTCGCTGTCCAGATATTGCAAAGGGTTAGGTTTAAACGAGCAGAGCTGGTTGCCCAGGTTCAATTCCCGCATGGGTCACTGTCTGTGCAGAGTCTGCACGTTCTCCTCGCATCTGCGTGGGTTTCCTCTGGGTGCTCCGGTTTCCTCCCACAGTCCAAGGCCGGGATTCTCCCTTCCGGGGACTAAGTCCCCACGCCGGTGGGAAAACTGGCGTCAACGACTCCGGCGTCAACGGGCCCCCAAGGTGAGGAATTCTCACCTGTCTCAGGGGCTAGGTGGACACCAGAGGGGTTGGCGCCGCTCTAGCCGGAGGGACGGTGCAAATTTGCGCATGCGCTGAACGGCCGTCGTGATTCCGTGCATGCGCAGACCGGTCGGCATATTTTGGCGCATGCACAGGGGGCTCTCTTCTCCGCACAGGCCATGGCAGAGCCCTATAGGGGTCCTCCTATAGGGCTCTGCCATGGCCTCCATGTTTTGTCCATGGAACAAGCCCGCCCGCAGATCGGTGGGCCCCAATCGCAGGCCAGGCCACCCCCGCAGGGTCGGATCCCCCCGCGCCCCCCCGAGGACTGCCGCCGTCGACTTACCTGCCAGGTCCCCCCCGTGAGGGACCATATGTAACCCACAGCGGCGGGACTGGCCAGAAATGGACAGGTGCTCGGCCCATCGGGGCCTGGAGAATCACCGGGGGGGGGGGGGGGCGCTGCCAACGGCCCCCGAATGGCGTGGCGGGAATACCGGCCCATCGGGGCCTGGAGAATCACCGGGAGGGGGGGGGGGCGCTGCCAACGGCCCCCGAATGGCGTGGCGGGAATACCGGCCCATCGGGGCCTGGAGAATCACCGGGAGGGGGGGGGGCGCTGCCAACGGCCCCCGAATGGCGTGGCGGGAATACCGCCCCCGCCCAAAAAACTATGCTGGAGAATAAGGCAGCCAACGTCGGGCTGGCAGGGCGGGATTCGCGCTGCTCCTCGGAGAGGAGCTCCTCGGAGAGGGGCAGCACGGTAGCATGGTGGTTAGCATAAATGCTTCACAGCTTCAGGGTCCCAGGTTCGATTCCCAGCTGGGTCACTGTCTGTGCGGAGTCTGCACGTCCTCCCCGTGTGTGCGTGGGTTTCCTCCGGGTGCTCCGGTTTCCTCCCACAGTCCAAAGATGTGCGGGTTAGGTGGATTGGCCATGCTAAATTGCCCGTAGTGTCCTAAAAAGTAAGGTTAAGGGGGGGGGTTGTTGGGTTATGGGTATAGGGTGGATAAGTGGGTTTGAGTAGGGTGATCATTGCTCGGCACAACATCGAGGGCTGAAGGGCCTGTTCTGTGCTGTACTGTTCTATGTTCTATGTTCTAATCCCGTCCCATAGATGTGCAGGTTAGGTGGATTGGCCATGCTAAATTGCCCTTAATGTCCAAAAATATTAGGTGGGGTTACTGGGTTACGGAGATAAGGTGGAGGTGTGGCCTTAAGTAGGGTGCTCTTTCCAAGGGCCAGTGCAGACTCGATGGGCCGAATAGCCTCCTTCTGCACTCTAAATTCTATAATTCAAAAAAAAGTTCCACACTACTGTGACTGTGGTTCTCAATTCTGGGCATGTGAAGGGTGTGAGGGGGAGCACCAGGGCCCATTATTTCTCTCCATGGCCCTGGATGTGAGTGAGGGATGTTCTTTGGTATAAGGAGGTGATTTGTATTGAGAATCGTATTTACAAGTTAAAGGAATTAATTTTTTCAGGAAACCTTGAAAAAAATAATGTAAATGTGTTCAACATCAGCTAGAGGCACTTCTTGCTGGAGTGGGTAAAATATAAATTAGGTTCCCTCATGGATCAGCTGATTAAGTTGATGAGTAACTAAACCTCAAGGACCAATAAGGTTCAATTCTTGGTCCCTGCTTTTGTTTATAGCTATTTATTTTTAACCAAAGGCTGTCCCAATTGGCCTTGTTGTCCTTGACTTAATCAACAGGAACTCCTGCTACTAATTACAAATGGTGGGAGAATTTTCTACCCCAATCCCGGCAGCTAGCAATGGCGGCGGGAGTAAAGAATCGAGCTAGAGTCCCAAAACTACTTTCATGCCAGCGGGAGTTGCTCTCTTTGTTTCCCCGCAGGGAAATATAGCCCATAACAAAAGGGAGAGGGGAAGACGGGGGAGTGCCAGTTGCGTCTCCTA
This sequence comes from Scyliorhinus canicula, assembly GCF_902713615.1. Taxonomy (NCBI): domain Eukaryota; kingdom Metazoa; phylum Chordata; class Chondrichthyes; order Carcharhiniformes; family Scyliorhinidae; genus Scyliorhinus; species Scyliorhinus canicula. The sequence goes on along the minus strand of NC_052146.1, from coordinate 231,877,019 downwards.
ACCCCGCTATGTGTATGGAGTTAGATGGGGAGGTGCAGAAGAAAACCGTGACTGACAGCAAGATTGGCCTGCGCCACAGAAGTGAGGGTCCACCGAATCTTCATCTAGATGACCCGTTTTAAATGAATTCTAAGCTGCTCAGATCCTTGCTCTTCCTTTCACTATTTCCTGTCTTGCAGGATCAACACATGATGAGGCTGTGTACCTACATTGTATGAATTGTAGTGGCTTAAGGAGGCAACTCACCACCACCTTCTCAAGGACAATTAGGGAGGGCAAAAAATGCTGGCCTAGCCAGTAAACCCCACATCCCGTAAAAATGAATTTCAAAAAACCCAGATCCCTCTGGGAATACATGATAAATAGCAGGACCTTGGGAAGCACCGAGGATCAGCAGGATCTTGGTGCGCATGAACGCTGGTGCCTTAAGGTAGCAAACCTGGTAGAATAAGTGGTTAAGAAGCCAACACATAGAGTTTAAGAACAGGGAGCTTATGCTGGAACTGAATAGAACGTTGCTTAGGCCATAGCAGGAATTGTGTGCAGTTCTGGAATCCACATTATAGGAGGGATGTGATAGCACTGGAAAAGGTGCAAAGGAGATTTATCAGGATGTTGTCTGGGCTGCAGAGTGTTAGTTATGAAGAGAGATTGGATAGACTTGGGTTGTTTTCCTTGGAGCAGAGGAAACTGAGAGGGCCACGTTTGAGATGTATAAAATTATGAGAGGCACAGATAAAGTAGACAGGAACCAATGTTTCCCCTTGGTGGAGGGGTCAATGACCAGAGGGGATATATTTAAGGTAAAGTGCAGAGGTTTAGAGGGGACGTGAGGAAAATCTTTTTCACCCAGAGGGTGGTGGGAGTTTGGAATTCACTGCCTGACAGGGTGGTGGAAGCATAACATTTAAGAAGTATTTAGGGGGCGGCATGGTGGCACAGTGGTTAGCACTGCTGCCTCACAGCACCAAGGACTGGGTTCGATCCCGGCCCTAAATCACTGTCCCTGTGGAGTTTGAACATTCTCCTCCTGTCTATGTGGGTCTCTGAACTCAAAGATGTGCAGTGTAGGTGGATTGGCCACACTAAATTGCCCCTTAATTGTGAAAAAAAGAATTGGGTGTTATATTCCTTGTCTTGTTCTCCAAGATAGCCAGATATGTAGTGTTGACAAAAAATATAAAACTAAGAAGTTTAAATCAAAAAAATATATTTTACACTTCTAAAGTTGATTAGGTTCGCACACCTAAGTAACAGATAGTAAAATAATAATACTGAATCTGTAGTACAGTGATCAATATTCTCTCTAACTATTAAACTGCACTATAACTCAACCTCATGCTATATTTCCACAATGAAATCTCCCTCAGCTTACTCTCTCTTTCTCATCAGCTTCTCCCTGAATTCCCTGAGATGCAACCTTATATACAATCGCTTAGTGTTCAGTTACATCTAGTGTCTCCTGTTAACCCTTTACTACACTTGTACTATACATTGGGCACTTTACATTAAGTTTTTTAAAGAAGTATTTAGATTTGCACTTGTACTCAGGGGAGGCAGTGGCATAGTGGTATTGTCACTGGACTAATAATCCAGAGACCTAGGGAAATGCTCTAGGGAACTAGGTTCGAATCCCACCAGGGCAGATGGTAAACTTTGAATTCAATAGAAATCTGGAATTAAAAGTCTAATGTTGATCATTGTAAAAACCCATCTGGTTCACTAATGTCCTTTAGGGACAGAAATATGTCATCCTTTCCTGGTCTGGCCTCCATGTGATTCCAGACCTGCAGCAATGTGGGTTGACTCTGAAACACCCTCAGGGATGGGCAATAAATGCTGGCCACATCCAATGAATAAAAGAAAAAAACATCCCAGAGCATATGTGGGCCGAGTGCTGGAAAATGGGATTAGATTGGTGAGGTGGTTATTTTTGACTGATGCAGATGCAATGGGCCGAAGGGCCTTTTCAGTGCTGTATGATTCTACGACTCCATGATTCTGCATCAGTCACCATTTCGATAATATGCTTCTTTTTCTTATTTTTCCTGTCAGACTGGACAATTTCACATTTTCCCAGAGTACAATATATTTTCCAGGTCTCACCCAACCTATCTGTATCCTTCATAAAAGCAAATTACTGTGGATGCTGGAATCTGAAACCAAAAGAGAAAACGCTGGGAAATCCCAGTAGGTCTGGCAGCATCTGTAAGGACAGAAAAGAGCTAATGTTCCATGTCCAGATGAACCTTTGTCAAAACAAAAGGCATAGAAAGTGTGAGATATTAATACTGCGGGGTGAGGGAATGAAACGTGACTTATAGCCACGGTAAACAAGGGAGCTTTTAGCTTCTAACGAACATCCGATCTTCATACCGACGGCTTTCTTTTGAAAACTGGTTATGATTATCTCAGATTTTGTATGGGCAGGGAAGGTACCAAGGTTTAAGAAGACCCTGTTACAGAGACAGCGGCAGAAGGGAGGGTTGGCATTGCCGAATCTGCGACACTATTACTGGGCGGTGAACGTAGAGAAGGTGAGGTGGTGGTGGGAAGGAGAGAGGGCAGAATGGGTTAAGATGGAGGAAGAAAGGGCAGCACGGTGGCCTAGTGGTTAGCACAACTGCCTCACGGCGCTGAGGTCCCAGGTTCCATCCCGGCTCTGGGTCACTGTCCGTGTGGAGTTTGCACATTCTCCCCGTGTCTGCGTGGGTTTCGCCCCCGCAACCCAAAAATGTGCAGAGTAGGTGGATTGGCCACACTAAATTGCCCCTTAATTGGAAAAAATAATTGGGTAATCTAAATTTTTTTTTAAAAAAGATGGAGGAAGAATTCTGTCGGGGGTCCAGCTTGAGGACTATGGTTACGGCGGCATAGCCATTGGCGCCAAGGAAATACATGGATAGCCCGGTGGTACAGTGAAGGTCGGAAACCAGCTGAGAAGGCATTTCAGGATATAAGAGGGATGTCGGTGTTGGCACCGCTGTGCGTAAACCACAGATTTGAGCCAGGGAGGATAGACGGTATGTATAGGATGTGGAGAGAAGTGGGGCTGGTTAAGGTGAGGGATCTGTACCTGAAAGAGCGGTGTGCCAGTATAGAGGAACTGAAGGAGCGGGTAGAGCTCCTGACAGGAAGTGAGTTTAGGTACCTGCAGGTAAGGAACTTCGCGCAGAATGTTTGCAAAGAGTTCCCCAGGTTGCTGAGGTACACCACGTTGGAGTGACTGCTGCTTCTGGATGTGGAAGGAGAGGGCAGGATCGGACACATATATGGTTGGCTATGAGAGCAGGGAGGTGGGCAGGTGGTGAAATGAAATGAAAATCGCTTATTGTCACGAGTAGGCTTCAATGAAGTTACTGTGAAAAGCCCCTAGTCGCCAAATTCCGGCGCCTATCCAGGGAGGCTGGTACAGGAATCGAACCGTGCTGCTGGCCTGCTTGGTCTGCTTTAAAAGCCAGCGATTTAGCCAAGCCAAACCAGATTACAAAGTGGGAGGGGGAGCTGGGAGGGGAGATAAACTGAGGAGCATGGAATGAGGCGCTGTGAAGGGTAAATGCGACCTCCTCGTGCGCAAAGATGAGCCTGATACTGTTCAAGGTGTTACTGTTCAACAGGGTACATATGACTCGGGCAAGAATGGGTGGATTCTTCCAGGGAGTGGCAGACGAGTGTGGGAAGTGTAAGTGTGGACCAGCAAGCCACGGACATATGTTCTAGGGCTGTGAAAAGATGGAGAGTTTCTGGGCGGGAGTGGCCACGGCACTAGCAACGATAGTGAGAGAGGAGGTTGAGCTGTACCCTTCGGTGGCAATATTCAGGGTATTGGAGAAACCGGAGCTCATGGAGGGGAAGAAGGCCGATGTTGTGGCCTTCGCCTCTCTGATTGCCCGGCAAAGAACTCTGTTGGATTGGCGGTCGGCAACGCCACTGGGTGTGGTGGCTTGGCAGGGTGATTACAATGACTTTCTTCGGCTGGAAAAGGTCAAGTACGAATTAAGGGGTTCAGCGGAGGGATTTGAGGCAAGGGGGGGAGGGATGTTCGTGGTCGTGTCTGAGGAGTTGTTCGTTACAGGAAGGGGGTGGGGAGGGGAGGAGGGGTTTAAAAAAGGGAAACATTTGTACAAGCGGTATGGTTGTATGTTGGGGAGTTTGCTCCTCCCAATTGTTCATGTTCTATAACCTTTTATATAAGTTTGGAATAAAATACATTAAAAAAAAGTGATTGGCTTGAGTTCCTTGTTCCCTTCCATTTCCTGGTGTACAGATATTTCTGGGATGTTACTTGTACACTCTATAGTGAAGATTGGTGCAAAATATTTGTTCAGTTCACCAGGCACCTCGTTATTTTCCATTATTAGTTCCCCAGACCCACTTTCCATCGGACCAATACTCACTTTGTTAACGTATTTCTATTTAAAATAGTTAAAGAGACAATTGCAATCAGCCTTTGTGCTTCTAGCTGGCTAACGCTCATACTCTAATTTTTCCCTTCCTTTAATCTTTTTGGCATTTTTGCTGTATTTTTATATTCAGTTCAATATTAGAACCCTGGAATATTCTGGCCTGCCACCCACCTTTGCACAATTATCTGCTTTTTCTTTGAGTTTGATGCTATCTTTAACTTTTTTAGTTAACCACAGATAATGGGTACTCCTCTTGGAATTTTTTTATCTCATTGGAATCTATTCTGTGTTTTATGAAATATTCCTTTAAATTTCCACCACTGCATCACTATTGAACTATCCCTTAACCTAATTTGCCAGTTTACTTTCACTAGCTCTGCTTCCATGCCGTCATAATGGCCCTTACTTAAGTTTAAAATATTAGGGCAGCACGGTGGCCTAGTGGGTAGCACAACCGCCTCACGGCGCTGAGGTCCCGGGTTCGATCCCGGCTCTGGGTCGCTGTCCGTGTGGAGTTTGCACATTCTCCCCGTGTCTGCGTGGGTTTCGCCCCCACAACCCAAAAATGTGCAGAGTAGGTGGATTGGCCACGCTAAATTGTCCCCTTAATTGGAAAAAATAATTGGGTAATCTAAATTTTAAAAAAAAGTTTAAAATATTAGTCTTAGTCCCGCTCTTCTCTCTCTTAAACTGAACATAAAATTCAATCATGTTGTGATCACTGTTACCTCGGGGCACCTTCACTATGAGGTGACTAATTAATCCAACCTCTTTGGTCAATACCATGTCTAATATAATCGGTTTTCTGCTTGGCTCCAGAACATGCTGTTCAAAGAAACAATCCTGAAAACATTCAATGATCTCCCCATCTGGGTCACCTTTATCCATCTGATTTTTCCAGTTTATATGAAGATTAAAATCACCTACGATAATTGTCAGTCTTCCAAGACACTAGATAGTAATAATAATCTTTATTGCCACAGTAGCACATTAACACTGCTATGAAGGTACTGTGAAAAGCCCCTAGTCGCCACATTCCGACACCTGTTCGGGTACATGGAGGGAGGATTCAGAATGTCCAATCCAGCTAAGAGCACGTCTTTTGGGACTTATGGGAGGAAACCGGAGCACCTGGAGGAAACCCATGCAGACACAGGGAGAACATGCAAATTCTGCACAGACAGTGACCCAAGCCAGGAATCGAACCTGGAACCCTGGCGCTGTGAAGCAACAATACTAACCACTGATGGTAGCTAACTCAGACAAGAAGTATTTAATGTCTGTTTGTCTCCATTAAACTGCCAGTTAATCAAACAGAGAACAGCTTTGGTGATTCCTATGGAGGCGTCCATGACCAAAATCATTCCACCTTATTAGGATTAAAAACAAATTCATAGCCACTTTAGAACTTGAAGAGGGGCAATGGTAGAAGCTGAAAGCAAATGGTTAAAATCCTAATTTCAAAAAAGTTAAGGATAAAAGCACTCAAAGGATCTTCGCTTAGTATTCTTTGCTGTATTTTAGATCTACCTGTTACCACGGCAGCAGTGTGGGCACTGCACCACACATTCTATACAAATAACTCCAACTAATGTCAATTCCGCTGTTTCCAATTCTTCACAAAATGGAAATTGTGTACCACTTATGTAATATTTGTGAACAAAATAAATTATACAAATTCACAAAAATGCGATCCATAACAAAACATTTTTCCATTATGAAATTCATATACAGTCTAGTCAGAACAGGTATACAAATGGTTAATAATGCAGGTCCTTTCCGACCGTTTGTGGGATTAATAGGAATCTACAGGACAGTTATGAAACCTTATCATTGTTTTGGTTTATTTATCTCCAGTAAAGGAAGGTCCATCGATCTAATAATGCTTTCAAATGGCAGATAATACATTGCAGGCAGTCCATTTAACATGACCTTGGTCGCTGAAAGCTGGACAGGCTTTTTAGAAAGGCATGTTCTTTGCCCTGTCCTCTTTATCTTCGCATTCCAATGATAGAGACGCACATCTGGTTGCTGAGACCCAAGAGAGGAAACTGGGAATGAGTGGAAAGTATTTTTGTCTGTAACCAGAGATGGTCACTTTATTAAGCAGGTCAGTCAGAAAGGTCAAGGGCCCTGTCAGTTGTGTCTAGCCAAATGACATGTCTGGACTAAACAGGCACATTCATTCTGACCCAGCTAGACATTCTTCCCTGCTATCAGACAGGCAGAGCTGTAACATGGCCAAGTGATGTACTGACCTGTGTTAAGGACATGTTGATACTAGTCTGTTATGACAGCTTTTATCTCCAAAGAAAATAGCTTTGTTTTGTGTTGTGTATCATTTCATCAGTGCTGGTCTTTCTGGGATTATGTACACGTTATTTGGGGATGCAGTACACATATGCAAGGCTGGGGAAGCCTGTTCATGCGTTGCTTCTTATACATTAAACAGGGCTTTCTGGTTCCTTGCCATTCTTGCATGCCTGGAATTCCATTGTACATTTAGATGTCAGCAGCATGGCTGCTGTATATGAAAAGAAAACGGATGTCTGATTCTCAGCTCTTAAAACGCAAGGTGCTACAGTGTCTTACGCCTCCTATATAATGGCATATTACAAGGAGTACTGAAAGCTGTTTACACCCCAGCTTAGTGTTTTATATAATAAAAAGCCATATTCCAATAGTCATTCCTTTATGAATAATATTTATGATACTTTTTCTTTTGGAAAACTTTTTACGCTATTGAGTAAATTGATGACCCTAAACATTTGAAAGCTGTAAGGTAATGGCAAAATGATACACTACCTTTGCGTGCCAATTCAGTCACCAGAGTGGTAAGTGAAAATAAATGTTCAAAGGTTTGTATAGGTCTGGACTTGACCTCTAACTGCCTTTGAAGGCCTCACATATTTAAAGGTACATTACCAGGCCTTACGCTAATCCGGAGTGATGGCTAAAGTGCTCCTTGGATGTCACAAGAGACCATACGCCCTGAAGGATCCTTTAGTGTGGTGCATGTGGACAGTTAGCATTATTCAACTTAAATTTTATATTGGTGGCAGCTGATAAAGTCTGTTGCAGACAGAAAGAGAGTAGGCAATTTGCATATTGTTTTGATGTAGCTCTGTTAAACGCTTCCATATGTCTGTGAGGCCTGGCACATTTACCGTATAGATTGTTTCACGGCTGGGTGCACCCATTCAAAATAATAATATAAAAGTGATGCCTGACTTTGTGGGGAAATTCCAGACTATCCTCTATTTTGTCCCTTTAGTAACACTCTAATTAAATGGAATGGCCTAAGATGTAAAGTAAAGTTGACTGATTTAACCCTGATATGGCACATTTAGAATAGCGTTTCGAGAATCCCACTAAAAATTGAAATAGATAGAATGGATTTATAAATAACGCATACTTTTCAAAGACCTCTGTGCTGCTTTGTCTTGACCACTGTTTGGTTTTCATTCGAAGCGCAACTTGGCGAAAGGTAAGTATTCATGTCTCAAGTTGGTTCTGAATGGATCAGTGTGCCATAAACTATTTCCTGTGATATCCAGTTGTGCTGTGATATTTTGTTTTTAGCAACAGTTAGTTTGCATCTGTAGGTCACTCATTTAATGTGACATATTGTGAGATGTTTCTGAGAGACATGATTAAGATGTGGTATTAGCATCAGTTTCGCTCAGTTATTCATTCTGCTACCTCTGAATCAAGCCATACTCCATATTTGCGTGTTTCAATGCAGTACATTGTTGGGAGTCTCATTCTTTGGACAAGACATTCATCCAAGTATCTATCTGCCTGTTCTGGTGGCCCATGTGGATATTAAATATTATTTGAAGAACAGCAAGCAGTGCTCCCTCCCTGATAGAATTTACAGTGCAGAAGGAGGCCATTCGGCCCATCGGGTCTGCACTGGCTCTGTGAAAGAGCACCCTACCCAAGCCCACATCTCCACCCTATCCCCATAACTCAGTAACCACACCCAACACTAAGGGCAATTTTGAACACTAAGGGCAATTTAGCATGGCCAATCCACCTAACCTGCACATCTTTGGACTGTGGGAGGAAACCGGAGCACCTGGAGGAAACCCACGCACACACGGGGAGGATGTGCAGACTCCCCACAGACAGTGACCCAAGCAGGGAATCGAACCTGGGACCCTGGATCTGTGAAGCAATTGTGCTAACCACCATGCTACTGTGCTGCCTCCTCAAATTATACCAGGAGCAGAAAGATTGGTGATTTTATCTCATTGTGTGGAAAACAAGCATTGTGTACATCCACAAAGCAGTAGAACAATGTAATTAATTTTACAGAAATATGTTGGGCAGTTTCTGAGGTGCTATGTAAAAGGAAGCTTTTTCTTCACACAGATACAAGTCACATTTTGTGATATCTCATCCGTACATTAACTTACCTTAACATAAACTGTACATTGACATGAAGGCACCACCTTGTCAACCTTGCCCCTCGTCTGAGGTGTGATGATCTTCAGGTTAAATCACCACCAGTCAGCTCTCCCTCTCAAAGGGGAAAGCAACCTATGGTCACCTGAGACTATAATGACCTTAGTAACATTAACTTACATTTTTGTGGGCAGCGCGGTGGCTCAGTGGTAGCACTGCAATCTCACGGCGCCAAGGTCCCAGGTTCGATCCTGGCTCTGGGTCACTGTCCCTGTGGAGTTTGCACGTTCTCCCCGTGTCTGCGTGGGTTTCGTCCCCACAACCCAAAGATGTGCAGGCTAGGTGGATTGGCCACGCTAAATTGCCCCTTAATTGGAAAAAATGAATTGCGTACTCTAAATTTATTTTTAAAAAACTTACATTCTTGTAATCTGGGACAGCATGATCCCCTACCCGGCGTGACGGAGGGTCCCGGAGTAGGGGAGTGGCGCCAATCACTCAGGGGTCGCGCCTCCCCAAAGGTGGGGAATTCTCCCCACCTTCGGGGGCCAGCCCCGCGCCGGAGCGGTTGCCACCAGAAGACCGGCGCAAAAAACCGGCGCCCCCGACAGCGGGGTTGGCCGAAAGGCTTTCGCCGGTCCGCGCATGCGCCGGCAGTGACGTCAGCGGCAGCCAGGGCACTGGCCCGGAGTCTGAGCGGGGGGCCCCGATCGCGGGCCAGGCCACCGTGGGGGCACCCCCCGGGGTTCGATCGCCCCCCCCCCCCCCCCCCCGCCCCCCCAGGACCCCGGGGGCCTGCTCGCGCCACTGAGCCCGCCGTTCTAGAGGTGGTTTAAACCTCGGCGGTGGGAGAGGCCTCCCAGCGGCGGGACTTCGGCCCATCCGGGCCGGAGAATCACCGCAGGGGCCTCTCCGATCGGAGTGGCGAGATTCCACCGCCGCCACTTCCCGGGTGGCGGAGAATCTCTGCCACGGCAGGGGCGGGATTTTAGGCGCCCCCAGGTGATTCTCCGACCCTGCTGGGGGTCGGAGAATTTCGCCCCTGATGTTTATTCAAGAGGAGGATCCACTACTTGACAGTGGGGGCAAGCTGTTTTGGGGACCTTGGATATAGTATTTAGTTTGTCTTGCATGTCTAGTGGGCAGCACGGTAGCACAGTGAGTAGCACTATGGCTTCACAGCACCAGGGTCCCAGGTTCGATTCCCGGCTTGGGCCACTGTCTATGCGGAGGCGGCACGTTCTCACCGTGTCTGCGTGGGTTTCCTCTGGGTGTTCCAGGTTCCTCCCACAAATTCTGAAAGACATGCTATTAGGTAATTTGGACATTCTGAATTCTCCCTCTGTGTACCCGAACAGGCACCGGAATGTGGTGACTAGGGGCTTTTCACAGTAACTTCATTGCAGTGTTAATGTAAGCCTGCTTGAGACAATTAAGATTATTATTATTAGTCACCATCTGCAGTAAAGGAGTACATCTCCCATATACAGACATCCCAGTCTCAAGGGTATGTGTACTCGAAGCATAAAAACTGGTGAGTAGTTCTGCATTCATGGTAATCTGTGAAGAAACTAGTATTGTTCTTTTTGACAATTTGGTGCCAAACTCTCCTATGTTTGCTCTCAGGATTTTTTTGAGGATAGAAGTGCTAGTTACCATTCTGCCTGACTGTGTTGAAGAAGAGTACAAAGTCTCTCCCCCGACAAAGTCTCTGCATTTGCTTTTGTTCAGTCAAACATTTGAGCAGATTATCTGCAAGCTATCTCTGTTATCATATGCATAGTTGACCTGTTCCACAGAGGAGTTAAAATCAATGCTGCCTTACCCTTTTTCACATAGCTGTGGAAACATGATGGGCTCACTGTGTAGTATTAAATCCTCGCGCCTACTTTTATGGTGTTTACTTCAAAACACAATTAAATTATTATCACATTGTTCATAATACAGATGGTTTCAAATTTTATCAGCGGGGAGGAAAGAGAGAAAAAAATCGCCATTCACCAGGGAAAGGCTGATTGAAAGTAACTGGCTCAGAAAATGGCCACATTGTTTTCTAAATAGTGTGTAGCTAGGAAATTGCCATAAATAATAGGTGCATTGTGTACAGGCTGAAAGAAGAGGACCATTTGCAGGTGATTGTTTTTACTGATATTGCTGTGGGCAAAAAGAGAGCTCAGGATACCTGCTGTGAGACAAAAATGAACTCTTTTATTTAAATACTATACATATAATGTGCTATTATTTCCTGAAGTACATTGTTCATGGAAAACATGTGGCAGCATTTTACTCCTGAAAAGTAAATATTTCTGTTCAGCAAATGGAAAAATTAAACTTTAAAAAAAATCCTGCGTCTCTGCCTGCTATGTTTACAGAGACTGTAGTATTAGATATTGGATTATTTCAAAAGCTGCCATCATTCACTTTGCTGACGAGGTGTTTATTAGTCTCTGAGAGAGACTGCTATTTACTTTGAAAAGCATTAAGAGGTTGTATATTCTTAAATCCTCTACTTCAAGTGGTACGTATATACCTAACAACTCTTAACAAAGACCAGTTAAAACTAAATAATAACAGCCTTAAAATGGATTACAGACCAGGCACTGTTATGGACTAATAAGGATTTTCTTGTGTATGTGTGTGTATGTGTGTAAATATGTAAGGGACTACTCCTCACATTCATTGTCAACATCAGACATTCCCAAATCAGGGGCAGGAAGACCAGAATTCCCTTTACTCCACCTCAACAATGTGCTAATCGTAAAAGAGCACCCCCTGTGGCTTCAGCATAAACTTGTCCATTTCCCACACCAGCTGCCCTCATTGCCAACCTGACTAAGATAATGATTTTTCATGCCAATTTGTGCTCAATTAGAGGATTTTCTCTGTGGACCTGTGCCAAGCTGAACTGGGTTGAGGTTGCCCAAATGTATTTTAGATAGAGCTTGATGAGCTGTCAGGAGGAAGAAGCCATCATCCTATTGGCCTCCTTTGGATTCAAGCCAGATTCTGAAAGGTGAAATGGGAAAAGGCTCACTCATTCCCCCGAAAATTAAGAATGATCCAGTAACGGTAGTTTGCTGTACACTGGCAACTGGTATGCAAACTCTCCAGATTCTTCAGCTTCAGAAATTCCTCACTTGGGCCTGTACCAGCTGATCCTGGCTACAACTGTGCCTCATAAATCTCCGTCCAAGTTACACTGCGCTCATTGTGATTGGTGAAAGCAGGAAAGTAGGAGCTGCGCAGATTCAAATGGCGCAACTTGGGTCTTGGAGGAGGATCGCAAGAGAAGAGGGAGTGGAAGGTGATGAGGTGGTGATGGAGGGGGTGGGGGAATGACGGGGGTGGGGGTGGGGGGCGGGGGTTGCAGTTTCAAAAACTACGAAGGAACCCGGAGAACATGTTTTAATGGTGTACAGCAGGCGGAAATGGCTTTGGCCCAATTTGTCTGCCAAAAATGTCTGGCCTTGTTTACACATGCTAATATGCAGGAAACAGCAAGGAAATTCACCCACCGTACCTTTTGTGAGCTAAACACAAGGCAGTTACTTGTCTTTGACCAATTCCAGCACTACTAAGGGAATGTTTGCCGTAAGCACTGACTAGAGCAATGGAATATAAGAAACAGGGTTGCCTGTGAATGGGAGGCAAATCTTATCCTCTCACTGTGTTCATCGGGAATTACTTTGACAACAAGTGATTCAGAAATGGTCCAAAATGTCACAAATTAAGGAGTTCAAGAGAAAAGCAGAAAGGGTCCAAAACAAAAACAGAAAATACTGGACAACCGCAACAGATCTGACAGCATCTGTGGAGAGAGAAAGGAGCTAACGTTTCGAGTCTGGATGGCTCTTTGCCAAAACTGACAAAGTTTCAGATTCCAGTATCCACAGCAATTTGCTTTTATCCGAAAGGGTTCGATTCTGGCCATATCACTCAATTCGCTCTGCAGCTCAAAACTGATTCCTGCGCCGGTAACGATTGCATAATGAACAGCCAATGAACATGACCTCAGTATGTTTGAAGGGGTGTAAATGTGCGAGTGATCCTCATAAAAACTACTGATTGATTAAAGTTTGTAAAATTAGTTGCAGCAAATTGTGACCATTTATCCCTTGCATCCTTTTTTTTACATTTGGTCAATCAATGTTTTTATTCAATTATGTGCGTGACCCTCAGTTGAACTTGTGAACAATCTCTTGGAAGCAACAATAATCTCAACTGCTGACTGAGAGATTACTCATGGTTGTTTGGGATGGATTTCTGGGAACTACTGAGCCTGGTGAGGAATAAACGGCTGAATATATCGCGCTGTAAATTCTTTATATTTCGTGAATGTTTCTTGTCGCACTCACACATTCTACTCCACAAACAGCCCAAAGAGTGACCCACTTCAGTCCAGTCCGTGCATTGCTGAATGTGTCTGCTGAAGCAAAGTGGTTCTTGGCTTTCCACCAAGAGTGATAATCAAGTTCAAATCATTTCATTTTTTATTTACAATTTCGAGTTTCAAAGGGGGAAACCAAACGTGAACAACATCCAATGAAATTCATATGGCAGATTTTTGTTGCACTGAATTATAATTCCAGCCCTGGAAACCCTCATCTCCTAGGCACCCTGCCAAAGCTCTCAATCTGGCCCCAGCTTGCAATTCAATATTCAGTGTAAGGCATAAGGACCATGGAGTCAATAATGAGTACATTTCTCACCTAAATTGGCATTAATTCTGTCAGCAGAGAAAATGAGGAGCAATAGCTTGGCCTAGTACATGGTGACAAGGGATGATAAGACACACGGGTTGTGAAATTCGATAAAACACAAAAGCAGGCTCGGAGATTACGATACGCGATTAACCCAAGCCCTTTAATTCCGATGCAGGCAGCAAGGAAATTTCACACAGCCTGCTCATTTGAATGACTGCAGCATGGAGCCAGTGCGGAGCACACCGTTGGATAGCTGTACAAAGAGCAAGGGTGTAAAATCGAGACAAAATTCCAGAGCATAAGTTTCAGCAAGCCTGCACTATTTAATGTCAGCATGTGCCTCTGATGGAGGAGATGCATTGTGTTTGCGGCAGGTGTCTGTCTGCAAGTCATTGGAAAGGCACTAGAATGGCACAACATTGCAGAGGGCAGGCTTCAGGATTTTCCAATTCTCCTGTTTCTCCCAGTGGGGGCTACTGTGGGTCTCCTCACCTGTTGAACCTTGTGATCTCCCATCAGAAGGTGACAACAGGTTGTGTGGTGGAGACATTTACACTGTGCAGGCATGCAACTCTATTTTAAGAGACTGGTGTGCAGGCATGTCCTGCAGAGTGGGGTGAGCAAGCAATGTGTGCATTTGCTGGGATCCCAGCTATAGTGTGATGTGAAGCCTGCATTCAATACACAGGTTCTGACGTTTACTGGACAGGGATGGGATGATTGGGTTCAGGGACACGGTGGATAGGCAGAGCTGCGAGACATCTCGTGATCTTCACGGGTGGGCTTTCTGATAGTGTCACTGGTGAGGCTTTTACTCTGAGAGGGGCTGTGTGCCAGGGAGGGCTCCAGCGGCACTGGTGTCCTTTGTTTGGGGTGATCTCTGCTAATCCCCTGCTTCCTCTGCTGTGGGGCTATGCTTCTAAGGAGTGCACTGAGGAGAGCCAACTCCTGGTGGGCCGGTGATTGAGTATGGCCACGTCCATCACCTTGCTGATGCTTCTGGGGTATGAGGGTTTCCAGATGGGTGGGCTGGTTGGGTTTCCACATGACTAGAAGCCCTGAGAGCATTTGTGGGGTTCTGTAAGCAGTCAGCAGTCTCAACAGCCAGGAGCCTGTAAATTGCAGGTGGGGGTGGGTTTAAACAAATTTATGCAGCAATGGGGGCCTCAATCAGCGCTCCTCAATCCCGAGGGAACACCCTGAGTCCATACAATTGCCACCAAGTCATTCCCCACCATTCCCTGAGGTCCAAGCTTGTAAGCCCGAAACAAGCAGATGACACTAAGATGAGTGGTAAATCGAAAAGTGCAGAGGATACTGGAAGTCTGCAGAGGGATTTGGATAGGTTAAGTGAATGGGCTAGGGTCTGGCAAATGGAATACAATGTTGACAAATGTGAGGTTATCCATTTTGGTAGGAATCCTGTTTGGCAGCAAACAGGATTATTATTTAAACAATAAAATATTAAAGCATGCTGCTGTGCAGAGAGACCTGGGTGTGCTAGTGCATGAGTCACAGAAAGTTGGTTTACAGGTGCAACAGGTGATTAAGAAGGCAAATGGAATTGTGTCCTTCATTGCTAGAGGGATGGAGTTTAAGACTAGGGAGGTTATGCTGCAATTGTATAAGGTGTTAGTGAGGCCACACCAGGAGTATTGTGTTCAGTTTTGGTCTTACTTGAGAAAGGGCGTACTGGCACCGGAGGGTGTGCAGAGGAGATTCATGAGGTTAATCCCAGAGCTGAAGGGGTTGGATTACGAGGAGAGGTTGAGTAGACTGGGACTGTACTCGTTGGAATTTAGAAGGATGAAGGGGGATCTTATCGAAACATTTAAAATTATGAAGGGAATAGATAGGATAGATGCGGGCAGGTTGTTTCCACTGGCGGGTGAAAGCAGAACTAGGGGGCATAGCCTCAAAATAAGGGGAAGTAGATTTCGGACTGAGTTTAGGAGGAACTTCTTCACCCAAAGGGTTGTGAATCTATGGAATTCCTTGCCCAGTGAAGCAGTTGAGGCTCCTTCATTAAATGTTTTTAAGGTAAAGATAGATAGCTTTTTGAAGAAAAAAGAGATTAAGGGTTATGGTGTTCGGGCCGGAAAGTGGAGCTGAGTCCACAAAAGATCAGCCATGATCTCATTGAATGGCGGAGCAGGCTCGAGGGGCCAGATGGCCTACTCCTGCTCCTAGTTCTTATGTTCTTATGTTTCAAAAATCTGCTCATCACATCGGCTAAGGTGCTTGGGCCCGCTTATAAATACTTGCACCAGATCATGTCCTCGTGACTCCTGGCTGTGAGGGGTGGAGCATAACAGGATGGAGGTGGGTGGAGAATGGGGTTTCCAGCCATTAATCATACTTAAATACATGCAAATCACGGTTTTACATGTTGTAGCTCGCTATCACCACCGCCGGCAGATCAGGGCATCGCTACGACCTGTGCCAATCCTATGTTTCGGGGAAGCTCCATTCACCATCCAATCAAGAATCCCTATCACTGTGTCGGGTAATGGAGAATCCATCCCCTCATCTTGGCCTCAACTCCACCTTCCTCCCCGCTCCCCATAACA
The DNA here is from genome assembly GCF_902713615.1 of Scyliorhinus canicula. Classification (NCBI taxonomy): domain Eukaryota; kingdom Metazoa; phylum Chordata; class Chondrichthyes; order Carcharhiniformes; family Scyliorhinidae; genus Scyliorhinus; species Scyliorhinus canicula. The sequence goes on along the minus strand of NC_052146.1, from coordinate 231,860,930 downwards.
CTTCATCCCGCCACTAATTAAAAACCTATCTAGCTCCTCCTTAAATTTGTTTAGTGTTTCGGCATCCACTGCACTCTGGGGAAGATAATGCCACAGATTAACGGCCCTTTGAGTGAAGTCATTCCTCCTCATTTCTGTTTTAAATCTGCCACCCCTTAGCCACAACTATGGCCTCTCATTCTAGAATGTCCAACAAGGGGAAACATCCGCTCTATATCTACCCTGTCAGTCCCCTTTTAGCATCTTATTTACCTCAATTAGATCTTCTCTCATTCTTCTAAACTGCACTGAGTTTCGGCCTAAACTGCTCAATCTCTCTTCATAAGTCCTTCTGCCCTGGAATCAATCTAGTGAACCTTCTCTGAACCGTCTCTATTGCATTTACCTCCTTCCTCAAGCAAGGGAACTACAATTGAACACCATGGTTTCATCAATGCCCTGTACTGTTGCACCAATACTTCCCTACTTTAATTCTCTATTCTATTAGCAATGAATGCCAAAATTTCCATTTACCTTGTTCATTACCTGATGCACCTTCATACTAAGTTCCTGCGATTCATGCACAAGGATACCCAGATCCCTCTGCACCGAAGCATTTTGAAGTTTCTCTCAATTTAGATAATAAGTTGCCTTTTTATTCCTCCGAGAAAAATGGATAACCTCACACTTATCCATGTTAAATTCCATCTGACAAATTTGGCCCACTCACCTAGCGTATCCATATCCATTTGTAAATTTCTTATTTCCTATTTTCAACCTGCTTTCATTTGCAAATTTGGCTGTCAAACATTCTATCCCAAATCCAAGTCATTACTATAAATTGTAAATAGTTGGGGCTTGAGGACCAAACCCTGTGGCATAACACTAGTTACAGCTTGCCAACCAGAAAAAAGATCCATTTATCCCGACTCTGCTTTCTGTTTGTTCGCCAATCCTATATTCAAGCTAATATATTACCTTCAGCCCCATAGGATCTTACCCTGTGTATTGACCTTTTGTGCGGCACCTTATCAAATGCCTTCTGAATGTCCAGATGCACTACATCTACAGGACCCAGATTATCCACTTTGCCTGTTACATTTTCGAACTCCAGCAAATTAGTCAAACAGAATTGACCCTATATTAAAACCATGCAGACTCTGATGGATTGTGCTTTGACTTTCTAAGTGTCGTGTTACTACTTCCTTAATAATGGATTCCAACAGTTTCCCAATGACAGATGTAAAACTAACCTGTCTATAGTTCCCTACTTTCTGCCTTTATCCCCTTTTGAATAGGGGTATTACATTTGTCTATTTCCAAACAGAATTCAGGGAATTTTAGAATATTCTAACCAATGCGCTCTTTCTTTTATAATCTACCTTTGCTCTTTTTATTACTTCTTTAGTAACTCTTTGTTGGTCTTTAAATTTCCCAATCCTCCAGCCTGCGACTGGCATCTGCAATACCATATGCCATATGCATAGTTTGATTTATACATTTGGTTCTGAATGTTGTCAAAGGGACAATATGCATAACAGATGGAATGTAAGGTGTGATGAATGGAGAACTGAGGTAGTGTTCACTGATACGGCAGTAGATGAATCAATCATGGATCGCATGGTATAAATAGGGTGTATTGATTGCTTCTTCTCTTCCTCCTCCTCTCCCTCTTCCTTCTTCTACTTTTCCTCAGCATGTTTACTGATAGGGGATGACAAGGCTTGGGTCCTCACCATGGTGAGGGTGTGTGGCATACAGTAGACCATGACAAATATTGACACGCATTCTGTCAGGTACTGCAAGGCTCCCCCGGATTGGCTTAGACAGTGGAAGCATTGTTTCAGCACCCCAATGGTTTTGCACGATTACATGTTGGATAACATCTTGACTATTGTCATATGCAATGCATGTTGCCCACATGTATATTCATGGTGCAATGGAGTCATGACCTATGCCATCAAGAAAATAACCCTTGTCACCCAGTTTCCACTCTCCAGGCTTGTTGTGATGACTGTAATGTAGTTGGTACAGGGGATTGATGTAAAGTAATAACATTGGGTTTAATATTACAGGTGGGGGTGGTGGCAAATGCCCCCAGAGTATTACTGCTGCATATGATGCCCCCTCCAGCAACCCCCCCCAACTGCCAATAGCTTTAAAAAAGGCGACCCCACCGCAATAATACTCTGGGGGTGGCCTTAACAAGCTCAGTGTTCAACATACACCCTTCAAGGAAAGGGAAATCCCACACTCCCAATCTGATTGACCAGCACCTGAGTAGTCCCAACAACTATAAGCAGTCCCGAGGAGAAGGAACATGGATGCAGCGCTAAAAGGTGTGAGTCTGGGGATTTTCATCAGGGAGGGAGCAGCGACCTTAAGGAAGGAGGGTGGAGATTGGGTTCTTGAGTCCCAAGCTGCAGACCATTGCATTGAGGGGGGGGGGGGGGGGGGGGGGGGGGTTTGCCCTAATGGGAACAAGGCCCAAGGGAGGTATTTCCCTAATCGTCGCACCTTTTAACCCAAGCTGGTAAAGCAACGGGCTGGCCTCCTCCCTCAGGTGCATGTATTATTGCAGCAGAGGCAGGAAAAACCCTCAACTAGCTATTAATTGGCCAGTAAAAGGCTTCAAAAACCCTAAAGGCAGGCGGATGGGCTGGATGATACCGTCCCACCTGCCATTTTTGTAGGGGAGACAGCTCAAGGTGGGCGGGAATGCAGTGGACTAGCCACATGCTGTATATCATGTGCCTCCTCCCCCTCTGCAAGCCCACATCTATCTGGGGGCTGTAAAATTCAGCTCACCATGCCTGCTGCCAGGATACCTGCATGATCTGCTGAGTATGGACACACACTAGCTGGGCACTGAGGGAGTGAAATCTTTTCTGATTGTGATGTATCACAGAATTTACATATATTGCACACGGAACAATGCCCATGTAACTAGTAGAACCCTGCACCATGGGGAAGCCTGCGATCCCTCACTATCATGACCAGTTAAAACCAGCAGTGAGCAGGTGAGTCAATCCTCAAGATGGAAGGGTAGTGAGTTAATGCTCCCTTTAACCACTTGGAGATTAATTTGGAAGAATAGAGAGGAAGCTGAGAAGCACTGCAGGAAGGCTGAGAGTCACAGAGGGAAAATCGAAGGTAACAGAGGGGAAGATAAAAGGTTCAAAGAGAGGTCAGGTGCGACTGAGAGAAGGCTGAAGGTCACTCTGAAAGAAGAACCAAGGTCAGGCCAAGATCCACCAAGACCAGAGTGAGCTCAGCCAACACCATGGTGGCCTCAGCCAACACCAGCATGAGTGCTGCCCAGACCAGAGTGAGCATCATGCAACCACAGCTGCAAGGTGTTTGGTGAAGGCCAGGTTTCTGTTGCACCCTTCTTTTCCACCCATCAGCAATTCACCAGTGCGCTCTGACAAACCACTCCAACTATGCCAAACAAATCAAAAACTGTCACCCATACAGACTTGCAACTCATTCTGCAAACAATTGCCTTGCAAAGCAGGTCCCAACAACAAGACAATCCACGACATGCAAATAAAGTGGACAAGAAAGGCGCTTTGGTTAGCACTGCTGCCTCACATCCTCAGCACTGAGGACCCGGGTTTGATCCCAGCCCCGGGTCACTGTCCATGTGGAATTTGCACATTCTCCCCATGTCTGCGTGGGTCTCACCCCTGCAACCCAGAAATATGCAGGGTAGGTGGATTGGCCATGCTAAATTGCCCCTTAATTGAAAAAAATTAAGAAATGAAATAAAGCGGACAAGACTATTTGATCACAAACTAACATGCACTGAAATATAACGTTTGAATGCCCATGCAACCATTGTGAACCAACATGCTCTTCTGCTTATGGTAACTCTGATGTGCTGTAACCCCTCTGCAGTTGAGGTAGAGGAAGGCTGCTGAGTGCAATGCCCCATGCCTGAGATGACCTTGGTGGCATATGATGGCATACAGGTCAAACCTATACCCAGCAGTCAGACCTAGCTTTGCATGGTGGTCACTAACATCTCCACAGCGGAAGATAAGTCCTTGGACACCTGAAACAAGTCAGAACTCATGGTCTGGATGGGCTTCTCCATCGTCTGTACGTGTCTGCATAATGCCAGTTCTGCTACATGTTCCCCTGCCTCTGTCTTAACCTCTGGTAAGTGTCATGGGCCCTGTTTTCAGCATGGGCCTAGCCTCTGACAGTCCTCTAACTGTCACATCCACTGTCAGCAGCCTCACATATCTGTGATGTGTTCACCAAATTGTGAACATAACTCTAACTGCAACTCCCTCTGAGGTGAGTGCGTCTGAGCTGTGAGAAAGGATGGGAGATAAATGTGACAGCGCATCTTCTGAGGCTCTCCCATCCTTATGCTCAGAAGTGGACTCAGGAACATGGTCAATGGAGCTGGCCGTTCCTATGGTATGTAGGACCTTGCATAAGTTGTGAAGGAGGCTACAAAAGGGTACAGATAGGTTAAGTGAGTGGGCAAAGATCTGGCAAATGGAGGACAATGTGGGAAAATGTGAAATTGTCCATTTTGGCAGGAAGAATAGAAGCATATATTCTAAATATGGGTAGCACAGTAGCATAGTGGTTAGCACTGTTGCTTTGTGCTCCAGGGTCCCAGGTTCGATTCCCGGCTTGGGTCACTGTCTGTGTGGAGTCTGCACGTTCTCCCCGTGTGTGCATGGGTTTCCTCCGGGTGCTCCAGTTTCCTGCCATAATCCAAATATGTGTGGGTTAGGTGGATTGGCCATGCTAAATTGCCCTTAGTGTCCAAAAAGGTTAATTGGAGTTACTGGGTTAAGGGGATGGGGTGGAGGAGGTGTGTGCTTGAGTGGGGTGCTCTTTCCAAGGGCCGGTGCAGACTTGATGGGCCGAATAGCCTCCTTCTGCACTGTAAATTCTATGATAAATGGTGAGGGATTGAAGAGCTCTGAGATGCAGAGGAATCTGGGTGTCCTCGTGCATGAATCGCAAAAGGTTATAATGCAGTAACGCAATAATTATAATAACGGCAAGTAATTAGAAAAAATAATAGAATGTTATTGCGAGGGGAATTGTATACAAAAGTGAGGAGGATATGCTTCAGTTATACAAGGGGTATTGGTGAGACCACATCTGGAGTACTTAAGGAAGGACACAAATGCATTTGGAAGCAGTTCAGGGAAGGTTTACCAGACTAATTCCTGGAATGTGCCGGTTGTTTTATGAGGAAAGATTGGACAGGCTTGGCTTATATCCACTGGAGTTAGAAGGGTAAGAGGTGATGTGATTGAACATATAGAATCCTGAGGGGTATTGACAGGGTGGATGTGGACAGGGTGTTTCCTCTTGTGGGAGAATCTAGAATTAGGGGTCACTGTTTAAAATAAGGGCTTGCTCATTTAAGGCAGAGATGATGAAAAATATTTCGCTTTGAGGGTTGTGAGTCTTTGGAACACTCTTCTTCAAAAGGCAGTGGATGCAGAATCTTTGAATGATTTTAAGGCAGAGCTAGATAGATTTTTAATAAGCAAGGGGATGAAAGTTTTCAGGGCTGGGCAGGAATGTGATGTTGAGGTTAGAATCAGATCAACTATGATCTTACTGAATGGCAGAACAGGCTCAAGGGGCTGAGTGGCCTACTCCTGCTCCTAATTTGCATGTTTGTTCATATGTATGGCCTGCATTGGAGAGCAAAAATATTAGGTTTTCATTATTCACAATCCTTATTTCCTTTCTTTTTTAAGAAATTTAGAGTACCCAATTATTTTTTTCCAATTAGGGTGGCCAATCCACCTACCCTGCACATCTTTGAGTTGTGAGGGTGAGACCCACGCAGACATGGGGAGAATGTGTAAACTCCACATGGACAGTGACCCGGAACCGGGATCGAACCCAGGTCCTCAGCGCCATGAGGCAGCAGTACTAACCACTGCACCACGATGCCGCCCCCACAATCCTTATTTCCATCCCTCTCTGACACATCTCATTTCTGCCCAGTGGTTGGCATGAGACTTGAGGTCTCCTCACTCTTTTCCCAGCTTCATCAACTGCGATTGCCCAAACGCCCTGCTCTCCAATCAACTCCACTGCCTCAACCTCTTCAGGTATCAGTGTCCTAATGTTGAGCACTTCTCTTCCCTTCTTTGCTGGCTCCATGGCATTGTGTTCCATGTGCTCCTTCAGGCAGAAGGGGAAAATGTGTGGTAGCATGATTGGCACCTAACTTCCTTGTCAGCATTCATCCCTCTGCCAGATATTGGGATGTCCCGTGTAACCCAACCGCTTTTCCACTCACATGCCACTGATGGAAGTCTGAGCCTGAAAGTTTCAGCCCAGATTTACCCAGGCCTCATGATGCACCTGCAGCTGTGCACTTCATTTGCAGCCGCCACCCCCCCCCCCGCACCCCCACTGCTCCTCGCTTTCCCGCACTCTCCCTTCACTGAAACCCATTGCTTGCTGCTCTCATGAGAACCCCATTGTTACCATTGTACTCACCCCTGGAAATGCAGAGTAAATTCCTGACCCTTCCCTGCAGGTGTAAGATGCAGACGTGCCTGTGGACCCCATGGATGCTAACTTCACTGCTTTCTCCGTCCAAACCTCCCTCATAGGAGGTCTCCTGATGCCATTGGTGGCAAGAACACCTCTCACCGTCCCCGGGCAGCCTGAAGGAAAACCTCCGAGGAGGCATCGTTGAATTTGGGGTCACTCGTCTGAACCATGGGCTACCTAAGCCTGGAGGTCAAAGTGCTGCTCCTGCAGTTCTGTGTCAGAGAGGAAGCCTGAGTTCAGAGGTCAAGGATTCAGTCGCATACTCTGCAAAACAGATGCTGCTGGCTTTGATAAAATGGATGCATGCCCGGCTGCAGTATGAAAATGGCGCCCAGACCTCTGATCCCCTCAGCTGACTGTGAATTTTGAGTGATCAATTAATTTTTTCCAATTAAGAGGTAATTTAGCATGGCAAATCCACCTATCCTGCATAGCTTTGGATTGTGGGGGCTTCCTGCCCATTCCTGCCACATAAATGGCTGAACCGCAGGCTCCACCATGTTTATTGGCTGGCTGGCTGCTGTATACGTGTGGACATCTATCCATCCCTCCATGAGCAGGAGTTCCACCGCATCTGAGTCCGCCATCAGGATACATAAAAGGATGATTCAATTCACCCCAGAGTGCTAGCGGACATATTGAAATCCAAAATGGCAGCACCTGCATTACACACTGATTGACTCTACAATAAGCCCACTCTGCATACATCCAGTACATGCTCCCTTCACCCACACTACTACTCGACCTAAGTTGGTTCACTGATTTGTACCACATCTGCCGAAGGTGATCAGTCTTCATGGTTGAATCCTCAAACACAGACGTGGCCAATCAGGACAATAAAATGCATTGGGATGTAAGTTGCGGTTTTTCCATTAATATCTTTTTTCTTCTTCTTCAGATCCAAGAACAACTCAAAGTATAGAGGATAAAACGTCTGTAAATATTCTTTTGATTTGTAAGCAAAATTGTATTCTTTGTGTTCATAAATTAAATAATTTCAGGTCCCAAGTTTCTTTTGCCACTGTCTGAATATTTGGTCACCAGTTCTCTACTATAAAGTTAGCTGTTTATAACTGAAGTGTACTCCTGTACTTCTTTCTATTTTCTCTTGTGTCAGCCCTCATAAGAATGTTGGATGTCGTGCAGGAGAGGTGGGGGGTGAGACTACAACACACCCTCGGGCTGGCAGGAGGCCCTCCAGTAAGGTGACGCATGAAGACGGTGGCAACACTGGTCAATCCCAGCAGCCTGATCAAGAAAACGGGTGTGCAATGCAGAAAAACGATGAATGACCTACTCCGATCAGCCAGGGTAAGTGCTTCCTATCTCCTCTCTGCAGTCCATCCTTCTGTTATCCTCGGAATGTCACCTCGATCCAACATGCTGGCGCCTCACGGGGTCCCAGCACCCAACCTCACACCAGCATCCTCAAATCCCACCCGCCAGCGCTCCTCATCAGAACCCCTCCCTGCTTACGCACAGTTCCTACACATTTTAGGTGTCATCGACATCTGGGGTGGGATTCTCCCCTACCCGGCGGGGTGGGGGGGTCCCGGCGTGTCGGAGTGGCGCCAACCACTCCGGCGTCGGGCCTCCCCAAAGGTGCGGAATTCTCCACACCTTTAGGGGCCAAGCCCTCACATTGAGGCCTGACGCCGGAGCAGTTGGCACCACACCGACTGGTGCCCAAACCAGCTCCAGCGGCCTTTGACGCCCGTCGCCTGGCGCCGGGGCTGGGGCTAGGCCCGCGCCAGAGCGGTTGGCACCACACCGACTGGCGCCCAAACCGGCTCCAGCGGCCTTTGACGCCCGTCGCCTGGCGCCGGGGCTGGCCGAAAGGCCTTCGCCGGTTCGCGCAAGCGTCGGTGCATCAGCTTCCGCTGACGTCACTACCCACGCATGCGCGCTGGGGGATTCTCTTCCCACGCCGCCATGGTGGAGGCCGTGGTGGCGGCGGAAGAAAAAGAGTGCCCCCACAGCACTGACCCGCCTGCCGATCGGTGGGCCCCGATCGCGGGCCTGGCCACCGTGGGGGCACCCCCCGGGGCCCGATCGCCCCGCGCCCCTCCAGGACCCTGGGGGCCCGCTCGCGCTGCTGATCCCACCACCACCAGAGGTGGTTCAAACCATGGTGGCGGGAGAGGCCTCCCACCGGCGGGACTTCGGCCCATCGCGGGCCGGAGAATCGCCACAGGGGGCTCGCCGATCGGTGGGTGGTGATTCCCGCCCCCGCCAATTCCCGGGTGGCGGAGAATTTCTGCCATGGCGGGGTCAGGATTTTCGGCAGCCCCGGGCGATTATCTGACCCTGCGGGGGGTCGGAGAATTTCGTCCCTGGTCTGCCAGGCGACCAGCTCACATCATCCCCATTTGGGGGGAAAGCCCCAAGCGGCTTTTCACAGTAACTTCATTGAAGCGTACATGTGACAATAAGTGATTATTATTATTATTTGTGTTCCTCTCGGAAAAGTTTTCCCACAACTGGCCCGAGCGAGAGAAGATAGGCTTGCAGGTGCGGGCCTGCACTGAGAGCGAGGTGAGCCTGAGGCAGAAAAGTCGGGGGCCACTGCACCTTCATCCAGATGACCAGTCTCAAGCCAGTTCTGTGTAGTCCAAACCTTGGCCAGGCCATGTACTAATCCCATGTCCCTTGCATTGCAGGGATATCAAACGAAGAGCCTGGATTGTTGACCAACAGTGTCCCACTGCTCACTCTCGACACCACCTCAGAGGAGATCTTGGAGGAGGACACAGGGGCTGGTTTAGCTCACTCGGCTAAATCACTGGCTTTTAAAGCAGACCAAGCAGGCCAGCAGCACGGTTCGATTCCCGTACCAGCCTCCCCGGACAGGCGCCGGAATGTGGCGACTAGGGGCTTTTCACAGTAACTTCATTGAAGCCTACTCGTGACAATAAGCGATTTTCATTTCATTTCATTTCATGAAGTGTCACAGCTCTCACCCGCACTATCACCATCGCAGAGACACGCACCTCGGTGGGCGAACTTAGAAAGCAGGCATCTAGGTCACTATCTAATGAGCACCACACAGTTTCTGATGCACGTGAGGTGGAGGCAGGAGGGTCCCAGGGATTGGACAGTCAGAGGCTGCTGGATCCCAGGACTCAGCTGTGCCCCAGGCAGATGCCGTGTTCCTGGACACATTCGTCCCTCAGCTGGTGGAGATGCAAAGGCAGAGCTGGGAATACCAGGAGGGGGTGTCAGTGACATTCCTGTGACTGTAAGACCAAATGGATGAGTCCCCCAGCCTCCTGTCACAGGAGATAGTGCCGGAAATGTGTGGCACCCAGGCCAACACTGCAAGAGTACTGTCCGCATTGGGGCAAGAGGTCAGATTCATGTCAGGAGAACTCCAAAGCATGGCTCAGTCCCTGAGGACCGTGGCTGAGGCCTTCAACTGCATGGTGCAGACAATGGAGGGCCTCGAGGACTGGCAGCGCCAGATGATGCTGAGACTTCTGGAATTCATTTCAGTTGCCCCTCTGTCCAGGGGCCCAAGTGCACCTTTGGGAGGAGGATCCACTGGAGCACATCCCAGGATCTTCCACCCAGGAGACTGTGGTGGTATGAATGTGAGCACTGCCATTGGTGCAGAGCATGGGTTTCCCATTGGCTCTGGCTGGTCATGTGCCTCTCGTCCAATTGGCTGGGACGAGTCATGTGACTGCTCACCAATTGGTCGAGAGGCAAGTAGACACCGAGGCGGGGTATAAGTAGCCAGAGTTCCCGGAGGCCGGCCTTTCTCTGTAGTCGACCACCGGGCTAACAACTAGCTGATTAAAGCCACAGTTTGGAATTTCATCGTGTCTCGAGTCCAATTGATGGTACATCAATTTAATCAGCTAGAATTTTGGAATGGAGCTACGCATCAAGCCTGACTGCCTCCGCACAAGCCTGCATGCTTCAAATGCGTCTGCAATCTTTAAACACTGGCAGGCGTGTTTTAACAGTTACCTGACAACTGCAGCCAGCAAACCCTCCAAGGAGCAGAAACTCCACATCCTCCACTCGTGCGTGGGCACGGCGGTATATTCAATGATTGAGGACAAAAGCGATTATGATGCAGCCATGGATATCCTGAAAGGACACTTTCTCCGGCCGGTCAACGAAGTATACGCACGGCATCTCCTGACGACTAGACAGCAGTTCCCTGATGAGTCACTCGACATGTTTTACCAGGCCCTCACAGCTCTAGGGAGAACGTGCTCATGTCTCCAAGTTTCGGCGACTGAGCACATGGAACTTTTAATTAGAGACGCTTACGTTGCTGGCATGCAGTCCCCTTCTATCCGCCAACGATTGCTGGAGAAGAACGCCCTCAGCCTAGCTGAGGCATGGATCCTTGCAACTTCCCTGGAGGTTGCTGACCTGAACGCCCGCGCATACGCCCCCGGCCGCGCAGCAACCCCCGGACTTCATGGCACGCGCCACCCCCGTCCTCCGTGGACCCCGACCCCCCCCTCCAGGTCTGTGCTGCGGGTCGCTCCGACAAACTAGCGGGGCCCCGTTGCTATTTTTGTGGCCTCTCCAAGCACCCCCGCCCGCGCTGCCCGGCCCGCTCCGCTCGGTGTAAGAGCTGCGGGAAGAAGGACCACTACGCGGTGGTCTGCCAGACCAAGTCGGTCACTGCTGTTCCGCGCAGCGACCGCGGATCCTCCCCCCAGGCCCCCCCCCCCAGGGCCCAGCGCCCCGCACCAACCTCTCCGGCCCGCCTCCCGGCCCCCGCAACGGCCCCACGGTCCTCCTGACCCGCGCTCCCAGCTGCCCCAACCGGCCCGCAGACGATGCAGACACTGCCCCCAGCCGCCACGAGGTTCCCACGGGCGCCACCATCTTGGGCCCCGGACGCCATGTGCGGACCATGAGCGCCGCCATCTTGGGGCCCCAGCTCCACGTGCGGGTCCTGGGCACCGCCATCTTGGGACCCCGACTCCACGTGCGGGACCTGGGCGCCGCCATCTTGGGCCAACACGGAAGGCCCTGCCAGCGATTACTCTGCCACCGAGGAGGATCTGGAACTCTCACCACGACTTGCTTCCATCAATCACCGGGTGCTGCATAGCGGACCTCACGGTCCAGGGGAGGTTCTTCAAAAACTTCAGACTCCTCATCCTCCCCCGTCTATGCGCTCCGGAACTCTTGGGCCTGGACTTCCAGTGCAACCTGCAGAGCTTGACTTTTCAATTCGGCGGCCCTATTCCCCCTCTTACTGTTTGCAGCCTTGTGTCCCTCAAAGTGGACCCCCTTGTTTGCTAATCTCACCCCAGATTGTAAACCTGTCGCCACTAGGAGCCCAGGACCGGACCTTCATTGGGTCCGAGGTCCAGAGGCTCCTTAAGGAAGGAGTTATCGAGGCCAGCAACAGTCCCTGGCGAGCCCAAGTGCTGGTAGTTCGGACTGGGGAGAAAAACTGGATGGTCATCGATTACAGTCAGAGCATCAACAGGTTTACGCAGCTGGATGCGTATCCCCTCCCCCATATTTCCGACCTGGTTAACAGGATTGCGAAATACAAAGTCTTTTCCACGGTGGACCATAAGTCCGCCTACCAACAGCTCCCCATCCGCGCAAGTGACCGAAAGTACACTGCGTGTGAGGCAGATGGGCGCCTCTACCACTTCCTCAGGGTTCCATTCAGTGTCACAAATGGAGTCTCGGTCTTCCAATGGGAGATGGACTGAATGGTCGACAAGCACGGTTTACGGGCCACCTTCCCGTATCTCGATAACGTCACCATCTGCGGCCACGACCAGCAGTACAACGACATCAACCTCCAAAAATTTCTCCGAACCGCAAAACTCCTTAATTTAACCTACAATAAGGATAAGTGCGTGTTTAGCACCGACCGTCTAGCCATCCTTGGCTACGTAGTGCGTAACGGAGTGATAGGCCCCGGTCCCGAACGCATGCGCCCCCTGATGGAACTCCCTCTCCCCAACTCCCTCAAATCCCTCAAACGCTGCCTGGGCTTCTTCTCATATTATGCCCAGTGGGTCCCCAACTACGCCGACAAAGCCCGCCCCCTCATCCAGACCACCTCCTTTCCCCTGTCGATGGAGGCCTGCCAGGCCTTTAGCCGCATCAAAGCGGATATCGCAAAGGCCACGATGCATGCTATCGATGAGTCCCTCCCATTCCAGGTCGAGAGCGACGCGTCTGACGTAGCTCTGGCGGCCACCCTGAACCAAGCGGGAATACCCGTGGCCTTCTTTTCACGAACTCTCCAGGCTTCCGAACTCCGCCACCCCTCTGTGGAAAAGGAAGCCCAGGCCATAGTCGAAGCTGTGCGATATTGGAGGAACTATCTGGCCAGCAGGAGGTTTACCCTCCTCACAGACCAACGGTCAGTAGCAAGATCAAGATCAAGAACGACAAGATCTTGCGGTGACGGATCGAGTTGTCCACGTACAACTACGATATCTTGTATCGTCCTGGGAACCTCAACGAGCCTCCCGATGCCCTATCCCGCGGTACCTGCGCCAGCGCGCTGATCGACCGCTTCCGCTCCCTCCACACGGACCTCTGCCGTCCAGGGTTCACCCGTTTTTACCATTTTATTAAGACCCGCAACCTGCCCTACTCCGTTGAGGAAGTCAGGACCGTCTCCAGGGACTGCCACGTCTGCAGCGAGTGCAAACCGCACTTCTACCGCCCCGAACGAGCGCATCTGATCAAGGCATCCCGCCCCTTTGAACGTCTCAGTATAGACTTCAAGGGTCCCCTCCCCTTCAACAACCGTAACACATATTTCTTGAGTGTTATCGACGAATATTCCCGCTTCCCTTTCGCCATTCCCTGTCCCGACATGACCACAACAACCGTCATAAAGGCCCTCCTATCCATCTTCTCACTGTTCGGTTACCCTGCGTACATCCACAGCGACGGGGGTCCTCCTTTATGAGCGATAAACTGCGTCAATTCCTGCTCAGCAGGGGCATAGCCTCTAGCAGGACGACCAGTTATAACCCCCGGGGTAACAGTCAGGTCGAGCGGGAGAATTGCACCGTTTGGAAGACCATCCTGCTGTCCCTACGGTCCAGAGATCTCCCTATCCCCCATTGGCAAGAGGTCATCCCCGACGCCCTGCATTCAATCCGGTCTCTCCTCTGTACTACCACTAATCAAACACCTCATGAACGTCTTCTTGTTTTCCCCAGGAAGTTGTCCTCAGGATCCCCTCTCCCGGCCTGGCTGGCCACTCCCGGGGCCATCTTGCTCCGGAAGCATGTGCGGGTGCACAAGTCCGACCCGTTGGTTGAGCGAGTCCAGTTACTCCACGCCAACCCGCAGTATGAGTACGTGGAGTATCCCGACGGTCGGCAGGATACGGTCTCGCTGTGGGACCTGGCACCCGCTGGCGTGCGGCCTACCCCCCCTTCCATCAACACCCCCCCCCACCCCAATTCCCCCCAACATCCCCCGTGCCCCCACGACCCAGCGCACATGCCCCCTCTCCCCCGATTACAGCGTCTCCACCACCGGCCCGGGGTACGGAGACACATCTACGACCGACGCTCCCGGAGGCAAGGACGACCATCGGCCCGCGTCACCGGCTCCACTGCGACGGTCCTCCAGAACACCACGGGTACCTGACAGGCTGATCGTGTCCATCTGATGCGACCCTGGGACATTTATGGACTTTGTTGTTATTCTGTTGCACCTTAAGTAGTAGTAGTAGTATTGTTTTTTTTGCCACGAGCCAGTGAGCAGCCCACCTTTCTTGATTTTCGCTGCTCAAACCACCAGTCCTCGGACCCTCCCCCTCTCTCTTCCACTTACACCCCCCCCCGCCTTCTTTCTCCACAAGGGGTGAATGTGGTGGTATGAATGTGAGCACTGCCATTGATGCAGATCATGGGTTTCCCATTGGCTCTGGCTGGCCATGTGCCTCTCGTCCGATTGGCTGGGACTAGTCATGTGACTGCTCCCCAATTGGTCGAGAGGCAAGTAGACCTCGCCTCTGAGGCGGGGTATAAGTACCCAGAGTTCCCGGCGGTCGGCCTTTCTCTGTAGTCGACCACCGGGCTAACAACTAGCTGATTAAAGCCATAGTTTGGATCTTCATCGTGTCTCGAGTCCAATTGATGGTACATCAGAGACCCCGAAGGTTACAAGCTAATCTGAATTTCCCCCTTCCTGAGGCCAGCATAACTCAGGCACAGTGGGCCCAACGATTTGGGGATGCCGACCTCAGCAGATCACTGGACACAGTCTGGCCAGACAGGATACCCTGTTTCCCCAAGGGTCTCAGAGGGTTAGCCACAGAGCAGCCGTACCGCCTGGGAGGAAGTGGCAGCAGCAGTAAACTCGGGGAGTGTGAGCAGGAGGACCAGCACCCAATGCCGTAAGGGACGGCACGGTGGCACAGTAGTTAGCACTACTGCTTCACAGCTCCAGTGATCTGTGTGGAATTTGAACTTTCTCCCCGTGTGTGCGTGGGTTTCTGTCGGGTGTTCCAGTTTCCTCCCGTAGTCCAAAGATGTGTAGGTTAGGTGGATTGACCAGGCTAAGTGTCCAAAAGGTTAGGTGGGGTTAATGGGTTGCGGAGATAGGTTGGAGGCATGGGCTTAAGTCGGCTGCTCTTTCCAAGGGCCAGTGCAGACTCGATGGGCCCAATGGCCTCCTTCTGCACTGCTTCTAGGAAGATTAACAACCTCCACCTGGTGACACTGGTGAATTAGCACCGGATCCTCTACTCCTCCACAATTATGCACCTGACACCTCCCCCCTCCAGCACTGTTCTGTGCCCCGGACCACCCTTGTCCACCAATGCCGCCCACACCGCCCACCACCACCCCATATTCCCCATTTCCCCCCATACCTTCAGTGCCCCAAACCACCTGTGCCCCACCCTGCTGAAGTCCCTCAAGAGATCTGAACCCCAAGCAACCCATCCTGAGTCCCCCCCACCCCACGATGAACAATGCTCCATACCCCTGCCTCAACAGTGACCCGCTGACAGTGCCGACACAGTCCCATCACCTGAGAGTAATGTTACACAGACCCTGGGAGGGTCGGGAATGATGGAGGGTGGGGGAGTTGGGATGGTGAAGGTGGGGTGTGGGGAATAGGGGGGGGAGGGGGAAAGGCTGAGGGCTGCGGGAGGGGGGCGGGAAGGGGGGTTGGGGAGAGTGGAATGACGAACAAGGCCATGTCCTATGTGCAGCGGGTATGTATAGAAACATGGAAAGGCAACATGGTAGCACAGTGGTTAGCATTGTTGCTTCACAGCACCAGGGATCTGGATTCGATTCCCGGCCTAAGTCACTGTGCGAAGTCTGAAAATTTTCCCTGTGCCTGCATGGGTTTCCATGGGTGCTCCATTTTTTCCCACAAGTTTCGAAAGGTGTGTTTGTCAGGTGAATTTGACATTCTGAATTATCCTTCTGTCTACCCGAACAGGAGTCATACTGTGGCGACTAGGGGATTTTCACAGTAACTCCAATGCAGTTGGAAGCCGATGTAATCCGACTTGTGACACTAATAAAGATTATTATTATTAATAGGTGCAAGAGAAGGCCATTCGGGCCTTTAAGCCAGCACCACCACTCAATATGATCATGGCTCATCATACAAATTCAGTATCCCACTCCCACTTTCTCTCCGTTGCCCCTTGATCCCTTTAGCCGCAAGGACCACGTCCAGCTACCTCTTGAATATATACAATGAACTGGCCCCAACAGCTTTCTGAGGTAGAAGATTGCATAATTTCACAACTCTCTAAAAGAAGAGGTTCTTCCTTATCTCAGTCCTGAATGGTTTAGCCTTTGTTTTTAGGCTGTGACCCCTAGTTCTGGACGAGCCCAACATTGGGAACATTTTCCCCGCATCTAACCTGTCCAGTCTCATCAGGATTTTATGTTTCTATGAGATCTCTTCTCAATCTTGTAAACTCCAGTGAGTACAAGCCCAGTCGATCCAATTTTTCTTCATATGTCAGTCCTGCCATCCCGGGAATTAGTCTGGTAAAACTTCGCTGGACATCCTGGGCAGCACGGTAGCACAGTGGGTAGCATTGTTGCTTCACAGCTCCAGGGTCCCAGGTTCAATACTCGGCTTGGGTCACTGTGTGCGTGTAGATCTGCATTTTCTCCCTGTGTCAGCATGGGTTTCCTCCGGGCGCTCTGGTTTCCTCCCACAAGTAACAAAAGATGTGCTGTTAGGTGAATTGGATATTCCCAAACAGGCGCCGGAATGTGGCGATGAGGGGCTTTTCACAATAACTTCATTGCAGTGTTAATGTAAGCCTACTTGTGACAATAAAGATTATTATTATTATTGTTATTAAAATAGCAAGAATGTCCTTCCTCAAACTAAGAGACCAAAACTGCACACAATACTCAAGGTGTGGCTTCACCACAGCCCTGTATAACTGCAGCAAGACATCCCTACTCCTGTATTCAAATCCTCTTGCCATGAAGGCCAGCATGCCATTAGCTTTTCTCGCCGCCTGCTGTATCTGCATGCCAATCTTCAGCGGCTGTTCCACCATGACACCCAGGTCTCATTGCACTTCTCCTTTTCCTGAACTGCCATCCATTCAGATAATAATCTGCCTTCCTGTTTTTGCCACCAAAGTGGGTAGCCTCACATTTACCCACATTATATTGCATTTGCCAAGTATTTGCCCACTCAGGCAGCCTGTGCAAGTCACCCTGAAGCCTCTTTGCATCTTCCTCACAGCACACACTGCCACCCAGCTTAGTATCATCTGCAAATTTAGAGATATTGCATGCAATCCCTTCATCCAAATCATAATGTATATTGTGAACAGTTGGGGTCCCAGCTCTGAACCATGCAGTACCCCACTAGTCATTGTCTGCCCATCTGAAAAGGACCCATTTATTCCCACTCTCTGCTTCCTGTTGGCCAACCAGTTCTCTATCCACGTCAATTGATTACCCCCATGAGCATTAGTTTTGCTCACTAATCTCTTGTGTGGTACCTTGGCAAAAGCCTTTTGAAAGTCCAGATGCACAACATCGAACTGTCCATTCCACTGATCACATCCTCAAAAAATTCCTGAAAATTTATATTAGCTACCCTCCAATCCATTGGAACTCTTCCAGAATGCAAAATGATCACCAATGTGTCCACTATTTCTAGGGCAACTTCCTTAATTTTTCTGGGATGTAGGGCATCAGGCCCTGGGGACAGACCAGGTTTTAATGCCATCAATTTCCCCAATACAATTTCCTGACTAATAAGAATTTCCTTCAGTTCCTCCTTCATGCTGGACCCTCTGTCCCTTAGTATTTCCAGAAGGTTGTTTGTGTCCTTCTTAGAAGACAGATCCAAAGTATTTGTTCAACTGATCTGCCATCTCTTTGTTGCCCATTATGAACTTACCTGATTCTAACTGTAAGGGAACGAATCTTCACCAGACTTGTTCGCTTCACATATCTATAGAAGCTTTTGCAGTCAGATTTATGTTTTCTGCAAGATTACTCTCAAATTCTATTTTTTTCTTCCTCCTCTTTGTCATCCTCTGCTGAATTTTAAATTTCTCCCAGTCCTCAGGCCTGCTGCTTTTTCTGGCCAATTTATATGCCTCCTCTTTGGCTTGAACACTATCCCTGATTTCCCTTCCTAGCCATGGTTGCGTCATCTTCCCAATCTTACTCTTGCACCAGACAGGGATGTACAATTGTTGAAGTTCATCCATATCTGCCGTTGCCTATCCACCGTCAACCCCTCAAGTATCCTTTGCCAGCTTATCCTCGCTAATGTACCAGCAAAGTTAGCTTTCTTTATGTTCAGGACCCTAATCTCAGACGTAACTGTGTAATTCTCCATCTGAATGAAGAATTCTACCGTATTATGGTAAAGGATCTCACACCACAATGTTGCTAATTAATCATCTCTCATTGCGTAATACCCAGTCGTGGATGGCCTGCTCTCTAGTTGGTTCCTCAGCATATTGGTCGAGAAAAACATCCCTTATACATTCCAGGAACTCCTCCCCATTGCACTGCTACCAGTTTAATTACCCCAATCAATATGCAGGTTGAAGTCACCAATAATAACTGCTGTACCCTTATTGCACACATCTCTAATTTTCTGTTTGATGCCATCCCCAACCTCACAACTGCAGTTTGGTGGTTTGTACACACCCCCACTAACGTTTTTTGCCCTTTGGTGTTCCGTAGCCCCATCCATACAGGTTTCACATCATCCAGGCTAATGTCCTTCCTTACTATTGCGTTACTCTACTCTTTAACCAGCATCGCTAGATCACCACCCTTTCCTTTCCTTTTATCTTTCCTGAATATTGAAGACCCCTGGATGTTGAGTTTCCATCCTTGGTCACCCTGGAGCCAGGTCTCCGTGATCCCAATTACATATCAGTTACTGATTGTCAGCGCAGTTAATTCGTCAACCTTACTACAAATGCTCTGCAATTAGATCATGGTTGTGTTGTAATTTGCCGCATGGCCACTAGGAGTCTCATGAGTATATAAGTGAATGTTAGAGTCAGGTGACCCCCACAAACTGGCTGGAGGAAGCTGAAGAGAGGTTGCTTGTGCTTGATCTTACTGTTATTCATCTGTTGTTTTGTATATAGTTTACCCAGAGTTAATGTTGATAAATCATTTATAGCTTTAGCTACAAGTGTTCTTGTAATATAAATCAGGCCATCTGACAAGAACATTACATATTCCTTTTTGGATTTTGCCTTTGGTTTCTTTGCCTTCCACTTTTCCCTTTACTGCCTTTTATTTTGTCCCCACCTTACTTCCCTCCGACTTCCTGCACCAGTTCCCATACCCCTACCATATTAGTTTAAACCCTCCCCAACAATATAAGCAAGCACTCCCCTGAGGACATTGGTTCTGGTCCTGCCCTGATGCAGACCATCCGGTTTGCACTGGTCCCACCTCCTCCAGAACTGTTTCCAATGTACCAGGAATTTGAATCCCTTCCTCTTGCACCATCCCTCAAGCCACGTATTTGTCTTAGTTATCCTGCCATTCCTCATCTGCTGGATGATAATCATCCTCCTGTTCATCACTGGATGGATTCTTCAGCTACAGCCAAGGTGACTGAGTTGGCTACTCCCAGAATCTCCCTGGCCCTCCTGGCTCGCCGGGCCCTCACCGCGGCTGCCTATCCTTCATCCTCCGAATGGTCCTTCGGGTCCTCCCTGGGCTCGTCCTCCAGCCCCTCTGGGTCCAGTGCTTACTCGTCTCCGTCCTCCTCCCATAAAGTGGACACATGTTCCTCCTCCTCCATCTCCAGCGCATCGCCCCGCTGCTGTGCCAGGTTGTGGAGGACACACCAGACCACCATAAAGTGGGCGACCAGCTGCGGTGCACTGCAGTGCACCACCAGAGCTGCTGAGGCATTGGAACCACATTTTAAGGAGTTCGATGCACCGCTCAATGGCAGCCTGGGTGGACTCATGGGCCTCATTGTATCAGGTCCCCACATCGGTCACCGGCCTTTGTTCTGGCATCATTAACCAGGTCCTCCGTGGGTACCCATTATCCCTCAAGAGCCAACTGACTATTCAGATTGATCCTCGAAGAGGCTGAGGATGTCTGACTGCACCGAATGTAGTTGTCGTGCACACTCTCTGGGAAGCGTGCATGATCGTCAGGTGGTTACACACGAGCTGGAAGTTAAGGGAGTCAAACCTCTTCCTGTTGATGTGGGGCACTACCTGATGGCCCAGTGAGTGCAAGGCGACATGCGTGCCATCCATTAGCCCCTGGAGCTGGAACATCTGGTCAATGGCGGAGAAAGCAGCTGCACGGAAATCCTGTTGTGCTTGGTGAAAGTCAAAGTTGATATCATTCGCTGCCGGCCAAACAGGGCATCTATGACCACACAAGTCCCACTTGATCTCTGGAATGATCTTGAAGCGTAGAGGTTCAGGGCTGCAGTGACATTGACGGCTACTGCGAGCAGGTATCCTCCTCCTCCGTGTGGTGCCAAGTCCGTGACGTTATGGCACAGGTGCTGCACCGTCCGCTTCTTAAGGTGGTGCTTCCTGTGGGACATGCTGTCCATCGTCCGTTCGAAAGACCAGTAATGCCTGTACACCTTGTGCCACTGCCGGCCTCCCCCTTTGGGACCCTCCCTGGCCTGATGGGTGGCTGGGTCCTCAGGGTGTGGGGCAGGGCACTGCACATGGGCAGCAGTCCCGAGTCACTGTCAATGTTGCTGCTGCCGCCTCCTCTGGTGTCTGGCCGCCTGGCCGGCCAGCAGCACCACAAAGGCAGCTTTCGCAGGATTCCAGATGTTGTCCCTACCGTGTAACATCTGTAAGGAATTGGACAGGGTGTGAGGCTGACAACCAGTGGTATCTTCCACCTTCGGGACCCTTCAGTCCCCCCATTGCTCCCACCAGCCAGCACGCCCTGCCCACGCACCCCCTGCCGCAGCGCAGGGGCCCTGATCACCAGACCCCACACCCTGTACCCCAGGCACCTGCATATAATGTTACCTGGACCAGGTGCTGGTCCCCTCACCGGTCGACACACCCACCCTCTGATTGCAGTAATGTCCCCGGTGCTGGGGTCCAGCCCCTGGTGTTCGGGTTTTGGCCGCTGCATCCATGGTGTTGCCTCCTGCAGTGTTCAGGCACAGTGTCCAGGCATCACAGTCTGATTGGGATGCTAGGCAATGATGTCCACATGCTACATGGGATGCTTACCCACGGGGATCCACTTTGGATGTGTGAAGTGCTCACTTAACTACGATTGCTACTAGCCAATTAGAAATAGAGAGTTATGGATGGTTGGTCGGGCAAAGATATTCTGAGGAAACCCTCCCACTCCTACCCCCACCGTCCCTGAGGTTTCCAGGTAAGGATTACATTACAATTGCCTGGGAACATAAAACAGTACAGCACAATGCAGGCCTTTCAGCTCACTATGTTGTGCTGACCATTTATCCTAATCTAAGATCAACCTAACCTACACCCCTTCAATTTACTGCTGTCCATGAACCTGTCCAAGAGTCACTTCCCTTCCTTCTTCTCTCCAGTGGGAAAAGAAGCCTGAGCTCCCTCAAGCTTTCTTCATAAGACATGCCTTCCAGTCCAGGCAGCATCCTGGTAAATCTCCTCTGTACGCTCTCCAAAGCATCCACGTCCTTCCCATAATGAGGCGACCAGAACTGAACACAATATTCCAAGTGTGGTCTAACCAGGGTTTTCTAAAGCTGCAGCAAAACCTCGCAGCTCTTAAACTTAATGCTCCTGTTTGCCAACACACCATACGCCTACTTCACAACCCTATCAACCTGGGTGGCAACTTTGAGGGATCTATGTACATGGCCCCCAAGATCTCTCTGTTCCTCCGCACTTCCAAGAATCCTGCCTTTTATCCTGTAATCAGCATTCAAATTCGACCTTCCAAAATGAATCACTTCACATTTATCTATATTGAACTCCATCTGCCACTTCTTAGCTCACCTCTACATCCTTTCAATATCCTGTTGTAACTTGCAACAGCCCTCTACACTATCTACAACTCCACAGACCTTTGTGTCATCAGCAAACTTACTAAACCACCCTTCCACCTCCTCATCCAAGTCATTTAGAAAAACCACAAAGAGCAGAGGTCCCAGAACAGATCACTGCTGGGCAGCATGGTAACATACTAGTTCGCACAGTTGCTTCACAGCTCCAGGGTCCCAGGTTCGATTCCTGGCTTGGGTCACTGTCTGTGTGGAGTCTGCACATTCTCCCGGAGTGTGCATGGGTTTCTTTCAGGCGCTCCGGTTTCCTCCCACAGTCCAAAGATGTGCAGGTTAGGTGGATTGGCTATTCTAAATTGCCCTTCATGTCCAAAAAGGTTAGGTGGGGCTACTGGGTTACGGGATAAAGGGGAATAGGGTGTAGGTGTGGGGCTTAAGTAGGGTGCTCTTTCCAGGGGCTGGTGCAGACTCGATGGGCTGAATGGCCTCCTTATGCACTCTAAATTCTATGAAACCACTGGTTACCGATCTCCAGGCGGAATACTTTCCATCCACTAACACTCGCTGTCTCCTTTCGGCCAGCGATATTCTGTATCCAGACAGTCAAATTTCCCTGTATCCCATATCCCTTAACTTTCTGAATGAGCCTACCATGGGATACCTTATCAAATGCCGTACTGAAATCCATATATACCACATCCACTGCCCGACCTTTATCAATGTGTCTCGTCACATCCTCAAAGAATTCAACAGGTCTTGTGAGGCATGATCTGCCTCTCACAAAGCCATGCTGACTATCTTTAATCAAACTATGTTTCTCTAAATAATCATAAATCCTATCTCTCAGAATCCTTTCAGTATTTTGCTCACCACAGACATAAGACTGACTGGTCTGTAATTCTCAGGGATTTCCCTATTCCCTTTCTCGAACAGGGTAACAACATTTGCCTCCCTTCAATCATCTGGTACTACCCCAGTGGAGAGTGAGGACGCGATCATCGGCAACGGCGCAGCAATTTCCTCCCTTGCTTCCCGCAGCAACCTTGGGTATATCCCATCTAGCCCAGGGGACTTATTTATCCTGATGCTTTTCAATATTTCCAGCACGTATTCCTTCTTAATATCAACCTGTTCGAGCCTATTAATCTGATTCACGCTGTTCTCATGAGCAACAAGGATCCTCTCTCTCGTGAATACTGAAGCAAAATATTCATTTAGGACCTCCCCTACGTCTTCAGACTCTGGGCACAATTCCCTTCACTATCCCTGATTGGTGCTACTCTCACTTTGATCATCCTCTTATTTCTCACATAAGTGTAGAACGCCTTGGAGTTTTCCCTAATCTTTCCCACCAGGGCTTTCCGAAGTCTATTTTTGAGTTCCTTCCTGGCTACCTTGTAACCCTCTAGAGAGCCAGATCCTTGCTTTCTCAACCTTACGTAAGCTTCCTTTTTCCTCTTGACTAGAAGCTCCACTTCTCTTGTCATCCAAGGCTCCTTCACCTTACCATTCCTTCCTTGTCTCAGTAGGAAAAAACTATCCAGCACTCCCAGCAAATACTCCTTAAACAACCCCTACATTACTGTTGTGCATTTCCCTGAGAACACCTGTTCCCAATTAATGCTCCCCAGCTCCTGTCGAATAGCAGTATAATTTCCCCTCCCCCAATTAAATACCTTCCCATACTGTCTGTTCCTATCCCTCTCCATGACTATGGTAAAGTTCAAGGAGTTGTGGTCACTGTCACCGAAATGCTCTTCCACCGAGACATCTGGCACCTGGCCTGGTTCGTTGCCGAGCACCAAATCCAATATGGCCTCCCTCCTAGTCGGCCTATCGATATATTGAGTCAGGAATCCTTCCTGGACACACTTGACAAAATCTGCTCCATCCAAACCATTTGCACTAAGGAGTTTCCAGTCAATATTAGGGAAGTTGAAGTCACCCATGACAACAACTCTGTTACTTTTGCACCTTTCCAAGATCTGCCACCCAATCAGTTCCTCCATCTCTTTGCTGCTATTGGAGGGTCTATAGAAAACTCCCAATAAAATGACTCCTCCTTTCTTGTTTCTGACTTCCACCCATACTGACTCAGTAGACAAACCCTCCTGGACTACCTCCTTTTCTGCAGCTGCGATGCACTCTCTAATTAACAGTGCCAAACCCCTCCTCTTTTACCTCCCTCATGATTCTTCTTAAAACATCTAAAGCCCGGAACATCTAACAGCCATTCGTGCCCCTGTGAAATCCACGTCTCCGTAATAGCCACAACATCGTAGTTCCAAGTACTGATCCATGCTCTAAGTTCATCACCCTTATTCCTGGCATTCCTTGCATTGAAACAGACACACTTTAACCCATCCCACTGAGTACAACTTTGCCCTATCAACTGTCTATCCTTCCTCACAGACTCACTGCACACTATTTCTGCCTGTTCAACAGCTACCCTATCCTCTGATCCATAGCTCTGGTTCCCATTCCCCTGCCAAATAAGTTTGAACCCTCCCAAAGAGCTCTAGCAAACCTCCCGCCCAGGATATTGGTGCCCTTTCTGTTTAAGTGCAAACTGTCCCTCGTGTACACGTCCCACCTTCCCCAGAAGGCATCCCAATGATCGACATAACTGATGCCTTCCCTCCTACACCAGCCCTGTAGCCACATGTTCAGCTGCACTTGCTCTCTGTTCCTTGCCTCACTAGCACAAGGCACCTTTCGCAATCCTGAGGTTACTACTCTGCTCGTCCGGCTCTTTAGCTTCCAACTTAACTCCCTAAAATCACTTTTTGGATCCTCATCCCTTTTCTTAGCTATGCCGTTGGTGCCAATGTGATTTCTGGTTGCTCACCCTCCCCCTTAAGAATCCTGTAGACTCGATCCGAGACATCCCTGACCCTGGCACCCGGGAGACAACATACCTTTAGGGAGCCTTGTTCACGACCACAGAATCTCCTATCTGTTCCCCTAACCATTGAGTCTCCTCAAATGCAAACTTCTCATGAACAATGGTGCTGCACTGGGAATCATCCGAAAATGTGGATGGTTCTGACTCTGTTCCATCAATAGTTACCCAGAAAAAAACTGGAAGACTTAAAACCACTTCTAAATTCTTGGTAATGTAGTGATATTCAGATGTCAATGTACATGATCAATGTATGTAAATGCAGTACAGTCTTTTCAACACTAGATGGCTCACAGTCAGAGACTATAAGAACTGGTTTCTCGCCTATTCTAAGTCAGATGATGGTGACATGTGAACAAGCAGGACATAGAATAGCTAGAGTGAGAGAACTTAGAACTAGTTTGTTATGATAGTGTATAGTTATATAGTTATCTGTACTGTACTTTAATTCTTTAATGTTAGTTTAGTATTGAGGAAAAGGACTCACAGTTTATTATTTTATTACTCATTAAATAATTCATCTTTCAACAAGAAGACTATTTGTCATTTTATCATCCTTGTGGATTCAACAGTAATATATATATTTTAGATCAGTCATTATTTAAAATGTAACAGGTAACTGTTGTACAGGCACACACCAGTCACCCACAGGACTCTTGTTCACTACGTGCCCAAACCACCAGGGGTTTTCAAATACCCCATCCCTGCTATCCCTTTGCCACCCTCAACTACCTCTCCCCACAGGACTCCCAACCCACATGATCCTCTCCCCCAACCCTCAACACGCACCCACCCCCACAGGAATCCTCACTCCAATAAGTCCATCCCCCCATCCGCGGACACTCCCTATCTCCATGGGACTTCCCCCCACCTTCCCCACCCAGGGAACTAACCCCCAGCCCCGACCATCCCTCCCCCTAAGGGACATCCATGTCCTGACCACCACCACCCCCCACCATGGAACCACCCATGACCTCCCCCCCCCCACCCCGCAAATGGGACTCCCCTGACCTGACCCCCAACCATCTACACATACCATGACGGAACTCCCCCCTGGACTTCCTCCCCCAAGACTTGAGTCCCTACCGTCCCCACACCCACCCACCCCACAAGGTCTGACTGTTGACCTCATCCCCAAGGCCCGACATAAGAACTCCCTCCAAGGCCCGTGTCCTGACATCCACACAGGTCCAAATGACGACTCCCCAGCGCCACCCCAACAAGGCCCAATTTCCGACCTCTGATATGCACAATATTGTACAGCTCAATTGTTACAGAATCAAGGTGCCTGATGTTGTCTTTGTGGTATGAGTGAATGAGAAGGATGGTTTTAATAAGTTATTATAATCGGGAGTCCAAAATCCATGTGTACCTTTTTAATTTCCAAGAAGTGATACATGTATTCAATGCTCTGCTAATTTGAGTGTCAGCCACATAACAAAACTGAAGTCGGAGAGCTAAACAATTTTTAAGAGGACTGAATTTGCAAACTCTCTCAATCTGATACAAATATTCCCAAGACCTGATTGCCAATCCTGCCACCCCCCTGCCCATTGCAGCCAGGCCCGATCCAACTCCCATATCCTTCCCAGTTACCTCACATACATTACCTTTTCCCTGGCTTGTCAAAGACCCTTAAACGTACCTGGACCTTTAAACTCATTAGACTTATGTTATGGGAGCGGCGTTTTCAGAACCCCAAAATGTATTATGGAGTTCAACCAACCTCTACCTTTAATGTGTTGTTGCTTTTGAAGCACATGGCTTGGTCTCCAGGTGTGGTATTACAATTGTGGACACGTGGGTTTTTAAACACAAAACAATGTTTATTCCATGAATTCAACTTAACCTTTTTAAATAAACATTGGATCACTTACCATCCCTTACTTCAAAGATAACCCCAAAATAATACAACACTAAATAATCCCTCAAAATGTTCCTTCAAGCCTCCAAAAGACTTAACACCTTTAAACAGAAACAACATCAGGTTAAAGACATTTCTATTGTGAGTTTAAATCACCCAAATGATTCAGAGATAGTCTTTCCTGGCAGAGATCACGGCAGATCCAGCTCACTGCAAACACAGACACACCCAAGCTCTTTTCCTCAAAACTGAAACTAAAACTTCCAAAAAGCAGAAGTGAGCTCAGCTCAGCTCCCCCCACACTCTGACATCACTTCAGTAATATGAGCTGCCTCATTTCTTAAAGGTACATTGCTTAAACATCCATTTCTTAAAGGTACTCTCACATGACAGTTACCTGGTTTCACAGAAGCTAGTGCTGTAAAAAGAGAGAACATGGCTTGCTTACTGGCAACTGAACTGTCCTCGACGGTTAACGGAGGGTGCACGCTGCACTGCACAGATCTTGCCTGGCCCGTGTGGGAAGGTTGGGCGAGATAGGAGTGCCTGGATTTCCAGGTAAGTAATTGAGAGTACAGTGACAATCTAGCTCAATAGCCACTCCATCTTAAGTTACAACCCCATTTGATCGGGGGCCGTTGGCAGTGGCGTTCCCCCCGGCAATTCTCCACTACGCGCTGGGCCGAGCGGCTGCCCGTTTTCGGCCGGTCCCGCCGGTGTAAATCAATCTAGGTCCGTACTGGCAGGACATGGCTCTACGGGCGGCCTGCAGAGTCCTCGGGGGGGGGGTCAGGCGCGGGGGGATCTGGCCCCGGGGGTGTCCCACGGTGGCCTGGCCTGGCCTGAGATCTGGGCCCACCGATCCACGGGGGTGCCTGTGCCGTGGGGGCACTCTTTCCTTCCGCGCCGGCTTCTGTCAACCTCCGCCATAGCCGGTGCGGAGACTAACCCACCTGTGCATGCGCTGTGATGACGCCAGCACACCCTGGCGCTCTCGCACATGCGCCAACACGCGTCGGCCGGCGGAGGCTCTTCCGCACCGACTGGTGCGGCACCAGCCCCACCAGCGCCGGCCTAGCCCCTGAAGTTACGGAGGATTCCGCACCTTCCGTGCGGCCCGATGCCGAATTGGTTCACGCCACTCCTCGGCACCGACACGGCCCGCCCCGCCCCGCCTGGTAGGGGAGAATCCCGCCCAGTGTATGTCAACAATCTTCAGTTCCACAATAGAACACACTGCCAAAGGAAATAGTCACAGCCCCATCATTTGAAATCTTCAAGACCCATCTTTTGATTATTTCCATTGAATTGTTTTTATTGTCAGGACTACCATTTCAGCAGGTCGTGTCTGGTTTAGCTAGTGCTTACCAAAGAAATGTTGATGGAATATGGATATTAGTCTGTGAGGCTGACATAACTAAAGTAGAAGCCAGAAAAATAAGTAGAATATTCATTAGGTTCTATGTGCTGAAGTCGAAAGATGTTATGCCACATTATATAACTTTAAATATTTTAATATTGTAAATGAATAGCCAAGAGGTAGTTAAGTTTCTTATCATGTAGTTGCAGGAACAGAGATGAGCTTGGTTGTGTCATTTTGTGTTCATTGCCATGGGAGCTACTTGACACGGATTAACCTCCTGAACTGCAAATTGCATTTTTTAAATATTGATATGTACAATATTATACAGCTCAATTGTTACAGAATCAAGGTGCATGATGTTGTCTTTGTGGTATGAGTGAATGAGAAGGATGGTTTTAATAAGTTATTAAGATTGGGTGTCCAAAATCCATGTGTACTTTTTTAATTTCCAAGAAGTGATACATGTATTCAATGCTCTGCTAATTTGAGTGAGAGCCACATAAAAAAACTGAAGTCGGAAAGCTGAACATTTTTTCAGAGGACTGAATTTGCAAACTCTCACAATCTGATACAAAGAGGAGAGTTCCAGCAACCAAAAATGGACGGGTTGATGTGGGGAGTGGTCAATTCCAACAGTTCTCCTCTTACCATCTGTCTCTTAACAGAGAAAGTGTTTTTCATTTGTTTATTTTTTCGTGTGCGATGTGGGAGCTCAGCAACACGTCCATTGTCCCTGGCTCCTTCACGTGCAAGAAGTGTGTCCAGTTGCAGCTCCTGTTAGACCACTTGACGGCTCTGGAGCTGCGGATGGACTCACTTTGGAGCATCCGAGATGCTGAGGACATCGTGGCTAGCACGTTTAGCAAGTTGGCCACACCGCAGGTGAAAGTTACTGAGGGAGATAGAAAATCGGTGACTAAAAGGCAGAGCAAGAGTAGGAAGGCAGTGCAGATGTCCCCTGTGGTCATCTCCCTGCAAAACAGATATACCGCTTTGGATACTGTTGAGGGAGATGGCTCACCAGGGGAAGGCAGCAGCAGCCAGGTTCATGGCACCGTGGCTGGCTCTGCTGCGCAGCAGAACTAAGCAACATAACGGGCTACAAAGCGAAGCCGAGCAGTATCTCTGGCAGCAGTGCACCCCTCCCCGATGTACTTAATGCATTCTATGCTCGGTTTGAGCAGGTAACCAACAATCCGCTATCGAGTGCCCCAGCAACCCATAATTCACCCATACCCACCATCACAGTTTCCGAAGTCAGATCGGCCTTCCTGAAAGTGAACCCACGGAAGGCGATGGGCCCGGACGGGATCCCTGGTCGTGCACTTAGAGTCTGCGCGGACCAGCTGGCAGAGGTTTTCACAGACATCTTTAACCTATCCCTACTCCACTCCGAGGTCCCCACCTGCTTCAAGAAGACCACCATCATACCGGTACCAAAGAAGAACCAGGCAACGTGCCTCAATGACTACCGCCCGGTGGCCCTGACGTCAGTTGTAATGAAGTGCTTCGAGAGGCTGATCATGAAGCGTATCACCTCCATACTCCCGGAACGCCTTGACCCACTTCAATTCGCATACCGTCGCAACCGGTCCATATCAGACGCCATTTCCCTGGCCCTACACTCATCCCTAGAGCATCTCGAAAACAAGGACTCCTACATCAGACTCCTATTTATTGACTACAGCTCCGCCTTCAACACCATAATCCCAGCCAAGCTCATATCAAAGCTCCAAAACCTAGGACTTGGCTCTCCACTCTGCAACTTTCTGACCAACAGACCACAGTCAGTAAGAATGAACACCAACACCTCCTCCACAATAGTCCTCAATACCGGTGCCCCGCAAGGCTGCGTACTTAGCCCCCTACTCTACTCCCTGTACACACACGACTGCGTGGCAAAACTTGGTTCCAACTCCATCTACAAGTTTGCTGACGACACGGCCATAGTGGGCCGGATCTCGAATAACGATGAGTCCGAATACAGGAGGGAGATAGAGAACCTAGTGGAGTGGTGCAGCGACAACAATCTCTCCCTTAATGCCAGCAAAACTAAAGAGCTGGTCATCGACTTCAGGAAGCAAAGTACTGTACACACCCCTGTCAGCATCAACGGAGCCAAGGTAGAGATGGTGAGCAGTTTCAAATTCCTAGGGGTGCACATCACCAAAAATCTATCCTGGTCCACTCATGTCGACGCTATCACCAAGAAAGCACGACAGCGCCTTTACTTCCTCAGGAAACTAAGGAAATTTGGCATGTCCACATTAACCCTTACCAACTTTTACTATAGAGAGCATCCTATCGGGCTGCATCACAGCCTGGTATGGCAACTGCTCGGCCCAGGACCGCAAGGAACTTCAGAGAGTCGTGAATACCGCCCAGTCCATCACACGAACCTGCCTCCCATCCATTGATTCCATCTACACCTCCCGCTGCCGGGGGAAAGCAGGCAGCATAATCAAGGATCTCTCCTACCCGGCTTACTCACTTTTCCAACTTCTTCCATCGGGCAGGAGATTCAGAAGTCTGAGAACACGGACGAACAGACTCAAAAACAGCTTCTTCCCCACTGTCACCAGACTCCTAAATGACCCTCTTATGGACTGACCTCATTAACACTACACCCATGTCTGCTTCATCCGATGCCAATGCTTATGTAGTACATTGTATATATTGTGTTGCCCTATTATGTATTCTCATGTATTTTCTTGAATTCTGTTTAATTCCCTTTTCTTCCCATGTACTGAATGATCTGTTGAGCTGCTTGCAGAAAAATACTTTTCACTGTACCTCGGTACACGTGACAATAAACAAATCCAATCCAATCCAATCCAACAGGAAGAAGAATGGCAGGGCTATAGTGATAGGGGACTCAATCGTAAGGGGAATAGACAGGCGGTTCTGCGGACGCAATCGAGACTCCAGGATGGTATGTTGCCTCCTTGGTGCAAGGGTCAAGGATGTATTGAATCGGCTTCAGGACATTCTGGGGTGGAGGGTGAACAGCCAGCTATCGTGATGCACATAGGCACCAACGATATAGGTAAAAAATGGGACGAGGTCCTACAAGCTGAATTCAGGGAGTTAGGAGTTAAACTAAAAAGTAGGACCTCAATGGTAGTAATCTCAGGATTGTCAATGAGGAAGTCTTTCATGTAGGCCTTTGATGGTCGACTGGCTGGAAATTCGCTGTTATAAGATTTGCATTTTCAGGTGACGTTGATGTCACAAGATGCAGTAAGCACACAGGGATGATGTCAATTCTGTCGGTGAGGATCCAAAATCTTCCAGTATACTCAGGTTATATGGGCCAGTGGTCCAACCTGGGACAGAGCTAGCTTCTGTGTGGCCTGTTTGTTGGATGTTAAACAGCAGACTGGCTGCAAAGCTCAGAAAGGTAATATTGAACTGCTCAAATGGCCAGAGTCTTGGGCTATGTGACCTTTCTTCACCACGTTGGAGAAGAATGTTTGTCAAGCTCCTGGAACTCGGCTTTGTTTTTAGTGTCTCAGCCATTATGAGTTAAAAGAGGTGACGGGCTGGATTCTCCGCCCCGCTACGCCACATTTCTGCCTTGACCCGCCGGCAGGATTCTCCATTACGCCAACCAGTCGGTGACGTTTCCCATTGTGGGGCAGCCCCACGCTGTCAGGAAACCCCCGGGCGGCGGAGAATCCCGCCTGACATTTGTATTGAGGGTCCGGGATTTGGAAAGCCATTGTCTCAACATGCCCACAGACTCTGCTGGCAAGGCTGGCTCATCAAATGCAAATAGAATTTCCTGTAGCTCCCTCTGAAATGGGTCTGCATAGTTCCAGGTTGGCTGTTTGGAGCTCCTTAAGCATGTCAATGTGTGTCATTCCTGAAACTGCGAATAGAATGTTTTCACTGTGAAGACCACTGGCGCATATTTCCCAGACAGAGGGCCAACCATCATTTGTGTTCAACAGAAAAATCCAGTTTAAAAATAAGGAACAGTAGTAAGAGTTTTTAAACATATACAGGGTTGGGTTTTCTGTTCTGTGTTGGAGGAAGCCAATATTTTAAAATTCTGCCTCCAAGTGATGCTGTAACATAGCGGTTATGTTGCTTAACTGGTTTATTGACACAGAGATCTGGATTAATGATCTGGAGGCCAGTTCAAATCCCATGTGGAAATTTAAATTTAATTTATTAAAATCTGGAATAAGAGCGAGTATCAGTAATGATGACCATGAAACTATTAGATTACTGAGAAACCCATTTGGTTTACTAATGTCCTTTCAGAAAGGAATTTGCCATTATTTCCTGATCTTGCCTACAAATGACTCGAGGCCCACAGTAATACAATTCACCATGAACATCTGAGAGTCTCAAAATCCCCTCAGCTGTCTTCAAAAAGTTGACTCAGCACCAACTTCAGGGAGAAGGCAAAGTGCCTTCTCGAACATCGTGTCAAGTAGCAGGAATGCATCCTCCCTAATCCCCCCAAGCTCCATCCATTTGGATAATCCCCAAAATGCAAAGACCATGAGAGTTAATTGTAGATTGGATCTCTCTGGGATTGGGCACCCTCATAGCTTTATGGTTTGGCCACTCATCCCCCACTACCCCACCTATCCTGCAGTCAGGGATCAGACCTCCAAACTCCTCAAACAGGGATCAGACGCCACTCTCGGTCATGGGTCAGACCGACCTGTTCAGACCTACCTGTTTCTGTGTCTGTGGCTTCAATATTCTCAGTGTCCAACTGGAAGCCATGTCTACCAATCAGGCTGGCTTCTTGACAGGGAGCTTGCCAGGGTCAAATGAGTTAAGGCTCCTCCGAATGCATGGAAACCTGGACTAACGGAGTTCCCATCCCACCCACCCCCGACCAACACTCCGCCTATACGAACCCCTTTTTAATATCCAGGTTAATGACCTTTTTAAGTTTAACAGGCCAATCTATTGAAATATCACGGTTACTCTAACAGGAGCAACTAATTGGTGATTAGGGACTTTCCCTGTGGTCATGGCTCCTGACTACAGTAAGATATCTGCAGGCAGAGAGGAATAATGAGGCACATAAGTCTTTATGAATTTCAGAAGGGCACAAGGTAGTCACTTTGATGTCCTTTTTGAGTTGCCTCGTTAAATCTGGTGGAACCTTGTGGTACAGCACAACAAGTGATCCAGAGTCGCAGTTGTTTGTGGCATTCTGTATACCATTGTCATACAAAAGAAGGAACTGGTATTTGTGTAGCTTCTAAATTATATTCATGATGTCAGTGTCCCAAAGCACTTCACAATCAATGAGGTATTTTGAAGTGCAGTCACTGCAGTAAGACAGGGAATCATAAAGCC
This sequence comes from Scyliorhinus canicula, assembly GCF_902713615.1. Classification (NCBI taxonomy): domain Eukaryota; kingdom Metazoa; phylum Chordata; class Chondrichthyes; order Carcharhiniformes; family Scyliorhinidae; genus Scyliorhinus; species Scyliorhinus canicula. The sequence continues at coordinate 231,827,495 of NC_052146.1, read as the reverse complement.
AAATTAAACACAGCAATGTCCCACAAAGGGAAATGAGATATGCAACTGCATAATCTGTTTTTTCTTTATTGATATTGGTTGAGGCATAACTATTGGGCGGAACACAGGGAAAACTCTCCTTCTCGTCCTCAAATAGCGCTGCGGGATCTTTTACTTGCACCTGAGAGAGTGGATGGGGTCTCGGCCCTGACTGGAAGATGCCACCTCTGATGGTGCAGCACCTCCTTGGTGCAGCACTGCGGTATTAGCCAAGATCATATGCTTATATCTCGAGAGTGGGGCTTGACTCATAGGAGTGCACAGTTGGAAGGTGAATGGGAGCTCAAAACCGGTGTGCAGCCAGAGAAAGGAGGCAGCAAATTATAACTGCGTTTTTACCAAATACAAGCTTAGAAACCAAGTAAAACACCCCACTTGATTATCATGCTCTGCCTCCCTCTTCCTCGAAGAGCCACTCTTGAATGTGGTCCGGCAGATCAAGCATGTCGTTAGCTTCCATGGAAATAAATATTGATGCCTGTTGTCCTTTTTGTAGTCTTTCAGAATAATATTCAGTAGCATGTTCTGACAATTTTTCACATTGTAATTGTAAATGTTTGTGAGAGCCGATCCATTGTGCCAGCCACCTCCATGCTCCGTCTCTAATCTAATATGAAATGCGCCCTGAATGCAATTTGGGAGTGGGATGGGAATGGGATGCAGATGGTTGGGAGGATTTTTCTTGAGAACTGAGTTGACTTGTCACAATGAAGCCATTGTACCAGGCAGGCCTGCTTCCAATAGTCATTCTTTGGCATTACCAAATGAGGACAGCGCACATCTGCAGTTCCCTCAGGTGCTGGAATTGAAGGAGGAGTGTTTAATGCTTGAAGCTCTCCTCAACTGCACTATAATGGGGCAGCACGGTGGCCTAGTGGTTAGCACAACCGCCTCACGGTCCCAGGTTCGATCCCGGCTCTGGGTCACTGTCCGTGTGGAGTTTGCACATTCTCCCCGTGTCTGCGTGGGTTTCGCCCCCACAACCCAAAAATGTGCAGAGTAGGTGGATTGGCCACGCTAAATTGCCCCTTAATTGGAAAAAATAATTGGGTAATCTAAATTTATAAAAAAAAAATTAAAAAAAACTGCACTATAATGAGGAGTGGTCATACAGTGACCAATGTTGGCACCTCCAGACAGACACTGCATACTCCTTACCCAACATCCATTTGTGTACAAAAATTGAACGCTACTTGTTTCACTGTTGATAAATTAGCATTAGCATCTAGTTTATATTTAAGTGAAGGATATAGCAGGAATAGCGATTGTATATTCAGGTCAACTTCATCATCCACTGTATGAATTAAACTGAAAAGGGAGACTTTCAATTCATTAAACATCCATATTTTTTTTTTTTATTGTTCACTTTTGTCAAGTTACGGGGTTAAACCTTCAACCTAGCTCTGGAACAGTGCTTTTTGTTGTAAAACATATCCAGGCCTGTAGCTTCTATAGAAAACTGAACTCAGCAAAAGTCACCACAAACTGATGAGAAGGAGAAATGAAATAATGATTCTAATATGTGATACATTTTGTATCAAACTTAGCTGTAAAAACTATCAAACTACATATTCTAAAAGCAATATCAATTCGCTTTTGATCTTATTTCGTTTTGAAACTCCATGCATAGTAATGTTCTGAGCTCCGTTGGTACAGGTGTTAAGAAATGAGTGCATTCTCATTTTTGATGGGTTACAAGGGAAGTACTGCATTCAGCTATTCCAGAAAGTACTCTAAAGATGTTGCACCTTCCTCTCACTGTATTCTGCAGTGTTGTTATTCAGTCACCCTCTTGTGCAATGTTAGATAGTCAGTGTTTCAGCAGCATCTCTACTGACTGCTGGTCGTGATTGGATTAACATTAAAATGCTTTGCCAGAAAGGTTCAAGAGCAGTCAATTGCAGTTGGTTCTGTAGCAGTTTGTTTAGTAACAAAAACCATCCAATATTCATGGTCAATTTCTCCGTGAGTTTTTTATGGGCATTGATATTGTTGGAATTGTAATCATCTGAAGAGTGTACACAAGAAACTAAAGAGATTCTTTTGATATATTACCCATGGTGAGATTTCCTGTTATGTAGAATGTTAAATTTTCATTCGGCTGTCAACTAGCAAATGCTAGCTCAAGAACCCAAGTGCAGCTCCAAAGCCATACTGTTCGAAGTGAGAATTATAAATCTTTTAACCCGCAGCATGCCACAATCTTGTTTTCTCTTGGGATCATCAATGAAAATATGCATTCTCCAGCAGCATTTGTTGGGACTGATCTGCTCACACTTGAGTTACACCAGAATGGCTTTACTGGTGATTATCTTTGCTGCAAGGTCACTACTAACTATGACATTTGCGATCCCATTGGAGGTAGGATTTTCCCTGGGCCAGAAAGTAGGCTAAGAATTAATAACATTTGCTAAAATAATGACATAGATCTGCTTGAATAGAATTTTTAAAAATTTGTCTCCGCATTTGTCATATCCTGATCGGCGACCACCAAATGGATTAACAAATGGACAACTTATTAAAGTAAGAAACTACATGCAGAGTGTGAGATAAAAGCTACCATGCCTCAAGACTCCAATCTCCTCACTAACCCGGACCCTGCGCTCCCCCTCCCAGGGTTCGTAGCCCCGTTGGTTGATTGGGGCACGTGACCCTCCGGGGATTCGACCCCCTTAAAGGGGCACCCTACCACATCCCTCCCCCTTTAAGTAGCTAATGAACATTCTCAAATAGCAAATTAACTATTACAAAAATGTCCAACAGGTGTCTCTCAAGGCATCTTCATAGGATCGGTCGGTCAGGGGACATCTAAATACTTTGAAAGTGACGCAATTCACTAATGGCTGCTTCGGCAATAAAGGTGACTGGTGTTTGGCTCTCAGTGGGGGCTGACTCCCGATAGGTGAAGGTGCAATCATACAGGTAGTATCCTCAGTTCTCCTTGAAACTGTGTTCGCCCTCGGGGCAGATTGCTGTGGCATCACTTTCATCTGAATCCATCTCATTGACAAGTCTACCAGGACCAGGTTGTCCCATTTATTCAGTGTGCAGTTCTCTTTTTCTTAAGTGGTCCAAGTCTTATTTTATTTCTCCCTTGTACTTAAATCTCGTATGGTACTGGATCTGTTTTGGTCATGACAGTTCCCAGAACCCAATTAGAGCCGAAATTCTTCATGTAAACTAAATCACAAATGTTCTTTCAACTTTCTCTGAATCGTGGTGTCTTTTTCTTTGTTTAGTTTAGCCTCCACACTCTATGCCAAATTTAGAAATATAAGGTCCAATCGCATTCTAATGCATCTGACCGTTAGCAGCTCGGTGGATGTGGTACTTGTGGTGGTGTGAGGGGTAGTATGATAGGTGAGTCGGAACCCGGCCAGTCTGAGTTGCAAAGGGGCTGAAGACTGCTTTTTCATTGCGGCCTTGAATGTCTGGGTTGCTTCTTCTGCCAGCCCAATGGAAGCAGGCTGGGAGGTAGCAGTTTGAATATGTTCAATACCATTCGTCCTCATAAAATGTTGGAATTGTTCACTGGTAAGGGCAGTCCCATTGTCTGACACCAGGATGTCAGGCAACCCATGGGTGGCAAATGTCTGTCACATTTTTTCTACCATTGCTGTTGAGGTTGTGGACTTCAATTTGTTTATTTCCAACTACTTGCAGTGAGCACCAATGATCAGCAAGAACATGGAGCCCATAAATGGGCCACAAAGTCATTGTGAAGTTGCACCCAAGGTCAACCTGGCCACTTCCAAGGGTGCAATAGGGCTGTAGATGGCAAGTGTTCCTGTATTTGGTCACATTGATTGACAAGATTCTCTATGTCAATGTCCATCCCAGGCCACCACACTTAATTGCGTGCGAGCATCTTCCTTTTCATCATCCCAAGATGGGCACAGTCTAGCTCCTGTAATAATGGGAGGGATTCTCTGGCCTCCCAGCCGTGTGCTTATTGGCTGTGGAAGGCAGCACACCGTTCATTAGTCATTTTCCATTGAATCCACACCATGCCACCCGGAATCCCATAGGCTGCGGTGCACTGCCAGCGAACGACTGGAGAATTCCGGCCTATAGCTTCGTAATGGGAATGGGAACAATCATTCTAGCTCCCCACAGTAATACGCTGTCTTCACAACTTATCTGATCCTTTCTTATCTGAAAGGGCCGTAGCAATTCAGACTTGTTATCATAATGCCAGCCGTGAAGGACCATGTTCTTGACTCGAGATAATAAGGGGCCCGTTTGGGTCCAAAGCTTGATCTTCCTCGCTGACACTGGCCACATATCCATTAAGTGTAAAGCAAGAATGATCTCCTGTGGTTCTGGTGGAGGTGGTATTGTCTGAGGTGGGGGGAGATGGCTCTAAAAGCACCTGCATTCAAAATGTGGTGCCCAGCCTATGTTGAAACGTGTACTCATAGGCTGCTAACAACAGAGTCCAGCATTGAACCCTAGCTGAAGCTATGCAGGAAATAGCCTTATTCTCCCTAAATAACCACAACAGGGGTTTGTGGTCAGTTGCGACTATGAAATGTTATCCACGTATTTGGTGGAACGTTTCAACTCACATATCTCGGCCAGGGTCTCCTTTTCAATTTGGAAATAAGTTTGTTCAGCACTGGTTTAAGTCCTCAAGGCATAGGCGATAGGCCGTTCGGTACCATCTGTAATGATATGCATAAGCAATCATGTATAATGATGTGAACGAACTCTGATCAGCAGGTGACAGTGTAAATCTACCATGTGACTCTTTACCTCGAGGAGTTGGGAGATAGTCATGTTTGTGGATAGTCATACTTGCAGTAGCTCTAGGATAATTTATCAGTGTTAGTAATTTGTAATATATTTCTTATAGTTATCTTTACCACGCATTTATTTTACAATGAAATACTTTAACTAGTCAAGAACTAGACATTCTACTATGCATCATTCCTATCGGCCAAGCACCAGAACCTAACACCATCTTCCATCTCATGGGCCGAAACCACCCCGTTCCGTAAGGGAATGCTTGTAGATAAGGATCATCTCATTTGATGTGTCAAAGTAGGCCAAGAGACTGGATGATTGAAAGGCTATTATAACGTGTTCAAAGCCTTCTTTCTGATTCTCCTTCAATACCATATCTAGTGTTTCTTGAGTAAGGTGTGTAAGGGCGCCAACAATGTAGAAAGATTGGAAATAAATCTGCCATTCCTAAAAAGGATTTCAATGTATTTTTGGGGTCAGTGCACCTTTAATCACTTTAACTTTCTCCTCCATAGGGTGTAGCTCTTTGGTGTCTACTACGAATCCTTGCAAGGTACACTTTTCTCATTTCAGCCTTACTCCAGCCTTCCTAAATCTCTTTTAGACTTTTTCAAGATTTGCCAATTGCTCCTCTTCAGATGCTCCTGTAATTGGTACATCATCTAGATAGACAACCATCTTAGGTAGGTCCTGTCGTAAACTTTCCATCGTTTCCATCGCTCTGGAATATCGCACAGGCAGATGAGACTCCAAGGATAACAGGGTATATTGGTCCCAGACCTTTTTGGTTTTTATGGTAACAAAGTCCCTATAGGTTTCATCTAACACTTTTGTCTAAATTGTTGTCTTGCATGGCTCATATCAAGTTTGATTTACGTTAAACCTCCTGCTAATTGGGCGTGTAAATCTTCAATTCTTGATATTGGTTACTGGTACAATTTGGCTGCCTGATTCATATTTTTTAGTCGCCGCATTACCTGATGGTTCCATCTGGCTTCACTCCGAAAACTATACAGGTTTGGGTGTGGCTCCAGATCCACATAAACCTGTACATTAAGGCTGCTATCTTGCCTAACCCGTTTTGGGAAATCGCTCAATAATGTTTTAAAATGTCATGATTTCTGGTGGCAGCCGTGATCTGATTGGTCACACACAAGGTGGCTCCTGCTTGGAGTTGTTGGTTTTGGTCCTTTCTACCCAGTTAAAGGGTGATTTTGTGGAAAAAGTGAAAAGTGGGTGGAGGGCGGTGGTCTGATCAATGGGGTATCACACATGGCAAAAGTCGATGAGAGCTACAGCACTGGAGTTGGAAGACACGCGTGATGCAGCACTAGTGGAAAAAAATGGCAGAGGAAGCGTCGTCACCGTCTGCCACACTGCCTGTGGAGCAGTTGATGGATGGACTTTATCAAGGGGGAGTTTCGTCTACACAACTTATCATAGAATTTACAGTGCAGAAGGAGGCCATTCGGCCCATCGAGTCTGCACCGGCTCTTTGAACGTGCACCCTACCCAAGCCCACACCTCCACCCCATCCCCATAACCCAGTAACACCACCCAACACTAAGGGCAATTTTTTGGACACTAAGGGCAATTTAGCATGGCCAATCTACCTAACCCCAACATCTTACAGTGAAAGGAGATTCAGGGTGACTGGTCCATAAATTCATGGGACTTTGGATTGGGTGCAGAAGCGCCTGGAGTCGCAAGACATGACGATCGAAGAGGTGGAAAGAACGGTGTCAGACCATAGTGACCAGATCATGTCAGTGGAGGCAGAGATGGCAATCTGGGGGAGGCCTTCAATGTGCTGCAGGTAAAAGTGAACAACCAGGAGAATCGGTCCAGGCGGCAGAATTTGCAAATTGTAGGTCTGCCGGAGGGAACGAGTGCCATGGGCTACGTTTCGAGGATATTTGATACAGGGGTCTTTGAGAAGGCCCCAGAGGTGGATCATTCCCATTGGTCACTACGACAGAGGCTGAGAGCTGGGGAGCCACCGTGGGCGGTGATTATGCGTATGCAGAAGTTCCAGGACGAGAAGTTTCTGAGGTGGGTGAATGCAATTCAAGACTGTAGCTAGGAGAGGAATTGGATCTGGATCTATCAGGCCATAGGTGCTGACCTGGTTAAATGGCGGGCAGGACTCAATAAGGCCAACGTGGCATTCGTTTGGAGCAAAGTTCATTTTAGGGTGTTGTACCTGGCCAAACTTTGGGTGACTTGTGAGGGCAAGGAACATTATTTCATGATACTGGAGGAGGTAGATGAATTTGTCAAGGAACATGGTTTGGGGTGGGCTAATGTTAGGAATCTTTGCACGTTTTATGACCTGTTATGTATATGCTAATTTTATAATTGATATGTTGGGTTTTATTTGCACATGTTTGGTTTTAGTGTTGGTGTTTTGAAGTTATATGTGTATACATTATGGGCGCGATTCTCCGACCCCACACCGGGTGGGAGAATCGCGGGAGTGTCGGGCGAATCACGCCACGCCGCCCTGGCACCCACACGTGATTCTCCCACCCCCCCAAAACGGCGTGTCGCGTTTTGCGACAGGCCACTCGGAGATTCGCCGCTCCAGTCGAGCAGCGATTCTCCGGCCCGGATGGGCCGAGTGGCCTGCCTAATACGACCGGATCACGCTGGCGCCAACCACACCTGCTCGCTGCCGGCGTGAACAGCGTGCGACCGCTGCGTGTGGGGCCTGTGGGGGGCAGAGGGAGAATCGGGCACCAGGGGGGTGCTCAGGAGGGGTCTGGCCCACGATCGGTGCTCACCGATCGTCGGGCCGGCGTCTCTGAAAGACGCACTCTTTTCCCTCCGCAGCCCCACAAGATCACTCCAACATGTCTTGCGGGACTGCGGAGGGGAAGACGGCAACCGCGCATGCGCGGGTGACGTCATTTCGTCGACGCCGGCCGCGTCATTCAGGCGGCGCCACTTTGACGCAAGCGTCAAGGCCCGGTGCCCAAGATTGACGCGCCACCGCTCCTAGCCCCCTGGGGGTGGGTGAATAGGGGGCAAGGAGCGGCCTCCGATGCCGGAGTGAAACACTCCGTCGGCACTTTGTCTCCCTTTGGGAGAATCGCGGCCTATGTGTGTGAATTCGGTTGTTATTTGCACATGTTGGTTTTGAGTGGAAGCGGATCGATTAGGGGATGGTATGGAGTTTTGGGTGGAGTAGGTTGTGGAAGCAGAGTGGGAAAGGGTTAGTTTAGGTCATCTGAGTGGGGTTCTTTCTCGTAATCTTCAGAGGGGAGTCACCATGCCAGCAGGGAATGCTAATAACGGAAGTGGAGTGGGGTGGGACCACAGTGGGTGGCCGGGGAGAGGGAATGTGGGGGAGGGGGGGAGGTTTGAGGGGTAGGGCAGGGGAGGTGAGGGTAGGCTGGTGACGCAGTTGGTTTTTCTGTTTGGGATTAGGAGCGGGTGGGCCCAGATGAGAGAAGTGCCGGATGGATGGGCGGGATCTGTGCTAGGTGGGGATGGTGGACCTTAGTAGAGTTTGAGGTCAGAAACCCCCGACGAGGGAGTAACTTGGAACATGTGAGGTTTAAATGGTCCAGGTGTTCGCGCATCTAAAATGTTTGAGGGTAAATGCGGTTTTCCTTCAGGAGACACATTTGTGGATGAAGGACCAGATGCTATTAAGGAAGGGATGGTGGGGCAGACGTTCCATTTGGGGTTTGACTCTAAGTTGAAGGGGGTTGCAGTCCTATTTAGTAAAAAGGTGGCATTTGTGATGTCCAGGGAGGTGTTGGACCGGTGGGGGTGCAGTTTGTGATGGTGAGTGGGGTCAGCGATGTTAGTGAATGTATATGTGCCCAAATGGGACAACACAGACTTTATTAAGAAGCTGGGAGCGTCCCAGACTTCAATTCCCATCAGTTGATTATGGGGGGTGATTTTAATTGTGTTGGACCCCAGGGTGCATAGGTCTAGCCCCAAGTCAATGGTCAGGTCAGGGATGGCAAAGGAACTGGGGGTGTTTATGGATCAGATAGGGGGTGGATCCGTGGAGGTTTAAGCACCCAGGAGAGAGGGAGTATTCCTTCTACTCCCATGTACATCGGGTATACTCTCATATTGATTTCTTTGTGGTGGTGAAGGCGATGCTATCGGTGGTCATGGGGGTGGAATATGCAGTGATAAGTAATTTCAGACCATCGGCCGCATTATATGGATGTGCGGTTTGAAATGAGTCGGGTGCCGAGACTAGCGTGGCAATTTGATTCAGCGCCCCGAGCAGATAAAAGTTGTGTGAGAAGGTATTGGCGATAAAGAATTACATGGAGCTGAATCAGAATGGTGAGGTTGCTGCCTCCACATTCTGGGAGGCAATGAAAGTAGTGATCCGTGAGGAAGTTATTTCTTATAAGGCCCATAGGGATAAGGTCGAGAGGTAGGAGAGGCAAAGGTTGTTACGTTCTACTGCGTTGCAATGATTGAGTCAGTGCACCAAAGAACGCCTAGTTCGTGACTAGTTAAGATTTATTAAATTACAATAACGTGGGTAGAAAACAATACTAATACTACTAGCAAACTATAAACTGTTAATAACTGGAATACGAGAGCTAATACAAAATACGACTATCCACGATGACTCCTCACTCAGGCTCCCTGAGGTTGCAATGTCACATGGTGTAGTTCTACTGCCACCTGCTGGTTGGAGGTCGAATGTATTAACATATAGAATTGCTTATGGGGCTGGTTTAGCTCACTCGGCTAAATCGCTGGCTTTTACAGCAGACCAAGCAGGCCAGCAGCACGGTTCGATTCCCGTACCAGCCTCCCCGGACAGGCGCCGGAATGTGGCGACTAGGGGCTTTTCACAGTAACTTCATTGAAGCCTACTTGTGACAATAAGTGATTTTCATTTCATTATGATATCATTACATCCCATTTACTTTAGATTTTAACGAAAATATAATTTCAATCAATTATCGTACATTTGATATGCATAGCAAAACAATTCAGATTATTTACAATTACAGTGTCCACAACAGATTCAGTCTGCCAGGCTTTTTTCGATGTCTCATTGACCTTCTAAGCTTTTGTTAATCTGCCGAATCTGCTTGATATTCTAGTGGCTCTGAAGATGCCTCTGTGGGAACTGCATTACTCTGTGTATCTTCAGGTTGTACACTTAATTCTTGTTCAGGTTGTGTTGGTTTGGAAAGAGAGAAGTTTTCACACACATCACCTGCTGACAGTGGAGTAACAGGTTGCTAAATTTTTAACAAACCTCTTCTGTTTCTCCTGAGTACCTGTCCTTGTTCTGTGATAACTGTGTAAGATGTTGGACCTATCTTCTGTATCACTTTTGCACACATTGACCAGTCATCATGATCCTCCACCCTTACGATATTGTGTTCTAAAGCTTGTAGAGATATGGTTAACCTGTCATAGTGTCTCTTCTGCTTCTACTTTTGAGCCTACAGTTGATGTTTTATTTTGTGACTTGCTTGTTGATTTAAAAGACATAGCAACATTGTTCTTATCTTCCTGTTCACCAGTAATTGTGATGGTGACAAACCATTGCTCAAAGGTGCTGCTCAGTAACTGTCCATCGATATTTTAAGTATTTGTTTAACTTTTGCACACCTTTCTCTGCCTTTCCATTCGACTGTGGATATAAAGGACTGGATGTGACATGCTTGAAGTTGTACTTCTGTGCAAACTCCCTCCAAACCTGACAACTAAAACATTGACCATTGTCACTCATGACAACCTGTGCAATGCCATGACGAGCAAAGGTAGCTTTAGTATGCATTATAACACACCTGGCTGATAAGCTGGATAACTGTGCCACTTCAGGAAAATTGGAAAAGTAATCTATGACTAGCAAATACTCTTTCCCTTTGAGATAAAACAAGTCTATCCCTATTTTCTGCCATGGAAGTGTCACTATGTCACCCATCTGCATTGGTTCTTTCATTTGTCTATGTTGCAATTTTTGACATGTTGTGCATCCCTGTACCATCCTTTGAATATCATCATTGATCCCTGGCCAATATAATGTGTCTCGCGCTCTCCTTTTGCACTTTTCAATTCCGAGGTGGCCCTCATGAATTTATTGTAAAATTTCGGCTCGCAGAGACTGTGGTATTATTATTCTTTGTTGCTTTCGTAGGAATCCATCAGATATACTTAGTTCTGCTCTGATGCTGTGGCACTTTGGACATGATCGTTTTGGCCATCCCTCATTGAGATTCTTGATTACCATCTGCAGAACTTCATCCTTTTTGGTTTCTGCCACTATTAGTTTCAATTTTTTATCAAACACCGGCAGTGTCTCTGTTATCATATTGACATACACTTTCACATCATCTTCAATATGGTTGTCTTCCAGTACAGCTGTAACTCTTGATAATGCATCTGCAACTACAATGTGCTTGCCTGGAATGTACTTTAAATCAAAATCATACCACTGGAGCTTCATCACCATTCTCTGGCTGTGTGGTGACATCTCACTTAGGTTTTTTTTGATGATGGCTACCAATGGTCTGTGATCCGTTTCTACCAGAAACGTTGGTAGGCCATACACATGGCTATAAAACATTTCTAATCCATTAACTCGTCCAAGACATTCCTTCTCAATTTGAGCGTATCAGCACTAGAGTCAGTCATGGACCTAGCTGCATAGGCTTCCAATCTTCTCCATCTTCCTGCTGTAACAAAACTGCACCTAACCCATCCTTCGACGTGTGAGTCGAGATTTTCGTTTTCTTGGTCGGGTCGAAAAACACTCGCACTGGAGCTGTTGTCAAAACTGTCTTCAGGGTAAGCATTCTTGCTCATGCTTATCTGTCCAATCTGTAGATCTCTAGTGGGATCAGACATTAATTTCTCTAGTATGAGAAAGGGCACATCCTAAATTAGAGAGGTTATATCGAAGGCAACTCAATTGATACCTTGAGTTAGGCACTGAATGGCAACGCTAAAGAAGCTGGGATGTTTACATGGGAGCAAATCATTCACTGCGGAAAATCCTATTTGGGTATTCGAGATTCTAATAACATGATTGACACAGGGAAAAATATTCAAACTCAGAAAGGAGAAGATAAACAGACAATTTAGAATCTCTACAATGGCTTATGGAAAGATAGAACAGAGTGCTTGGAGAGGCAATGGAAGTGAATATGGTAGCTAAATTATGGGAACAGTTTATCGCAGAAAAGGCAATTGAAGGAATATGTTAGATTGTGGTGTCTTTCAAACTTTGAGACCAGCTAGATGGATTATAATGATGTATAATATTAACTCCATGTATTTTGACATTCCTATGTGACCCGTGACAGTTTAACCTGGTGTTGGCAGACCCTCTTATTGTATTCAAAAGATTCACTCAGACTTATTTTATCAGACTTAACAGATAGGGCTCGATTTTCTTTCTGTGCAAATAACAGTGAGGCTGACAGCAAATTACAGGTGTAAATCGGTCAGGTTCCCCCTCCACATGAATGGCCTTAACAGCACTGGGCTGTCTTTATTTTCAAATTCTTAGCAGGATTTTGGCAGGACCTTTATATTGAGGTGCCCTCCACTACCATTTCTGCCGCCTCCAGTGAGGCTGCCTTTGTACCTCCCATTCTGGGAACACACCCGCCATCCTGAATTGGACAGTGAATGTAGAAGAAGCCTTTTAATTGGCTGCCACTACATAAAATTGCACCAGAGGGTAGCCTGTAAAGTAAGCGGAAGGACACGTGACCTTCAATTGATCCACAAAATTTTTAAAGATGATGAGATTCCATCCAACTTATTTTAAATTGCGTAACATTTACAAGTACAGAGTCAAACAAAATTTCAAAATGTAAATCAGACTTTTATTTTACTTTTTCCTTACTGTCGTTTTTACTGCTCACTTTCTTAATCCCATATTTCTTTCCTTCTCTATATTTTCATTTCTATACTTGATTTAACATTGCATTCAATATTCTAATTGACACTTCCTGGTTTAGACTCTGTGCTGCTGATGAACAATTCTTCAATCTGAACATTTAAGGGGATATCCAGTTGCTTGCCCCATTAACCAGGTTTCATTTCCCATGTAGAGGATGCTGTACCAACATGCCTTTCAAAATAAACTAGTTTCCAATCTCACAAAGTCTATGAGAATAAATAAATGTACAATGGCTGGCACCAAGTGTTCACAACTAAGAACAAAATCCAGCTCCATAAACCTACATATTTTAATGGTCACGCTTTGCTTCTGAAAAGTGCACATGTGTAGATCTTGAAAGAGGCCAGGATCGGCATTCGCTGTGATGTCCATTCTCCCTCTGTTATAGAATTCCATGCCAGCACTCACTAATTGGGTTGACACTTGAAAGGTAGCTGATCCCTTGAGGCAGCAGAGGGCTGCTAATGAATTAGGAGAAGAAAGAAAACTAAAGGGTTAAAAAGAGAGCACAGGTAGTAAACTTCTGAATGTCAAGGCACATTAATATTTTGTGTTTTCTTCACTGTCTTTTTCAGTACAAAATAGAGTTTTGTGCAGTAAGTTAATATGTTGCCATAAATTAGAACATATACTTTTATGTGCTGTTTTATTGAGGGATAAAGAGGTTCTTTCTCCGTGTAACAGGATACAGTGCAAGGCTATGATAAGTGCGGGGGTGCCAAAGATTAGCTGTATCAAAATCACAAAACATATGACCAAAGTTGAATAGACAAAGACAGTTCAGCTTAACCGCTCCATCGCAACAATTCTGATCATAAATTGGTTAGAGGCAGCAAAAGCATCAATATATATGATACGTAAATTATAATCTATTTTCCCTTCTCCGTGGATGCAGATAATGGTGAGACATCGGGAACATGAGCTTTTTGGGTGTTACGATCTCTCCAAATTGGCATCCACAACGCATGCAAGCATTGTGAGGAAACTTGTTTTGCACGCCATAGTGGTGAGGGCATTTGCACATGCTCAGCCTTTGGAAGTGTGCAGAGTCTGCAGGTAAGGATGAAAATCAGTGTAAAATGTTGTTTTGACACTAGCGGAGCGTGCAACTTAAAAATTCTCAGACCCTCACACAGCTGAATAGAAAGCCACCAAAGGTCAGTGTTGAAGTCCAATTCCATTGGATTGAAGAATGATATGCCCCTTTCTTTACAACACTGGCTGCTCTAAACCAGGTGACTTAAAGGTCCCATTGATGTTGACAGGCCGTGAAGACGTTCAGTCTCTGAGGATTTAGGGGGCGGGGGGGGGGTGCTTGAAGTTGGGATCTGGGCTAGGTTGGGACCTTGGGTGGGGTTGGGACCTCAGTGGGGGGGGGGGGGGTTAAGTTGGGAGTAGTTGGGTGGGTGTAACCTCGGGCTGGGAGTTTGGACTTCTAAGAAATTGTGGTTCAAATCCTTACCCGGGAAGTTTCAAGAGGGATTCCCCAGTGCACTTTGGGGTGCTCCCCCGAAATGCAATGCTGGGGAGCTTGGATGTTACGGCCACAGATTAGTTCTTATTTGATTTCTTCCATCTGTTGCGATGATCTATAGATGTTTGGTGCTTTCTCGAGTTGCAAAATTCTGCATGCATCACGTGATGAAGGTTGAGGATTTACTGGTTTCAAGGGTGCTTAAACCAGCTGCTCCCTGCGACTAATCAACATTCCTTTTGTAATATAGCATGGCTGGGAAAATGACCAGAGGCTATACAGAGGCGAATAAACTGCTGAAGCAGGAGACGGAGGGGGGGAGGGGGGGGGGGGGGGGGCGCCGGGGGGTGTGGGGGGGGGGGGGGGGGGGGGGATGTGGTGGTGAAGCGTTTTCAGCAGGAAGTATATCACTCAGGGTGTTGAGCAAACTATTCCCCTTTGGGAACCTCAGCAAGGAACAATGCATGAAATGTTTACATTTCAGTAAGGATTGCCACCTGTTGCAGCCACAATCTCAGAATAGGTCAGGAATTGCATTGCCAGCGTCTATGAGGGTGACTATGACCATGAACTTTCCCGCACCTAGCTCCTCCCAGCCTGACCTTCGAGATATTTGCAACATGTCAAAGGTCCTTTTGGCTCTCGATTGAAAGAGAGAGAGCTATCCACATTATATTCCTGACACAGTTAAGCAGGAAGATCGAGCATGAGGCTTTATCAGGATTGCAGATTAACGTTATGAGCACCGTTTTGTAATTAGCCCCATACAGGAACTGTAAAGGATTCAATTTCCACAACATCCAGCTAATGTGCAGCCATCAGCAGTGACCATCATGCCTGGAATCCTGCAGCAGTCATAATAGAATTCTAGAATAATGCAAGGAGGTCATTTTGTTTGGTGCTGGAAGAGCAACTCAGCGAGTTGTCGTATCCGTAAGACATGAAAAAGATCATAAGTTGTTTAAATTCAACCTTACTTTCTGCCTATTTAAAAATGGCCTTTGCTGGACCAAAATCATGGCTGCTACATGTCATATGATTTGCAGGTTGGCTACAGTTCTGGAAAATTCCAACGGTAATTACAGGACAAAGTTCAACCCCCATCCTTTTAGAATCTCACACCTAACTTTGTGTGGACTCATTGCAATAAATGAAACAACGGAGCTCAAGATGACCATTCTCCCCAGCCTGGACTAAAAACAAAGAGAGAGCCATCAAAACCCCCTAAACCTGCGGAGGAGCTAATAGCCACCATCTATCTCCTGAAGTGAACAATGAATTTTGACCAGAGATATTGGCTGGAATTGTCCGGCCCCACCCGCTATTGGGATCTCCTGGTCCCACTGAAAGTAATGGACTTTGTGCTTGCCAGTCACATCCCTACAGTGGATCCAGCCATAGTGGGACTTTAAAATCACATACAAGTTGATTATTAACCTGAAAATGACTTGATGCGACCATCAATTCACGCGAGACAGAGAGTTGAGGTGAACTGTGGCTTTAAACGACTAGAACAGTGCCTGCCAGTGACTGCTCTGCTATTGAGAGCCACCTACAGGGCAGCTGCTCTTTATACCTACCTTCAAGGAAAGGAGCCAGGGGTGGAGCCCACAAAGGCACCAACATGATACAATCAGTGTAGTACTGTACAATGGTCCATAGATGGAGCCCACATTGATACAATGTAATAAAATGGCGAATGGTTAGTACAATACGTTCACCACATTCACCCCCTGTTAAAAAATTGAAGTCCGGCGGAGATGAAGGACTCACAGGTTCAGTCTGTCCGGCACTCTGATCGTGCGCTGTGATCGCCGGAGCTCTGGTATCGCAGCAGGCCCGGGTGTCGAACTCGTCGGTGCGGGCATGGGTGGTGAACTCGTCAGTGTGGGCACAGGCGTGGACTCCGGGAGCATGTCTTCAGGAGCTTCATTCCTGTGGGTCGGCGAAGGGGGGAGGCAGTATAGGAGAGGGTGTGGAGGGGCGGGGGAGCTGGTCGGTATAGGTTGGGGGGGAGGGAGGTTGGGATGGTGGTAGGGGAACCTGCGGGTGCCAGTTCCAAGAGGGAAACCGTATCCTGTCGACCGTCTGGGTGTTCTACGTAAGCGTACTGGGGGTTGGTGTGAAGCAGCTGGACCCTCTCGACCAGGGGTAGGACTTATGGCTCCTTATGTGTATGCGGAGTAGGACGGCCCCGGTATTGTCAGCCAGGATGGAAGCTTGGCCCCGGAGGTGGATTTCCTGGGGAAAACAAACAGGTAGTCAGGAGAGGTCACGTTCGTGGCTGTGCAAAGGAGGGACCTAATGGAATGGAGTGCGTCGGGGTGGACCTCCTGCCAGTGGGAAACTGGGAGATTCCTAGATCGGAGGGCCAGGAGGACGGCCTTCCATACCGTTGCGTTCTCCCTCTCCATCTGTCCGTTTCCCCGGGGGTTGTAACTGGTAGGCCTGCTTGAGGCGATGCCCTTACCAAGCAGGTACTGACGCAGTTCATCGTTCATAAATGAGGAGCCCCGGTCACTGTGGATGTAAGTGGGGAAACCGAACAAGGTAAAGATACTATGTATGGCCTCAATGACGGTGGCCGCGGGGCAGCGGGGAAGACGGAGTTGCAGGAGGGGGCGCATACGGTCAGGGTTGGGCCCTAAAACTCAGTTTTCCACGACGTAGCCGAAGGTGGCTAGTCTGGTTGTGCGGAAAACGCATTTCTCCTTGTTATAAGTGAGGTTGAGGGCTTGGGCGGTTTGGAGAAATTTCTGGAGGTTGGTGTCATGGTCCTGCTGATCGTGGCCGCAGATGGTGACGTTATCCAAGTACGGAAATGTGGCCCGCAGCACGTGCTGGTCCACCATTCGGTCCATCGTTCTTTGGAAGACCGAGACCCCGTTTGTGACGCCGAAGGGGACCCAGAGGAAGTGGAAGAGGCGGCCATCAGCCTCAAAGGCCGGGCGGGTTTGGAGCTGGTGGTATGCGGACTTCAGATCCACCATGGAGAAGACTCGGTAGTGTGCAAGCTGATTAACCATATCCGCTATCCGGGGGAGGGGTTACACATCGAGGTACATGTACCGGTTTATGGTTTGGCTCTAGTCTACAACCATCCAGTTCTTTTCCCTGGTCCTGACGACCACCACCTGAGCTCTCCAGGGGCTATTACTGGCCTCAATGATTCCTTCCTGCCAGAGTCGCTGGACCTCTGACCTGATAAAAGTCCTGTTGTGGATATTGTACCACCTGCTTCTGGTGGCGACTGTTTTATAGTCGGCGGTGAGACTTGCAAAGAGCAGGGGAGGGTCGACCTTCGGGGTTGCAAGGCTACATGCGGTGAGTGGGGGTAGGGGCCCAATAACTTCAGGGTTGGGCTCCTGAGTTTGCACTGGAAGTCCAGTCCCAACAGAAGGAGAGATCAGAGATCGGGGAGTACATAAAATTTAAAATTGCCGTACTCGGCGCCCTGTATCGCGAGGTTCGCGACAGTGTACCCCCAGATCTGCACTGAGTGTGATCCGGAAGCGAGGGAGATGGTTTGAAGTGCGGGGAGGATTTGGAGCGAACAGCGCGTTACCGTTTCTGGGTGAATGAAGCTCTCCATGCTCCCGGAGTCAAACAGGCAAGGCGTTTCATGTCCGTTGACCCGGACGATCATCATGGAGTTCCGGAGGTGTTTTGGCCATGATTGGTCGAGGGTGACCACACCAAGTTGTGGGTAGCTGGCCTGGTCGGAGGTGATGGGGTGGTCCCAAGATGGCTGCCCCCGTTGGTCGCATGTGTTGGGCGGCATTGCGGATGGCGGCCCCCAGAGGGGCGGAGCTGGCAGGCACGAAGCCAGACTGCGGGGTCTGCTGGCCTGTGAATCCGAGAGTCGGGCCTGCGATTTGGAGGTTTTGGACCTGGCCAGGCAAACTTTGATGAAGTGTCCCTTTTTGCCACAGTCGCTGCAGATCGCGTTCCAAGCCGAGCAGTGCTGCCTGGGGTGCTGGTGCTGGCCGCAGAAATAGCAGGGTAGCCCCTGTGGTTAGGCGGGCAGCTGCGGGACACAGGCTTGGGGTACTCTCTGGTCGGGGGTCCACGAGGGGAGTCACGTGATCGGACGGGAACGCGTTGAGGCTTTGGAGCGCTACTTCTAGGGAGGTGGCTAGTTTTACCATCTCTTCTAGGTCGAGGGCGCCTTTCTCGAACAGGCACTGTCTGACGTAATTGGACCTGACTCCAGCCACGTAGGTGTTCCAGATGTCGAGTTCCATATGTTGAGAGGCCGTGACGGCCTGGTAGTTGCAGCTTCGCGCGAGGTCACGTAGGTACTCCTCCAGCAATTTTCCCGGGGTGTTGGCGGCGAGTGGTGAGGAGATGCTGCGCGTGTATTTCGTTCACCGGCCTCACATATAAGCGCTTCAGCATCGCGTGGGCATCCGCGTATGTGGACACTTCCTCGAGTTGTACAGAGATTCGATGGCTCACCTTGCGAGGAGGAGGCTCAGCTTCTGATCATCGGTGATGGAGGGAGAGGAGGAGGTGGGGAGGTAGGCCTCGAAACATCGGAGACGGTGTGAAAAATATCCCTTTGGCTTCTGCGGCCTGTGGGTCCAGTTCCAGTTGGTCATGTTTTGAGGGCTGCTTCCATAGCGATGTTGTAGTCGTTTAAATTGATGCAACCATCAATTCACGTGAGACAGAGGTTGAGGTGAACTGCGGCTTTAATTGACTAGAACAGTGCCTGCCTGCGACTGCACTGCTAGTGAGAGCTGCCTACAGGGCTACTGCTCTTTATCCCTCCCTTCAAGGGGGCAGAGCCCACAAGGGCACCAACATGATACAATCAGTGTAGTACAGTACAATGGTCCATAAGTGGAGCCCACATGGCAACAGCGTGATACAATGTAATACAGTGGTGAATGGTTAGTACAATACGTTCACCACGAGACTCATCAATAGGTAGCACCACATCCAGCCTGTCAACAGCAAAGCAGGACTCTAGGCTGACAGCAAAGCCTGCTTCAAGTCTAAACCTCCTCGAAACCTAGTTCTCTGGAAGATTCCTGTCATCACCTGTTGAGCATCCAAACCTCATCTTGCTGCATCATCACCACCTTTGAAGGAATTCAACAACTCCTGCCTTTGGTTAGCTGAGCCTGCCTGAATATTAACTCCTTATATGAAGGTAACTTTAATAAGCATGGGGTGTCCAAACCGAGGGAAAATAAGAATGAAGTTTTATTTCCAGCAGTGGGCTGGATTCTCCGATTTTCAGGCTATGTCCTCACGCCTGTGTGGGAACGGGGCAATGACCGAACAATGGGTGCAAAACGGCCACCGATCCTCCATTTGGCTGGGGGCTAACAGCCGAGCAGCATAGAGCAACCAGCTGCAGCTGCCGATATGGCCGGAGAATTGACGTCTCCGTGGCCGCGCCTGTGCATGGCGGTGGCCTGCAGCGGCTGTGCGGTGCAACATGGCGCCGGCTGCATGCAGACACGGCCTGCCAAATTGTGCCCTCACTTTGGCCAGGCTCGCTACCTCCAGACTATGCCCCACCAGTGCTCCAATCCCCTGCAAAGGTTCCCCATGCCCAGGAATCGGCCCTCCCTCGACAGTGGCGGTGCTGGACTGAGTCCGCAGCCGCCATGCTGAGTTTCCGAAAAATAGTAGCATGAGAGACCCACACCGTCGGGAACTCGGCCCGTTGGGGGCGGAGCATCAGGGGGTGGCCTTCACGTAACGTCCTGAGGCGGTCAATAGGATGTGCGGCATACACCTAGAGTATGCCGCTTTGGAGGGGCGGAGCATCGTAAAAGTGGCACCGCCCCCGATTTTGTCACATCAGGGGATTCTCCTGCCGATCGGAGAATCCTGCCCTGTATACCTACACTTCCCGGTAGACCCCCGGTACATCCCCGTCGAAGCCTTGCTGGCCGACCTTATATACTATAAGAAATTGAGACACCCCACCCCTAGCACGGGAGCTCGTACTCTTCAAGGAGCATGGAGAAGTCAAGCATTCCCATCCCGTAGGTCTCATGCGGGATGTTAAAGAGCCCTCACTGAACTCTAACATTCATGTGGATTAATATCTATATTTTTGTTTTGTTTTGGTTCTAGGTTATTCCTAGTTGTAAAACATTTGTTTGTCCTATCTCCTTTTTCAGTGTTTGCGTGTGTGTCTGTGGTTGCCCCCAACCACAGACACCCCCTGGGTTTGAATATATTAATCAGCAATACTTCTGCTTTAACCTTAAAGGGATTTCGCTGTGAGTCATTTTAAAAATTGGCTTCACAAACAGAGGGTTTGGGGAAACACGTCACTGTCTATTTCAAAAGTTAAAACATCTCTGCCGACAGACAGATGATGAGAAAAATATTGGAATTTAGTTTGCCTATCTCCCTTATAAATAACCGTGCCCTACTCCTCCGCCCTTTCCCCGCAATCCTGATTGTTTTTCTATTCGGGTGTATGACCTGGCACTCCGGCAACTTCCATCTCCAACTGCACGACCAGAAGCAAGTCCAAGTTCAACGCTCGCTACCAGATGGATGATCCCAGCTGAACAGCAGTTACTTCTCCAGACCCAGCAGATCCAGATTTGAACAAAGGCCACTGTTCCTCTGAGCTAAGCCAGGAGCCTGAAGTTAAGTACAGGTTGTCATAGTTGTTAGGTGTAGTTTAGCTCGTAGTGTTTATGTTGAATGTATAAGTTAATCTTGTGTGTGAATAAAGTATTATTGACCTAGCTAACTGGTTGTTGGGTCTTTGATCGATATCCGGTTAAACCTTGTGGTGGTACCATTTGACACCTGGCGACTCTGAAAGCAATATAATATCAATACCTAGACAAAGAAGGGCAACCTTATTGACTGCCAGATTTATAGCGAGTTAATATAGCAACAGTCATTGGCGACTCTGGTGGATTCGACCCAGAAGTGATTTTATCACTCCAAGAGAACCCACAAAATATTTGAATTTGAAAGTGAAAGAAACCACAAGTGTAAGACCAGTATCGATCAAACCTCCAAGATGCGGAAGTGTGTAGTAATAAGATTCAGAAGTAATTTGTGTACTAACAGGGATATAAGGTAAACTCATTAGATTTTGTTGCATGAAACATTCGGGAGTTGTGTGAACCAGAAAATAGCTTAAGCCATACCCGCTGTTTGCATCGTCACTTTATTCCCCCCTGTCCCAAATTCACGGTAGAGATACAGAGACCTAATTGTAGAAATGGCAATGAAGGCAATGGGACGCCTTATGTACCCACAGGAACCCGAGGTCACAGCAACCAATAGAGCAGAGCAGTGTCCCATATGGGAAGAGGAAATTAGGAAGTACCTGAAGGGGAAAGGATGGCCTCTATGGTCTGAGTTTCGTGCAAATGAAGAGACAGGTCCTGATAGTATAGGACAGACTTGATGGGATAACCTGACCGAGATCCATAGAAAGAGCAAGAATGCAAGGCTCCTGTACGATTGGAAAGATGTCTCCTGGGTGACAGGGGTTAACCGTTGAAGACGTGGCTGATGACCCCACTTCATCACCCAAGGACTGAGGTCAAGCAGAGATACAGCAGGGGTTGTGCCTTCAGCACTGGTCCTGGGCATCTGTTCCAATGATGATAGTGGTTCACTTGCTGATGACAGAAACGCATCATGTTCCCAGTACCCACAGCACACGCATCTGTCACCTGCACTCTGACCTTAATTCCAGAGCCCTATCTCACCACGGCTGGAGGAGCCAGCTGGCCGGTGGCACTCCGGCTCCAGTGCATCACTTTCATGCTTTGTTAGCATCCGCCCAGGATGGAGAACCGGCTACTGAACAGGCCGAGGAGGAGGAGGTGTGAAGGAGGCGCTGCCTGAGGCCTTGTGTATCCCGGCAGCGTCTGTCATGCGAGGAACTGTTGGACCGGGCATGCCGTTGAATACTCCAGCTGAGCAGGGAGACAGTGTGACATATGGCCCCGGGCTATTCCATGGGACGGGGACCGAGTGGACCTATCCCCTGAGGCTCCCCCGCCACCTGGAACTGCTAGTCCTGGAGGGCCGCTATGGTCTCGACCAGGGTCTGCATGCTCGCGGCCATAGAGCCCAGGCAGTGGACCATCTCCATCTGGGACTGCAGCACATCACCCAATCACTGTGCCCCCAGCTTCTGGGTTTATGTCACATCAGCCAGTGACTGTGCCATCTCGGTCTGGGACTGGACCACCTCCCACTGTGTCAGCACCTCGTCGACCAGCGCATAAACAATGTTGGCCTGGGTGGCATGCATGATCGGCACCACCTCCTGCTGCTGCATGGGGTTGGACTCCTCCACCTGCACCTGCAGGTGCTGGATGCTCGCCGACAACCTCTCATGTAGTCTCTGGCTCTGCTATTGTAACTCCACGAATTCTACCCCGGTATCATCACTTAGGGAGGAATTCTCCGATCGCAGGAGCCGAAATCGTGTTTGCCGATCGACTGGAGAATCCGTCCCCTCAAAAACACCATACCCAAGGAGTACGCTCCACGCCATCGGGACGGCCTCAGGACATCAGCTGAGGCCCACCCCCAATGCTCCGCCCCCAATGGGCCGAGTCCCCGACGGCATGTCCTCGCATTTTTGGGAAACCTGGCGTGGCGGCTGCGGACTGTGTTGCCACAGTTGGGGGGGGGGGGTGCCGTTACACTGGCAGGGGGTGCTTTGGCGGGGACTGAGGTGGCTGGTCGGGGTGGCGAGAGGGTGGCGAGGGGGAAATACAGGGGGGCAGTTTTTGGCAGGCCGGGTCCACGCGGGGCCGGCGCCATGATGTACGGCAAAGCCGCCGCAGGCCGAAGCTGTGCGCATGCGCGGCCACGGGCCCGACAATTCTGCGTCCCTATCGGCAGGTAAAGCCGGGTGCTTGATGTGGTGCAGCTGCTCGCCCCCCACCAGGCGGAGCATCGGTACGGGGGCGGCACCAACGTTTTGGTCATACAACCAGACGGATCCTGTGGACACAGCCGCAGAATCGGAGAATCCAGCCCTTAGTCTCAGAAACGGAGAATTCTGACACCTGGAGAAACGACCTGCCAAATACTGCTCCCCTGGCCACCCCCTGATCACCCCCTACCAGTCCCCGCAGCCCTTGCAGAAGCCACCGTTGCCAGCAGCACAGCTCCTGACCGACTGTGACAGCGCTGAACACAGTCCGCATCCACTACGCCGGGATCCTGACCGCTCAGGCCACACGCCAACCGTGCAATTGGGAACTCGGTACAGTGGGGGGGAGCATCGAGGGAGGGTCTTCTGATGACATGCCAACGTGACGCGATGATGCCATTTTGGAGGGGGCGGAGAATAGAAAACAGCCGTCAAACCGACGCCGCCCCAGATTTGGGCATCGGCAGGAATTCTCGATCAGAGAATCCCGCCCTTAATCTCAGAAACGCCACTCCTACTCTATGTTTTGATTCACTTTTCTTTAATAGTTTAAAGTCCCCAATTCCTTTTTTCCCAATTAAGGGGCAATTTAGTGTGGCTAATCCACCTACCCTGAACATCTTTTGGGTTGCCGGGGTGAAACCCACGCAAACACGGGGAGAATGTGCAAACTTCACACAGACAGTGGATCCGGGACCGTGATCGAACCCGGGTCCACGGCGCCATGAGGTAGCAGT
Source organism: Scyliorhinus canicula (assembly GCF_902713615.1). Classification (NCBI taxonomy): domain Eukaryota; kingdom Metazoa; phylum Chordata; class Chondrichthyes; order Carcharhiniformes; family Scyliorhinidae; genus Scyliorhinus; species Scyliorhinus canicula. The sequence goes on along the minus strand of NC_052146.1, from coordinate 231,803,694 downwards.
GCTAACCACTGTGCCACCGTGCCACCCTTGTTTTCATTCACTTTTAACTTGTCTTTTTAGAGGAAGTTGACATATTCTGTAAAAATATTTATTGCAATCAATTCGGTGCCACCCCATCAATAATCGCCCAATCTACAACTCTCTTCATTCTGGAGAATCTGCTATTAAGGAAGAGTCCTGAGCTCTAGTCTGTTCCTGTTGAGCAGCTAGGATAAGGCTAGGTGCAGCTCAACCCTTTAAAAATGACATTTATGGACCCATTGGCAGCAGACTGGTTCAAGCTACTGGGATAACACTGAAAGAAGCCTATTGCAAAGAGATTGTGACACTTGAAGCTTTACTGCATAAGCTGAGCAGTGCTGTAATGAATATAAGAAATTGTCATACTTTTTATTTTTGCAGTAATATTAACACCTAAGTTACAAAGCATACAGAGTGCCCTGTGTGATGAGATTCCACAAGCAAAGAAAGTGCTAGAAAGTGTGGGAATCTAGAGATGGTAGCGGGAAGGGGCCATTGATTTGGAGACTTGCAGCATTTGGGAGAGAATCTGTGTCCAAATTTTGATTGGCCTCAGGATTAAATCCTGGTTACTGTTTCCCAATGGTGAGAGTGTGTGCAGAAAGCGTGTAACTCTGAAGACAGCTCAAATGATGATGGGACCTTCATTACTCTTGCTCGTTCCCCCCCCCCCCACAGGTGAAACCTCTGTAACTCTAGCCACCAGCTCCGAGGGACCACTGATGACCACTGAGAAAATGGGGTCAGTCTCAGAGGATTGCAGCATCACATCCTTGCACAGTAGTTAGCACCAGCTCAGATTATTGCACCTTGGTGGGTATACCCATACTGAAAGCAAACTGCACACTGGTGTGAGCACATCCTAGTTGCAAGACCAGCAGCTGGAGACTGAGATAGAGCAGGGCTCTGGCAGTCAGAGAAGTGCTGGAGGCAACCTAGACGCTGAGCCCCAGACTGACAATAAGCTTCTGGATTCATCCATCAGGCAGAAGATGCTGGATGTATAATGCACGGTACCAGGAGATGTGGCAGAGCTTCCAAATGGGTTACGCACACTGACATTGAGAGTTGAGGAGTCCATCCAGGCTATGAGTACTGAGATAACCCATTTTCCAGAATGCGTAGCTTCCTCCATTGAGAGACTGGTGACTGCCATGGGGGACCAAACCCAGCAGTTCTCTAATTGGACACCGGGTATGCATTCTGGCCTGCATCCCATCACCTTGTCATTGAGCTCCAGTGCGCCAAGCCAAAGCAAGAGGGGGACTGTTATAACCTGCACGAGATCTACAGGGTTCGAGTAATCAGTCTCCCCGTGAACCTCGCCGAATACGAGTGCCCCCATTAAGGGGGCAGGGAGTCCGAGTTCAATCATGGTTAAGATCTGTATAAAGTCAGCCTGGTATGGAATCGACAAAGCCGACCTAGCTAGGGTCTGATGTACATTGTAAATATAATTGCTTTGCAACAAACCAAGCTTTCTTTTACCAACTCAGTCCAGACTCATTGGTGGCCTATGAAAGGATTGAGGGGCCTAAATTCGCATCCAGATCTTGGTTCATCTCAGTAAAGCAAGGAGAACCAAATGGACCTCATGGCAGCAATGAGAAGCAGCTGACACGTTTCTCAGGGCACCTCTGACGGCGACAGTCTCTCGGCTGGCCGAAAGGCCTTCGCCGGTCCTCGCATGCGCCGGTGCGCCAGCGCATGTGCGGTAGGGGGGGTCTCTTCCGCCTCTGCCATGGTGGATGCCGTGGCGGCGGCGGAAGAAAAAGAGTGCCCCCACGGCACTGGCCCGCTCGCCGGTCGGTGGGCCCCGATCGCGGGCCTGGCCAACGTGGGGGCACCCCCCGGGGTCCGATCGCCCCAGGGGCCTGCTCACGCCACCAATCCCGCCACCACCAGAGGTGGTTGAAACCATGTTGGCGGGATTAGCCTGTCAGCGGCGGGACTTCGACCCATCGCGGGCCGGAGATTCGCCGCGGGCCGGAGATTCGCCGCGGGTGGCACGCCAATCGGCAGGGCGTGATTCCCACTCCCGCCGATTCCCGGGTGGTGGAGAATTCCGGCCACGGCGGGGGCGGGATTTACGCCGGCCCCGGGCGATTCTCTGACCCTGCGGGGGGTCGGAGAATTCCGCCATTCCTGCCAATGTGCAGGATACTCAAACCACCCCTGGGCCCCTCACATGACCTAAGGAGACCAGAGGATATCTGCCAAAGTCATCTCAGGCAAAGGGGCATAAGGGTCAACAGTCCAGTACAATTGACAGCAAGGGTGTGGGGGGTTGTTTGCACTTACTGCTCTGACTTCATTCGTGTTTCACATGTGTGATGTGGTGGTCTAGATTTGGAATGGATACATGTTTTCAATGGAGTGAGTGCTGATGTGGGCCCCTCTGTTGAGGCTCAGTTGGTCTCATCATTGGAACATACACAGGTGGACCCGGGATGCTTGGGAGAGATGAGGAAGAGGTGAATATGGAAAAGAAGTTTTGTGGAGCAATTTGCACATTACTGGATAAATCTTCAAATTAGAAGAGACAATGACATCTCTCTGGCATCCTATGCCTCTTGCTCACCAGCCTCCGCAGGTACCTGGCATGGCACACTCTCCTCCTCATGATCAGATTCCTCCTCAGACCCCTCCACGTCAGAGGATGTGCCGTACTCTATTAGATCCTGTTCTGCCAGACCTCTCCCCCTCTCTGGAGATCCAGGTTGTGTAACACACAGCTGACCACAGCCATGAGTGACGTGCCAGTAGTTGAATATTGCCATGTGCCACCTAACTGATCTAGACATCTGAATTCATTTTGAGAAGACTAATGGTTCTTAGGTTCTGTGCGTGGATTTCTGACTGGGTCATGAGTCATCTCTTGAGAGGGTATCCCATGTCTTCCAGTAGGCAGCCATCCAAATGTTCCAGTGCACAGCAAATCCCTGGAAACTGAGTAAGCATGAATCATGACTTTTCTCCCTCAGTACTGTGCACCCACCTGCATTTATTTGCCTGTGGTCACAGGCAAGCTGCACATATGGAATGGAAGGCTTTTCTATTCACAAAGGCCCCTGGTTGTCCCGATTGTGCTTTAATTACACCAGGTGTGCAATCTATTACCCTCCCCCCCCCCCCCCCCCCCCCCCCCCCCCCCGCCCCGCCGCCCCGCACTTTTGCAAATTCTGCAGTTACCAAAGCCTCTGGCTCTAACTGATTGACAGCGCTGAATGATATGAATTTGTGAGCATGTTTGAATATTGCATCTTGAAAATCTTGATACAATAATGAACTGCAAAGGTCTCCACATGATACCTTGAAGGGACCAGAGATAAATAAATCAAAGGCCACTGTAACCTGCAATAGCATGGCATAGGGTGGCCACTGACCCAAATCAAGGCAATCTCTCCAGCCAACATGTTACAAAGTGATGTGACTCTTCCCCTGCAGTCTTCTCAGGCACTGGCACTCTGACATTTTGAGGTATAGACTCCATTGGCAGGATAGTGCCTTCACCCACATCTGCCTGCCTGCTGTTTGTGTATCTCCTCTGCAGGCCCTAGCCCAGCAGCAGGTTTCTCACATTGCTGGACCACAGGACTCACCGACCCCTGGCCAACTGTCCTCCTCTGTCTCCATCTCCTCCTTTTCTTCTCAGTGGTAGAACCTGCTCCAGAATGGATTATATCTATGGGGGCAATGATCTCCAGGACCAATACTGGAGTCTACAAACTTCAGTTTTAACACTGTCTGCAGACTGCCCTTTCCTGACAATATCCCCTATTGCAGGCCAAAAACAATTGTTAAAGGGATTTAAGGCACTGGGAAATTCCCCCATCTTCACCAGCAGACTCTTCTGCTGAATGCCAAAGTGGTTCCGCCTGCACCCATTCTTATCGCCTTCGCAATGTCCCCTCAAACCTGTCGGAAAACACTCCGAGTGTTTTTCATGTGTGCCCACTCGAAGATGCAGTGAGCAAGGTAAAAAGCAGCCTAATGTGTTAGTTTGTTAATTAGTTTCTTTTAAAATAGCAGGCAGACTGCCAATCTCAGCATTCATATTATCAGAGACCGGCATGATAATGTGTGATTGCCAATTCTTTATCATCACACCAGATCGTACATAAACACAGGGGAGCAATGTGCCTGATTTCCGACCACAAAATTCACCCCCATGTCTCTGGATCATTAATCGAGACCTTTGGGCTGCTCATCCAGTAACATAGTCACTTCACTACCACACCTCTGCCAATCTACCAAACATCACAGCGACTCTTTTCATTTTAAAAAGCTCTTACATCTTGAAGTCAACGATTGATAATTTTGATCATCAGATTAATTTATATGTCAGCCTAGCAATGTGCGATCAATTATCATCTATATAGGCAATATATTATGGATCTTATTAGTCTCAATTACTGACAAAGTGATATAGAGACAGGGTCATTGTAGTTATGAGTCCCTTCAGGCTTCATTAAAACTAGAAGCATGGAACATTTCTTCATTAGTAACAGTCTCCAAGTCAACTAATAAGTTACATGTTTGCCAAGATTTGAACTAGGAAGGGGATTAACTCACATGAGGGTCGATACTCCTTCTGCTGGCAAAACCCCCTGTGTGGTGCAGTGATATCTTTCCCAATCTCAGTTTCATATCTGGTCACAATTGAGACTCGATCTGATTGCTGGAATAAATGAAAGCTGTGGCTATTTGAAACTATAAAGCTACTGAACTTATACATTTTTACAATGTGCACTTCAAATTTCTTTAATGAATTGTCTTGCTGGAAATGTCAAATCTGTATCAAGGTCCACATTATTGTGGGCAAAAAAACAATAAAGTACCTTCAACTCAACAATGTATTAATTTATTGACCTAGTTATTTGCAAAAAAATGAATGAGCATATATTTTATATTGAAGTGAACAGAATCCTAAAGCATGCTGTATATGTTTAGTCAGGGATCCGTACAATTGGGACTGGTTCCTCAAGTTAGGATTCAATCGTTTGATGTGGTGTGCCCTTAATCTGGTCTATATGCATAGCACTGATATTTACAGGGAATCTTGCTGGAAGCTAGTGGTGCGAGGAATTCTGGATGGGAAACCCAGAAGAATGTCTTTTAAAATGTTTCTGCAGATTTCATGTCTAGCAACCAGCCAGATTGACAGACTGGCTGCCAATCCTGCAGCACAAGGCCGCAGCTTTCGAAAAGGCAGGAAAGGAGAGATTTAAGTGGGAAGGACGAGATCATGGCCAAGGACTGGCAGGTGGTTGAGGAGAGAGAACTTTCAAGCGGGAGAGCAAGAAGATGCAGTGGGGCTGAGGGGGCAGAGATATTTCAGGCCGGGTCAGGGGTCATGGAGCTGAAATCAGGTAAGCTTATTGAGCTGGGGTAAAAATTCCTACTCCTTTTTTTTATTAATTCATGACATGTGACAGTTGACGGGAAGGCCAGCATGTATTGTCCATCCTAATTGCTCTTGATCGTAAACCACCTCTTGAACAGTCCACACAGTCCATGTGTGTAGGTACACTCATAGTGCTGGTAGGGAGGGAATTCCAAGTTTTCGACCCAGTGACAGTGAAGTATCAGTGATATAGTTCCAAGCAGGGATGGTGGAGGGGAACTTGCAGGGAGTGATATTCCCATGCATCTGCAGTCTTTTTCTTCTCAATGGTTGAGATTTAGTTTTGAAGGTGCAGTTTAGGAGCCCTGATGAGTTTGTGCAATGCATCTTGTTTATCGTAAGCACTGTGCACTGGTGGCGGAGGGTGTGAATGTTTAAGCTTGAGGAAGGGTTGCTGGATAGTGTCAAGCTTCTTGAGTATTGTTGAAGCTGCATTCACCCAGACAAGTAGATAGCAATCCACCATACTCTTTGCTCATGGTTTGTGGATGGTGGACAGGTTTTGAAAAGTTAACAGATGAGTTACATGCTGCAGAATTTCCAGGCCCTGTACTGCTCTGTAGCCACAGTATTTAGTCCAGTGAGGTTACTGGCCAATGTTGACTCCCAGGATGTTGATGGTGGAGGATCCATCCGTAGTAATGCATTTGAACATCAAGGAGCGATGATAATTGGCTAGCACTTGCTTGGCCCTCATGTTGCTTGCTACTTATCAGTCCAAGCCTGAGTGCTTTCCAGGTCTTGCTGAATGCAAGCATTGACTGCATCAGTATCGGAGGAGTATTAAATAGTACAGAACACTGTGAAATCATCAGTGAACATCCACATTCCTGGCCTCAGGTGGGGGAAAGGTCATTGATGAACTTGCTGAAGATGGTTGGGTCTGGGACACTACTCTGAGGAATTTCGGTGTTGATGTCCTGGAGCTGAGATGTTAGCCCTCCAATAACCACAACCACCTTCCTTTTCGCTCGCTGTATTTCCAACCAGTGGAGGTTTCTTTACCCTGATTGGCATTAACCTTAGTTTCGTTAAGGTCCCTTGATGCCACCCACAGTCAAATACTGCCTTGATGTCAAGAACAATCACTTTCACCGCACCTCTCGAGTTCAGGTCTTTTGCCCACCCATATCGGAACCATGGCTGTAATGAGCTCCAGAGCTGAGTGACCTTGATGGAACTCAAACTGAGTGACGCTGAGCAGGTTATTGTTGAGGAAGTGCCATTTGATAGCACTGGCAACATGTTCTATGACTTTGCTGATGATTGAGAGCAGACTGATGGGGCTATAATTGATCAGATTGGATTTGTTCTGTTTTTACTGGATAGGCCAAATGGACAATGGTCAGTATTGTTGGGTGGATAGAAGTGTTGTAATAGTGCTGAAACAGATTGGGTTGGAACACAGCTCATCTGGAGTACAAGACTTCAGTACTACAGCCAGGATGTTGTCAGGGCCTACAGCCTTTGCTGTATCCAGGGCCCTCAGTCATGTCTTGGTCCGCAAGCAGTGCTGTAAATTATGGATCTCATCCAGCCTTTCCCCCCATCTTTTATTTTTCAGGTTGCCTGAGGCCCAGGAAACACAGTTAAAATGGATTGAAAGTAATGCCTCTTGAGAGGAGATTTGTCTTACCCACCCCTTCCCACCTCCATTATAACTGGAAATGGATGGGTTGGGATTGTGTTCAAAATATTCCAAATTTTAATGAATCACTTGACACAAACCCACCACTCTTGAGGTTAATAATGATGTGGAGATGCCAGTGTTGGACAGTGTTGCACAGTAAGAAGTCTTACAACACCAGGTTAAAGTCCAACAGGTTTGTTTCAAACACGAGCTTTCGGAACGCAGCTCCTTCCTCAGGTGAATGGAGAGGTCACCGTTCACCTGAGGAAGGAGCAGTGCTCCAAAAGCTTTGAAACAAACCTGTTGGACTTTAACCTGGTGTTGTAAGACTTCTTACCGAGGTTAATAATACCAGCTAAATGTCTAGAATTCATTGTTAATTTCAGTCTCATACAGTGATCCCTCAGATTCATCACATGACTCTGAAGCTAAATGGTTTGTGGTAAGTACAATAAAAGGAGATCTTGTGGTGCAGTGGGTAGTGCCCCTGGCGCTAAGCCAGAGCTCCTGGTTCGAGTCCCACCCCAGTACCTAATGACCAAGCAAGGTACATTAATAACGTGGTCAAACAGCAAATCCCTCCAAACCCATCAATGGTAAGTGTGGGAGAGACTCCTGGTCAGCCACGCTTGATGTAGAGTAGTGCCCCTCAAGCTATAAGTCCCTAGTGACAGACTAGCGACCTGTTCTGGGAAATACTAGCTACGGAAACAGACAAAAGTCTGCTTGAATGCATCACTAGGTGCAGGAAGAGAATTGAAGGTATGGTAAATTTGTTCAGGTGCAGTACTGCAGCCTCTATTATATTGAGTTATTTCTCATTAATATTTCCCAATTTAAAAAAATACTGTTGCCAATGATTATTTTTATTGTGAAGGAGCCTTCCAGCATAGCTGTGTCTTCTTATGACTTGTTCTAATTCTAGTAAACATCCCAATCAGTTGTCGCTCCATGGAATGGGAGGCTATTTTATTTTCCAGGCCTCATTCAGATGAGTTAGGCCTGAGTCTGGTGTTAGTGTAGTGGCGTCAGGCAAACCCAGAAGAAAGCTATAGCAATGATTTACATCATAGGTTGCTGTTTTCCACATTATAATAAAATCTGTGATTAGCTTGTAGCGAGGGAGCCTTGTGCCCCCCGAGACCTAGGAGTTAAAATGCCAACTGGCATGCAAACAGTGGACACTGCCATTATCTTAGCTCCCTGCATGTCTTAATTTTGTCAACTGCAGGGGGTTAACATCAGCCCTTGTGTTTCATTATTGAGATGGTGCCAGATGAAGAAAGCATGCCAGACAGATCAGATCTTGGCTCACTTACCAGCCAATGACCCAATAAACAGCCTCAACTTGTTCCAGGTCAGCAAGGTAGATCTTTATCATCTGCAGCAAGGACAGCCAATTTTCAACATAGGGATAGCGCTGTCAGTGACTGACAGGCTCACCACCGCACTCGGATGTTCTGATATGGTTCAGTCAGGACTAGAATCCCAGGCAATTAGCTGCCCACTTAAGTGGAGAAAATTGAGGATGGACCTTGTTTTAAGGAAGCATATCTTGTTGGTTGGCTTCGATACAACAATCAGTGACAATTTTTAAAACTCTGCTTTTACAAACGCATTGAACTCTTGTCAAATACGTTGCATCAGGGTGCAGTTACAGTCCAACTTAAGCACTGGCACAGTGCAGTTTCAGCTTTACCTTGACACTAGCTTTATGAGTAAATTGGGTATTGAGGTCAGAGCTGACAAGCAAAGTGCAATGAAATCTCCATCGTCCATAGTGTATCAATCCATTTTGGTGGGTCTGGTGATGATTCTAATTTCAGTCTGTAAGCCCTTCACACAGAATTATAGTGATAGTGCAAATGCACCTTCAGAATAGAAATTAATGAAATTCCGATTGGGTGAAGTGAGTCAACGGTCAGCAACCTGTTTTATACCACACTCCATTTTTCTTTCCTTTTGATGTGTTATAGGCCCCTCTTAACCCCTGATGCATGTCATCGGACCTAAATCCCAAATCTGCATTTCTGTCCCAGTAAGCTGTGAATAGGTGATCATGCTGGGAGGTACAAATGTACATTGGAGCTGGCAAGTCTGGTTGAACATACTCCTGAAGATTTCACCACATGATTTCCTGAATCCAGCACTCATGATAATAATAATCGCTTATTGTCACAAGTAGGCTTCAATGAAGTTACTGTGAAAAGCCCCTATTCACCACATTCTGGCCGGTAAGGTAATTGAACCCGTGCTGCTGGCATTGTTCTGCATTACAAGCCAGCTGTTTAGCCCACTGTGCTAAGCCAGCCCCTGTAGACCACCCACCTCCATGGTCCTCCCATTGGTCACCCAACATGTCAATCCTCATTAAGCACTGCCTTGCCATGCCCGCGGCAAAGCAAAAGGACTCTTCAAAGGAACCTTCATTCCCTATTGGATGCTTCTTTGACGATCAAGGTACCTTTATTTAAATTTCCAAATATTTTCAAAGCTAATAAGCAGAAGTACTCACAGAGAATGACAAAACAAAGTATTTTTTTACATCCCCATAATATTTCCCCAGCACTGCTGCCTCACAGCTCCAGAGTCCCGGGTTCAATTCCGGTCTCGGGTGACTGTCTGTGTGGAGTCTGTACTTTCTCCCCGTGTCTGCGTGGGTGTCTTCCGGGTGCTCCGGTTTCCTCCCATAGTCCAAAGATGTGCTGGTTAGGTGGATTGTCCATGCTGAATTGAAAGAAAAATTAGTAAAAACTGGGAAATAAGAATACCGGTCCTAATTATTTTCCCTATATATAGAGTGTCTTGAAGTAATCAATAATTCCTGGAGATTTCAGACCAATCCGGGACTGTTAGTAACCCTAATGTCCCCCATTAGCAAAGTTACCAGCTTGTTTCTCTAATGCACTTGCTACAGTTGGTTGCTTTACATTATTTGAGGTTTATTTTCAGTTCTTAATAACACATGGGTTGCTTCTTTCTGTAATCCTCAAGAACATCCTTTAGAAACATAGAACATTTATGGTCCAGAAGGAAGTTAATCGGTCCATCATCTTCTTGCTGTCGGTCAGAGGACATTATCAATTTGCTTTCTCTTCATCCCCCACCCTCATTGCTCTTGATGTTTTCCCTGTGACTAACTTGGCTGGGGGACACTGCTGGTTGTCCTTCAGTGAAACAATGCCAGGGTGTGCTGTTGGAAGGTGTGCCTGTTCAAGAACCTGTATTATAAATGGAAGGGCCACTCAGCTTCAACTCAATCAGTCTCTGCCACTGAATGAAAATCAGACCCTCCACATGACGGCATAAAGAAATATTCTGCTTGTTGTGTGGAGCAACAAGTACAAATTTACTAAAAAATAAACTGTTTATGATTTCACTAAGCATTTCTGCCCCATGTGTGAAATTGTGGCTACAGGGCCATGTCCAACCACTGTCTCACCTGATGAAGGAGCTGCGCTCCCAAAGCTAGTGATTTGAAACAAACCTGTTGGGACTTTAACCTGGTGTTGTGAGATTTCTGACTGTGCCCACCCCAGTCCAACGCCGGCATCTCCACATAACAATCACTGTGATGTTGCATGTTGCAGCATTTTTGGGAGTAAAATTTGTGAAACCCATACTCGGACTTGGGCCCTTCCCAGACTATTTTAGCTCATATTTTTGCCTGCTACTCAACAATGCAGCCTTCAGTACTAATTGTATTTGTTTCTCTGCCACGCTCTGTCGTCTAGTTGCCAATACTGCCCAGTACAAGCGTGCTTGGACAAATATTACCTGCTCAATCTGCTACATTTCTGTATTGTACTTCTTGGCAAGCAGGGCTGCACTTCCCTGGTTGTCTGCAGAATGTATTCCTGTCACCTTTAGCCCGCTGCTGTTTTACATGTTTCACAACGCTCAGTAATCTCCATGCAGAGAAAAGAACATTGACAAATGCTCAAGCAAATTGAAATTATCCTCATTCCCTTGCTTTGAACTATTGCAAACTGCGACTGCCACCGGGCGATTTATTGATGTCCGTTTTGTTTCAAATCGTCGGAATCTTATTTTGGACTTAATTACCAGTTTATTTTTCACTCGTTTACCAATTTCTTGCATTAGATTTAGTTCTGCGGGATTGGTTTACCTGGCTTTACTTTTATTTTTGACTTTCAGTCGTTCACAGTTGAGCTCTGCCAACTGAACTAAACTGATCAGTGGTTGGCACAGAATCTGCCCCGTCTGAGCAAGCTGGAGGGGGGAAGGGGTCCCCAAAATTGCCCAGTCCTTATTTCTCAGAAATGTTTTCAAGTTCTTTGAGTGTGTGCCAAGGGAGAATCGGTGAAGCGTGTGCGTGGAACGAAGGCACTCAGAAACATGCCTCGAGCTAGCGGTAAAAATTAAGGAGGCGCAGACAGCAGTTACCAAGTGATATCAGTGTCCTGTTGATTCCGCAAGCTGAATTGAGCCGGCAGAGCAGCATGATTCCTATCGCTAACTGGCAGCGTGGCTTGTCAGCACTGATGTTGTTCTCCAATGTAACCTCGATACTGCACCATTCAAATGCCCACATGCCCCGCCGTCTGTAAACACTGACGAACTGCTGACCATTAACATTCATATTTTACATAAAAGGCAATTGAGCCAATAATACCGATCGTTATAAAAATGCGCATGCAACAAGGGTCAATGAAGTGGCAACAAATAACTGAAGCACCAAGGCTTTTCACATCAATTATCTGCAAAAATGTCACACAAATTTGCTACTTCAGATGGATTAAATTTAATTAAACTCTGATCTTGATGCAGTCATTTTCTAACTTGCTGGATATTAAGCACTGGAGTAAAATTAGCACCGTGGCCTTTCCCACGTAAGCATTGCTTTGTAAATAAAGCAAATTACAAATGTCGCTGCGTAATGATCACTGTCAGTTAATGACAAGGTCAGCAGTGGCTGTCAATTTCAAATCACACTTGACTGGGGCGGCATGACTGCTCCCGCCTGCATTGCTGGTGAAGGAAATGAGTATTTCCTCTGCTATCCGGCCCCTGTCTCAATTCAGGAGCTCCTGCCTTGCTTCTGGGGTGCTCCCCAGGACATGAGCACTGGTCCCAGACACTGGACAGCAACAAAGAAAGTTTTAGCCGGTTTAGAAAACAGACTGGAGGGCCTCCGACACAGCAAACAATAGGGAACGCCGTGGTCTCTGAAAACGCACAGCACTCGAGAAGCTCTCTTTTCAAACACTCAGCCGCGGCTATTGATTTCTTATTGACCTCGAGTGTCCTAAGTGCAGCTGTGGTTTTCTCTCTTGGAGTTTATAAAGAAATTTAAGGGCAGTACTGGTTTAATATTGATTTTTCTCAGTCCCTAAAAGGTGCAGTTACACAGGCAATCTTGGTTTAGAGTCACACACTCACCCTATAAAAAGACACCACTATTAAATGCCTGTAGCATCATTTAATGTGGAAGACTCTGGAGTCCCTCTTGGTGACAAGGCTCTCAAGTGACTGACACTGACTTTGCTACATGACCTTGTAAATGCTTTAAGAAATGATTTTGAAAGATAAAAGTGAAGCAGACCACAGTGAGCACACAATTAAAACATGGGGGAGAGTGAATGCAGATGACCGAGCGTCGCAAGAACAAGTCCAGCTATCAGAACAGCATTATTAAAGCGAGAGACAGAAATCACCAGTATTTAAATTTGAGATTTTGTTTCTTGCACAACGGTGTCCTTGTGCCGGGCAGTAACATAATGAGAGAATGGAGGGTCAGCATAAGACCCCGTCAGGAGTCGAATATTGATCTTGTCATTTGGCTTCACAGAAGTCAACGTTAACTGGTGGGCGTTTTCGGGGCCTGACTCTCAATTGAAGCTAAAGGGGCCTCAAGCCAAGCATTTCTATCATAAACAAATAGCCTACTCAGCACGCTCCTATCCGGCATGGCAGTATAGTGCGAGTCCCTCAGCGTCTTTTGAACCTCGCTATCTCTGAATAGCTTTTTTTTAAACGTGTAAAGGTGAGCTATGCATTTGTGGCATTGAACACACACTGCTTTGGAATGAGCAACAGCCAGTGTCAGTGAACATCACCACCACTGTTCGCAGCTTAAGTTGCTGCATGATCGCAGTGACCCCTGGGGCGGGATTCTCCCGTAATCAGCGCGATCGCCGGAAACCGGCACCAAAAACAGCACGGATCACTCCGGCGTCGGGCCCCCCCAAATGGCGCAAATTCTCCGGCCCAGAATGGGCTAGTAGTGGCGGCATCCCCACATCACAATCGAGGCATTTTGATGTGGGCATTTGAATGGTGCAGTATCGAGGTTACATTGGAGAACAACATCAGTGCTGACAAGCCATGCTGCCAGTTAGCGATAGGAATCATGCTGCTCTGCCGGCTCAATTCAGCTTGCGGAATCAGCAGGCATCACAGCAAAAAAGACACCCCCTCCTGAGACCCGACAAGATGGCCGCCTGCCGCACAGCTCCAAGGTTCCAGGAGCGCGACATTGAGACGCTCCTGGACGCAGTAGAGCAGAGGAGGGAGGCCCTGAACACCGGACACAGCCGCAGCCGGCGCCTGTGGAGGGAGGTGGCAGAGGCCATCAGCGTTGTGGCTGTGACACCAAGGACAGGCACCCAGTGCCACAAGAAGGTGAATGACCTTGTCAGTGCAGCCAGGGTGAGTACCCCCCCCCCCCACCCCAATGTGCGGCACCCCCCCCCCCACCCTCAGGTGCAACTAACCCTAACCCGAACCCTAATGTGCTGTGCACCTCTGCCAATATACGCACAACCGCTGGTCTGCATGTATATCCCTGCCTAACACTGTTGCCCTTTATCCCTTCCACCCACCTACTCGCCTCCCACAGGAGAAACGCGCACCACGAAGTGAGACTCCCCACGGACAGCCCTACCCAGGACAGCCCTACCCAGGACACCACTACCCAGGACAGCCCTACCCAGGACACCACTTCCCAGGACACCCCTACCCAGGACACCTCTACCCAGGACACCTCTACCCAGGACACCCCTACCCAGGACAGCCCTACCCGGGGCACTGACACACATGGCTTCCGGCGGCTGCAGGCGCAGGTGGAGGAGTGCACCCGCATCCAGGAGCTGGGAGTGGTGCCGGTCATGCGTGGCACCCAGGCCGAAACCACAAGGGTGGCGTCTGCGGTGGACGCAATGGATGCGACAGTGTCAGACATGGGTTGCAGCATGCAAGGCCTGGGGCTTTCCATGCAGGCGGCGTCTGTGGCCCAGGACATGGCTTCCCTCTCACAGGAAGCCATGAGCCAGAGCCTGAGGCAGGTGGCAGAGGCGCTCCACGCCGTGGCCCAGTCTCAGCAGGCCATGGCCCAGTCTCGGCACGCCATCGCCCAATCTCTGCAGGCAGTGGCCCAGTCTCAGCAGGCCATCGCTGGAGGAATCGGTGCCATTGCCCAGGTGCTGGCCAGCGTCGTCCAGACACAGACAGGATGGCCAACTCCCTGAGCTCCATGGCTGCAAACTTGCAGACCTTTGTCAGTACCAGGGCAGGCCTCCAGGACCGGCAGTGCCAGGTGTCGGGGGGGGCGTCGGATGGCCGGTCCGTTCGCATCCCCGATCCATGTAGAGGCCCGGGGGCCATCAGGCACCTCGAGGGAGGAGACGGTGCTGAGGCCCGTTCCGGGTCCCCCTGTAGGGGAGGTCTCGGAACACCGCGACACCTCGGACTCCCCCCCTTCTGTCCCCTGTGCACCTGGTGGGCAACAGGCAGGACAGGCTGGCAGCTCGCCATCCCAGTCACCCAACATTGGTGTGGGAGGTACCTGAGACTGCTATATCATTGGTGAAGCCTGCCTACTGGTTCCGCCCAGTAAGGTGGAGTAGAAGAGCTCGTGTCTCCCCAGCAACTGCATTCTGTACCTGCGCTGCTGGGGGAAACATCTAGTCCAATAAAGCCTTCAATTGTCATCCAATCTCGCTTCTGGAGTCATTGATTGAGCATCAATTTATTGGACTAGATTTTAAAGAACGGAGCTCTGAATCAAGCCGGATTGTTTGCAACTCAGCCCCCACGCGGCAAACGCAACAGCATCCTTCAAAACACTGGTTGGCATGCTTCAACGGGTACCTCAGCACGGCCACAACTACACCCACGGAGGACCAGAAGATGCAAGTTCTCACTCGAGGGTGAGCCCAGAGATCTACACCCTCATCGAGGATTCGGACGATTTCGAGGCCGCGGTGGAGCTGTTGAAAGGACACTACATTCGCCCAGTAAACCAGGTCTACGCCCGACATCTGCCAGCGACGAGGCGGCAAATACCCGGGCAATCACTGGAGGACTTCTACCGTGCGCTCCTGGTGTTAGGTAGGAACTGTGACTGCTCACAAGTTTCAGCCAGCGACCACACAGAACTTTTAATCCGGGATGCATTCATTGCTGGTATGCTGTCCTCCCAAATCCGTCAGTGGCTGCTGGAGAAAGAGACACCAGGCATCAAGGAGGCACGGGCCCTTGCTAGCTCCATGGATGTGGTCTCCCGAAATGCCCGCGCGTACGTCCCCGACCACGCGGCAGCCCCTTAGGCAGCGTGGAACCCCCGCCCGCGGCCGACTCCGATGCATCCCCCATCCCCCCGCAAGCTTGTGCGGCACGACTACCAGGCAACCCCGGGGGGCCCCGCTGCTATTTTTGCGGGCAAGCCAAGCACCCCCGGCGGCGCTGCCTGGCCCGCTCCTCCACCTGCAAAGGGTGCGGCAAACAGGTCCATTTCGTGGCGGGGTGCCAGGCCCGGGTGATTGCCGCGGTGTCCAGGGCCAAAACGGGACCGCCACCCCAACCTTCTCCACGAGCCATGTGCGACCAGTGGGTGCCCCATCTTGGCTGGAGTCTCAGGACCTCGATTCGGATGACCACACATCGCACGAAGAAAATTTCCAGCTTTTGCCACGACTTGCCTCGGTGACTCTGGGCCAGTCTTGGCCCTGAACGCCCGCGACCGCGATGACGACTGTGCTCATCAATGGGCACAAAACATTCTGCCTGATCGACTCCGGGAGCACAGGGAGCTTCATACACACCAACACGGTAAGGCGCTGTTCTCTTACCATCCACCAAGTTAATCAAAGAATCTCCCTGGCCTCCGGGTCTCACTCTGTAGAGATCAAAGGGTTCTGCGTAGTGAACCTCACGGTCCAGGGAAGGGAAGTAAAAATTTCCGCCTCTACGTCCTCCCTCACCTCTGCGCGGCCACGCTCCTAGGGTTAGACTTCCAATGTAACCTCCAAAGTTTAACTTTTAAATTCGGCGGCCCTATACCCCCCCTCACTGTCTGCAGCCTCGCGACCCTCAAGGTCGCCTTCTCTTTTTGCGAACCTCAACCCGGATTGCAAACCCATCGCCACCAGGAGCAGACAGTGCCCAGGACCGGACCTTCATTAGGTCGGACGACCAGCGGTTACTGAAGGAAGGTATTATCGAGGCTAGCAACAGTCCCTGGAGAGCTCAAATAGAGGTTGTAAAGACCGGGGAGAAGCACAGGATGGTCATCGATTATAGTCAGACCATCAACAGGTTTACGCAGCTGGACGTGTACCCTCTCCCCCTCATATCTGATTTGGTCAACCAGATTGTACAATACAAGGTCTTTTCCACGGTGGATCTCAAGTCCGCCTACTACAAGCTCCTACCTTTAAAGGATGAAGCAGAGGCCAATGAGAAATAGGGGTTGGGGTCATTTAGAAATTGGACTTTTAAACTGTGATCCTCCACAGAATGCTGTTAGTGTCAAAGCTGGAACTGAGATCCAAATTGCCAAAAATCATAAACTAATTCCCCAACATGTATGGACATGAAAAAACAAACTTACATAGCACACTTGCATTTCTCGTATCAATATCTTTTTATCAATCACTGTCATGAGCATACTCTGTGTGTGCAATTTGATTCAAACCCAGGCTTGAAGAAGTTCTCTCTCTCTGGCTTTTGCTTCTCCCTCTCGGGGGGCAATTTTAATCTAACTCACTGGGCAGGGAATCTATAGTAAATTTAATTTATTTAACGCCAAATTTCATGCATGCATTCCTTGAGTATACAATTTCTCATGCAAACATTACAACAGGCCTTAAACACCTAACACCAACCCTCCACAACCGCACCGCTCCCGCTGCCATTCACCCCCCCTATTCGCTCCCCGCACTGTCACTCAGCGAATGAGGATGGTGCATGGAGGGGTGATAATGTCAAAATTGTAGCTCCAGCTTCAACCTGCTGCATTTCTGACCGCTGTATTATTAAAGACAATGACCCATGGCACATAAGAGGTTTCTGCTACATGCAGGGAAGGCCTTACTTAACATTCAAAACTCATCATTGATCCTCTGATAAAATCTTCACTTCTATTCAGGAAGGTTTTTCCGCTATCTGCAGGAACACAACAGCACAAGGCACCAACTGGCCTAAGGAGACCAGAGCAAGTATTTGAAAGTTGCTTTCCTCATAAGAAGGTGAGAAGGAGCAAGAGTGTGCTCCCCATGTTTAGTAACGTGTCCTTAAGTCACCCTCAGTCCTGACCTTAATAAAAGCAAATTACTACGGATGCTGGAATCTGAAACAAAAGAGAAAATACTGGACAATCTCAGCAAGTCTGGCAGCATCTGTAGGGAGAAAAAGGAGGTAACATTTTGAGTCCGATGATTCTTTGTCGAAGCTGGACAAAGAGTCATCGGACTCGAAATGTTCACTCCTTTCTCTCTTTACAGATGCTGCCAGACCTACTGAGATTGTCCAGTATTTTCTCAGTCTTGGCTTTCCCTGCCAATCATTGTGGAATTTTCCTTCCCACTGCAACTCCTTCCCCAGTGCCCACCACCCTCTGCTGCCGAAGACTACAGGGAATGGTTTTGACCCTTTGCCTCTTGTGACCTCCTGAATCTAGGCTGGAATCTTCTGCTCTCCCCGATGGCGAGCTTGGAGGTGAGAAAGGTATATAATTAGGCAGGAAGGTGGAGTGCCTGAACTCTCTCACTTTCCCACCTGCACCAGAATTAAGTTCTGTGTGGGAAGGCCTATGGACAACCTTCCGGCCCCATCACCAGTTGACGCCCTTAAGTGACCAATGGCCACTTAAGGGCCTCATCTCACTACTGCAGGTAAAAACATTACAGGCAGGCCTGTTGCCATGCAGCGTGTACTACAGATAGAACTGCAAAGCCAACTTGTCACCTTCTGGAGGGGTGGGGATCCCTCGATCAAAGGCACTCCATGCCTGATCGAAGGGCTAGACATTGGGAGGGAGGGCACCACTGATAGTCACTCCCCTATCTTGCTGCCAGTCCCCCTGCACCCCTCTCCCTATGACCCCCCCCCCCCCCCACCCCACGGTTCCCTCCACACTTCACCACTACATTGCTTATCTGTGACCTGAGTTACTCTGCGATGCTGGGACACCAGTGCCTGTACTGGCTGTAGTCATTACTGCTCAGTAAAGCTGCTGGCCTCTGATTGGATGATAGCTCTCAGTGTGCAGGTGTAAAATGGTATTATCACAGACTTTATTAATGAAGAAAAAAGGATTTATTATTGACTTTAATAATTTGTGGTGTCTTTTATTGCTCTCCATGTGGGGTCTTTTATTGCTCTCCATGTGGGGTCTTTTATTGCTCTCCTTTGGGGTTTTTCATTATCCTCTTTCTTAGGTCTTTCATTGCTTACTTTCTGAGGTCTTTGTTGTATCTCCTATGAGGTCTGCATTTCCTCCTCTGAAGTCTTTGGTTGCCTCTTCTTTGAGTCTTCTTTGCTTATGGGCTTTTTTTTTAGAGGTACCCTCAGTCAGAGTCTTCTCTAATTTTCATGTGCATAGCCGTTTGTTCCTTCTTGTGATCGCCGCATTAAGTGCATAGTCACTTTAAACGTATTACCTCTTTAACGGTATTACCACTTTAAGACTGTCGTTTTTCTTGTACCTCAGCTATCAACTTTCTCTGTCGGGCAGCATGTGGCGCAATGGTTAGCACTGGGACTAAGGCGCTGAGGACCCGGGTTCAAATCCCGACCCTGGGTCACTGTCCATGTAGAGTTTGCACATTCTTCCCGTGTCTGCGTGGATTTCACCCCCACAACCAAAAGATGTGTAGGTTAGGTGGATTGGCCATGCTAAATTGCCCCTTAATTGAAAAAAAATAATTTGGTACTCTAAATTTGTAAAAAAAAACTTTCACTGTGTGTGATTTTTCCTGAGCTTTCAGTCTTTTGCCGTGAACCTGGCTGCTCTTTTTTGAATTTTTAAGATTTCTCCTTTTTGTAAGGGAGAGTCAATTCAGCAATCTCTGGGTTTTTCTTTCTTTTCCTATGGCTGTTTGCAGAGTCTGGTTTTTGTTCCTTGTTTCTTTTTGATGTGCCCTTTTTTTTGTCTATTTCACTAGCACGCGGAGACCCGATGTGCTCGAGGTCTGATGGGGCCGTTGTTTTTAAACTTGTTAAATTGTCTTCTTTTTTAAAGGTTGAGAATTTCTCTTCTTTAGCTTGAAGCCCATCAGTGCAGCGATTGCAGCTATGGAACCCCCTCAGACTCTCCTTCCATCCTGCACATCAGGAGTTTGTCACTCAGCTTCAGCTTCATCTTCCTGATTTTCTTGAGCTTCGGGAGACTTGCTGCAGCTCAATTGGGGCATTACTTTTGTACTGAAAGCACTGTTTCCTGTGAGCACTTTTAAATAAACGTTGCAGAAATTCTTGTTTGTTTATTTAAGTTTTTTTTTTAAACTTAAAGCCACAGCTCTTGCTTCATATGGTTACTTCCCCTTTTCTTAATATGTTTCTTTCTAAACTTCTGACGCAGCTGGCCAATTCAGGTTCCTTCGGCATCTGTCCCTCAGCCTCTCCAAAGCACTGAGCCTCCCGGTCCACCTCCTGGTCTATAATGTGAGTAGAGATATGTTTTTGCATTTCCCTCACCCTTCTTGTGGATTCTGATCTAGAGGTTTTGCTATGTTCTCGCCGCTGCTCACCCATCTTGTAATTGTCCATCTTTTATGATTCTACATTAAACAGGGCAAATGAGTCGATTCACCCAAAGAAAGGCCTTCTGACCAGGATCCACGGGTGTCGGGCTAGAGACAGTGTCAGGATCATTTACCCTCATTGCCAGATATAAAGACGTACTTTCACAAACTTCATTAATGAAGCTTAAAAGGATTTATTTATAAGAACTCTTCAGTGGCTGCATGGTTGCAGCTAGCTCCCGACATGTCTCTTGCCGAAGAGAGCTCCCCACTGTCCCCTCTATCCACCGGGGTGATTTCCCACTCTGTTACCCAGTTGCTCCCCCAGCCCAGGTGAGCCACAGGGGCTGTTTAGCTCACAGGGCTAATCGCTGGCTTTGAAAGCAGACCAAGGCAGGCCAGCAGCACGGTTCGATTCCCGTAACAGCCTCCCCGAACAGGCGCTGGAATGTGGCGACTAGGGGCTTTTCACAGTAACTTCATTGAAGCCTACTCGTGACAATAAGTGATTTTCATTTCATTTCATTTCATTTCAATCTTCCGTGTTGCCCTTATAGGGACAATCAGGAGGACCTCTGTCCTCTGGGTCTTGATTCCAGGAGAAGGTTTGCTGCTGGCTTTGCCACTTCCCAATTGGTGTGCAGTTCAATGGACCTTCCTGAAAGGAGGCAACACAGGACTTTTGCCGGCTCTGCAGCCGGACGGTGAGATCCCAACCCCTCAACAAGATTCTGCCTTCCTTTCCTGTACCTACCTGCTGCCTAGGTAGTGGTCCTCAGAGAAATTCAAGTAACTTTTATGTTAATAGAGCCCTCCTTTGAAGAATGGCAGGGCCTCCCTGTCCACGGTTGCTCAGTAAAGCCACCAGCTTTGGGTCTCTCATGTATCCCTTCACCCCTCTATTAAAAATTGGGGCCTACAGGTCAGCTATTTAAATTTGTGTGAAAGTTAATTCCCATGTACTTATACATTCAAAGAATAGAAGAATGATCTCTGAAGAGAACATCGCAACTGTTCGTGAAAATCTAACATTTTTGTAAGTTAAAAAATTCTTCTGAGGTCTGAGTTCTCACACATTGTTGGGGAGTGGCACAAAATAGAAAAGTGGTTGCAATACAAAACTATGTTCTCAGTAAAGAGACTTACCACTGGGAGCATACATCAGGAATGTAGGTGCACGGTGCCCACAATATTGCTAATAACCATTAGCAGATGGAAAAGTGTGGGATCATGAACCTGATTTCCAGATAATAATAAAAATAATCTTTATTGTCACAAGTAGGCTTATATTAACACTACAATGAAGTTACTGTGAAAAGCCCCTAGTTGCCATATTCCGGCGCCTGTTCGGGTACACTGAGGGAGAATTCATAATGTCCAAATTACCTTACAGCACGTCTTTCGGGACTTGTGGGAGGAAACCGGAGCACCTGGAGGAAACCATGCAGACACAGGGAGAATGTGCAGGCTCCGCATTGACAGTGACCCAAGCCAGCAATCGAACCTGGGACCCTGGCGCTGTGAAGCAACAGTGATAACCAGTGTGCTACTGTGCTATGCATTTCATTTGGGCATGACTCCCGGAGTAAATTTGTAGCAATTCGTCAGCTTCTTTTACACTGCGTCCAATTTTGTTTTACACCATTAACTTTAATGGCACAATGTTAAACCAACAGTTGATGCGCTGTTTTGCACGACTGATATTGCTAATTTAAACTCTAATGAATATCTCTGCATAAATAAATACACTTTTCTGTATATTTGCGCATGCCTTTAGTGAAATATATTTACACCAAAAATGCCTCCAATAATGTACGCTTGTCCGAATCTATGAATATTTGGACATGCAAGCGAATGTTTGGGTATCAAAATATGCATGTTTGAAATGTGTAAATTTGTGTGTGTTATCCCACAATTCATAAAGTCCTATCCTCCAAGAAATGCACATCCATTTTGTTGTTGTTTAAAGTGGAAATTGAGTCAATGGGAAAGGGGAAAAAAACAAGGAAATTCTGCATTTTACATAGACTCAAAAATTGTACAAATTTTATTTTCATTCCTTATGTTTTACAAATCTGCATCCTTAGTGTTGAGAATTTAACTTACATTCCATTGAAAATGTGTTCAATCCAAACATGTCTTCAATGTCCTCGAACTTCAGATGGAGACACTTGATTCAAAACCAATTTTCTTGATCGCCAGATCAGTTAATTAGTCCACCAGATATGCTTCACGAACAAAAGGATAAAATGGAACAGAATAATAAGAGAGGAGAATGGCCTTGAAATTATGCTGTATACGTATTAACTTAAGCTGCTGCTAATTCTTTTGTATGAATTTCTCTTATCTGTTATTTTAGCAGAGGCATTAACCTATTTAAAATAAAGACAAAGAAATTTCATAAAGCACATTAAGTGTTTGAATGTTAATATTTCTATCACATGGATTCAGGGTCAACGAGACAAAGTTGTAAAAAAAGGAGCAGAAGTAGAAAGGCGTGGAAAAAATGTGAACCTTATATGAAACTTTCTTAAGTTCCCTTCCCCCACGTAACTATCTGCTCTCTGAAAAGAGTCGAATGGAGTATTCTTTGTCCCTGTTTTTGTCGTATTTCTCTCCCACAGAAAACTCTCCCAATACTGTACTATGATTTTTAATCTGAACTGGTATGTCAAGGTGAAGTGTTCAGTATTATCGACATCAATAACAACTGGCATTTATTTAGTACCATTTATGTGGTAAAATGTGCTCAGGCGCTTCATAGGAGCATTATTGGACAGAAATTGTCACCAAGTCACATTGAGGAAGATTACCACAAGCTTGATTACAGAGGCAGGGTCGAAGGAACTTCTTACAGGAGAAAAGTAAAGAGGTTGAGAAATTCCGAGAGTTTACATCCAAGATTGCCGATGACAATGTCTCGAATGGTGGTCATCTTCCAATTAGGCACGTTACAGCCTTCAACAACTTTAAAGTTGTTGAAGTTGTGTTCAACAACATCAGACTGTGAACTCTCTCCTCCACCTTCACTCCACTTTTATTTCTATCAAATTATTTTCATTTCTTCCATTTATCTGTTTTTCCCTCACCATTGTTCCCCCTCCCCCATCCCACTTGGGCCAACTGTTCCTTGTTGCCCTTTGACGCCGCTCATTTTTGTTCAGCTATTCACACATTCGCATCTCTTTAAGTGCCACTGTTAGCACCCTTCTAAGCTTTAATCACCACCATTTACATTCCTTTTGTCTTTCTGTCCTCACATCTTGTCAATCTCCAGCTATCACTGGCCCCCTATCCAGCCCCACTGCTCTATGCACCCTCCACCACTGCAGTATACATCTGACCCCATTTCCAGTTCTCTATAGCTCTGACAAAGATTCATCCAGATACAAAATGTTAGCTCCCTTCTTTCTCCACAGATGCTGTCAGACCGGATGAGATTGTTCAGTATTTTCTGTTTTTGTCTCCGTATTTGATGACAGGACTATTGATGGCCATTGTTTCTTTCAGATAAGAGACTGAAACAGGAAGTAAATCCCATCCCAGAGTCAGTTGACAGGCGGGGTAATTGAACCAGAAGACGGTGACAAAGTATGTTATCAGCAGAGAGGAACACCTGAATCCAGCTCTCAGGTTGTCTATAAGTTGACTATCTGTTGAGTGCTGAATTCTGTAAAGTAGAATTAACCTCAACATTGCCCATGTATCTTCAAAGAGATTTTATTATAATACCAAAATCCACTGTACTTAGATTCCAAATCAGCTCACTCACATTATAAAGCTTTCACTTATAACATTAAAAACTGCTAACCTTAGCTCCCAATGTTCCAGGTAACCAATGTTACACTGAGTTAAGGGATATAATTAAGGCATGCTCCCTTTATAAAGTGCAAAGTACTTGCTTCCAAAAATCAGACACATAAAGCAGAGAAAATCTTGATCCATTATACTCTTATTTCAAAATTGCCTCATGCAAAATACCTGATAATTAAATTGTTAGCAATAAATTCACATTTTTCTGTGCTATTTACAATGCTCAATAATCAGAAGTGCGATGGAATACTCCCCACTTGCCTGGGTGAGTGCAGCTCCGACAACACTCAAGAAGCTCGACACCATCCAGGACAAAGCAACCCACTTGATTGGCACCCCATCCACAAACATTCACTCCCTCCACCGATGGACAGTGGCAGCAATGTGTACCACCGACAATGTGGAACTCACCAAGGCTCCTTCAAAAGCACCATCCAAACCCACAGTTGCTACCATCCAGAAAAACAAAGGTAGCATTCACATGGAAACCCCACCACCTACGTTTTCCCTCCAAGTCATTCACCGGCCTGGCTTGGAAATATATTGCCGTTCCTTCACTGTTACTGGGTCAAACTTGTGGAACTCCCTCCCTAACAGAACTGTGGGTGCACCTACACCATGAGGAGCGCAGCAGTTCAAGAAATCAACTCATCGCCACCTTCTCAAGAGCAATTAGGGATGGGCAATAAATGTTGGCCTAGCCAGCGATGCTGATATTCCATGAATGAATTAACAAAATTTACATTTTTGTATAATTCTACTAATTTTATGTAATAATTGTCTTTACAATATCCAGAGTACATCATGGTGGAATCCAGTGCACTGCCCCATGGCATGTTTGGTGGTGGGTGATTTTAATCAGGTGTGAGCGTGGTGAGAGGAGACCCCACCATCTCTCTGCCTGCACCCTGATTAAGTCCATGGCAGGATGGTGGGACAAAAAAACCCCCATTAGGATAGTCACCTGTGATGTACGATCAATGACTACTAAAGCGAGGTTGTAGTCCAACTGAAGGCTTTAATAAGCTAGATGTTTCCCCCAGCAGCTCAGGTACAGAAAGGAAGCGGCTGGGGCAGCACGGGCTCTTATACCCCGCCTTGCAGAGCGGAGCTACCATACAGGCTCGACCAATGGAAAGCATACATTATCTACCAATGGTATAATCTTGTAGTTATAGGTGGAGAGTTCGATCCTCCACCGCAAGATCTTAACATTTTTTATCTTGCTCCACTGTGCATTATCGATCATGAAGGCGACCAACCGTTGGTCAGTGAGGAGAGTGAATCTCATGCCGGCCAGGTAATGCCTCCAATGTTGCACAGCTTCTACTATGGCCTGGGCCTCCTTTTCGGAAGCATGGAGGGTACGTGAGAAGAAGGCCACGGGTCTGCCCGCTTTGTTGAGGGTGGCCGCCAGAGCTATGTCAGACGCGTCGCTCTCGCCCTGGAAGGGGAGGGACTCGTCGATGGCGTGCATCGTGGACTTTGCAATGTCTGCTTTGATGCGGCTGAAGGCCTGGCGGGCCTCCATCAACAGGGGAAAAACTGTGGATTAGATCAGAGGACGGGCCTTGTCTGCATAGTTGGGGACCCACTGGGCGTAGTGAGAAAAAAAAACCTAGGCAGCGCTTCAGGGCCTTGGAGCAGAGAGGGAAGGGGAACTCCATAAGGGAGAGTATGCGTGTAGGGTCGGGGCCGATAACTCCATTTTGCACTACATAGCCGAGGATGGCTAGGCGGTCGGTGCTAAACACGCATTTATCCTTGTTATACGTAAAGTTAAGGATTTTCACGGTCTGGAGAAATTTTCGGAGGTTGGTGTTGTGGTCCTGCTGGTCGTGGCCGCAGATGGTGACATTATCGAGATACGGGAATGTTGCCCGTAAACCGTATCAGTCAACCATTCAGTCCATCTCTCGCTGGAAGACAGAGACCTCGTTAGTGACACCGAAGGGAACCCTTAAAAACTGGTAGAGCCGCCCATCTGCCCTGAAGGCAGTGTACTTGCGGTCACTTGTGCGGATGGGGAGCTGGTGGTAGGCGGACTTAAGGTCCACCGTGGAGAAGACCTTGTACTGCGCGATCCTGTTGACCAGGTCAGCTATGCGGGGGAGAGGGTACGCGTCCAGCTGTGTAAGGCTGTTGATGGTCTGACTGTAGTCGATGACCATCCTATGCTTCTCCCCGGTCTTTACCACCACTACTTGAGCTCTCCAGGGACTGTTGCTAGCTTCAATGATACCTTCCCTCAGTAGCCATTGGACCTCTGACCTAATAACGATCCGGTCCTGGACACTGTACCGTCTGCTCCCGGTGGCGATGGGTTTGCAATCTGGGGTGAGGTTCGCAAACAGGGAAGGCAGATCGACTTTGAGGTTCGCGAGGCTGCAGACAGTGAGAGGGGGTATAGGGCTGCCAAATTTGAAAGTTAGACTTTGGAGGTTGCACTGGAAGTCTAACCCGAGGAGTGTGGCTGCGCAGAGGTGAGGAAGGACGTAGAGCCGGTAATTTTTGAACTCCCTTCCCTGGACCATGAGGTTTGCCACACAGAACCCCTTTATCTCTACTGAGTGGGAGCCGGAGGCCAGGGAGATTTTTTATTAACAGGATGGACGGGGAGAGAACAGCGCCTTACCGTGTCGGGGTGTATGAAGTTCTCCATGCTCCCAGAGTCGATTAAGCAGGACGTCTCATTTCTGTTGATTAGCATCGTTGTTGTAGCAGTTGAGAGTGTTCGAGGCTGGTCCAGGGTCATCGAGGCTAAACGTGGCAGCAGCTGGCTGTTCTCGTCGGGCAGTGTGTGGTCATCTGCACCGAGGTCCTGGGGGTCCATCCAAGATGGCGCCGCCCACAGGTCACACGTGGCCCTGGAGGACGAAGATGGCGGCGCTCGCTGGTCGCACGAGGCCCGTGGAGAGGGTTGTAGTGGCGGTCCACATTCACTTCCGGAGACCGCAGTGACCGCCCGGGCCTGACATACCGCCACGAAGTGGCCCTTTTTGCCGCACCCTTTACATAGAACATAGAACATAGAACAGTACAGCACAGAACAGGCCCTTCGGCCCTCGATGTTGTGCCGAACAATGATCACCCCACTTAAACCCACATACCCGTAACCCAACAATCCCCCCATTAACCTTACACTACGGGCAATTTAGCATGGCCAATCCACCTAACCCGCACATCTTTGGACTGTGGGAGGAAACCGGAGCACCCGGAGGAAACCCACGCACACACGGGGAGGACGTGCAGACTCCACACAGACAGTGACCCAGCCGGGAATCGAACCTGGGACCCTGGAGCTGTGAAGCATTGATGCTAACCACCATGCTACCGTGAGGCGAACGGGCTGGGCAGCGCTGTCGGGGGTGTTTGGCTTGTCTGCAAAAATAGCAGCAGGGCCCGCTGGGTTTCTGGGCCGTCTTGCAGTGCAAGATTGTGGGGGGATGTGGGGCATTGCCTCGGAGTCGGCTGCAGAGAGATTCCATGCTGCCCAGGGGGCTGCCGGACGGTCGGGGGCAAAGGCGCGGGTGTTTCGGGAGGCCACATCCAGGAAGCCGGCAAGGGCCCGTGCCTCCTTGATGCCTAGAGTTTCTTTCTCCAGCAAACGCTGGCGGATTTGAGAGGACAGCATACCCGCAACGAAAGCGTCCTGAATCAACAATTCAGTGTGGTCGTTTGCTGAAAGTTGCGAGCAGCTGCAGTTTCTCCCCAACACTAGGAGCGCACGGTAGAATTCTTCTAGTGACTCACCAGGAATTTGTTGCCTCGTTGCTAGTAGATGTCGGGCGTAGACCTGATTTACAGGGCGAATGTAATGTCCTTTCAGCAACTTCATCGCAGTATCGAAGTCGTCCGCGTCCTCGATGAGGGTGTAGACATCTGGTCTCACCCTCGAGTGCAGGATCTGCAGTTTCTGTTCTCTTGTGGGTGTGTTTTCTGCCATTCCGAGGTAGCCGTTGAAGCACGCTAGCCAGTGCTTGAAAGTCGCCGCCAAGTTTACTGCGTGGGGGCTGAGTTGCAGACACTCCAGCTTGATTCGGAGCTCCATTCTTTAAATCTAGCTTATTAAATTGATGCACAATCAATGACTACTAAAGCGAGGTTGTAGTACAACTGAAGGCCCATAAGCTATGGGCGAGATTCTCCGCACTCCCGACGGTGCGGAGAATAGCGTGGCTCGTAAAATTTTACGGCCACGCTGTTCCGACGCCCTTCCGCTATTCTCCCCCCCCCCCCCCCCCACGCCCGACTCCCGATACAAATCGCTGCCGCCGTTTTTTTACGGCCGGCAGCGATTCTCAGCTGATCAATGGGCCGAGTTCCCAGCCCTTTACGGCTGTTTTTACGAACGGCAAACACACCTGGTCTGGCCGTTCGTAAAAATGGCCGTAAACTCTCGATTTTTAAAACCATGGCACGATTGGCACGGCAGTTCCACGGCCGTGCCAAGGGTGCCATGGGCCCGCGATCAGTGGGCACCGATCGCGGGCAGCGGGTCCGATGCCCGCGCACTCTTTGTCCTTCCGCCGCCCCGCAGTATCCATTCGCGGGACGGCTGAGGGGCATCCCGGCCCGCGCATGCGCTGGTTTCGCGCAAATGCGCGATGACGTCATCCGCGTATGCGCGGGTTGGAGTCTTCCAATCCGCGCATGCGCGGCTGACATCATATGACGCGTCAGCCGACGCTAACTCTGGCAAGCGGGCTTAACGAAATTCGTTAAGCCTGCGATGCCAGAGTTTACGGCGTCGGGATGCTAGCCCCGACCGGGGACCAGAATCGTTTCCCGGTCGGGAAGGGGGGGGGCTGGCGTCAAACCCACCCGGATTTGACGCCAGCCTTACGATTTCTCCCCATATGGGAGAATCTCGCCCTATATGTTTCCCCCAGCAGCTCAGGTACAGAAAGGAAGCTGCTGGGGCGGCACGGGCTCTAATACCCCACCTTGCAGGGCAGAGCTACCATACCGGCTCGACCAATGGAAAGCGTACATTATCTACCAATGGTGTTCCAGCATTACTAGGTACCGTAATACCTCTACACAGACTACCATAACCTGGAAGGTCAAGGGACTTAATGGCCCAGCGCAAAGATCCAGAGTCTTTGCCCACCTGAAAGGCATGAAAGCAGGCATGGCATTCCTCCAAGAACCTCACCTGAGGGAGGAGGACTGATTGTGGTTAAGGAAGGGCTGGGTGGGAGAAACTTATCGTTTCTGCTATGGACGAGGGCTAGTGGGATAGCCATACTGATAAGTAAGAGGAAGGTGTTTAGGTGGACGAGGATGGTTGCAGACCAAGGAAGATGGTATTGTAGCCATCTGAGATGGCCACCTGCAAAGGACCATGGAAATTATGGCCAACCCAGGACTCAGACGGATACAGAGCTTCTGTGCATTTGAAACACAGGTAGGTAGACCCTGCTCATTTGCATTTTAGCGGCACGTTCCCCAGAACAATAGGACTCCAATCAAAAAGCCGGTACAGCCACAGCCACCAAGGCACCCGTCCCTTTATTGGCCAAAATCGAAGGAAGTGATCAGAGCCCTGTTGAACCATTGGGTCCAAGATCAAGGACCACCCTAAAGAGCGCAAAATCCCAGAGGGATAAAAGGGGACACAGCCATGTGTTCTGCATCTTTTGGGTCGGCCTGGTTGTGCCAGTCCCTTCTGGTTCCGGCCTGTGTCAGCCAATTATAGCAGGAACAGACAGCCAAGTTCAAGACCAACAATCGCTACCTAATGGATGAGCCCAGCAGAGGCAGCCACTTTCTTCAAACCAGCCACGTGAAATCCAGATAAAGGCCTTTATCCATTTGTACAGTGCCGGTCGCCCTGAAGTTAAGTATAGGTTATTGGAGCTGATAGGTGTAGTTTAACTTGTAGTAGATATTGTGTTTGCATGTGGAAGTACCCCTTGTGTATATAAATAAACCATCTTTTCAACTGACTAACTGGAATTGGTTGTGTGGTAATTTGACCAATATAAGGGAAGGCTTGTGGTTCACTGAGATAAATAGAAATACCCACAGTATTGGCGACGTTGTTGGGATTATAACATCATATCATATTGGCGACTTTAAAGAGCCACAGTATGTCATGGGCAGCAGTGTCCTGGACAGGGCAGGTGCACACTCCCAACAGGACAACACAGAATTTATAAAGAAGACCTGATATAGATACACACCGATTGTTCATGGAGGGGGCCTGGGAGGGACCTTAAACTGTGTATAGTACCCACTGACGGACAGATCATACCCCAGAATGGGGAATACAGCAGGCATGGCTAGGGAATTGGGAATGTTCATGGAGCAGATGGGGGCAGTAGACACATTATGGCTCATGCACCCGAGTGAAAAGGAATTCTCATTTTTCTCACCAGTACACAGGGTCTATACCTGCATCGATTTATTTGCAGTGGGGAAAACGGTATTTCCAGAGATAGGCAGAGTGGAATACTCCGCGATTGTAATCTCCGACCATGTGCCACACGACGTGGATGTGAAGTTAGAGACGGGCCATGCCCAGCTTCTCCTCTGAGGTTGGACACAACACTCTTGGCCGACAAGGTCTTCTACCAGAAAATATCAAAGGCCGTAGGCAAGTATGTTACAACTAGAACAGGGAAATCTCATCTTCCACGTTCTGGGTGGCACTTAGGGCTGTGATTAGGGGAGAAAGTATTGCCTATAAAGCTTGCAGAGAGAGAGAGGAGAGGATGGCTAGGCAACAACTGATCAACTCCATTCTGGAGGTCAACAAGCAGTACTCCAAGGTCCTGACTAGAGAGCTTCTGATGGAGAGGAATAAACTACAAATGGACTTTAACCTGCTGTCTACCAGGAAAGCAGTGCACCAACTACACCGGGCAAGGGGGACCTTTTACGAGCATGGAGAACAAGGTTCGTCGCCTGCTGGCTCACCAGCTGAGAAAACAGGCAGCCATGAGGGAAATAGCCCAGGTAAAAGACAGCAGAGGCAGACTGGCAGCCAAACCAAAACAGGTCAACAAAGGATTCAAGGCCTTCTCCGGGGGGACTGTCCACCTCCAAGCCCCACGACAGGGACTCGGGGATGAAACGGTTCCTTGATGGACTGGAGATGGGGGACGCTAGATGGAAGGAGCTGGAAGCACCAATAGAGTCATAGAGTCATAGAACATTCAGTGCAGAAGGAGTCCATTCGGCCCATCGAATCTTCACCGACCCACTTAAGCCCTCACTTCCACCCTATCCCCCGAACCCAAGAAGCCCTCCCAACCTTTTTCGACACTAAGGGCAATTTAGCATGGCCAATCCACCTAACATGCATTTCTTTGAACTGTGGGAGGAAACTGGAGCACCCGGAGGAAATCCACACAGACACGGGGAGAACGTGCAGACTCCGCATAGACAGTGACCCAGCAGGGAATCGAACCTGGAACCATGTCGCTGTGAAGCCACAGTGCTAAACACTATGCTACTGTGCTGCCCAATAGGACTGGGAGAGATCACGGATAGCATTAACCCCATACAGGCGGGGAAGGTGCCAGACCTGGTAGACTTCTACAAAGAAATTGCGATGGCACTGGCCCCGCACCTGCAGGAGATATTCACAAACTCGCTAGTGAGGGGCACCCTGCCTCAAATGCTAACACTGGCCATCATACTGCTAATACGCAAGAAGGGCAAAAAACCAACAGAGTGCGAATCATACAGACCCATTTCAATGCTCAATATGGATGTGCAAAAGTCCTGGCTAAGCAGCTGGAGAACTGTGTACCAGAGATGGTCACAGAAGACCAGACAGGCTTTGTCAAGGGTAGGCAGCTCACTGCAAACATCAAACAACTGCTGGACATAATAATGATCCTATCGGGAAGAGAACATCAGAGTTGATCGTCTCCCTGGATGCAGAGAAGGCCTTCGACAGAGTTGAATGGAATTACCTCATTGTGGTACGAGGGCGGTTTGGGCTCGGGACAAGGTTCACCTCATGAATGAAATTCCTGTACAACGCCCCCAAGATGAGCATACGGACCAACGGCACCAGCTCTGAATACTTCCAGCTGCACAAAGGCACAAGGCAGGGATGCCCGCTGTCCCCACTCTTTTTCACCCTGGCGATCACCCTGAAAGCGGGTGAGAGACTAGAAGGGAATCCGAAGAGGAGACAGAGAGCACAGAGTCTCACTCTATGTGGATGACCTGCTCCTCTACGTCTCATACCCACAAAGCAGCATGAGAGAAATCATGAAGCACCTGGGGGAGTTCTGAGCCTTTTCGGGCTATAACCTCAACCTGGGCAAAAGTGAAGTATTCCCAGTGAACCCGAGAGGAGGAGGGGCAGAGCTGGAGGGTCTACCATTTAAAATAGCCCAAAGCAAGTTCCATTACCTGGGGATCCAGATTGTCCACGACTGGACACGGATCCACAAGTGAAATCTGACCAGTCTGATGGAGGAAGTATAAAAGGGCCTACAGAGAATGCACTCCTGCTTTCCCTGGCAGGGAGGGTGCAGACGATCAAGATGAACGTGCTGTCCAGATTCTCTTCCTGTCCAAGGGAATCGGCACAGAGAAAATTTATATGTACATTGTAGCCAGCGTATTTATCCCGACCGAATGTATAGTGTATAAAATGTAAAAAGTTCAGTGAAAACATTTTTTTTTTAAGTCCATGGCAGGGAGGCCCACAGATGGCCTTCCCACCCCTGGGTCTGGGGACGCAGCATCGGGAAGGTCGGAGCCACTGAAAGCAATACCCTATTCCTTGCTTCCAATCCTCCTCACCTTCCTACCCCCACAACTTTCCTCCCACGCCATCCAAGACTTCATGTGAGTGTTATACTGGCAGCAGTCATCGCCTCCCCAGAGGTGCTGCTAAGGAAAGAAGAGCTGGTGGCCTCTTATTTGTTGGCAACTCTTGGCAGGTAGATCCTCTGCCCCCAGGGTCCTTCATCCTGGACAGAACACATTTTCTGGTTGGGGCAAAATACAGCTGGCCTTCTCGAAATGAGGGAACGAAGAGGTCTTTCTGGCTCTACACACAATGGATGAGCCACTATTCATCTCCTACAATCTTGTCTGTGTAGATGATTGATCATAGAATTTACAGTGCAGAAAGAAGATATTCGGCCCATCAAGTCGGCGCCTGCTCTTGGAAAGAGCACCCTACTTAAGCCCACACCTCCACCCTATCCCCGTAACCCAGTAACCCCACCTAACCGTTTGGACACTAAGGGTCAATTTGACATGGCCAATCCACCTAACTCGCACTTCTTTGGACTGCAGGAGGAAACTGGAGCACCCGGCAGAAACCCACGCAGACTCGGGGAGAACGTGCAAACTTCACATTGACAGTCACCGAGGCCAGAATTGAACCCGGGTCACCAGAGACAACAGTGCTAACCACTGTACCACCGTGTCGCCCGTGTATATTGCAAGTGCTTCCATTATGCATTCTATTCTATTACATTTGAGCCATCGACAATTGTAGGTTGAAACTGATGAAAAGTCAAGGCTGTGGTTTGAGACGCCTTGTAGCAATCACACATATGACCAGGGAAAACCTGGAAATAATATGAAGAAAGTTATGGCTTCTTGGGAGCAATTCAAGATTGCAATTTGATCAAAAAGTTCAGGTGACGCCATAAATTGTGGCAGCAAAGCTCGAGTTTTTGTAAACATTGGCAGAACGATAAGATCATATTAGCAGTTGGATGTAATTCTGCAGTATTTGTAATCATTTATAACTTTCACTGCTGATCTTATAGGTAGGCAATAATGCATCATATATTCACTTAGAAGGATTAATGACTGCAACGTGAATATTTAATGCTCTAAAAAACATAGAGTTTTGAGATAAGTTTGCATGGTGTATGCATATTGTTCTATTTTGGGTGTCCTTTTCTAAGTAATTGTCTTAAAACTATCATTGCATTCCATCTTTTTCAGGTCTTTAAAAGAAACATGTGTTTTGTACTTATCAAGGTGAGTGATTTTAGTGCTCAGGAAGAAACATTCTATATTTGAGAAATTTGGGGCTAGATTTTTGTTGTAACCTACCCGAGACCCACGAGGTCAGGCCGAGGTCAAGCTTCCCGCCCTTATCAGTGGGAGAGAAAAACAGACAATAAAAACCTGGCCCTGGAGTGTGAGCCGAGCCTTCTGGGACCTGTGCACACAGTATTTCCACACCTCCATAAATAAACCTTTCATTCCAAACACTTCCCGTGTGGCTGCTTCTGTGAAGCCAACAGTTTTTAATCGACCATGGGTGCCAAGGTCGGGCGCGGCATGCTTTGAAAATAGCACTCTCCGGTTGCACTTCAGTCCTACAGGAGTGCACTGTAATTTTCAAAGTGGCTGGGAAGTGTAGTGATATATATATTTGAAGATATACAAAGGGTTAATGAACATCATAGTGCAAGACAACCTCTAGATGGCAGCACTAGATCCATGTATAAACATGTGAACTCAGAGGATCTTGCTGTCTTCGAACCAAGAGTGACTAGACAGCAGTGTTAGAGAGATATAGCATAGTTAGCACGTGCAGTTAAATATAGTTAATACTTATTCTGAATTACTTTATCACCAGTTATAGTTCTGTAAGAGTGAACAAACTCATCTCAATATTATTTAATTCGTTATTCAATTAAACCGATTTGCTTTAAGTTGAAGATTGGTAATTTCTTTTGAATCTTCCCATCAGATCATTCTGGATGTGTAAAGCAAAGTGTAATGACATGTTACAAACCAGTAATATAACATGGTACCAGGATTTTGGCTTCAGTAAACTAGCTAGAGTAATACAGTAAGATCAGAAAATAAAGAAAACCTAAACAGCTATTCGACTCGAGAAGCATCGCAACAATCAAAAACCTTTCGAAGACAAATGACTCGATAGACAAAGCTCAAGCTCCTCAACACCTAAGGATAACCGGTAATTTGAATAAAACAGGAAGCTGTTTAAACAGCATTTTCATATCCATCTGAAAGCATTGGGTTTAACTAGTTCGCAACATTGCACTGCTATTATCTATGGCTGGTCAACATGCCATTGAAATCTACAATTCATTTCAATATTCTGCTGGCCAGGACAAAGCTAAGTTTGATGTTATTCTTAACAAATTCGACGACCACTGAAAAATCCAGACGAATGAGATTTTTGAACGCTGTGTTTTTCATAAAAGATTGCAAAACCAGAGGAAATCGTTCAATAGCTTTGTAACAGATCTAAGACTGCTAGCACAATCCTGTAACTTTTCAGTACTGCATGATTCTTTAATTCGGGACCAGATTGTGTTTGGGATCAATGTTGGGATCAATGCTGAGCACCTCAGAGAAAGGTTACTGAGACAAAAGGATTTAATGTTAGAAATGCCTTGCTCATCGGCAATGTAAGAATCAGTACCAAGAGTATTTCATCCGTGAAAAAGACGCGAACATCCACCACAAGGTTGAGTGTGTAAAAACGGTGTCACAGTTGAAGAAGATTCACGTTTCGGACGGCACCCATCTTGCGCGCGCGCACTCAAGCCCTGCACATGCATACTTCGTGAAAAAATGCAAGACGGATGAAACTGATGACTCAAGCAGACAACTCATATTTAACACATTTAACACACCCTTAGGAAGATTTTATTTCAATCGTATGCCTTTTGGTATCATATTTGCATCTGAAATTTTCCACACAATCATGGAACAAATGACGGAAAGAATAGAAGGTGTTAGGGCATACGTTGATGACATCATTATCTGGTCTACGACACAAGAACAGCATATTGAGTGTCTAAAACAAGTGTTTCAGCGCATCAACAAATATGGCCTCAAACAAAATCATTCCAAATGCACTTTTGGAATGTCTACAATCAAGTTTTTAGGAGATCTGGGGCGGGATTCTCTGACCCCCCTGACGGGCCAGAGATTCGCCGGGGGGTGGCGTGAATCCTGCCCTGCTGCCCCGACGCCGGCTGCCGGATTGCCTGGCACCGGTTTTTCGGCGGGGGCGGGAATTGCGTCGCGCCGGTCGGGGGCCGTTGGCAGTGGCCCCCCCGGCAATCCTCCGCGCCGCGATGGGCTGAGTAGCCACCCATTTTCGACCAGTCCCGCCAGTGTAAATCAAACAAGGTCCTTACCGGCAGGACCTGGCTCTACGGGCGACCTGCGGAGTCCTTGGGGGGATGCTGGGAGATCTGGCAGAGGAAGAACCCCCCTGTGCATACACTGGGATCATGCCAGAACACACTGGTGCTCCTGCACATGCACCAACTGGCGCCGGCCGGCGGAGGCCCTTCGGCGCCGGTTGGCGCGGCGCCAACCCCACCGGTGCCGGCTGGCACAGAGCAAACACCACCGCCGCCAGCCTAGCCTCTGAAGCTGCTGAGGATTCCGCACCTTCCAGGTGGCCCGACGCTGCAGTGGTTCACGCCACTCTTTGGCACCTGTACTGCCCGCCCGCTGGATACCGGAGAATCCCACCCATGATATCTGGTGTACAACCAGATGATGAGAAAAGTTGAGCCATTCAAGGCATGAAAGTACCTGAATATAAAAAAGCAGTACTAAGATTTTTAGGCTTTGTCAATTTTTTAGGCAAATTCATCTCCAATTTGTCAACAAGGACAACAGCTCTAAGACACTTAATAAAGAAGTCTACACCTTTCTAATGGACAAAGGACCATCAGAAAGAGTGGTACGATTTGAAAGTTCAACTCATGACTGCACCAATAATAGCTTTCTTTGATCACACAAGGGAGACCAAAATATCCACTGATGCAAATCAGGGTGCGATCGGAGCAGTACTCTTAGGGAGACAACAGCTCATCTTGGGTTCCTGTTGCATATGCACCCAGAGCGGTGACACCGACAGAATGTCAATATGCCCAAATCGAGAAAGAATGTCTGGGTCTTTTAACAGGAATAATGAAATCCCATGATTATGTCTACGGACTACCTACTTTCACATAGAGATGGATCACAGATCGTTGACACACATTATTGACAAGGATCTCAATGGCATGACTCCACGACTCCAAATAATCATGATGAAGCTACAAAGGTACGACTTTGACCGCATCTACACACCAGGCAGAGATTTAATCATAGCGGATACGCTATCACACTCCATAACGTCTGCAAGTGAACCGTTCGAGTTCATACATAATGTTGAAGCTCAAGCTCAGCTCTGTGCAGTGAATCTACCTGCATTGGATGGGAAGATAAACTTAATCCGAACTGAAACTAAGACGGATGTCATGCTGCAATGCGTCACACACCATCTCAAGAATGGGTGGCCAAAAGGGCAGTGTCCTCAGTTCAGAAACGTTGAGGAGGATCTGACGATTGTGGATGGACTACTTCTAAGACTCGACCGGATAGTAAATCCATGATGTCTTTTTTCCATGATACTTAATCAGATTCATGAGGGACATCTCGGGATTGAGAAGTGTAAAAGGAGGGCGAGAAAAACAGTCTATTGGCCAGGAATAAATCAAGACATAACTGACATGGTTATCACCTTTGAGACATGTCAGAAACATCACCCTGTGCAATGCAAGGAGACTCTGAAACAATATGAGTTAGTCACCTCCCCTTGGGCCAAAGCAGTCATTGACCTATTTCACTCGAATGGTCGTGACTATGTATTAATTATTGATTACTACTCCAACTATCCAGAGATCATGAAGCTACCGGATTTAACATCCAAATCAGTCATAAAAGCCAGCAAGGAAATGTTTGCAAGACATAGGATACCCACCACTCTCATGTCAGACAATGGACCATGTTTTGACAGCAACAAATGGGCCAAGTTCTCAAAACAGTATAATTTTGCACATGTGACATCTGGTCCTCACTATCCACAGTCCAACGGTAAGGTAGAGAAGGATGTACACATCGTAAAGTAACTAATTAGTAAAGCTGTGGATTCTGCTTCAGACATCCATCTTGCGCCTTTATCCTACAGAGCTACGCCACGAGCAATTGGACTTTCACTGGCACAAAGGTTGATGAATCGGGATCTCAGAACTACATTACCATCCATTCAACTGCAGAATCCAGATCACTTGCCAGTGTTGAAGAAAATGGAACAGCAATGTACTCGTGAACAGACATATTATGACATGCATGCAACCCAACTGGAAATATTAACTTCAGAAGGCCTCGTTAGAATTAAAATAACAAATGGAAGTTGGTCTGCTCCTGCCAAAATTATAAGACAAGCAGCACCACGCTCATACATTGTAAAAACGGCAGACAGTACAATTCTACAAACAAATCGACGTGCACTACAAAAAAATTTGACTAAACAAAGAAATTTTTCCTGATTTAAGTTTGAATGAAACATTATTTCATGACACTGTGACAAACACTAGAAGTAATAAAAACATAGTCAAAACAGTCAAAACTTCATCGTCACGCAGAAGATCGACGAGACGACAGAAGAAACCAAATAGACTGAATTTGTAAAATATTCATTGTGATTTGTATGATCATTACTCATTTTGCTTTGTACAGATATACATATCAAAGTTATTGTATTTTAGTTCCACATTTTTCTTTGCTAAACCTCAGAAAATATGTTAAAAAACGGAAATGTAGTGATATGTATATATGAAGATATATAAAGGGTTAATGACTACATCATAGTGTAAGACAACCACTAGATGGCAGCACTAGATCCATGTATAAATATGTGAACTTAGAGGATCTTTCTCTCTTCGAATCAGGGGTGACGAGACAGCAGAGTGTTAGAGAGATATAGTAGAGTTAGCACATTAGTAGTTAAATATAGTTAATACTTATTCTGAATTACTTTATCACCAGTTATAGTTCTGCAAGAGTGAACAAACTTTGTGCAGCATGGTGGCGCAGTGGGTAGCACTGCTGCCTTACAGCGCCGAGGTCTCCAGGTTCGATTCCGTCTCTGGGTCACTGTCCATGTGGAGTTTGCACATTCTCCACGTGTTTGCATGGGTTTCAGCTCACCACTCAAAGATGTGCAGGGTAGGTGGATTGGCCACGCTTAATTGGAAAAAGTTAATTGGGCACTGTAAAAAAATTTTTTAAAAAGAGTGAACAAACTCATTTCAACATTACTTAATTCATTATTCAATTAAACCTATTTGCTTTTAGTTGAAGATTGGTAGTTTCTTTTGAATCTAACCATCAGACCATTCTGGAAGAGTAAAGCAAAGAGTAAAGCAAAGAGTAATGACATATTACAAACAAGTAATATAACAGGGAGCTGGCAACACACATGCCTCTAATTGACTTGCTGGAGAGGGACAGAATCACATTCATATTCATGGGGAATTTATTTTGGAAATTATAATACAGAGTTAACCACTGTACATTCGGTTATTTATTTTAATTTCTGCTGGCAAAATGTACAGACTGAAGTCAGTATATTCCCTGAATATTGTAAACAAAATGGCATTCATGTTGCTGTTTTCTTTCCTTTAGCAATGGGAACGACATGGTCAGGTCATTAATAGCTCAGTCCAGGAGTTATTTAGATGAGACATCAAAATAGGGACACTAATTAAGGCAGCACGGTAGCATGGTGGTTAGCATAAATGCTTCACAGCTCCAGGGTCCCAGGTTCGAGGCTTTGGAGCCTGGTTTAAATCCCATATCTGAATTTTAGGTTCTACACTCAAATCTTACAAAATAAATATCACAATCCAGGCCTTTTCATTCAACTTTAATCTTTTGAAACATAAAAGTGTTTGGGCGGGATTCTCCATGTGAGAGACTAAGGGCGCAATTCTCCGCACTCACGACGGTGCGGAGAATAGCGGGGTTCGTAAATTTTTACGGCCACGCTAGTCCGACGCCCTCCCGCTATTCTCCCCCCCCCACGCCCGACTCCCGATACGAATCGCTGCCGCCGTTTTTTTACGGCCAGCAGTGATTCTCAGCTGGCCGATGGGCCGAGTTCCAAGCCCTTTACGGCCGTTTTTACGAACGGCAAACACACCTGGTCTGGCCGTTCGTAAAAACGGCCGTAAAGTCCCGATCTTGCCAACCATGGCACCGATTGGCACGGCAGTACCACGGCCGTGCCAAGGGTGCCATGGGCCCGCGATCGGTGGGCACCAATCGCGGGCAGCGGGTCCGATTCCCGCACACTCTTTGTCCTTCCGCCGCCCCGCTGTATCACTTCGCGGGGCGGCTGAGGGGCATCCCGGCCCGCGCATGCGCGGGTTTCGCGCAAATGCGCGATGACGCCATCCGCGCATGCGCGGGTTGGAGTCTTCCAATCCGCGCATGCGCGGCTGACGTCATGTGACGCGTCAGCCGGCGCTAACTCTGGCAAGCGGGCTTAACGAATTTCGTTAAGCCCGCGATGCCGGAGTTCACGGCCGCGGCATACGAGCCCCGACCGGGGACCAGAATCAGTTCCAGGTTGGGGAGGGGGAGGCTGGCGTCAAACCCGCCCGGATTTGACGCCAGCCTTACGATTTCTCCCTGTCTGGGAGAATCGCGCCCAAAGTGCTGATGCCGGGACTGAATTGCATTGTTTGACAGCCCCGATAGCGGCACCGATGCCGGAGCTATTAGGACATGCTAATGGTCCAGCATCGCTGCCATGTGAAACTAGTGTGATTCCAACAAACGCTGCGTGTGATTCACCAGGGTTGGGATTGACATTCGAGAGCCTGGCAAGTTGCAATTGCATATAAGCACTCCAGTCCCCCCACATATAAGCACTCCAGTCCCCCCACACTCATTCCACTCCGAAGAGCAGGACCGTGGCTCACCGATGCAGAGCCGGAGATTTTGCTGGATGCTGTGGAGGAGAGGTGGGCGCCCTGTTCCCCGGGGTGGGAAGGAGGCTGCCACCCGTCGACATCAACTGGGCCTAGGTGCAGGTGGTAGAGGCCATGAGCACAATGGGCCCCATTGCCAGGGCCAGCCAGCAGAGTAGGAAGAACCTTCACAACCTCCTCAGAGCGACCAGGGTGAGTCTCCACCCCACCGTGCCCCTGGCACCAACCCACACATCCATCACCCTGTCCTCGCCCACGGGGCCCCCAACAGGCAGACCGGTAGGCAACAATGGGTGAGGGTGAGCACCCCCCCAGGCCAGCCAGGGTGCCACCACCACTGTGTCCCAGGCTCCAACCCTATTCCATACACCCGCAGCCGCCCCCCCTACTCCTCGAGGGCGATCACACCCCACCCGCCAGCTGGCGCACGCACCACACCCTGCACCATATGCCAACACCCATACCCCCCGCCATGGCCAGGTGCCCAGCGCACACAGGCAATTTGCTGTGGACCCCCTGTGCTGCCATGTCCAAGTGTCTCACACTGTGCATTATCAGTCTCCCCCCAGAAGATGACGGCCCACAACCGCAGGGGGAGAGAGAGAAGACCGGAGGTGACCTGCCGGACCTGTGGCCCCTCACCACTGGGGCATTGGATCTGGCCAGTGGGGTTGGAGAGTGGGCAGTTGATGAGGCAGAAGTCGGTGCCGGAGATGCAAGTGAGCCTCCAACGGATTGCGATGAATCAATCCATTGGCACCACCCCACCCCACCTGCGATCTAACCATGCATCTTGTCGTTTGTCTTGCAGGGTCACTTGGCAGTGAGGTAGGTCCATTGGGGCTCCCACACCCCCAGCCACAACCTCATGGCTCACCAGGTGACAAAGCGGGACCTGCTAGTTACCTACGGCCAGAGCCGCAACCCCGCGACACCCCGGAACAACATGTCCGGGGACGACACCAACGTCCCGTCGCTGCTGTCACTGGCACCCTCCACCATCCCAGAGATACTCACTGCAGTTGGGCCCTTGAGTGCCGAGACTCCTGGGGCACTATCTGGTGTGCAGTACACAGGTGCTGCAGTACATCAGGTGGAGGCAGGAACCTTCGAGGAGCGAAAGATTGGAGGGTTGTCCAATCCCAGGGATTAGCTGCCGTCCAGACAGGTCTTTCCCTCTGGAAATGGTGGCCCCATCAATGCTGCAGATGCAAGCACAGAGCTGGGATCTAAAGGAGGGGGTGTCAGCAGCCATCCAGTGCCTGCAGGTGCAGTTTGAGGGCAGGAGGTGATGCCAGCCATGCATGCTACCCAGGCCAACACCGCACGGGTGACATCCATGGTGGAGGCCTTGGGTGCAACTGTATCGGCCATGGGTCAAGATGTCCAAGGCCTGATGCACTCTGTCTGGGCAGTGGCTGATGAACAGGACAGGGCACCATATCCCAGGGCCATATGGACATTTCTGTGAATCTCCAGAGCTTGGCCAATCACAATGGCCAATTGAGCGCATTGGCCTGGTGCTGGCTGACCTGAGCCAGACACACAGGGACCTGGCACAGTCACTGCGTGACGTGGCATGGTCCCTGAATGACATGGCACAATCGCAGAGGGACGTGGCACAATCCATGGCCGCGAGCATGGAGACCCTGGTCAAGGCGAGAGTGGGCCTGCAGAACTGGCAGCGCCAGGTGATGGCAGAGCTCGCGGAGCTCACTTTGACTGCACCCCAGTCCAAGGAGCACCCCGGGGGCCATTGGGCACTCCGAAAGAGGAGAACGTGATAGAGCCCATGCTGGTGAATCTCTCCCACCTATCCTTGGTGGATCCGATGAGCAGCATGATGGCACCATGCCACTTGTGATACCCAGAAGGCGGGCCTGGTCGCTCCAGGGGATGGTCGCATAAGGGGACCCAGGTCATAGCGAGGGTATCACTGCAGGCCATCTCCACTCCTGATGTACTGCCTGGGGACCCATCTAAATGGAGCATTCGGGTGCATAAGGCTAGAAGGTTAGACACCAGTTAAGTTGGCATGGGTGAAGCACATAGGTTAGCAATAGGAGATAGGGCACAATACTTGTATATATCACAATAAACACCTGTTCACAAATGATCCGAGCAGCCTTGGTACTCAGTCAGAGGGATGGGATGGGCTGGGAGCA
The DNA here is from genome assembly GCF_902713615.1 of Scyliorhinus canicula. NCBI lineage: Eukaryota > Metazoa > Chordata > Chondrichthyes > Carcharhiniformes > Scyliorhinidae > Scyliorhinus > Scyliorhinus canicula. The sequence goes on along the minus strand of NC_052146.1, from coordinate 231,760,915 downwards.
GAGGTTTGCTGGGATGGGGGGCAGGGAGGCAGGGGAGGCCGATGGTGGGGCACTGGTGTTGGAGGTAGGAACAGGATAGGGCCCTCAGGGCAGTTGGACGCCACCCCGTGTTGGCCTTGGAGGCGACAGGGAATGAGGCCAGGTATGTGGGGGCATCATGTGGTAGGGCCTAGCCCAAAGCCTGCAATCCTGGCCCTCCTTGGCGTCCTCCTCCTCGGACAAGGCCTGGCGTTCATCCTCCTCCTCCAGTATGTCATCACTCTGATGCGCAATGTTGTGGAGGACGCAGCTGGCCACCGCAATGTGGGAGACCCTCCTGGGGCTGGGTTGGAGGCCCCCTTCAGAGCAGTCCAGGTGCCTGAAACACATCTTCAGGATGCTAATGCACTGCTCCTGGTCGCAGCATGCTGGGTCTCTGCGTAGGTCTGTGGCCCCTCCCATAGGCATCATTAGCCACGACCTCAGCAGATATCCCCTCTTGCCCAGGAGCCAATCCCTAACCCGGGGGAGTGCTTTAAAAGTGTTGGGAACCATGGAGTGTGCCAGGATGAAGGCTTCTTGCACACTGCCTGGGTATCGGGTGCAGATGAGCATGATGTACAGCTAGTGGTCACACACCAACTGCACGTTCAGCGAGTAGAACCCCTTTCGGTTTGTGAAGGGCACCCCCTCATGCGGCGGTGCTCATAGAGGGACATGCGTCCCATCGATGAACCCCTAGACCTGGCGAATCCCAGCGATGCCAGTGAATCCCGCTGCCAGGCAGCTGGTGGACACGGTCAATATTCAGGTTGATGTATTGCGCCCACCGGGCATACAGGGCCTCCGTGGTGCACGGAAGTCTGTGAGATCCCAGACAGGTCCCCACTCGGCGCCTGAAAGGACACCATGACTGTCACTTTGATGGCTCGCCCACTGCTATTTCCCCTGGCCTTCGTAGATGCCCCCCCAGCCAGCGGCACAAATGCAAGCCCATGGTTGTGCCTTTGGAAGCATGTCTTACCTCCTCTCTCACCCTCAGCAGCCCCGATGCTTGTTTTCCAATTTTATATATACCAAGTGAACTGTGCCATTGTCACTTCCATCTGGTGGAGGCGGAGCATCGTGGGAGGACAGAGACTACCTTGGCAGTCCCTGCGGTCGTTACTGTACAATTTGCATGCCCACGCCGGTGCATGACATGGAATGCATTCATGCGTCTGCCGAGGCAGCGGAGCATGGGGTTCCATTGGGCGCCCGGCCCGGGCATCAATTTTTGGCTGATGCGCGATTCTCTGCCTGACCGTGTTTCGCAATCCGGCGTAGCTGCATGGAGAATCCTGCCCTTTATCTCTGTGTTTAGAGAATCGTGTGAGAAACTAATGTTCCGCAGATCCATATATTCCCTCAAAGATCTTCAGCATCATGCCCCCATAAAATTTATTCAAGAGCTTCCACACTAAAAGTTGAAGTCCACATAAAATTTCTGTTTCTTAGGTGTCTCGCAACATCCTTAGGTTAGCCATGCTGATTAGACCCATCGTTTTCTCATTGATTCCTTGCTGCTTGGCAAGTTGAAGAGCTGAGTGTGACATTTCAGCCTTTGGATAACATTGCTCTCTCTCTGCCCAGTAATAAGTGTGCTGCCACATGAGGAAAGTAGAGGTAGACAACTCAGGAAGCTTTTCTGTGTGGAAATAGAGGCAGAAATGTTTTGTGTATCCTGCAGATGCAAAAAAATACAGCAGCAGCAGCAGTCCACAGTGCTACTGAACATATTGGAGAAGCGCTTTGAAGAGGAGCATACAATGTAATGGCCAAATGCAGTCCAGTTGAGTAAAATGGCTCCAATTGAAATTGTCCTAAGGGTAAATGGCAAACACCTCAAAATGAAAGTCGACACCGGAGCTTCAGTGACAGTTGTGGGAGAAAGATTTTCAACTATATCCGCGATGGAACTCAAACCTTTAAGTTTGAACAGTACCACAACCAAGCTTTCCATTTAAACTTGGGAAATTTGGTTCCCATGGAACGGCATAGACCGAGACTGATGGGAAGAGACTAGTTTCAGAAGATTAGACTTAATTGGCTGAACATTTTTACATTTCCAACACTGTCCTTCAAGATGCCCTGATAAGGGATGAGGGTGTTTTTCACCAGAAACAGGCAGGATCAAAGGCATCAAAGCCAAACCTAGCTCAACCTGGATTCGACACCCAAGTTTTTCTGAGCCAGACCAGTGCTCTATCCCCTGCATCAGAAGGTTGATGCTGAATTGAAGAGATTAGAAGAACTGGGCATAATCAAACTGTTTCAGTTCCCCAAATGCAAAAATGCACTTTCCAGGTCCCAGAAGTGACGCATCGAGGATTTCACCTTCATGTAACAGGGTTGCATCCCCTGGAGGAGAAGGTCAAGGCTATACGCAAAGCTCCAGCACCCAAAAATGTGATTGAGCTCAAATTCTTCTGCAACATGGTAAATTATTGTAGAAGATTCTTTTTGAATTTAGCCTCAACATTGGCACCATTGCACTAGTTATTGAAGGTGCATCAATGGTGACAATGGGGGAGCCCCAAGAGGAAGCTTTTCGAGTGGTAAAGCAAGCCTTGTCATTTTGGAATGTCTTGGTTCACTTTGACCCTGGAAAACCGATCATGCTCACAAGTGATGCATTCCCTTGCAGTATTATCTTATCTTAGCAAATTGGAGTTCAATGTCCTTCGAGCTTTTTAATTTTTAATTCGAGATGTTCACATTTTTCGCTTCCCATTACTTTCTGTCCCATTTTCCCTCTCTCCTTCATCCAACTTTTCTTTCCTTCGATTCCTCTTTCAGGAGTTAATTTGCTCTGGTTCAACCTATCTCCCTTTCCCTTGTTCCACCGTTTCTTTCTCAAAGTCTACAAATTCATTGGTCAAAGAGATAAGCTGTTGGTCTCATCATTTGTTGCAGCATAATCAACTCACAGCTTCTGCAACTTCCAAGGCAAATTTTTTTTTGAGGAAATACATGCTACCGAGATGCTGTGCTCCCACAAAATCTGGGCCATTATGTATTAGACACACTGATGGTATTGACTGGAAGAAAAACAGTACGGCACCCACGTTTATTTCTATTACACAGGAAAGTTTCTCAATGCTGCACACTTTCAGGCCATTCTGTCGTGTCCCGTTTGGACATTTGGGCATGTGGTCAGATCCAACATTGACTAGTTCTCATCTTCCTGTATGAAAATGAATCTCAGTTGAAAGAAGGTTTTATTTTTGTTGGTTATCCCTCCTAAACCACTTCATTTATGTTAAATAGCATTTCTGGCCTGCGTTTGTGCTCAACCCTACTGTGTGCCATCTGCGTGTGTGCCCTGTACATCCTGGAGGTAAATTAATATGTTGATTTGCATGTGGTGCATTGTGAGGTGTCACTGTTGCTGTGACCTCATAGCTGGCATTTTGTGCAAAGTGATCCATATTCATCTTGGAAATTATTCAAAATAGATCAGAGGGGAGAATACGTTACATTAAACTCAGTCTCACATGTACAGCATTTAGGCCAGGAAAACGGAAAAGGTTTTGTTTAAATTGTTTATTAATTCTTGTTTCATCCAAACAAATAACCTCCAGCTTGTCAGACCTTTTATTCCAGGCATTAAACAATCTGTAATTCGGATTTAAAGTGACGAGCTTTTTCTCATTTCTTACAAATTTATTACAGTGAATGGAAGGTGAGTTAACCGATTCAGTAAGTCGTCCAACGTTTGTAATTCACTTTTACTTCAAACTTCACTAAACCCTGCCAACAGAATTGAGAGGCTCTTGCCTCCAAGCACCCTTGGTAGAATGAAGCCAGCAATGTACCTCGGCAAGAAAGAGCTGTTGCCTGCCAGAAGTCTGCAGTTTGATCAGAGTAACTCACTTATTTAGTGTACAGTGCACACTCTATATGGGTAGATAACAATTATGTGATTATTCAGAATGGATTTAAGGGAGGCAGTGAAAGAATTAAATTGGGATGTTTTTAATTGGGAACAGGTTTTGAATAGGCAAAGGGTAGGAGTATTGCAAGGTGTGCACAAGGCAAGCATCAAATCTGCCCAAAGTCCACAGTTTGAGGTCTGGGCCAGTTCTGTTGAAGGGTTATATGGATTGAAACATTGGTCGGAATCCTCCGGCCATTGGGATCCTCTGTTCCCGTCAGCAGCACACCCCCACCCATGGGTTTCCCGGCAAAGTGGGATAACTTCAATGAGAAATTCCATTGACAAGTGGCAGGAGTAGAGAATCCGGCGGCCAGCGAACGACGCACCACAGAGAAACACGTGTCTGGGGAAGCGGAGAATCCTGCCCATTAACTCTGATTTTCTAGGGCAGCACGGTGGCCTAGTGGTTAGCACAACCGCCTCACGGCGCTGAGGTCCCAGGTTCGATCCCGGCTCTGGGTCACTGTCCGTGTGGAGTTTGCGCATTCTCCCCGTGTCTGCGTGGGTTTCGCCCCCACAACCCAAAAATGTGCAGAGTAGGTGGATTGGCCAGGCTAAATTGCCCCTTAATTGGAAAAAATAATTGGGTAATCTAAATTTATTTTAAAAATTTAAAAAACTCTGATTTTCTCTCCACGGATGCTGTCAGACATGCTGAGTTTATGCAGCATTTCCTGTTGTTATTTCATTTTAACTCCTGTCTTTCCCACAGTACCTGAGTCTCTTCATTCCAGTCTGATTTACTGGACACAGCATTCAAGATGGGCATTCCAATTAGCAGGATGTTCAAAGATCATCAGGACCCTAACGGTATTACTGGATCCTGATTTCCATGTATAAAAATGGCTCCTGTTTGATTCAGGAGGGCTCATTGACTCTCTGAGACAGCAGGCAGGAATGAAACAGGAAGTCTTTGCATTGCTATTTTTAACTGTGTGCCTTAACATTCCCGGTAAGAAAGGTGAGTTAAAATAACCCGCTGGGGCCCTTCGGGTCCGTTGGCTCGAAGCGGGATTCGGGATCGGCTGCAGAATCGCGCATTGGGCCAAAATCAGGATTCGCGACGGGCGCCAGATACATTTCGAGGCTCCAGGCCCACCCATCCAGCAATAACGGGATACCACGGGTACATGCAAAGCACTAAGTATTTTACCATATACTGCTCACGGACAAGCCAAAGACCGATTTGAGTATCTTTTTTAACTTTTGTTTTTAGATTCATTTCTCATTTCTAATCTGTGTGTAAGCATGCTTTTTATCGTTTTCTTCTTGCGGTTTGGTAACTAATAATCTCAATCTTCCTTAACTCAAGAAAGCCTGGTTAAATTGGCTCCTGTTATAACATAAATATATTTGGACTGGGCTCGGTATCCATGAAGAAAGGGATCCTTTTTAAATGAACCTTGTTGTGACCAACCGAGGAGTTTGAGTAAAGAAAGGGAGACAGTTAATCTCTACTCACCCAAGATCATAACAATCTGCAGGTACTTCATCCGGAATCATAACAAACGTGGGGACCGGCCGCAACACCGGCAAAGGTCAATTGACCATTATGTTGATCAGCATTGTATAAGTGTTGAGATTTATTTGAGCACTTTTTTTCAATTGGAAAAGTGTTATTATGCATTCAGAACTTAAGAAAGCAATGTCTGGGAACTGACCTATCATGATCTAAACAGTGTTTTAGATGCCCAGAGAGCTTTAGCTTAGAAAAAAATAATGGCCTGCTGTTTAAACTTAGAAACAAAAACCACCTGATCCACACTTTTGAATCTTCCGAGTTAAAATATATCAAAAATGATCTGCTCTTTCAGTTAAAATAGATATTATCTTGATCTGTGAGTAATGATTTGTTTTCTAAGCTAAAAACATTATGAATGCTTGGATGAGTTTCAAAAGTTTCTTATGTACTGAGCTCAGCAAGGAGTTTATTTATATTATGCAGAGCACACAGAATATGGTTCGATTGCTAGTTCGAAGAAGTTATAATAGGATTATCTGCCTTTCATGTTCTGAATAAATGCTTGTTTTCACAAGTCAACGATCACTTAAGGGGATTTCATTATTTTTTCAGTTGGACTGGAGTTATTTGTTTTCCACATTGTATGAATGTCTGCATGTTTTATGGACAATTCTATTCAATTGTTAGTTCTTTAATCTTTTTCAAGTCCATTTCAAATGCTTTCTGTTGCTATTACGTGGCTCCTTAGGTCTGTCTGTCGTGGATTCTGGGTGCATGACTATGACAATACATGGACAGCGTGGTGTGGTGGTTCAGTGATATGAGGTGATATGGAGGGAGCATGGAGGGAATGTTAGGTATGAGGGTGCATAAAGGAATCATGAGGGTGGGTAAGGCATGAAAGGATGAGGCAAGGTAACTTCATGAAAAACTGGGCTGATGCAAGAACCAGGGCAGGCCTTCTGGCCAGCCTTCCTTGGCAACCAAATTCCTCTGACACTGCCTCAGCACTGCCTAAACAGTGCTCACCCATGTTTCTTCCTGCCTTTGGGGGACTTTCTCAGGGGTGTACTGTGAACCTGAGCATCTACCTGTTCCATGGAGGCAAGCAGCCAATTAGCCCAGTTAGGTTCCTACTGGGTCCATTTATGCCAGCACCAAAATGTTACTGTTCCACCTGCAGAGACCAACAATTCCATTTTGGTATTCCTCTGGTGGCAGGTCAGGGGCCCATCAGAGCCAGTGGCATCCTGCCCCATTATTGGAGCTGCGTGGATGAAAGGTTGTAGCACTGCTGGAGTGGGTGTGGACACTGGCAGACAGGGACTCAAACCGTTGGGGTGCCCTGAATGGAGGCTCCTGGGTGTCTGGTTAATGCTCATCACCTCTGTGGTGCCTGAGGGCCCTGGCCTGACTCCTGTAGGAGATGGTGCACCTGGAACAAGGTCAAGGTGCCTCATCCCCATGTTGCCTACATCCTTCGGGCAGCAGAGACCTCTGGACCTCCAAGGGGCAGACAACCTTTTGCTGTTCAAGCAGGGTTCTGGATTCAAAGATAAAAATCAACACTGACATCACAGGAAAGCAGTAAGGTTGGTGAGCAACTGATATTAGGGACTGTGTCTAAATAGCTGAAACTTAAACAACTGAAAAAGATAATAGTTAGGGAAAGGAGGTGGAAGGATGAAGGAGAATTGGGTGAGTACATTTATACATTACATGATAACAAGGAGCAGAGAAGAAGGGCCCTTTTTCATATTAGTTAATATTATTTGATATTAAAAAGATAAATTTAATTTAAAGGGTAAGACATGCCAGCAGCGCTCCAAGCTGCAGTCTGCTCTTCTTGCTGCATGTGGGAGACCAGGAACGTTGCCAGTTCCCAGAACTACCGTGTATGCAGGAAGTGTCACCAGCTGCAGCTCCTGAAAGTCCGATTTTCAGAGCTGGAGCAGTGGCAGGGGACACTGTGGAGCATCCACAGGGTCAAATATATCATGGATCGCACGTTTAGAGAGGTGGTCACACCACAGGCTCAAACTCCACAGGCAGGAATAAAATGGGTGAGCTAGGCAGGCAGTGCAGGAATCTCCTGTAGCCATTTTCCAGCAAAACAGATATACCATTTTGGATACTGTTGAAAGGAATGACCTCTCAGGGGAAAGCTGCAACAACCAAAACGCATTGCACCATGGTTGGTTCTGCTGCAGAGGGAGAGGTAAAAAAGTTTGGGAATGCAATAGTTATAGGGGATTTAATTGTATGGGGAACAGATAGGTGTTTCTGTGGCCGCAAACAAGACTCCAGAATGGTGCTGGGGTTAAGATGTCTCGGAGCAGTTACAGGACATTCTGGAGGGGAAGGTGAACAGTCAGTGGTCGTGGTACACATTGGTACAAACGACATTGGTAAAAACAGGGATGAGGTTCTGAAAGCAGAATGTAGGGAGTTAGGAAGAAAGTTGAGAAGTTGGACCTCAAAGGTAGTGATCTCAGGATGACTAACAGTGCCACATGCTAGTCAGAGTAGAAATAGCAGGATGAATCGGTGGCTGAAGAGATGGAGTGAGGGGGAGGGTTTCAGATTCGTGGGGCATTGGGACCGGTCCTGGGGAGGTGGGACCTGTACAAACAGGATGGATTACACCTGGCCAGGACAGGGACTGATGTCCTTGGGGGCATCCGTGGTGCGGAGAATCAGCACCATTTGCGCCGGTGCGTTTGGCACGGCGCCGGCCACGGTCGCTCGGCCCATCTGCGGCCAGAATCGGTCGTACCCGGGCCCGGTTCGCACTGTTGTGAAATGCGACGGCGTTCACGACGGCACGAACACTTGGGCTCCATATTGGAGAATCGCCCCCGTGAAATCTGTATGGGTTGAGTTAAGGTGCCCCACAGGGCAAAGCACATTTCAAAGGGGTGGTATACAGACCACCGAACTGCAGTGGTAATGTTGGGAATAACATCAGACAGGAAATCAGAGGGTGGTATCTAAATATGAAGCCAGGACCCTCAAACCGTCAACTGACAATGGGTAGATGGATCAGCTGCTGGCCTGCCAGGTGGAACTTACCTGTGCATAACTAATTAGGTTCGAAGTGAAGCACCAGGTGCGGATCCCATCATTCTGGCCAGTGAGACAGGAACGGTCGACGCTCCCCGCCACCGCACCTAATCTCGAAACCGGTGAATTCTGTCCCTTCTGTGCGGGATTTCTGTGACCTCCATGGTACAGCAATGCAGTCAGACTGAGATGTTGAGTGTGCTGCTGGCTTGAACTTGGATGGATCCTGAGCTATAGAAATTGAGGACCATATGGGACTTTTCACAGCCACCGGCAGCACCGTCTTCATCCTGCAGCTCTGTAGCTGCAAGTTTGGAGGTAGGAGGAGGTGGCATTTCCTTGCTGAAACTGTTTAAGACACTGCTTCAGCATGAGGGAGAGGGAAGAGAAGCACTTTGTCAGCTCTGTAGCTGGATACAGCTTTCTATTTCATTTTTTTTCTTTAAAATAAATTTAGAGTACCCAATTATTATTTTTTTCCAATTAAGCGTGGTCAATCTACCTACCCTGCACATCTTTTGGGTTGTGGGGGGCAAAACCCACGCAAACATGGGGAGAATTATTAGGGGCTGGTTTAGCTCACTGGGCTAAATCGCTGGCTTTTAAAGCAGACCAAGCAGGCCAGCAGCACGGTTCGATTCTAGTACCAGCCTCCCCGAACAGGCGCCGGAATGTGGCGACTAGGGGCTTTTCACAGTAACTTCATTGAAGTCTACTCGTGACAATAAGCGATTTTCATTTTTCATTTCATTTTCAGAATGTGCAAACTCCACACGGACAGTGACCCAGAGCCGGGATTCGAACCTGGGACCTCGCTGCCGTGAGGCAGCAGTGCAAGCCACTGTGCCACCGTGCTGCCCTACAGGTTTCTATTTCCATTACGCCGGCTGGTCAATGCGGTTTCGCATTGTGGGGCAGCCCTACGCCATCGGGACACCCCCAGGCTGCCGGCAAAATGGAGCATCCCAATGGCGAAGAATCCAGTGCTTCCCTCATTGGTTGTCCTCCTCCATTATAATTCAGGATATGGGAAAGCCAAATGGAAAGATCATTGTAATCCTTTGACCCTCTGAACGCATTTAGAAAGATGGAGGTTCTTAAACTGTTTAGGCCTGGATTTTCATCCTAAAGGCGGGTAGCAGGAGTCAGGATGCCTTGGGAGGAAGTGGTTAACAAAGGTGTGATTCTCCCTCTGGGGTGGGAGTGGTGCTGGATTGAGTAAGGAGGCATCCAAAGGGGCTGTTCCTGGTGGGGGCAGGCTGATTCAAAGGCCCACTTAGGTGCTCTGGGACTTTGCCCAAGTTGTAATCAATGCAAAAAAACATAAAACAACCCCCGAGCCCTCACCCCTCATCCCCCATCATCCCCCACACACTCCCTCCCCACCTCCACACACATTTACACATGGACCCAATACCAGAAAGCCAACCTACACCCCTCATCCACCTCCATGGCACCTCATATCCTTCATGCTAGCCCATGCTCTTCCACCCACCCCAAATTTCCCCTATTACCCTGAATGTAAACCTATGGCCCTCCATGCCTATTCACCCAGTATATTCTGTACAAAATCAATGAATCATACAGTGACAATAGCATGTGTGAAAAAGAACTTAAAAATTATATATGCAACCTTCTTTCCAAAATACTGCTTTTACTACAGCCCTATAAAAATATTAATCAACCAAACCTTTGAAGCATCAATAGAAACTGCAAGTACTTGACACCTCATTAACTTATGTAATCAACATTTAGCCATTGATAAATAAATTTAAGAGAAAAATCTGTTAATCTAGCAATGTTTTCCCTTGGGTGCAGCTGTTTCAACGGAATAGTTGATGTCTGGATCCTCAACCAAACCTTGTTGTGCATTCTTGGCTCAGAGTCCAGACATTTGTAATGTTCTCCCTGACTCCATGCAAATTCATCCCTTTGTGTCTGCAAACATTTATGGCATTCGAGATAGCATAACTAGCAAAACAATGTACCATTTTCACAGCAAAGAAGCAGTGGAAAATATCAGTGATCAGTTGCAAACTGCAAACATGAAGCTCCCATATGGTGGTATGGAAATAGTTGGAGATAATAAGAATGTTTTTTTCTCAAATATGCTGATGATGCTACCAATGAGCTGACACTTGAGATATATAGCTTAGACAGAGTTGAGCGAGCTTTACTTTGTCCAAATAATACACCTCTACAGGCAGGCACTATGTAGATGCATTACATAATTCAATTCTACTAAAGACGGTACATTTTTTCATTCAAGAGTGAAGTTGTATGTGGTTACCAGTGGCTAACTAACAGATGCTCCACTATAGTTCTTTGTTTCCTTGCAGCAATCTGCCTATTTACTCGAAGTAGCTGGCACAAATTTAGGAGATTAGCTCGGAAATGCATCCCTAGCTAACTTTGGAGATGTAGTAACTGGGGAAATGATACAAGTGATATTACATTTGGAACAGCGCATTAAGTGAAAGAACTGCTCCTGGAGGAAGGGCCTAAAACATTGAAGATTCAAATTTAATATAAATTTAAAGCATTACAATGCTGCAGGTGGCAGAAGTGAGAAAGTTGCAATTCACAGGGACCCAAATGAACAATTACAGGATGTAGTAGCATGGTTTTTTATAGGAAAGTAATGATTAGATAAATGTGAGCAGGTAGGTTCAATGGAGTATGCACCATTAGCCTCATTTACATTCGGGACCTGAGCTCATGCCAGGTCTTGTACTTGCTGAATACAGAACTGTCTCTGTTCCCCTGCATGTTCATTACAGGCATCTGAAGATAAAGTTCTACAGAAACAAAGATTTAGCTAAATATTTTTTTATCATGGTGTGCTTAAAAGCGTGAATGAACTATGCAATTTTCATTCGGAACACTGGTAAATCAAGGCTGCTGGAATTCTGAAACGTACTTCATACTGCCTGAGCTATCACACCCAGCGGCTGCAGGTATGAACATGGAGCAAAGCTCACGGATTAACAAGTGCACTTTGAAACTGCTGATGGTAACTTTCCTATAACAGGAGTATTGTTTTGTTTGGGTATCAAAATATCATATAAAGTACAAATGTAGAGAAGGCTTAATACAAATGAATTAGCATCCCATCCATTAATTGTGTGATTTCACTTTACACAGTTGTATAAAATGGATGATGTTAGCCAGGATTTTGTCAACAGAATACCGCTCCCCACTTTGTAACTTGTACACTGCAGCACTTAAAAGTCTCTCTTTTTTCATACTTCCTATGCTATTACAATTAAAATTCTATGTGCGGGCAGCGTGCATGGAAAACACGTGCGCTTCAGCGGCAGGAGAAGTTTTGCATTGGTGAAACAGCAGACATGGGTGGACTAAAGTAGAGCCTCCTGGTTTAGCAGGAACACTGTACATCACAGCTATAACTTAATAATAATAATCTTTATTCGTGTTATGAGTAGGCTTACATTAACACTACAATGAAGTTACTGTGAAAAGCCCCCAGTCGCCACACTTCGCCTGTTCGGTTACACTGAGGGAGAATTCAGAATGTCCAATTCACCCAACAAGCACATCTTTCGGGACTTGTGGGAGAAAACCGGAGCATCCTGAGGAAACCCACGCAGACACGGGGAGATCCTTCCTCCAGGAGAAGTTCTTTTACTTAATGCGCTGTTCCAAATATAATATCACTTGCATCATTTCCCCAGTTACTTCATCTGCAAAGTTAGCTTGGGATGCATTTCTGAGCTAATCTCCTAAATCGCCACACAGACAGTGACCCAAGCCAGGAATCGAACCTGGGTCCCTAGCGCTGTGAAGCAACAGTGCTAACCACTGTGCTACCATGCCGCCCGTTTCCTGCCTAACTACATTACTATTAACGTAAGATTTGAGAGCACAAAGGTGGCTCGGATATTTTTCAAATTTAAATTACACTTGTAAATGTTTCACATTACATTTGGTTTCACTTTATTTATGTGCATCATTATTGAAGTCAGCTTAGCCAGCGAGCAAAATGTACTGGCACACCCCATGGTCAGATGTGAGTTGGGGACATTTCCCTTCTCGTGGAAGAAACAATGTTGTGTTTCTTTATCACTCTTTATTGAAGATTTGTGTCAGTGTGCAGTATTGGACTCACCACTCTGTGGGACATGGCAGAACTTGCAGGGTCAGCTGGCCCTCCCTTCCATGCATTTTAAAGGTCAAGGTCACTCTCAACTGTGCAATTGAAATGTTGTGGGTGATCTTAAAGCCCTGTAAGGACTCTGCCGGTCAACACCCTGAGATTGACACACATTCAGATAGTACTGACACCACCTATTATGCCTTCCATTTTTACCCCACCCCCCAAACCACCATATCCAGAGCACCAGGATCTTCCCATTTCACTCCTCCATGCCCCTGACCCCATTCTCTGTGTTCTTTTTAATCCCTCTTCCACTCTTCCATATCCCTCACTATTCCTCCCCACTCCAAAATTCCCCTCAACACTGACTCACCGTTGCCAATCTTGAACATCCATACAAACTTCTCCTTCTCCCCTTCATTATGGCATAGAATTAAATGAAGAAAAAGACACAGAACTGCACAAAGCCAACTGGTACACCACCTTTAAACAAACGTGAACCAAGTGTCCTGAGATTATTATGTACCAATACTTTGGTAGTCTAATCTAATCTACCAAAGGGGAAATTGTTTCATGCTTTTGCATGTCTATGACATGCAAAGGGTTTACAGATATGAAAACCTGCCTCAGGCCGGTTCGATATGTACTCGATATGTTACAGATACACTGTTGACTTCAGCAACACAAGAACACAAATAGGAGCTAGACTAGACCACATGGCCAGTCGAGCCAGCTCCACTCTACAATATGATCATTGCTGAACTTGGGCTTCAATACTACTTCCTTTCCCATTCTCCATCTCCCTTGATTCTCTGAGAGACCAAATATCTGTCCATCACAGCCTTTGATGTGTTCAATTATGGAACCCCTGACAGCGCAACCCCGGTCCCTTTGGGGCAGAGAATTCCAAAGCTTCATATCCTTTGCCTGAAGCAATTTCTCCTGATTTCAGTCTCCTAAAGTATTGACACCTTATCCTGAGACTGAGCCTCACCTTTTACCTTCTCCGATCAGTGGGAACAATCTCTCTGTGCCCGTCCCGACAGATCTCTTCAGAATCATGTCTGTTGCAATGTGATGGCCTCTGATTCTTCCAAACTCCTGAAACTATCGACCTAATTTGTAAGCCTCTCATCATAGGACAATGCCTTCATTACAGAGACCAATTTATTGAACGTTTACAGTATTGCCTCCAATGCAAGTGTATATCTTCTTAAATGTGGAGGCCAAAACTACACACAGTATTCCAGATGTGGACTCACCAAAACTCTGTACAACTCTAGGAAGACTTCTTTATTCGTTTACTCCAATTCTATTGCAAAAAGGGGCAACGGGCCATTTGCCTTCCTAATTGTTTGCTGCATTTACACGATAACATTTTGCATTCCTTTTATGAGCATACCCAAGTCTTCTTGAACGTCAACACTTAAAAGTTCCTCACCTTTGTTACGGACGCCTGGTCAGCTCTCAACAGTGGCATTGTTGTGCAAAGAAGGTCATGCATCTTCTTGCAGCACTGCTACCACGCCTCTGCTACAGTGAGCTGGCACTGACTGAGGCTGCCATGGCCTCCCAGGCTGGGATGATGACCTTGCTGGAAGGACGACTGCAGTAACGCGGGTATAGGAGGTCCCACCTCTGCTTCCCACCATCCAGGTATTTAGTCAGGACTCCCTTGCAAAATCTTGGTGCTGGCTTCCTGGCAGCTAACCTCTGACTGGATCTGAAACAAGTACGAGGGAGTGCAGGGGAGGCGTTTATAAGAGCTCCCCACTGATTGCAGAGGTTAAGTTGCCCGATGTGAGCAAACCAGTGGAAGGCCATCACGACCATGGCATGATTCACAACTGGGACAAAAAACTTTGTTAAGAGGCTCAATATGCCGTAAGATTTCCTGCTGGCACCGATGGGATTCACACCCATTTTCTCCATGACACCGATACTTGGCTAAATTTTGGTAAGAGCCTGCCCAATGTTTCTTCGTGATCAATACAACACTTAAAAGGCCATTGTACTCTGATTTATAAAATTTGTCTGCAAGCTCAATAATAATGTAAAACTGAAGGACAACCTCAGTTGTTGATCAGAAAAGTGTACTACGAAACTTGGTGTTACGATAAATATAACGGGCAGGATTGTCCGTTCCCCCAGCCGCGTATTTCCTGGCGGCGTGACATACGCTTGCAGCAGGATTCTCTCTGCCCGCTGCTTGTCAATGGGATTTCCCATTGATGCCACCCCATGGGAAATGGAGCGGGGTTGTGCTGTCAGGGGAGGGGGTAGGGGGTGCGGAGGAGGTGGGAGAGAATCCCAATGGTGGGAGAATTCTGGCTGACATCAATGCAAGCACAGAATTTTGCTGACAGGCAATATGAACCACTTAGGCAATGTTTTCCATACAGACAGCATGCAGATCCAGTTTAGATTGAATTCAATTATGTCAATTGGGCTTTTTATATTGGGCTGGATTCTCCGCCCCGCCGCTCCACATTTCTGCCTTGACCCTCCGGCGGGATTCTCTGATATGCCGGCCGGGTTTCCCATTGTGGGACAGCCCCACGCCGTCGTGAAGCCCCCAGGAGCTGGCAAAATGGAGCATCCCACCGGCAGAGAATCCCACCCATTATTATTAAATAGATCTCTGTGGAACCAATAAAAGAGCAGTTAGGGTTGAGTTGCAAGTACACATGGGTAATACGGCAGAAATGCCATGCAAAGAATTCCTTATTACAGGATCCGTACAACATAACTAAACCATTAATTTTAACCAGCTGATCAGAACCAATCGTGGGCAGCACGGTAGCATTGTGGTTAGCATAAATGCTTCACAGCTCCAGGGTCCCAGGTTCGATTCCCGGCTGGGTCACTGTCTGTGCGGAGTCTGCACGTCCTCCCCGTGTGTGCGTGGGTTTCCTCCGGGTGTTCCGGTTTCCTCCCACAGTCCAAAGATGTACGGGTTAGGTGGATTGGCCATGCTAAATTGCCCGTAGTATCCTAAAAAGTAAGGTCAAGGGGGGTGTTGTTGGGTTACGGGTATAGGGTGGATACGTGGGTTTGAGTAGGGTGATCATTGCTCGGCACAACATCAAGGGCCGAAGGGCCTGTTCTGTGCTGTACTGTTCTATGTTCTATGTTCTATGTTCTACATATATAAAATTACCGCAGAGAGACACAACATAAAGAATTTATTTTTGTTGGTTCTGATCAGCTGGTTAAAATTAATGGTTTAGTTATGTTGTACGGATCCTGTAATAAGGAATTATTTGCATGCCTATGCCTGGAGTGTTCTGTATTTAATCAGTTTGTACTTTGTAAAGATACACATGTGAATTACTGCTTCAACTTAAAGTTTGAGGCAAGTTGCGATCATTCAAGTTACAAATGAAAGAGTTTCATTAAACTCCTTTCCACACTCGATTCTATGAGAGAGATTGTCATTGCATTATCTTTTGAATTATGCTGTGTTGATAAAACGGTTGAAGTAAAAGCGTCTTATGTTAAAATGAAAACCTTTATCAAATCTGTGTTTCACAGTCACACTGCATTTTTACCACAAGAAAACTCCACTGGTTGCTGAGAAAAGAAGGAACAGAAGTACAGCATGCGAAGGATAATAGTCCAATGGTGTTTTTTCGCGTGGTATTAATTTGTATCGACTGTGATGTTTTTTGAAAATATTCAAGCCTATTTGAACTATGCGGCAAAATTTATTGAAAACAGTTGTTTCTACTCTGAGGAATCAGTCATTTCTTAAAGTGGTTTTTGCGGTTTGAACTTTCATTGTGATAAACTGTCAGTGTTTACTTCAGCTCCCTTCATCTTATGGACCAGGTCTGATAGAAGAGATGATAATAAAAAGAAAAAAAATGCACATTATCTACTATTGTTGTAACAAAAACAAGGGGTGGATTTTACATCCTTGTAGCTTTCTGTCAGATTAATCCCCTACTCGCACAGCAGATGCCTGAGGCTGGGACAACTATGGCCTACATTTTACATGTGGGGCCCAGAGGCCTCCTCTTGCTCATCCTCACCTTGCAAAGAACATTTCAATGAATCTTCAGATCCTCATCCTTTTCTGACCAGCTTCAACCTCACCTGACGAGGAGGATGAAGAGTATGGCCAGGAAGACCCAGGCATGGACCCCGGGTTGGCACAGCAGACCGTCCAACGTGTGCTCCAAGGCCGCGGCACATGGAACAACCTCATCACCTCCTGATTTGTCAACAAAGAGGCCTGGCCATCGGCAGTTCCACCACCCTGTCCTAGCTGTCCATTCCCCATGCCCCCCACCTCCAAGTGGCGCCCCCATCTCCTTAACTGCTCATATTGTCCCCTATCCCTCCTCCCTTCACTAAACCACCCGTGTCCCCCCTTCTTTCACTCCATCCCACCACCCAAGTCCCCCCTCCCCTCTCCAAGAGTTCTACCAGCATCACCACTGGGTTTTGGCCCTGGGCAGGCAGTATCAGTGAGTCTTGTCTATGGGACGATGGATAAAGATGACTTGTTGTGAGATGAGCTCTCGTGCTCCTTATTGTTTGGCAAAGTCTGACTCCTGCCTTCGAGCTCCCTCTGTCACTCTGGATGATCCCTGCATGTGTGTTGGCCACTCCATCTCATGGACTCATATATCCTTTTGAGGATGCAATTCTGGAGATGGCGAGCAGTGATGTGACACTCACTGGGTAAGCTGTCCTACAAGGCGGACTCACACATCTGGCACTGTTCCCTTCCACTTGTGGGGATGACCCTCGGGGGAATGTTTGATTGTTCTGGGGGCCCTGCCCCATGCCATCCTCCAAAACCCAGCTCGCCAATCCCCTCCGCCCCGGCACACCTTGTACACCCAGTCAACCTATTCCTCACACCCTTCAGACAGAGGATTGAGGCAGATTGGAATGTCGGTGAAAATATGTTTAATCATGACTACGTATATTGTTGTACCCTGACCCCTACCTCTAACCTATGTGCTGTACCCACTGCCAACTTAACTGGTGTCTAACTTTCTTATCTTACGGGCTCTAATGCTGCTTCTCGGTGTGACTCCTGACAACACATCAGATGTGGAGGCGGCCTGCTGCATATCTTGTCCTCTAACCTGAGATGATTTTGGCGGCCGTCCTCTGGAATGCCTGGACCTGGATGGGCCCGGCCGATTTTTGGTGTCACTTGTGATGGCGTGCAAGCCTATTCTGCCCGCTGTCCATCAATTGTGCCACTGTTAGGTGGGGGCGATTCAGAAGTGCTGAGGTGCTCCAGCACCTCCTCTGTGGGAACATTAGCATGGGCCCCATAACATCTTCCTCCTTCAGAGTGCTCGATTGTCCCTGGACTCCTCCATGGGACCGAGTTGACGCCAGGGTGAGCTCCAGAGATTCCACCGCCACCTGGCCAGTCCTGGAGGCCCGCTCTCGTCTGAACCAGGGTCTCAATGCCATTGACCTGGAGCATTGAGTCTGGGCCACGTCCCTCAGTGAGTGAGTCATGTTGTTTGAGACTATACCACACTGACTCAGGTCAGTCAGAGCCTGGCAATGCTCTCGACGCCCTCAGCCATGACCATTTGTGACTGGACCAAGCTCTGGTGCACCGCAGCAATGTCCATGTGGGCCGGTACATGGCTGCCTGTGACTGGGCTCCCCCGTCCTGAGCCTCAGCCATCAATCGCACAGATTGCCCAAACTTTGGACTTCTTGACTCATGGCGGTGACTTTTTGACCCAAGGCTTCCACTGCGGATGAGGCCCGTTCAGTGCTGGCTTGGGTACCATGTATTGTTGGCACAATCTCCTGCACCCGAAGGTGGTCGGACTCCTCCAGCTGCACCTGCTAGCACTAGAAAATTGCTGACATCCCCTCCTGCAAATCGGTGTCTGCATCTCCACCAGTGATGGGATCATACTTTACAGAAGTGTGAGACCTGTCTTGACTACAGCTGATTCCTGGAATCGGGAAGCCTTCTGACTCTGTGCTCCCCCTGGGAGACCCTACCTCCATCTGATGTGCTGAAGCATATGTGACGTGCACACCAGAAGGTGACCCAGGATCCTCTTCACTAAAATGCTCTACCGAGGTGATAGTTTCTGTGATGGGGGAGGGTGTAGGTTACAGCAGTGCCAAAATTTCAGTGTCTTCCCCGGGCTGGTGTTCTGGGATGTGCTGGGGATTTGGCTGGGATGAGGTAGCCCAAATGAACCGGTATCGTCTGATGGTGATCCTGCAAGACAAAAGACAAGGAGATAGTGAGATCCTGGGAAGAAGTGGTCTGTGGGAGGGGTGACACACTTGTTATTGGGACATCATTTTTCATTGGGAGCTCGCTCGGTTGTCATATTCTGACCTCCATTTCAGGGATGGCCCTTTCCTGCACCTCCCCAGCTAGCTCCAGTGCCCTCTGCTCTGCTGAGGTGAGGTCTGGGATGTCGCCTCCAGTCTTCTCCCACTCTCACCCATTATGGGCTGCCTTTTCCTAGGGGACTCATAAATGACATGGTGAGACATATGGAGGTGAGTTACATAGGGTATCTGTAGCTGGTGGCATGTGTGTGCAAGGCATCTGGCCAAAGAGGTTGTTGAGGTTAAGTGCAGGGCGGGATGTGAGGGAGATGCAAGCAGGTGAGTTTTGATTGCCTTTAGGGGAGTGGGAGTGGTATGAGTAGTGAGGAACAAGAGTAATGCCAGGGGTACAGAGGTGGTGACTAACCCAAGCTGCACTACCGAGATTATTCATCTCCTTCCTGCACTGCATGCTGGTCCACCTCCGGCAGCTCCTTCCAGGCCCGGTTAACAATTGCGAGCTGGAGCCTCCTGGCCACCCTGGGGAAGAGGGTGTCCCACTCCACCACCACTGTATCCAGCATCCTGTCATGGTCCGGGTTAGGAACCTTGGGGCCGGTCTCTTTGTTGCCATCTTCTTGGCTAGAATGAGAGTGTATGGGGAGTGGACTAGCTTATGAGCAGCTATAGCTTGTCAAGTTCTCCAGCACTAATTCTGGCTCCAGTGAACCAGACACTAGCGGGAATGGGAATTGCTCTGGATTCATATGGGTAGAGTGCTGGCCCATTAGCATGTCCTGAATTGCTCTACAAATAGCACCCCCAACGGAAAAGCGAATCGCACGCAATTCAGTACCGGCATCAGCACTTACTCTCCCAAATAGAGAATCCCGGCCCTCATGTGAGGATGTGATTGAAGTCAACTGTGTTGGCCCTGTAATTGGTTGAATAATGTGCAAAGACTCCCTGTCTGTGCATACCATAGGAAGAATGGAATGATCCTTCTGGTGACAATGGAACAATAACACAACATAAAGCACTGCTCTCCAGAGAAAACAGAAGAAATAAATTGAGGATAGCATTTGGCTGATTAGAAATTGTTATGCATAAAACACATCCTCTTATGCATCAGCTTGTTTTTTTTTTACAATGGCTAACATTCATAATTCACAGGAAGTTGGTTTTCTGAATATTAGTGTGGAAGTAACCAGGCTGGGGTAATATGTGTCACTATGAAATGGGCAAAATGGAGACACCCTAATGGGACTTGGACAGGATGCACAGGTGAGAATTTTAACCTGAAGAAACACGTCAACTTGGGTGCATGTGGGAGCCAAATCTAGCAAAACATACAAGCATGTTGCAGGGGAAGCAAGTTCCAACCCACCACCTTCCAGGTTTGGCTTGAATTTCGATTGCTTCCGTAACCCCCTTGGGAGAAGTGGATTGCCAATTAAGATTTGGCAACCGCAAAGTTGGAACAAAATTTCAACACCATTTTAAATTTAACCTTCCATCTACAGGTTTCCGGAAACTCTGCATTGAAAGCAGAGCAGGGAAGCAGTGGCAGCTGAGAGGACTGAATCAGATTGATAGAAATACAGCCATAAGTACTCAGTATTCATGGTTGCTTTCTTACCGACTCGTGGGACTCGTTGTCCGCAGTTCTCTCGCTGAGAGTTTACTTTCCATGTTTTGGAGTATTTCTGAATCATATCAGGATGAGTGGTACATTAGCTGCCTTAGGTTGAACTTTGGATGAGGAGCAATATGGCTAAGACCTGTAGCAACCTCTTGGTGAGAGATCCACTGCTGGAAAGTAGCACCACGTTTCAGCTCATGGATGGCATTACCCATAAAGCCGAGCATACTGCTAGAGACTGAGCTTTTTTAAAAAAACCTGTCAGCAGTCACGTGCTTTCAGAGGTCCACGTTGTCAAATCAGTGGGTGGCAGATATCTGCAGCTTCCGAGAAGCTCAATTCCCTATTGGGCCTGATAGACACATGTTACCTACAGTTGCCAAAGTTTTCATTGCCATCAATGTTTTAGGCTGCATTTCCCACCAGGGATGATCCAAAGACGCATCTAGGATTTCCTGGTTGTTGACCCACATATACAAGCAATCAATATTTATTTTTTGACACGGCCAGCAATTCTGTGAACTGTGCCTGAGATGGTGTCAGTTAAAATGAGCAGGTACTAAGGTTTGCATCACTGGCTGGCTTCCCACAGGTGTTGGGCTTGAACAACTGCATACACATGGCAATACACACACTCCTAAATCACCCAGGCGCATGTGTGAACGGCAAGGAAGTTTGTTCCGTCAATATCCAGCTGCTGTGCAACGCAGATGCACACAAGATTACTGTGCAGGAAGTCAGGATGTGTTCAAGTCCAGGTCCCTGACCTGCAGACCTGCAGACTTGCTGCCAGGAAACAAGGTACATTCAGTAGAAGCTTGGCTACTGGCACCCATCAGGAACCAGACCGTTGAAGCCCAACAGCACGACAATGAATGCCACGTGGCCACATGCCAGATGCGTGATTATCATGCAGATTTACTTTGTGTACCTGGACAGATTTGAAGGTTCCCATCAGTTCAGATGAGCCAGGGTTTCCAACATAGTCTGCAGAAAGGTTGGCACGTGCAGGGGGAAGAAGGCGCAGAGCACTGATAGTCTGTGGACAATTCAGATAAGGAGGAAGATAAGAGCAGTGTAACACCAGGAACATATTGATGACTGAAATTCCAGGGATGTCCACCACCACACCTTTGATGCTAAACTTCGAAGTAAAGTGCTCATTGGTTGACTGTGTTAAACTGCATTTGGACCAAAAATGATCTGATTCTTCTGTTGAAAACTCAAATGTCACTTCGTTTTTTTTCCAAATTAAGAATCTATTTTTCTGAAGTAGAAAAGTGCTTAGAATTAACTTGAATGCATCATTTTTAATTTAAATCCTTATTTTTCTCCTGGATGGTGTGGTGGATCAGGCATCAGGCCCATATACTCCCTAATCCAAATACACCAATTTTGTGTCTTCAACTTTAGGATTTCCTCTTCAGTCTGTCAAGCATTTCTGCTTCTTCATTTCTTCAATTGAATGAATATCATGCACACCCACCACTTAAGGTAAAAAGCCTGTGTAACTGCTTGGCTTTAGCTATCAAGGCAGGGTTTGATCGGTGTCAGCTTTTGTCAAGGTGGTTTTCAGATTCATCATTTTAGGTTGGCATGTAAAATCTTTCTGCGCGAAACTAAAACAAGTGAAAGATCTGAACACCCCCGTCCCCCCGAGATCTGACCCAGCCCCTGCAGAGGCACCAAGCCCATTCCCCACAGCCACTCCAAGATCTGACCACCCCACCCTCCGAGACCTAACCCTCCCGAATTCTGATTCGACCTCTGATAGTTTCTTGATCTCCCATACTCCCTTCACCTCTGATCCCCTCCAATCCCAAATCCTATCCATTTATCTTTGATACTTGCCTTCTCCCTGGTCTATTAAGGCACTTTAAATTTTACGTGTCTTTTAACTTAGCTGGTTCACACCAGCCAGTGCCATGAAGAAGAGGGAATGTTCTTCTTCACTTCGATGGAGGAGAACTTTGATGCTGGGCGCCCGGAGATGTGCTGTACTTCCTGAATCTTGCCTAAGTTGGAAGGTCTTCCAAAACAGGATCAGAAAATATTCACATAACTAGTTGGGCATGGAATGCCAATCCAACGACAATTGTTATTCTGAGGAAGTTGCAGCCCATAATTTTTAATTCTTCTTGTTCTGAGTCCCACAATAGTCCTCAACACCGGGGCCCAGCAAGGATGTGTGCTCAGCTGTCTACTTACTCCCTATACACACATGACAATGCGGCAAGATTTAACTCCAACTCAATCTATAAGTTTGCGGATGATATGACTGTGGTGGGTCATATCTCAAACAACGACGAATCAGACTACAGAAGGGAGATAGATCACTTGGTTGCATGGTGTACCGAAAACAACCTCTCACTAAATGTTGGAAAGACCAAGGAACTGATCATCGACTTCAGGAAGTGTAGCACGACACAAACCACCATCAATGGCTCCAAAGTCTGTCAACAGTCTGTCCTGGTCCACTCACATTGATGCAACAGTCAAGAAAGCCCAACAGCATCTCTACTTCCTACGGAAGCTAAAAAAATTTGGCATGTCTGCATCAACTCTCACAAACATCTACAGATGGGCAATAGAGAGCATCCTATCCGGCTGCATCACAGCTTGGTAACACAACTACTCCGCCCAAGATAGCAAGAAACTGCAGAGTGTGGTTAACTCAGCCCAACATTTCACACAAGCTTGCCACTCTCACATTGATTCTGCAGGAGTCTCATTATGTACAATTTCAGATTGTAAAGAATTAGTCAGGGCGGTTTTCTGAGTCTCAGGAAGGCAGACAGTGTTATCAGAGACCCCTCCCACCCAGGCTTTGCCTTCTTCCAGACCCTTCCATCAGGCAGAAGATACAGAAGTCTGAAGACCCGCACATCCATACATAGGAACAGCTTCTTTCCCACAGCTACTAGACTCCTCAACAGCTTTCCCTCGGACTGATCTGTTCCCTGTAAGAACACTATTCACGACGCCTTATGCTGCTCTTGTTCAGGTATTTGCTTTGTTTGGGCCCTTATTCCGCACTGTAACCAATCACTGTCAATGTACCATTTATCAATGTACTCTGTCGATTATTCTTTTTTTGTCTACCATGCACGTACTGTGTATGTTCCCTTGGCCACAGAAAAATACTTTTCATTGTACTTTGGTACATTTGACAATAAATCAAATCAAGTCAAATCAAATTATAACCTCATATAGCCAGCCACAAAGTGCAAACTTGTATTCCATCAAGTGGGGTGAAAAAGAACAGACACTCAAATCCTCCTTGGGGACCAGGAAATAACCCAATACGTGTTGGCTTTTAAGCTACATTCAGACATCAACATACAATGACCTGTTCTAAAAAACAATGACTACAGCAGACATGGAGAAAACAAATTTCTCTGGAATATACAGCCAGCATGACTAAAAATGATTGACCTAGCCAGAGAAATCAGAATGCTGGACTGAAAGACTGCAAACAAACTCTTCTCCCTCTCTTCCTCGCGCACTCTCTCTCTCAGAAGTACTAGAACATAGAACAGTACAGCACAGAACAGGCCCTTCGGCCCTCGATGTTGTGCCGAACAATGATCACCCTACTTAAACCCACGTAACCCGTATCCCAACAATCCCCCCATTAACCTTACACTACGGGCAATTTAGCATGGCCAATCCACCTAACCCGCACATCTTTGGACTGTGGGAGGAAACCGGAGCACAGACTGTGCCTGAATGCGTAAAGTACCCATCCTGAGAAGAGAACTTTACTGAAAACCGCTATCTTCTGGGCATAAAATGTGAAAATCTGGTCCATACAATTATGCCCAGGAAGATAACTGAAGAAAACAACCACAACATGGAATCACCGCATTGAAACCAGCCAAAGGACAGCTGACCATGTACTCTCCTGTTTTATCTTCTTTACAATCTGAAAAAAAACTTTTGTCTATTCTCTTAATCTACCATCTGTACTTGTGTGTGAACCCAGACAATATGTGTGATGTATTAACCTGTTTGTTTAAAATTCAGGAACTGGTTTGAATAACCTTATCTCGTTCCTTCTTTATACTCAGAAAACCTCTCTTGAGTGATTCTTTACAATCTGAAAGTGTACATAATGAGTACATCCTGCAGTATTGCCAAAGTGAAGCACATCCTCTTTAAATTCACAAAAAGAGGCTGTTTTAGTTCGACCTGGAGTGCAGAACAGGGGTTTCATGTTTATCCATCCTCACGTGGTGGCAACAGGAGAAAAGTGGCTCCCCCAAGTGCTGGTGTGTTGCTGCAGGTGATGGGGAGAGGGCGCTCAAAATAATAAGTTCTCAATAGACACCACAACTTCTCTCATATTCACATGTTCCATGTCTGACACTTCCCTTTTCTACCTTGAACTCTCTGGGTACAATTCAACCAGAAACATTTTATGTCCACTTTTGGATGGGTTTAGCGGGGTGGGCCCCCTATTCAACAACACTTTGCAGGGTTATTTGGCCTCAGAGTTTCTCTCCATCGAGGCTGCACTTGGTCATTTCCTGCTAGCGTGCCAGGAAATGCTCCTCGCCGATCGGAGCACCATTTTGTGTGGCTGGCCCAATCTTTCTCCCCATTGGGTGCAGACGACAGGTCCGAGGCATCGGGAGAATCTTGCGTATGCAAATTTAAGTGAACCTAATGGCTCGTTTAAATATGCAGATCTGGATCACGCCTATGAGGGCTTACCACGAGATTCAAGTCCTCATCTCAACACCAACTGGGTGCGACGAGGCCACTGAATCACGTTCTGTGTCTCCATTTCTGATTATAGACTGACGACCAATATTCATTACGAACCCACCAGCTCCAACAGCTACTTTGACAACAGCTCCTCTCACCCTGCTCCCAGTAAGGACTCCATCCCATTCTCCCAGTTTCTCCACCTCCGCTGCATCTGTTCTAATGATGTGGAGATGCCGGTCTTGGAATGGGGTGAGCACAGTAAGAAGTCTTACAACACCAGGTTAAAGTCCAACATGTTTGTTTCAAACACTAGCTTTCGGAGCACTGCTCCTTCCTCAGGTGCCTGAAGGAGCTGCGCTCCGAAAGCTAGTGTTTGAAACAAACCTGTTGGACTTTAACCTGGTGTTGTAAGACTTCTTACTCTGTTCTAATGATCATAGAATCCCTACAGCACAAAAGAAGGCCATTCGGTCCATCGAGTCTCCACCGACCCACAGAAAGAACACCGAATTGAGGCCCACTCTCCCACCCCATTCCCACAACCCTAAACACTAAGTGGCAATTGTTTAGCATGGCCAATCCACCTAATCTGCATATCCTTGGACTGTAGGAGGAAACCTGGGTGAAACCCATGTAGACACGGGGAGAACATGCAAACTCCACACAGTCACCCAAGGCCAGACTTGAACCTGGGTCCCTGGCACTGTGAGGCAGCACTGTGGTCAAGACCTCAAACACTCCCTTCAAATGAAACAATATTTCACCTGCACCTCCTTCAATTTGGTCTACGTTATTCACTGTTTCCAATGCAATATCCTCTACATTGGGGAGAGTAAACGTGAACTGGGTGATCACTTTGCAGAACACCTTCACCTTGCCCACAAACATGACCCCAACCTTCCTTATGCTTGCCATTTCAGGTCACCACCTTGCTGTCATGCCCACATGTCAATCCTAGGCCTGCTGCAATGCTCCAGTGATGTCCAACGCAAACTGGAGGAACAGAATCTCATCTTCCAATTAGGCACATTACAGCCTTCTGGTCTCAACATTCAGTCAACAACTTTAGACTGTGAACTTTCACTTCCATCTTGACCACGTTTTTTGTCTTTTGTTTTGTTTGTTTGTCCCAACACAACCCACCTCACTCCCACAGGGCCATATCTGTCACTTGTTCTTTATTTTGGCTTTCATTGAGCACTGATCTGTATTCTGATTAACACATTATGCTATTGTACCGAATGCCACTATCAAAACCTTCTTTAGTCCTTAATGTTACCATGAACAGTCCCTTGGTCTTGTGTCCATGACATCTTTGTCAATCTCTCCTTAGCTCTGACCTATCCCAAACCTTCTATTCTGCCCCACCTCCGACTCTCCAACTATATTATCAATCACATTTCACATTTCAACCCCTCTTCAGCTCTGAAGAAGGATCATACGGGCTAGAAACATTGGGCAGGATTCTCCGATATGCGGTAGAATGCCCGCGCATCATTAAAAGTGCGCGATCTGCGCACAGGACCCAAGAGAACGAGATGAACGTGCCGCTCCCAGGTTCCTCGACACAGACTTGCACAATGCCATGGCGTGGCTCCAACTGTCCCCCCCCCCAGCAATAATGTAGCCTATATCTGCACGTTCTGATGATCACCGCCTAACTGTGATGCTGTTTCCAACCCCCCCCCCCCCACCAACAGGATAAGACTTCTCACAACCACCGTGAGCGTCTGAGAACCAGAGGGGGATCACCTGTGCTGCACCCACTAACCATACATGAGCAGAGGGCCCTGGACCTCACTGGGGGAGCCGCCACCCGGGAGGTAGTGCCATGCCAGGTAGCAAGTGAGACACCCCTGCATGGCTACCCCCCCCTCAGCCCATCACGTCCACCTCACACTCCACCCCTCACACTGCCTCCCTCACACTGGCTCCTCCACCCCTAACCCCGCCCGCCCCCACACTCTGACCCCTCCCCCCTCACACTGCCTCCCTGTCCAACCGCAAGCTCATCCGCACCCAGGGACGCACAGCAGAGGGTGGAAGGAAGACGGACAGGAGGGCCATCTTCTCAGGCCGGGACACTGGAGGGGGACACAAAGAGGACGGACAGACACAACACCGAGGGACGCAGGACGGACAGTCAGGACAGTGATGGCCGTGAGTCGCACAAAGAGAGGGCCTTGAGCCAGCGGGATGACGGCCGTCTTCCAGCACCTGCAGACACAGTTGGAGGAGTCCATCCGCATCCAGGAGCAGGGATTGGTGCCGCTCATCACAGCCACCCAGTCCGACACCGCAAGGGTGGCATCCGCGGTGGAGGCAATTAGGGAAACGGTTTTGGCCATCGGTCAGGTTCTGCAAGGCGTGGAGCTTCATGTGCACGCTGTCATAATATACACACAAGCATATGATGGTGCATAGACAGACACTGACTGACACACTAAATGACCAACCAACACAAAGAACACAGCAGCCAATCACCAGACACGACACGACCACTATAAAGCCAGAGGGCACCGGTTTTCCCGCTCTCTGGGGATGCAGCCTCTGAGACAGTCAGAGCCTGTGAGCAACAACTAGAACATCCACCATGTGGTAGTAAGATAGTCTGGTCAGGTTAGCCTCAGGTCTCCAGTCAACTCAGCATAGTGTCAACCCACAGTTAAAGTATATTTAATAGTTAAGAGTTCAATAAAATAGAGTTGCATTTCTCCAAGTGTTGGAAGCCTGTCTCTCTCACTGCTATGGTTAACGCAGTCCTCGCAGACCCAGCTTACCCAACACATCACACGCGTCATCCGTGGCCCAGAAAAGGACTGCCCTCTCACAGGCAGCCATCTCCCAGAGCCAACAGGACATTGCGGCCACGCTCCGGGGTCTGGCCCAGTCTCAGCAGGGCATGGCCCAGTCCCAGCCGTCCATCGCTGAGTGCATCGACCGCCTGGCACACATGCTGGATGGTGTCGCGCACTCACAGGTAGAGGTTGCACAGTCCCTGACAGGGATGTTGCACTCTCTGGGCTCCATCACTGCGAATGCTTGGATCCTGGTCGATACCGCAGCAGGCCTCCAGGACTGGCAGCGCCAGGTGTTGGTGGTGCGACGGCGCATGTCTCCGATCGCACCTCCGCCCCACAGTGAGGCCCGGGGGCCACCGGGATCCCTGAGAGAGGAGGAGGTTCTAGGGTCCGTCCCGGTAACTCCAGCAAGGGAGGTCCCTGAACTCTCGGCCTCCTCCCGTACGTCCCTGGTGCATCTGGTGGGCAGTGGGCAGGACAGGGTGACCCACGCCATCCAGCACGCTCGCCGAGCAGCCTGGCCCATCGAAGCCGTGCCGCCCCAGGAAACACGTGCCGACGGGGAACCACGTCGCAGGGCGGGATTCTAGCAGTCCGCCTCCACTCCTGCTGTGCCATCTGGGGATACACCAAGGCGTAGTTGTAGGGCCCGTAAGGCAAAGATGTTAGACACTTAGTAAGTTGGCACAGCTTAGTTACAGAGGCTAGGGCACCTATCTGTGAATGTAACGATTAAAGTCGCCTTTACACTGAATTTTAAAGACTTTGTGCTATGTCCGGAGCCAGAGGGCCCGTCAGGGTGACCGAGTGGCGTTGGGGTTTACGTTCAGTGCAACGGTAATGCCGGGTGTGTGTTCCCTCCGCCCCCAACCAAACCCCGTCGTCTTTGGCACACCGACGCCAGCTACCCCACATGGGCATGTGATGGTGTGTCCGTGACGAACATTGTGACCACCGAGGTGGAGGGTTCAGCTATTGCCGTTAGTCAGACATTGTCCAACGATTTTGAGCTCACAGCTCATCGCAGAGCGGGTTGTCATCATTCAACATGGCACTGATCACACCGGCTTACACAATCGTCAATGTAATGCAATCCTGTAGTGCCGCAGTTGCTAGGTGATGTGAAAGTGGTGGGGTGTGCGCGGTGCGGAAGTGCCGGGGGGTGGGGGGGGGGGGGGGGGGGGGGGGGTGCTGGGGGGTGCCCGTGTGCGTGACTGGCGGTGCAAGTGCCAGTGTTCAGCGAATCCCTCCCCGCAGTTTGTGAACCGTGCGGCCACCAACGCCTCGCGTGCCCGCCGTCCTCAGCAGCCTCCCGGCCATATCCAGCACCCAAGTCGTGTCTGTGCCCTCTCCCCCCCACACCCCCACCCCACACTGATGCTCGTCATCCTCCTCCTCCCCGTTTGCGGAATCTCCGCTGCCATTGGGTTTTCCCTGTGCCTCCTCCACCAGGGCATCACCCCTCTGCATGTCTATGTTGTGCAGCGCACAGCAGACCACAACTATGCGACCGACCCTGTTGGGGTGGTACTGCAGGGCCCCTCCGGAGCGGTCCAGGCACCTGAATCGCATCTACAGCAGTCGAAAGCACCTCTCCACCACACCCATGGTTGCTGAATGGGCCTGGTTGTATAGGGTCTCCGCGTTGGTCTGTGGCCTCCGTATTGGCGTCATGAGCCACGACCTCAACGGGTAACCCCTGTCGCCCAGCAACCAGCCCCTCAGCCGCGGGGGGGCATCCCTCGAACATTGCTGGGATGAACGACTGTGCCAGAATGTAGACGTCATGCACACTCCCCGGGTACTGTGCGCACACGTGCATGATCCTCATGTGAAGGTCGCAGACCACCTGAATTTTCATCAAGTATGTGCCCTTCCTGTTCATGAACACTTCCCTGTTATCTGGAGGTGGGCGCATGGCGTCGTGCACACCAGCAATGACACCCTGGACCATCGGTACCCCGGCCACGTTGGCGAATCCACATGCCCGTGCTTCCTGCTGTGCGCGGTCCTCGGGAAATTGAATGTACCTGTCAGCGATGGCGTACAGGTAATTGATCATGGTCCGGATGCAACTGTAAACTGATGCCTGTGAGATCCCGGATAGGTCTCCGCTCGGCACCTGGAAAGAACCGGTTGCATAAAAGTTTAGGGCTACCGTCACCTTGACGGTTACCGGGGTAGCATGTCCTCCTCCCGTTCCACGTGGTGCGAGGTGCACCATGAGGTGGCATATATGTGTGACTGTCTCCCGACTGAACCGTAGTCTCCTCCTGCATGCCCTGTCCGGTAGGTCCTCGAAGGACATGCGATTACGTTAAACCCCAGGCCTCGCTGGGCACCTGTGGCGCCCTGGCACCACCAGCACCTGCTCCTCCTCCTCCTCACCCCCCTGTGCCCCATCGAGATCTGTGCCCGCATCCTGTACCCTGTGAATCCCCGACGATCTGGTGGTGATTGTTCCCCTCAGCATACTCCTGCACATTCCGGCCATGCGCGCCTGCAGCCTGTGCGGCTACGACGGGGCCCTGTGCGGCCACCCCCTCAGCTGCAGCCGCAGCCGCAGCCACTCTGAGCCATCTCAGTCTACGCTGCCGGATGGCCACCTGCAGTGCAGCGGCTCCAACCACTGCGGTGAACATCGCTATCTAGTTAGCATACATGGTAATCTGCAAGAGGGGGGTGGGGGGGAAAGAGAAGCGACATGTTACACGGAGGTGCTTGGACACCTCGACAGCCAGGTGGTGTGGGATATACTTTTGTGCCCCGGTGGCCTAGTCTCACAGCAGACACGCAGCCAGCCTAAACCCTGGCCACTGTCTCCGTCCACCGGCCAGTTCACACTGTCCCTCCTCACTGGTGCGCCAGTGGCCTCTGTCCATCAGCGAGACTTCAACTTGCAAGCGTGTCCTCGTCACCGTCCTGCCATGGCAGGACAGCTGACATGTGGCACTCGCGGATAGGCCATCTCCTCCTCTTCCTATACCCCCCTCCCCCGGGCATGTCTGGAGCCTTCCATGCAGACACCACAACAGCCCGCCCTTCCTCCCTCCCCCGGGCATGTCTGCAGCCTTCAACACAGGCATCCTCCTCATCCCTCCTCTCCCCCGGGCATGTCTGCAGCCTTCCATGCAGGCACCTCCTCAGCCCGCTCTTCCTCCCTCCCCCGGGCATGTCTGCAGCCTTCAACACAGGCATCCTCCTCATCCCTCCTCTCCCCCGGGCATGTCTGCAGCCTTCAACACAGGCATCCTCCTCATCCCTCCTCTCCCCCGGGCATGTCTGCAGCCTTCAACACAGGCATCCTCCTCATCCCTCCACTCCCCCGGGCATGTCTGCAGCCTTCAACACAGGCATCCTCCTCATCCCTCCACTCCCCCGGGCATGTCTGCAGCCTTCAACACAGGCATCCTCCTCATCCCTCCACTCCCCCGGGCATGTCTGGAGCCTTCCATGCAGACATCCTCCTCATCCCTCCTCTCCCCCGGGCATGTCTGCAGCCTTCAACACAGGCATCCTCCTCATCCCTCCTCTCCCCCGGGTATGTCTGGAGCCTTCCATGCAGACATCCTTCTCAACCGGAGAATCTCCGTTCTGAGTGTCTCGGGCGACTCTCCGGCAGGCGCGGCGCCGACCTTGACAGAGCCGTTCTCGCTGGTTGGGAGAATGGCGGGACAGCATCGGGCCGGCGTCGCGCGATATAATGGCGTGACCGCCAATTCTCCCAACCGGCGCAGCTTTGGAGAATCCCGCCCATTAATTCTGTTTCTCTTTGCACAGATGCTGCCAACCTGCTTCGCTTATCCAGCATTTTCTGTTTTTGTTACAGTCCCAACTTGGCACTTCCAGTTATGAAAGATTAACTTTTGGATACTGACATGAAATTTATATACTGAAGTGAAGGATTTATTGCAGTTGGACAGATAGTTATTGGTGCAATTAACATCCTTAGAAGTTAATGAGGTATTCCAAAATTAATTTTAATTTTGCTCTAAATTTAATGTCTTCTTGTAACCCTCACCCCCTTGTTACTGGCCCAGTTTTTTTTTCCAGCCTCCAATTGCCAGTTTTTCAAAAGATTCTTTGTGCTTTCAAAGTTTGTCCTTTTAAAGGATAGTCAGGAACTCTTTAAAGCTGCCTATTGATCGCACATACTCCACATAGTAGGACAGCAGGATGATATACCTTACAGAAATCTTATTGTTATCAATGTTAATCACTAACGCAAAACTAAGAGTAGCAACTTGGACTTTTCTGTGTTTACCATGATGCCATTCGCTGCTCAATATGGAAGAGGTGCAAAGCTGGAGTCTACTGATGTCAAAGGAATCAGCCAACAGAAATCCAATACATGCACTTCAATTCAGCTACAGCCATGTTTCATAAGTATCTGTAACTCAAAGAAATTGTGGGCTGGATTATCCGCTGGCTGGATTCTCCATTGCGCCAGCAGTGCACCCACGCCTGCGGCTTTCCCAGTGGCGTGAGGTGGCCACAATGGGAAATTCCATTGGAAGGTGGCGGGAATGGAGACTCCCACTGCCAGTGTGGGTGCACCGCCCAGGAAAACCTGGCTGGCGGATGATCTTTTTTTTCCAAACTGAGGCAAATTAGTGACAGGCAGCCATTCAGTTTAAAATTTCCCAGCCCATTGTCATGATTTATGATGGGAGGCAGTGGCGTAGTGGTAGTTTCACTTGACTAGTAATTCAGAGACCCAGGGTAATGCTCTGTGAATTTGGTTCGAACCCCAACATGTCAGATGGTGAATATAAAAATCTGGAATTAAAAGTCGAATGACGACCATGAAACCACTGCCGATTGTCATAAAAATCCATCTGGTTTGCTAGCATCCTTCAGGGAAGGAAATCTGCCGGCCTTACCTGGCCTGGCCTACATGTGACTCCAGACCTACAGCAATATGGTTGACTCTTAAAAAATGCCACCCATTTCAAGGGTAATTAGGGATGCCATTAAATCCACTCATGTATATCATGAGATGCAGACAGGCAGTGATTGACACACAGGATAACCAATGAACACACACAACACAGAACAACCAATCACCAGACAGGACACCACCACTATAAAGCCCACTGGGCTTGAAGGCTCTCTCTCTCTCACAGGACACGGCTAGGGAGATAGTCGAAGTGCACAGGCCAATGAACATCATCACCATGTGATAGAGAGCTAGTCTGGTCAAGCCAGTAGCAGGTTATCAGTTAGGCTAATAGAGTGTCAACCCACAGCAGATTATGTACAGCAATCAACAGGTTCAATAAAACAGTGTTGGACCATCTCCTGTGTCGGAAGCCTGTTTCTCGGTTTACTGCATCCAGTTGCAGTCAATGTTAGACCAACACAGATAACACATCAAGGGACAGGCAACAAATGCTGGTCTTGCGTGTGACGCCCACATCCCATAAAAGAATAAAGAAAAGATTTGGGAGGCCGCCCGGCTTTCCATCTTGCGGCCAGAGGTATCGAGAGGGAGCTCGATGCCCTGTTGTATTGTCAGCAATGGGAAACTTGGTGACTCGGCAGCCTGCCGGACAGTCAATTGAGCCACTTAAGTGGTCAATTAAGGGCCACTTCACCACTCTGCGGATATTTTGCCAAATCAGGCGATCTCTCACTGCAACAGCACTGCCAATGTTCCATGAATTCCCACCTGTGCCCCCCCCCCCCCCCCCCCCCCCCCCATCACAAGGGCTTGGAGCCTGCTTCCCTCAATGCGCCTACCCTCTGGAGCTGCAGCTTCAGCAATGGCCACTGCTCGCACTGCTGAACTGCCGCCCCTCTGACTGGGCCGGCAGCACTTGGGGGCCAGACACCATTCTTGATTAGTCAGCAGTTCTGGCAATAGGCTTTCTACTGGCTGCTCCTGGCAATATGTGTAGCCAGCCGGAGTGGAGTCACCTCCCATTTTTAGCTCCAAGATGACAGGACCTCCAGGTAAGTGGCAAAGTTCCACCCAAGAAATTAAAGACTCAGCCCACTTATGCTAATTCGATCTAGTTATGTTCCCTATCATACCTGCTTGGAAGATTTATCTCCAAATTTCTAGCTGCTGTAGTTTATGAAATTAAACTGAAGGTATGAAGATGGCTCACTAATTTACTTTAGCGCTGAGAAGATATGTTGATTGACAACTTTGTGCAGTGCATTGTGGGAAGTGTCAAATGGAGGTGAGGAGGCTCCAAATGAAGGAAATAAGGAGAGCCAGCCTCGACATCTTTTATCCATAACCTGGAGATGCCTCTGCAATAAAGAGCCACAGAAAAAAAAGAGGGCGGAATTACTAAAGAATTGGGAATGGGCTTTGAAGAACCAGATGATTACACTGAGCATTTTAAAACTTGCATTACATTTTAGGAACAATTGATCTTTGATTGCAGTTTCTACATCCATGAGAGAGAGAACATGTTGCACAATGGAATGAGACAAAGACAAAATAACTGCGGGGCCAAATGAATGTCTGACCTGAGAGGGGAAGAAGAATGGAAGAAAGCCAGGCAGAGATGCAGGCATCGCAGATCTGTCGATTGATTGTCGTGATGACTTTGTAGGTCGGCATTTGGAACGTAGCGTTAACTGATATTGGTGCAAGTGCCCAACTGATTTAAATCATAAGGAGAATGAAGGAAATCCATGCTAACATTAGTGAGCTAATGAGTTTGCGATCAGCAGTGTCCAAATTCATCAGCCACAATTTGAGAGTAGCTCATGGCTTCTGACACATATGAGGAGGGAAGAATTAACATTAATACAGTCCCACAAATTGTATGCTTTATGTTGTCAGTAATGAATCATGCAGCATTTTTTTCTTAGCTCTTATCATTGTCACGCATGTGCACAAAATATCAGAAAACAATACGTTTTAAATAAATAAGAAATCCTGTGTAGGTTTCATTATTCTTGGAGAATACTGCTTGGCATTTTCACCCCTTCCTTTTTTCAGATCTCCCTATACAATGCATTTAGGTGACTCTCTGTTGACTCTTTTCAAAAGGTAGGGGGGAGATCTGGATGAAATTTCCATCAAAGAGCTTCCAACAAATGTTTTCCTTCCATTGGCACAGTTCAGAGCAAATATTCACTGCGTGAGTAATGATGAGTTGAATTGATGCCCACATTCCATGGCAACATTGTATTGGGACATCAAGGACCTTCACTTACATTGAAATTTTGAGCAAAGTACTGCCATTTACAATGGTTTAAATATTGTGAGGAACTGCCCTGTTTATGCCATAAGTAGAAACAATAAACCCTATTTTGGACACCCAGCTTGCAGACTGGAAACCAGTGAAACCTTTATACTTATGAGGGTCCTGCACCTACATCAAAATCCAACTGCCAGTTTGACAGTGTGGGAAAAACCTTGTGGTCAAGATTTGAGGGTGATGGGGTTGGGATTGATGGTAAAATATGCCTATCGAGAGCTAGATTCTGGGACTATCGGCTTGCGCTTTGGGGGATGTCTGAAAAAGGTTTGACCCTAAATTTTGTCAGGCACATTTTAGTCATCTAAATCAGTCACTCAGGGGCGCGATCCTCTGGCCACGCTGCGCCGAAGAAGCATCTCACCACGGTGCAGTGTGGCCGGTGAAAGCGGGATACCTCGTTGCCAGGATCTATCCGGCTCGCAATGCTTCACGAGATTCAATGCAATCTCGCGAGATGTTGCAAGGTGACTTCCGCCCACAATGGGCGTAATCACTTTTTAGCAAATCTGCATATTAGATTGAGGCAGTAAGCATTACTCTAATGTGCAGAGTCCCAAGGTACCTGAGGCTTTGGGATTCAATTCCTTTGCCCTGGGCACCTTGTTTGAGCGCCGTTTGGCACTGGTCTCCACAGGGACCAGACGGAATGCCGCTTGTGGAGCTCTCCAAGGGGATTGGAGGCCCCTGGCTGCAGGTTCTTTGGGAAGGGTAGTTCCCTGGCACTGCTGATGCCACCTGGGAACCCAGGCAATGCCAGCCTGGCACTATTGTGGTGCTACCTGGGTGCCATCCTGGCACTGCTAAGGTGCCCAGGGAGCAGTGACAGGCAGTCAAGTTGGCATTTGTTGCCCGTGTGTGATTGAGCTGGGGTTGCCTGGTGTGGGTGTTGGGGGGCTGGGGGATGGGGATGTCCCATGTTGTGCGCAGGCTGTGGGGGGAGGTCAGGGATTCTTTTCAGGGCCTCGGAGATCGGGATGCCATTTAAAAATGTCATCCCGATCACTCGCTCCAATGGGAAGTTCCAGGAAGCGGAGATCCATATTGTATGTTCGGCTTCGGGCTATGTTCGGCCTTGACCGCGCATTCCACCTTCAGGCCCCTTATTCAAAGTGAGTTGATTGGCCATATGTTTCTCGGCACTGTGGGTGCCGGGGAACATGTGGCTAAATGCGCTTGCTCAGGGACTTTGTTCCCTTTTGAGAAGATCACGCCCTCAGTCTGTAACTGGAAGGCCTAGTGTTTGTCTCAGGATGTTTAATGAACGTTAAGCAACAATCAGAGGGGTAAGCAACAGGCCTGTCTGGTCATCAACACTGTTGCCTGCTCTAACCACACACCCCCACTGTCCCCCTGCCACCCCCTGCACAATCTGAGTGTTGCTGGAATGGCAAATGGCTTGATATTTATGCTCTTCAAATGCATTTCTGCCTGCGGAGATAGAAAATGTGCTGTCAGCATACGTATGAAGTGTAGTGATCGCAGGGTTCAATTCCAGGCTGGCTTTGGCCTCTTGTTTGGGACATACTTGCCTGTGCATTGCCAATTCTGGACCTGATCGTGGACTGAAATGCAATTCTAGTGATCCTACACAATGATAAGAACTTCCATTTTTTTTAAAAGTTGCTTGCTTTTTCACCGAAGCGTCACCAAACAGAATTTATGCCGAAAATCTAAAGAGATATTAATTGGGCTGGCTAAATGCATTGTCTAAAACACGTCTTTGCAAGGAAAAAATGCACCTCCCCTTTAAGGGATCCAGACTGCCTTTAAATCATGGTGGCCCCATTCAATTTCCCACCCTCCCCCAAGGGTTAGCTGCTAATAATAAGCACGGTAGAACTGGCAGCTCGCCATGAATATTGTAATGAGGCATGAACTCGATAATGGTTCGTGCCTCGTGACAATGTCATCAGGCGGGTGTAGCAAACACCCTCCCCACCCAATTGCCCGATTTGGAAGGAAGTTGAAAATTGTGGCCTATTTGTGTTGAACAAAGGCTCATTATGAATTCAAAAAAATTTAAAAACCAACAAGCTTCCGGGTTAGGAAATTGAGATGTGTAAAGGCAGCAGAATACGTGAAATCAATAGATTGTGATGGCTTTGTTGTTTTTATTTTTACTGCATCGTAAAACCATACAATTTGAATGCATGGGCAAGACACATTTTAGTTCTGAGAATATAACAAAATATTTACTCATTGGAAGCATTTGTCACACTGGTGATGCTTTGTGCATATGGCCCTCTTGACATTCCCCATGCTCTCCAAGTGGCTGCTGAGACAATATTGGTGTGTTTAGCTTTCTGCTTTCCTCTGATGATGGTTCTGTTCATGTCTGCATTGGCGTCAGTTCATTTAAATTTACATCAGCTAGTAAATTAGAATAATCACTTAACAAACATTCTCTCTCAGTCCAGTTTTTCTTGCAGTCATGAGTTGTGAGAGAGGCTTGGTGCATTCAAGCAGAAAATATTGCTGTCTAGTTATTTGTCCTCAGGGTGATAAAGGAGGCATTGTCGTGGGACACACTCAGGTCTCGTAGCTGATAGTTGCTGTGCATCACAGCTGTGAAGTGTGCTTTGTTATGTGTCTGAGGATTAGGGTTCAGGACCTTGTTTTCTTGAAATACCAGACTGATCAGAGCTGCATATGTTCAGGGAAAGCAGAGGCCTTTAGTTCTCTGTCCACATTTTCACCAGATTATTCTTGGACAGGACTCCAAGAGAATACTCACAGCTCAGAGCATCCAGAGGCTTTAACATGTTACAGACTTACAATGAAGTTATCCACTGGATACAGTACAGGAATCTTAACATGGGAATGTTCAGCTTCACAGCAACACATTGTCAGAGTATGAAATTTCAGGAGGATGGAATTGTGATTTTCATCTCGCTTTCAGAGATTCCTTACCAGTAACACATTTTCTTTTACCTTTTTACTCATTTTACACTTTTTCCTGTTTAAAAAAAAATAATAATCGATGTTGTATGTCCTTTTCTGATCTATAAAGATAGGCAATGTACAGTTCCAGGCCGCACTGCTTCATTCAGTGAATGCAAGTATCCTCCCCAAATAGTTCCAGTTGAAATGCCGAACACATACCAAGGATATAATTTACAGCTCCAGATGTCAGATGCACCTCTCCCTCGTGCCGTGTGACAGGACGTTAGCCCGTTGCAATACAAAGGCCCGGGTTTTCGTTTTCTTTCAGATGTCAATTTTGGCTTTAACTTTCAACTTTGCCCGTTCACAAAATGGAGACTGGATGTGAAGGTGAAGTGCAGTGTTGGCAGGTGGCATTGGAACCGCTGCATGTTGCGAAGAAACACTACACGTGAAAGTGAGAGAGCTTTGGAGAAATGTGATCTGGGTCAATCGATCTAACTTCCAACAGCAGCAAAAATATCGCAGGCTCCGGGGGAGAAACTGGGCCGAAATGTGTCTCTGTCAGATGCCTCTTAAGCCAGCGACGAAACAAAGACTCACTTGACACATCAAATCTAGCCAGCTGGTGCTGTGGCTTGAAACTAATCGTGGAAGGTGAAAAAAAATACAGAATGTACCCACAAAAGAATTCAGATTCCTCTGTGAGGTGAAGAATGTAACTGGCTCATAAAACTTGGGGAGTGGGTTCATGTTAGATCAGTGGTGGGCAACCGGTGGCCTGGGGATTATATGTGGCCCATCTGAGTTCTGAGTGCAGCCCACTAATTATTTTGTTGACTGTTTTCCATGAATAGGTTTGTCACATTCTGCTTATTTCTGTCTGCATAGTTTTTTTCCTCCCTATAACTGAAGTGATGCACACATAAAGCAAGGCCAAATGAACTGACGTGCACGCTGACTGCACACATTGTGTGAGCTGTGCGCTCCCTCTGCGTCCAAAGTGTAAATATTTATTTTGTTTTTGCCATTTGAAATTGATGACAGTTTTATTAATACATAAATGATAAATCATTTTCTATAACTCGTTATGAAATATTCGATTAGTGTTAAATGTATTCAATCATATTAATGGGGTCATGGTTAGTGGACAAGCCCAATTTCAACTTTGTGGCCCAAAGAGATGAAAGAGGACCATTCATGTGGCCCACTCACAAGTCGTGGTTGCCCATCACTGTGTCAGATCATAGCTGAATGATAGATGCCTTTGCAAGTCACAGTAATGATGTGACCATCAATTCACAAGACACGTGGTTGGAAGTGAAGGGAACCTAACAAACCTCACAAGGATGGCTAGCCTGGTCGTGCGGAAAATGCATTTCTCCGTGTTATACGTGAGGTTGAGTTTCTGGGCAGTCTGGAGAAATCGATGGAGGTTAGCGTCGTGGTCCTGCTGATCATGGCCGCAGATGGTGACATTGTCCTCTAAATTCTGGGCCCCTTTTTCAAGTAACTGCTGGCGCACATAGTTTGACCTGAGCCCTGCCACGTGCACATCTCTGACGGCGAGCTCCATATGCTGTTCGGCTGATACAGCTTGGTAATTACAGTCCCGAGCTAAAGTCTTTAATTCCCGCAGGAATTCATCCAACAACTCCGCGGGGCGCTGGCAGTGGGTCGTAAAAATGTGGCGCACGTAGACCTCATTGATGGGCCTCACGTACATTCGATCTAGCATGGCTAGGGCCTCCATATACGAGGTAGTACTGTTAAGTTGAGTAGAGATACGGTGGCTCACCCTTGTGTGCAGTAGGCTGAGTTTCTGCTGCTCCGTAGTTTCTGAAGTGCTTGATTCAGCCAGGTAGGCCTTGAAACATCTGAGCCAGTGTAGAAAGATTTATTTTGCCTCTGAAGCCTGCGGGTCGAGTTCTAGTCGATCAGGTTTGAGGGCTGATTCCATAGTTGTTTTCTTCAAGTTTCCTAAGACTATTAAATTGATGTGACCATCAATTCACAAGACACGTGGTTGGAAGTGAATAATGGTTTTAATAGTCTTACAACTGAGCCTGCCTGCGATGAGATGAACTGGCAACAGGCTCACAACTGAAGATCTTTATACTTCCGGTTAGTGGGAGGAGCCATGGGCGGAACCATGGGCGGAGCCAAGGGTGTAGCCCAGTACAAACTCCTCATCTCCCCCTATGGGCAGAGCCGCGCAACTGCTCGTATACGGAGCTTACATAGACACAACACATACAATATAACACAGTGTGAATTACTAGGATTGTGATTCACCACAAGTAACAAACACGCAATCAACACCTTGTAGAAATCCGGATCATTTTTGCTCTAAGTTCACTCGAATGCCTGTGATCAATAATACTTTCACTGAAGAATGACAAAGCTAGACCAGAGAGAGATGAAATATATACACCCGTAAGTCCTGCAAAGAGGTCAAAATAAAACACTACACACACTCACAGTATAATTGGGTACATGGGCCTCAATATGAAATTGAAGGTATAATGGGAGCAGAGTGGACAAATTCAGACCAGAGCTTCAGAAGCACATTCGGAGCTTTGGTGTGGCATTTTAATGCAAGCAATTCATTACAACTTTACTGCCCAGGTTTGGCTTCAAACAGGCGGCAATAGGAATGGTGTGGGCACAAATGATGTCATCTCAGTTCAGATGCAGGGAAATTGTGATGAGTCAAATTCAGGCGACACAAAATTCTGTGTATATTGAAGTTGTCAGCCATTCCTGCAGGCCGAATAGAACGGTGCCCAAGATAAGCTGAAATTCTAGGCTGTTAAGTCCTGATTAGACAAATTTATCGAAGCTGTCATATGATCACGCCAACCAGTTAGAGCACACTTCGACCACACGAGCGCAAAATCATGATGTGCTGGGCAAGCCGTCATTTAACACCGCAATCTCCTGGCGAAAGGACATCCAAAAAGGTGACTGCATTCACGATGTGGTGGACAGTATTGCACATGTGCAAAGACAGCATACTAAGCAGAAAAAGGTTACAGATTATTTTCCAGAGCTAACTCCTGACGTTTTTCAGTGCAAAGCTCCGGCCTCTTCCAAGTTCAGGACTTTTTAAGGTGTGAACAAATTGAAGAAAGATTTTTTTCAAACATTTACCACTTTACTGTGTTTCCATTTGGCATCTGAATCTGGTGTTTTTGATATGGACTGCATTTGTAGGCATATCAGGTCACACAGAAATGCATTCATGTGGGTATTTGAGCCTCCGCAGCTATTATGAAGCACCACTTAACACAAATTGGTGGGTGGATCCCCTTGGATTTGACTTATTGGGATTTTACTGTGTTTAAAGGGCCAATCCAAATATGGCGCCTGAAGGAATTGAGAGGTTTGGAACAGAGAGAACAATTACAGAATATGGACTCAATCCGCCAAGACTGTGACATGGTTAAATGATGCCTCCCTTGATGTATTACTGAGAGCTGTGAGGAGTTGGAGATAATCTTCCCTCCAATGGGAGCAAACATGGCCCAGGAGGTAGTGCAAGAAGTGTTCGAATGACATCACTGGATTGGAAAGGTGACTACAATTGTACATTTAACTACATCCTGTCGCACACATCGCACTTCATACCATCCCTCTGCCTTGCTAAGACTTCTGTACAACACATCACTTCTCATAGCCAACAAAATTGCAAGTTCACCCATTCTTTTCATTCGATGCAGTTCCTCACATCCCCATCTCTCCATCCACCTCTATCACTTTCATTAATCCTTTTGCAACTTGATGCCTCTCCTTCATAGTCACCAAATGTGCTGCCTTCGTCAGGTGATCACACGCCATTACAATCATTCATAGGTCTGTTCATTTCCTAATTGCAAAGAAACAGAGCAGAGGAAGAGGGAAATAACTTTAGGCTGTCCTCCACAGATCTCACAGTGATCATTGAGAAGGAGCTGGAGATCAGTAGCATTTCATCTTCCCTGACTATAGGTGATGGGGGGTTTGTGGACCAATCAGCTACCCGGTTACACAATTAAATATCATTGGCTCACATGTCACGCAACAATCAGTCATGTTGATTTGATTTCAGCACTGATTGAGATCATCTTCATAATAAGTTGCAGCATTCGTATTTTGTAAGGACTAATTCATATCCTTTTTCCCTGTGACCTCAAAACAAGCATCAACAGTCAATGGACCTCCTGGATGATAAACCTTCAGAGCATCTGCTTTCTTCTGAATGTGCTCTGTCACAGGACCCATGCTTCGCACAAACCAGCCTTGAGTCTCACACTTTGGTGGGTTCAGTGAGTTTTCACCTGGTGACACACACATTGGGCCCCATCTAACCAAATGGGAATATGTCCCACAGCGAGTGTGTTTAGCTGCATGTTTGCCGGAACTCACAGCGCCGGGAAAGACAACGTTATCTAATGTGACCCCGGTTAGATACGGGGCTACCGAGGGGGAACTCCCTGAAGAGGCTGCATTTAGCCCCATTATCTGCACTGAGGAGCTCTGCTCTCCGGAACTGGCTCTTCACAGCAAGAGGTTGGGACGCCACCTCGACTATGGGCAATCGTGCCATGCTGCCCCGACGCCGGTGCGCGATTCTCTGAGGTGCGGAGAATCTGTGCCATTTGCGCCGGCGCGCTTGGCGCGGCGAATCTCCGGCCTGGATGGGCCGAGCAGCCACGCGGAAACCGCTCCCAGCGGGAACTCTGCTCGAAGGGTCGGGGTGTGGCCTGTGGGGCGGGGAAAAGTGCTCCTCCACCGCGGGGGCCTCCGATGGGGTCTGGACCACAATCGAGGCTCACCGATCGGCGGGCCGGCCTCTCCCCCACTGGGCCTACTTTGTTGCGATTCCGGTCCCAGAACCCCCGCACTATGTTGCGTCAGGGCTGGAGCGTTCCGTGAGTCTACCACGCATGCGTCGGTTGGCCCTTCGCCACTGCACATGTGCGGATTGGTGCCACCCCCAGTCCGCGCCAGGATGTAAGTCTGGAGCGGCATGAACCACTCGTTACTGCCCATGCCCATTTTGCGTCGTCGTGAAACGTGGCAGCGTTCACAACAGCGCGGACACTTAGTCCTGCAATCGATGAATTGCGCCCCATATGCCTAACCGCACCCCCACTCCCCAAAGCCTCAACTCACTATAAGTGGTACCCAGCCCCCCAAACCACCCTCCTCCCCCACACCACCGGCCTGATAACTGCCACACACAAAATGCTAGCTTGGCACCTTGGCCATGCCACCTGGGCACCTTGGAACTGCCAGGCTGGCATCCAGAGGGCAAGCACCTGGGGGCCACCGATCCGCTGGGAGACCCCCACGAGTGCTGTTCTGTCTGGTCACCATTTGTGTAGACCAGCACGAGGTCTCCAAGGCAAGGGCGTTCAATCCCACGCCTTGATTAGATCTCAGAAATGCATATTAGAGTGAGACTAGCTGTCTCGCTCTTATATGCTGATTTGCTAAATAATGATCCAGCTCAAAATGGGTGGCTCCACATCACGACGTCTCACGGGATCGCTAGATTCCGGGAGTGGTTGAGATGACAATCAAGTGGGCTGCTTAGTCCTGAATTGTATTGGGCTTTTTGAGTGTTGTTGGGCTGCACTCATCCAGGCACGTGGAGAGTATTCCAGCACACCCCTGACTTGTGTAATGTAGACGGTGGACAGACTTTGGGGAGTCAGTAGACGAGTTATTCACCACATAATTCCCAGCTTCTGACCCACTCATGTAATCACTCGCTGGCTCAGCTCAATTTCTGGATTTTGACTGTCAGGGCTTCAGCAACTGTTGAGCGTCAAAGGGAGATGAGTAGATTCCCTCTTACATAGGACTTTAGAGCAGAGATAGGCCATTTGGCCCATTGAGCCTTCTCTGTAATTTGATAAGATCATAGCCCATCTGATTGTGGTCTCAGTTCCACTTCCCTGTCTGCAGACCCCCCCTCCCCCCACCCCCACAACCCTTGACTCCCTTATCTATCAAAAATCTGTTTAACCCAGTTTTGAATGAATTCAATGATCCAGCCTCCCCTGTTTTCTGGGGAGAAGAATCCACAGTCTAATGACCATCTGACAGAAGAAGACGCTCCTCACCTCTATCCATAAAGGGTAATCTCATAATTTTAAACTTTATCCCCGAGTTCTGGTCTCCCCCACATATATCCGGGTATCCACCCTATCCAATAGCCTCAGGTTCTTCCATGTGTGAATAAGATCACTTTTCAAAAGGTTCTGTCTTGTTGGGAATAGTCATTGCCATTAATTTATGTAGCGTGAATGTTAATTGCCAGTTACCACCCATACCTGGATATTATCAAACTCCCATACATGGATATTATCAAGGCACCCATACCTGGATATTATCAAACTCCCATACATGGATATTATCATGGCACCCATACCTGGATATTATCAAAGCCGTGCTGTATCTAGGCACAGCATATTGCAATATCTGAGGAGTTGCAATGGGGCTGAAGATTGTGCTACTGTTCAAGTCAGGCATGAGGACTGATTGCTAGTGCTTGCTGATAGGTGGGTGATATGCGTGTGCTTCATTGAGTGGCATGTGAGGCTCCACAAGCCCAACCCAAGAGAAAGTGGCCCATGTGGTTGGATTTTCATTCTGGATGATGGAGTTCCCTGGGATTTGAGCTGGGCTACTCTTGAATGAGTGCGGAGGATGCCAGGTGCAGAGACAGGCTGGTGGAAGGTTTGCCCCA
Organism: Scyliorhinus canicula; assembly: GCF_902713615.1. Lineage (NCBI taxonomy): Eukaryota > Metazoa > Chordata > Chondrichthyes > Carcharhiniformes > Scyliorhinidae > Scyliorhinus > Scyliorhinus canicula. The sequence continues at coordinate 231,716,032 of NC_052146.1, read as the reverse complement.
GTGCACTGACACTGTATGAAAGTTTTAAAAAACAGTCAAACATAAACCGCCACTCCAGCCTTCACTCCTTGGATCCCCTAACGTCCCACACACTTCTCATGCCCCACCCTTGCTATCTCATGCTTGGCACCCATTCCCATGACCCCTCATACCCTCCATGTCAGCCTATGCTCCTTTGCCCACTCCCCGTGGTTCCTTATACCCTCCATGCCAACCTATGCACACACAAACCTACCCCAGCCCCTTTATAGCTCCTATGCCAACTTAGTGCCAACTCATGCGTAGCCATGGTTCCCTATCACTCTTTGCTCCTATAGCAACCTTGCCAACGCATCCAGTATCCACCATGGCAGGTATTAGGATCCATACTGAGGTTAAATAAAATAAAGTTCCAAATATTGTTACAGTCTTTATTTTTTTAAAAACCTCTCATTTATAAAAACCCATTTGTTACATTCCTTCAACTGCAATTTCCATATAACAACAAACATTTAATTCAATTGAATGATCCCTTATAAATTGAGCACTGGAATTAATTGTCCCACTTCAGACAATCCATAACCACTTGGAGTTGTCAATTGTGAAATAGCAGGCACCCTACTCTGATAATAGTCAGTTGTTGAATCAGTCATGCAACATTAATCCAGTAATGGCAGCCTTAATGCTTCAGTCAATAAACAGGTTGAAATATTAAGGTATCAATTTATAAACACGCCAGAGAATTATTTCAAAGAATTAAAGGGCAGGAGTTTTAAATGCCTTGACAGTTTGACAACCTTCTTTGACAATTCATCTGACACATTTTTTTGAGTTGCAATGAATTTATACACATTTTACACATGTTCATACCTACTTTTATCAACCAAAAAGCACCTTCCTTCTTCAGAAGGGCACTTGACCTCTCCTATAGTGCACCCTGGCCGGGATTCTCTAAAATCGCAGCTAAGTGTTGACAACGTGGAAACACCGGCATCAACAGGCCTCGTGGCCCAGTGATTCCATGGCACACAGGGGGCCAGCATGGTGCCGGAGTGCTGCACGCAAGGCCGGCACCGATATGCCACCTTGCAATGCCGGTTGCAGGTCTGTACATGCGCGCGACAGCCGCTTCCCGCCACACAGCGGGGCGGCGCGGAAGAAGGTAGGCACCCCCCCGGATCGTGCGCACCCACTGATCGGTGGTCCCCGATCGCGAGCTTGGCTGTCGTGGAGGCCCCCCTTGGAGCCTGATCCCCACGCCCCCCTCCCCCACCAGGATGGCCACTGCGGCCACGGGTCTGAGCTCCTGCCTAGTGGAATCATGTTTGAACCACACCGGCGGGAACACGGCCGGTCGACCGGGGAGAATCAGCGCGGGGGCTTCTTTCATCGGCCCCCGACCGGTGTTGCGTCGACTGCATGCACGTGGCTGGCGGCGATTCTCCAGTCGCAGGAGAATCACGCACTGGCGTGGGACCAGCGTCGCGGATCGTCCCGTCGTCATCTCTGATTCTCCGAGCCGGCGCCGGCTCTGAGAATCACAACCCTTATCTCTCATAAAGACCACTTGACCTTCCACAAAGGTCATCTAACAACCCTAAAAAGTGGCTCAGGACCATATGACTCGCAAAAGTTGGTTTCAGGTGCAACAGGTGATTAAGAAGGTGAATGGAGTTTTGTCCGTCATTGCTAGAGTGATGGAGTTTATGACTAGGGAAGTTATAATGCAATTGTATTAGGTGTTAGTGCGGCCACACCTGGAATATTGTGTTCAGTTTTGGTCTCCTTACCTGAGAAAGGACATACTGGTGCTGGAGGGGGTGCAGAGGAGATTCACTAGGTTAATCCCAGAGTTGAGTGGGTTGGATTATGAGGAGAGGTTGAGTAGACTGGGACTGCACTCATTGGAATGTAGAAAGATGCGGGGGGGGGGGGGGGGGGGGGGGGGATCTTATAGAAACATATAAAATTATGAAGGGAATATTTAGGATAGATGCGGGCAGGTTGTTTCCACAGGCGGGTGAAAGCAGAACTAGGGAGCATAGCTTCAAAATAAGGAGGTGTAGATGTAGAACTGAGTTTAGGAGGAACTTCTAGGGGCAGCACGGTAGCATGGTGGTTAGCATAAATGCTTCACAGCTCCAGGGTCCCAGGTTCGATTCCCGGTTGGGTCACTGTCTGTGCGGAGTCTGCACGTCCTCCCCGTGTGTGCGTGGGTTTCCTCCGGGTGCTCCGGTTTCCTCCCACAGTCCAAAGATGTGCGGGTTAGGTGGATTGGCCATGCTAAATTGCCCGCAGTGTCCTAAAAAGTAAAGTTGGCGGGGGAGGTTGTTGGGTTACGGGTATAAGGTGGATACGTGGGTTTGAGTAGGGTGATCATTGCTCGGCACAACATCGAGGGCCGAAGGGCCTGTTCTGTGCTGTACTGTTCTATGTTCTATGTTCTTCACCCAAAGGGTTGTGAATCTATGGAATCCCCTGCCCAGTGAAGCAGTTGAGGCTCCTTCATTAAACGTTTTCAAGATAAAGATGGATAGTTTTTTGAAGAATAAAGGAATAAAGGGTGATGGTGTTCGGGCCGGAAAGTGGAGCTGAGTCCACAAAAGATCAGCCATGATCTCATTGAATGGCGGAGCTGGTTCGAAGGGCCGGATGGCCTACTCCTGCTCCTAGTTCTTAGGTTTTTATGTTATAATTCAAAGGAGTACACTACCTCTCCAAACAGGCGCCCTGTCTATCCAGTATCTTCCACAAAGTTTAAACCTGCTCCAGGTCGGTAATCTGCATAGGTCGGGTTTCAGACTCATTTCACACCAAAATCACACATGGTGGAGGAAGCTGCTAGTTCCTATGTACAGCTGTCTCTGTGAAATGCATATGCACGAATCCTGACTCAGGCCCAATCTCCATTCCCCCCACCCCTCCCCAACCCACCCTGGCAACATAAAAAACATTGGGTGCAGTGTTCGGGAGTGGGATTTCCAGATACGGCTTCTGCTGAGGCGCTCCCTTGTGAGGAAAATCCAGGCCAAAGTCACTCCCTCTTTCCACCTCCGAGAGTAAAGCTAGAATGACATATGTGAACCTAGGAACCCTCTCTGTGGCCTCCATTTATACACTTCTATGAAGCACTTTTGGAGGCAATTCTACCACTGCTGCAATTGACACATCGCTTCCTTTTAAGGGATACAGGCTGGCTTTGAGAAGTGCCAGTTAGCTTTAACACATTCTGGAGGTGCACGCATCTGGAGGCCCTGCTGAGCGTACAGCATGTTTAGTGCTGGTCTGTATGCTGCAATCATGATAATCAGGCAGCATGGAATTTGACAGTTGCCTTAGTCACCTTGGGTGGTCGCAGGGTAATAATGCATCATGACCCCTGACCTGTAAAAGAGGCAGTATTGAATTTTCAGCCCCTTGTTTTAGGTCATCTTTATATCGAATTGTCTTGATTGCTGGAAATAGTTTCCTCACAATTAAATTATTCCAAATAACATCTAGTTGTTGTCTACTGCAAGGACACAGAAGGCCCGAAACTTCCATGCAAGGTATGCACATGAACACTTTCAATAAGAAATGCAAGTGAGCCACCTTGGTGAAGGATTTAGTGACCTGATCCTTCCTGAACACTGGTAACATGCAGAGGAGAAAATGAGAACACTGATTCATGCACAATGCTAAATTAAGACGGCTATTACCATTTTGGAAGGTGTCAATCAATGGGACATCCTGTGCCGACCTTGCTTGTCAAAACATGATACTAACTGACCTGAAGTACCATCTGCGGCTGACACATCAAAACCATCCATATGGCGGCACGGTGCTACAGTGGTTAGCACTGCTGCCTCACAGTGCCAGAGACCCGGGTTCAATTCCGGCCTTGGGTGACTGTGTGGAGTTTGCACGTTCTCCCCATGTCTACGTGGGTTTCCTCCGGGTACTCCGGTTTCCTCCCACTGTCCAAAAATGTGCAGGTTAGGTGGATTGTCAAATGCTGAATTGCCCCTTAGTGTCAGGATATGTGCAGATTAGGTTATGGGGCCACAGGGATAGGGCGAGTAAGTAGACCTGGGTCACCGAGTGCTCTATTGGAGGGTTGGTGCAGACCCGAGTGAACAAATGGTCTCCTTCTGCACTGTAAGGATTTTACGATTCCATAACAGTGGTTAGCACTGCTGTCTAACAGTACCAGAGACTCAGGTTCAATTCTTGTTTTGGGTGACTGGGTGTGTGGAGTTTGCAGGTTCTCCATGTGTCCGCGTGGGTTTCCTCCAGTGCTCCGGTTTTCTCCCACAGTCCAAAGATGTGCAGGTTACATGGATGTGCCATGCTAAATTGCCCCTTAGTGCCCAAGAATGTGAAGGGTGGTGGGGTTACGGGGCTGGAGCGCGGAGTAGGGTGCGCTTTTGGAAGGTTGGTGCAGACGCGATTGTGCGAATGGCCTCCTTTTACACTGTAGAGAGTCTATGGAATTTACTGATATATTGCTGGATTATTAGTTGACTTCTCGTTCTTCTTGGGCTGTTAAAGGTTTTAGTGATCTACAGAGAGAGAGGCATCCAGCTGCTTTTGCAGTCCTGTGGCTTATATCTACTGCTCAACAGGACCAGGGAGGGAAATCTAGGGCCCTGGTGCTTCTCCTGTTTCTGGACACCATATATTCTCCACCTCTTTAACCCTCCCGCTCACATCCATTGGGTACCCAGAATTGGGAACCATAGAGTAGAATCAAGTTATTTTATATAGGTTTAGCAAAGCTTCTTGGCTTTTGTACCCAATGCCTTTATTTATGAAGCTCACTTTTCAATATGATACATTTTACAACCACCGCTTTGTCAGATAATTGTGCACAACCAGGTTAGTCATATTAGGCAACCAGCTACGCATCTCTGTATCTGGCTCCATGCAATATCAGGACAGCAACATCCAAAGACCTGAACCTCAAGAGCACCGCAAACAACATTCTAGAATGTCTAGAACTAACAGTGACAGATTCCATTGCCGCTTGACTCCTGGTTTCACTTCCAAACTTTATAATGTCAAAACCTTCCAGTAAATTAGCACCAGTTTATCTGCAATAATGTGCTATTTCAAACCATGCAAATAAAAGGGCTTTGTTAACTGAAAAGTAACATTTTGCATTGAATGATAAATATATTCCCATTTAAAATTGAAACTAACCACAGTTAAAGATGCCCAACATGGAGCATATAGGCCGGGATTCTCCGACCCCGCGCCAAGTCGGAGAATCCCCGGGAAGACATGAGAATTGCGCCACGCCGGATTGCCGATTCTCCGGCGCTGATTTCGGGCGCCCGTAGGATCGCCGCCGCGCCAGTCGGGGGCCGTTGAAAGCGGCTCCCCCCGCCGATTATCCGGGCCTCGACGGCTAAGTGCCCGCCGAGTTCGGCCGAGTCCCGCCGGCATGGATTACTCAGGTCCCACACGGCGGGATGTCTGCGAGAGCCGTCCTGGAGGGGAGGGGGGGGCGGGGGGATCCGACCCCGGTTGGGGCCTCCACGGTGGCCTTGCCCGAGATCGGGGCTTGCCGATCGGCGGGCGGGCTGGATCCATGGGGGCCTAGGTTCCTCCGCACCAGTCCCCTGTAGGGCTCCGCCATATTGCCTGGGTGCCGGCACGGAGACAGGAACCCATGCACATGTGCGGAATCATGCCGGCCGTGGCGCGCAGGTGCAAAATCGCGCCGTCCGTGCCGGCTGGAGCTGCGGAGACCACTCCGGCGCTGACCTAGCCCCCTAGGAAGGGAGCAAACCGAACAATTGAGGACCGTTGACGCTTTTCACACCGGCGTCAGAACTTGGCCGCGGCCCGGCCATGATATGAGAGCAAAGTACTGCAGTTACTGGAAATCTGAAATACACACTGAAAATGCTGGAAATACTCAACAAGCCAGATAGCCTGAGATCTGGATTAGTTCAACATTGAACATGATTTTTTTTTAAGTTAAAGTATGAAGAAAATGCAAAAACATTTCTGGGCAAATAAAAAGCAATTTTAAAAGCAAATAAACTGGTAATTAAATAAATGAGCAATTAATAAAAATCACCTATAAAATGTGCCAAATAGTAGAGCTAATAAACAAAACTTTTTGTTTTGCTTTTTTGCTTATGCAGCAGAGTTAGTGAGAGACAAAATAGGCCTGGTCATCAGGGAACAGGAGGGAGACCGGGGCTGAGGTAAATAGTCAGGTTTATCAAACACTGTGGTAATTTGTGGTGATTGTCCCTTTAAGGGCAACACAGCAGAGTAAGGGTCATCTGGCGTGGGGATCCAATTGGGACTGAGAGTGGGTTATCACTGCATGATATGGAGTCTTCTCTCAGATAGGAGAGATGTGAAGAGCTAAAGTGCAACCGTGCGGCTGCAGTCGGCAGTTATACAATTCTTCTCCTTTTGTGTTTCTAATGAAGCCTGTGAAAGTGCATCTTTACATCTGACAACAAGGATAAAATTATCCTGACACTGCGTCTGGCCCAACACCTGTGAGGATCCTGTTTTAATCAAAGTCCTGAGCAGAATGATTCTCTTTCGGCAAAGAGACTCATTTGAGATATTGCCACACCATGAATAATGTAGAATCAGAAAAATAGACAGATACAAGATGCTCTGTGCATTAAAGAAACTGAAAGACAGACACAGAAAAACAACCTGTAACATTGGCCAGCAGAATCAAAAGTTTTTTAGAGAAAGCATACAGAGTAAAAAATCAAGTGAAGATGGACATGCAAAGCTGGAAGCTAAAAGTGTTGTTGCTTCACATTGAAAAAGAAGGAATTTGGATAAAAGGCAAATGATTGCACCAGTTTAAAAGTTAAAAAGCTTAAAAACAAACAGCTGAAGCAGTGCTGCAGCTTTAAGAGTTAAAGAAAGAAACAGCACAGCTCGAGTCACTCTGGGCGGGATTCTGTTATCCTGAGGCTAAGCGTGGACGCGGTCAGAAACGCCGTTGCATTTCTCGACGGCGTCAACACGGCCTCAGGATCAGCAATTCTGGGGCGGGATTCTCTCAGCCCGGGCCTGGTCCGGAGAATCCCCATGACTGGTGCGAATCGCACCACACCGCCGTGACGCTGGCATGTGATTCTCCACAGAGCAGAGCTCTCGTCATGGTCCTCCTCCTCCGCCTGTCGGGTGGGTGGCCCTCCAGCCTGAGCGGCTGGCACCTGACCTAATGCAGAAGCCTTGGTCACCTCCCAGTCACGCCCCTGCGCCAGCTCCCACAGGGCTTCATGCAGGGCAGCGGCCCCTGCCAGCGGCCAACAACGCTGGAAGATGCCCAACATTATGATCTGCAGGGGGTGGAGGTGGGCAAAGTTTCAGCATTGGGCATACCCCCCTCCACAACCAGATGCCTTGGGCTACATGGTCGACCTGGTTTGCAGCGCGCGCCCCAGCCACGCCGACCCCACCCACACCTCCCCCGCGGTGCCCAGACACCTGTCGCCTGTCCCTCCTGCTAGAGCCACCATCTGATGGCACTGCCCTCACCGCTGGCTGGGTGGGTGGGTGGGAGGGTCCCCTGGCAGCTCCGGCACACATCCGGATGGCTGGGCGCCTGGGCTGAGCCAGCGACTGGGGTGGGTGCCCACCTGAGTAGCCGCTGTCATGGCATCCATGGCGTTGGCTCCGCCCTGTCATGGCGGGCCATGCCCACTGCCACGGCTGTCTGCCCCATCTCTGCTGGCACCAACCTCCTGACCCTGGGGAGGGCCTCCTCCCACCCCCCCTCCCCAGCCACGACCGTGCCATCTCGCCATCCTGGGGTCCCCCCACGCTGACCCCTACCTCCTCCGGCCGCAGCTTCAGCCAGGGCTTCAAGGGGGCGGGATGTGGCGATTTGTAGTGATTGTCCCTTTGAGGGCAACACAGCAGAGTAAGGGTAACCTGGCTTGGGGGACCAATTGGGACTCAGAATTGGGACTCAGTGTGGGGAATTACCCCAGGGGGTGGTGTCCTCTCTTAGACAGAAGGCACGTAGGCTGGTATTCTCCCTCCATTTATGCCGACGGGATTGTTCAGTCCCGCTGCAGTGAATGGAGTTTTGGCTGAGTGCCAAATTCCCCGTTCCTATTGGCAGCAGTGGCAGGACGAACTCAGATCGGACAATCCTTGGCATAGGGAACTGACTGTAGCTATCATAGACTAATAGAATCATAGAATTTACAGTGCAGATCAGCCTGCTGTGGTACAATTCTTGGCCGAGATTCTCCCCTACCCGGCGGAGAGTCCCGGCGTGATGGAGTGGCGTGAACCACTCCGGCGTCGGGCCGCCCCAAAGGTGCAGAAGTCTCCGCACCTTTAGCGGCCAAGCCCTAACATTGAGGGGCCAAGCCCTAACGTTGAGGGGCTAGGCCTGCGTCGGAGTGATTGGCGTTCCGCCGGCTGGCGTGGAAGGTCTTTGGCACCACGGCAGCCGAGGCCGAAGGAACTTCGCTGGCCGGCGGAAGTCAGAACATGCACCGGAGCGTCAGCGGCTGCTGACATCATCCCCGCGCATGCGCCGGGGTGGGGGTCACTTCCACCTCTGCCATGGTGAAGACTATGGAGAAGGCGGAAAGAAAAGAGTGCTCCCATGGCACAGGCCCGCACGCCGATCGGTGGGCCCCGATCACGGGCCAGGCCACCATGGGGGCACCCCCAGGGCCAGATTGCCCCGCGCCCCCCCCAGGACCCCGGAGCCCGCCCACTCCCACCGGTAAGGTAGGTGGTTGATCCACACCAGCGGGATAAGCATGACAGCAGCGGGACTTCGGCCCATCGCGGGCCGGAGAATCGCCGGGGGGAGGTGCACGCTGACTGGTGCGGAGTGAATCCCGCCCCCGCCGAATCTCCGGTGCCGGAGAATTCGGGACACGGCGGGGGCAGAATTGACGCTGGCCCCCGGCGATTCTCCGACCCAGCGGTGGGTCGGAGAATTCCGCCCCTTCTCATTTATAAATCCTTTTGTGTTTCCAATTAAGTCTGCGAAAGTGCTTCATTGCAAACACCAACCTTACATTTGCCTCTGGTGGTGCACTCTCTGAGCTGGCTTTGACAGAATCCATACACAAGTGGGGGTCAGGGGCTCAGGGTGCATGCACGTGCCTGCATTGCCACACTAAGCAACCTCTCTGTGTGTGTGTGTGTGTGTACCTGCCGTACTCCCAATCCCAGCTTCTCTCTCTGTCAAACATACACTCACTCATTCACACATGCACATACCCACTCTCGCATTTACTCACTCATCCACCCTCACACTCACTCACTTTCTCAACCACTCTCCCACTCTTTTATCAACACAAAGTCTGCTGTAATATAAACATTCAAATGTATATTGGAGCCTAAGTGCTGTGATACTTCATGTAACTAAACGCATTGAGTCACCAGTATTTCCTGAACAGTGCCTTAACAGTTCCAGTCAGGGTACACCCTTATCCATGGTATTGAGCAGACCTGTAGTGTACATGCATTTAAACAGATGAGCCTTACAGTGGATGCCACGCGTGTTTTTTTCTTACATATTGGCAGGAAGGTGATCACTTTCAACCAGTTTATTTACTTAAATGTTTTACTGAGGTGTCCTCTAATATTGAGAACAAAGTACAAATACAGGTATAAATTCAAATACTCTTTATTCAACACAATTACCTGTATATTACCCATAAAATATTCTTTGGAGGTACCGAAGATTAGTTTATACTACTCGTAAAGATGGCTTGATTGGACTGTGGGTCCAATCCGTGTGTCCCTCTGGTCCATCGTTATGAAGGTGGTTCTCTCATGCTGTTTCTTCCTTCTATCACTGGTCAGTCATTTTGATTGCCTCTGCTTGGAGTTTGCTCCTGATGTGCCTCGGGTGCCTGTTTTTATTCCCCTCCCTTCGCACCCTTTTGCTATTCCCTTCGGCTTTCTGCCTCCAGAGGGGTCTCAGCACCCAATTGTCTGGTTGACAACCATTTGACAGGATACCTGAGCCCACCCCAGGTATCCCGGGCGGGATTCTCTGACACCGCGCCGGGCCGGAGAATCGCCGGGGGGGCGCGTGAATCGCGATTCTCCGCAATTCCCCCCCGCGATTCTCCGGCCGGATGGGCCGAGCAGCCGTTAAAAAAAAATGATTCCCACCCGCGCCATTCTAACCTGCTCTGAGCCAGCGGGACCTTGGCATTGAAGGGTCGGATGGCGGCCTGTGGAGGGGGGAGGGGGGGTCCGACCCCAGGGGGGCCCTCCGAAGTGGCCTGGCCCGCAATCGGGACCCATTGCTCGGTGGGCCAGCCTCTCTGTATCCCGGCTTCCTTTCTTCCGCGCCGGCGTCTGTACTACTGCGCCATGTTGGGTCGGGGCCGACGCAGACAAGGGAGACACCGCACATCCCATGGCCAGATCAGCAGCTGGAGCGGCGTGAACCGCTCCAGCACCCTGCTGGCCCCCTATAGTTTCTGACGGCGTCAACACTTAGCCTCAGGATCGGAGAATCCCGCCACCCCCCCCCCCCCCCCCCCCCCCCGCCCTCTGGTGGTGTGGGTTGCACATAACCTGTTCCCATATAAGGTAACAGCAGAAACTCAGGGTGCCCAAGAGTCTGGCCCGATCTGGGTTTCTGTCCTGTGAATATCAATAGGGTGCGATGATCTCCAGACGGGTGATTGACGGGGCCCAGAAATGTTCTTGCAGCTTACTTGTTGTCTGTGTATTTGACTTTGCTCAAGTCTGAATTCCAACAGCCCGCCTAAGGTTTGACTGCAGTATGATTTTAAGATGCCCAATTCTTAAATTTAGGATATCCAATTTAATTGGTCCTTAAGCTAGGGCCTAGTAGGTCACCACACTCTCTTGCGCCTTGCCCGCCACCACCTTCTCAATAACAATTAGTGGTGGGCAATAAATACTGGCCTAACCAGCAATGCCCACATCCCATGAAAGAAGAGTATTGGTTATGCACAGTAAGTGGATCAAGTGGATCAGGCAGAAAGATAGCGTCATTTCAGATGTGCACCTTCATCAGAACTGTTCAAAGGTTGCATGCAAAAACCAAATTTATGTTTTCTCTTTTCAATATTAATTTATCTGTTGTGGGTCTCCAATGTTTCTTGTTGCTGTACATGGATTAATACAAACTGATAGTCAGACCTGAGGATAAGTGAGGGTAATATTTATTCCAATTACCCTGGACCATTTTGTTCCCTGTACTTGATGAAAATATAATGCTTGCAAGTGCCCTGATTGCTTAGTGGGTCAATGTACAATGTGGTGTGACATTAAATCAAACAGCGTAAGAGATTCATAAGTTTAACTCCTGCTCTTTGTTAAGATACTTGGTCCCAGCTGAAAATGCACTGAATGAAAGTGATGAGGTAGTTATAATGTATGCCTGATCCAGGATACTGGAGAACGGTCCAAAGTTGGCTTCAGGCCTCATCTATGGAATGCAGACAATCTCCAAGCACCCATATTTCCTCCACAGACAGCTCATCTTGTCCAGTAATGATTTTAAGGCCAACGAGCCTCACTGGTGGAGAGGGACGAGTGCAGGATAAAAAGCCAATCCCAGTTGGAAGTGTCTTTCATCAGTGCACGGTATCCATCTAACAGAAGAACCCCTGCTCTTTCTGCCTCTAGAGGGTGGTGTGTTACATTTTTTAAATATCAAAACCTATCTTTTGTTAGTGGTTGCTGCTTTGGTCGGAGCAAGATTTAAAAAAATTAATTCATGGGATGCAAGCAACGCCAAAGTTTATTGCCCAAACGTAATTGCCCTTGACATGGTGGTGGTGGGCTGCCTTCTTGAACTGCTGCAGTCCATGTGATGTAGGTACACCCACAATGCTGTTAGGGATGGAGCTCCAGGAGTTTGACCCAGCGACAGTGAAGGAACTACTCAAATACCCTGAGGCAAATACACCTGCTCTGCGCAATTCTGTGAGAGAAGCAGGTATTCAGTTCCTAATTCACACATGAGACCTGTTTTAGGTGGCCATCAACTAAACTAGGGCAAAACCCAACTTTGCATATGGGATTTTAGAGGCATTTGTGGGGCGCCTGATATTGGTTCCCAAAACTGTCCTCATGAAATTCTAAAATAGGCAAAATGAGGTTGAACTTCAACCCTTATATTGGATCTTGGCCAAAAAATTGAAATCTCAGTCGGAAGCTCTGTGGCTACTGTTGGAATGTACAGGCTTGAGGTGGGAATCAGGGTTGCAGGAACCTAAGCAGGTGATGATTTATCTGGACCTCCAAATGTGAGACCCACATAATTCTAACCACGTCCAACTGGAAGCCGGAGACGAATCGCAACATCAGCAGGCAGAAAGGAGAAATGAAGCAGGAGCCAGGCACCAGTAAGGATCTGGGGGAGCAGGCCTGAGTTTAGAGGCCACAGGTTCCTTGCAACACCCCAAGAAACAATTCCGCTCCTCATAATCCACAATGAATCCTCACAGAATTGAATTCTTAAAATAACTCCCATGTCCTCTTCTGAACACTCTCGTCCCCCCTGAGGTTTCAATGGCGATTTTGGTTCTTTCCAAAGTCACAATCGTGTTGTGGTACCAAAGGTATTTTCGGGAAACATCTTCAGCATGCTGGTCGCCCGGGGTGGCGGGGGGAGGTTGGTTAGAGAGGGTGGGGTGCAGTTTAATGTAAGGAATGAGGTAGAGAGAATTTATCGGTGATTTTCTGATATGTTTTTCCAGCAGGTCAGTTACAGCGGAAGGATACAGCATCGATACAATCATCCCTTAAACTGATTAAAAATGAAGAGGCTTTGTATACATCAAATAAATGATCATTTGCCTATACTTGCAGTGCATGAATTGCTTTAATCAAGGTAATCCAGATGAATTATTTCAATACATTGATTTGTTCCTTATAAGCCTGTAAATTGAACTTAAATTGCAGAAACTTTACATAGGTTCAGCTTTCAGTGTTAATTCTCTATTATATGCATCTATGGTTTTTTTAAATAATGAGGTACCTGTGAATAAGATGTGATTTAATTTCTTTTCTGTACATGATTCTGTTCAGTTGACTCAACGGTTTACTTCCCAAGTGTGTTGCTGAGGATAAGAAAATAAATGGACTCATGTAATGATGATATCTCACGCATAGCATAACACACTACCAGTAATGGATTCTGAGGGCGCAAGTGTGATGTATGTAATAAGTCAGGTGCAAAAGGCTTGTACGTATATCACAGATCAGACCTCAAGATCCCGCTTGTGGCTATTTTGAGGAGTTGACAAGAACAGTAGAAATACAATTTTGAAAGCGGGAAGAGACCAAAGAAGGAAAAGAGAGATAATATTGACCACAGGCTGCAGAGAAAAGTGCGAACCAGAGCCAGGAAGACAGTGAAAAAATAGAACAGATGAAAACGAAAAGGATGATGGCAAGAAGTCAGTGGTGAAAAGAGTTCAGGCAACATCGAAAGACATAACTGGGAGGACAGTGCAAAAAGGAAAAGAACAAGAAATAGTGAAGTGCCTGCAGTCTAGGTCTGCAAATGTGGAGAAGATTATAGGAGAGGTAGTGAGACTGACAGGTAGGGGAGGAAAGATAGGGCAGGATAACCGTGAGTGTAGGGACAGGTGAAAAAAAAGAGAAATGGAATATGTTTCATTTAATTCAACCTTTAGATGACATTTAACACCTTTAACTACTTTGATGTCGTTTCCTGACGTGAAACGATCACTGAATTGAATGGTGTGAGGCGACAGTTTGGAAGTCTGTCTGCAGCTTGTTCAATACTTAATTGAAATTTCAGATGTCAGTGTCAGCTTGGCTCAGTTGGCAACATTCTCACCTCTGCATCAGAAAATTGTGGGTTTAAGCCCCCTACAGACTTCAGCACATCATCCAGGCTGCTGCCACCACCGTACCGTGCTGAGAGCGGTACCATTTCCCAAATGAAACATTAAACTGAGAAAAGTCTCAGGCGATCCCAAACAGCCCTTCAAAGGAAAGCAGGGGCTTCTCTTGATGCCCTCGACACATTTTCCCCATCAACCAAGCAGATTATCTGCTCATTCATTCATTCAGGGTGGCACGGTGGCACAGTGGCTAGCACTGCTGCCTCACAAAGCCCGGGACCCGGGTTCAATTCCGACCTTGGGTGACTGTCTGTGTGGAGTTTGCATGTTCTCCCCATGTCCACGTGGGTTACCTTCGGGTGCTCCGGTTTCGTCCCACAGCCCAAAGATGTGCAGATCAGGTGGTTTGGCCATGCTAAATTGCCCCTTAACATCCAAAGATGTGTAGATTAGGTTGTGGGGACGGGGCGTGGAGTTGGCCTAGGTTAGGGTGCTCTTTTGGTGGGTCGCTACTGACTCGATGGACCTAATGGCCTCCTTCTGCACTGTAGGTATTCTATGAATCTATGTGATATCCATGTCACCTCTTTGTGTGCAAGTGGACTGCTATGTCTTGTTGCATGATAATAGGGACTACACTACAAAAGTGCTTTGAGATCCAGGGACCCCAGGATATGAAAAAATGAAAAAAATGAAAATCGCTTATTGTCACGAGTAGGCTTCAAAGAAGTTACTGTGAAAAGCCCCTAGTCGCCACATTCCGGCGCCTGTCCGGGGAGGCTGGTACTGGAATCGAACTGTGCTGCTGGCCTGCTTGGTCTGCTTTAAAAGCCAGCGATTTAGCCCAGTGAGCTAAACCAGCCCCTATATAAATCCAATCTCTTCCATTTTGGAATTCCAGATGTTTTTATGTTTTGAAAATTAAACTTCGATTTCACTTCCTGTTCATCTATGTTGCTTACAGTTGGACACATCTTCGAGTTTGTTATTTTGTCGTTTTTTTTTCACCATCTTAACGTGAATTCCTTCTTAAAATCCTAATTTACAATGGAAACCATTGGACTGCAGCCACGAGTTGCAGATTTTTCTTCATTCTAGTGCTCTGGCACTTTGAGGCCACTTGTGGTGTGTGCATAAAACACTGCACTGAACTGAGGGAAGGTGAGAAAAATTCTTAAAAAGAAAATACTGTAGAATGACTTTAAAATATTCTCTACATTTAATTTAAAAAAGTACTGAGGGGTGAATAGATTTATTAATTTTGTTGGGATGTAACCTAATCTGGTAATGGAGGCAGGCACAATTTTGGGCGGGATTCTCCCCTAACCTGCGGGGCGGGCTGTTCCGGCGCCGAGGAGTGGCGTGAACCACTCCGGCGTTGAGCCACCCGGAAGGTACGGAATCCTCTGCACCTTCAGGGGCTAGACTGGCAGCAGCGGGCTTGGCGCCGCGCCAACCGACACGGAGAGGCCTGGTGCTGTGCCAACTGGCGCCGAAGGGCCTCGCCGGCCGGTGCAAGTTGGCGCATGTGTGGGAGCGCCAGCATGTTCTGGCGTCATCCCAGCGCATGTACAGGGGGGGTTCTTCTCCGCACCGGCCGTGGCTGACCGTTACAGCGGCTGGCACGGAGGGAAATAATTCCCCACGGCACAGGTCTGCCCGCAGATTGGTGGGCCCGATCGCGGGCCAGGCCAGAGCACCCCCCCCCCTCCCCCCACCCCCCCCCCCCGCGGCGGGGCAGGATTCACGTCGTCATCCGCTGATTCTCCAGCCCGGCGGGGGGTCGGAGTATCCCGCCCTTTATCTTTCAGAAAGCATTTAGACAGTTATACGGGAAAGATCAGTATAGAGGGATATGGGCCAAATGCGGGCCATTGGGACTTGCTTAGTGGTAAAAACTGGGCAGCATGGACAAGTTGGGCCGAAGGGCCTGTTTCCATGCTGTAAACCTCCATGACTCCAAGAAACAAATTGCCGCTGCCTCTTCACCCTGGCAGTGCCTGTAGCTAGACCAAACCAGGTGATTTAATCACAGATCATAGATCATAGAATTTACAGTGCAGGAGGCCATTCGGCCCATCGAGTCTGCACCAGCCCTTAACCCCACTTAAGCCCACACCTCTACCCTATTTCCTTAACCCAGTATCCCCACCTAACCTTTTTGGACACTAAGGGAAATTTATCATGTCCAATCCACCTAACCTGCACATCTTTGGACTGTGGGAGGAAACCGGAGCACCCGGAGAAAACCCACGCAGAAACGGGGAGAAAGTGCACATGCCACACAGACAGTGGCTAAAGCTGGGAATCGAACCTGGGGCTCTGGAACTGTGAAGCAACCATGCTAACCACTGTGATACTGTGCCGCCCAATGGTTGGTCTTCTGCACAATGTAGGTTTCAGGGATCCCATTATTCATCATTGAAAGAGACCGTCCCGGCTCCGGGTCACTGTCTGTGGGGAGTTTCCACATTCTCCCTGTTTCTGCGTGGGTTTCACCCTCACAACCCAAAGATGTGCAGGGTAGGTGGATTGGCCACACTAAAATTGCCCCTTAATTGGGAAAAAATAATTAGGTACTCTAAATTTGTTTTAAAAATCATTGAAGGAGACCACTTAGGCCCACTGAACAATAGCTTATCCAGAGTTCCAATCTCCACTTGTCAAGGCTGCCTTGAGCAGGGTTTGCACCCCTAATCATTACACCCCACATCAGGGGCGAAATTCAATCGCCTGGGGCCGCCGTAAATCTGGCCCCCGCCGTGGCAGAGATTCTCCGCCACCCGGGAAGTGGCGGCGGCAGGAATCTCGCCATTCCAATCGGTGAGGCCCCTGCGGTGATTCTCCGGCCCGGATGGGCCGAAGTCCCGCCGCTGGGAGGCCTCTCCCGCCGCCGAGGTTTGAACCACCTCTGTAACGGCGGGATCAGCGGCCCGAGCGGGCCCCCGGGGTCCTGGTGGGGGTGGGGGAGCGATCGGACCCAGGGGGGGTGCCCCCACGGTGGCCTGGCCCGTGATCGGGGCCCCCCGCTCAGACTCCGGGCCAGTGCCCTGGGTGCACTATTTCTCTTCCGCGGCCGCCACGGCCTCCGCCATGGCGGAAGCGGAAGAGAAACCCACATTGCGCATGCGCCAGTGGTGACATCAGCGGCCGCTGGCCACTGACGTCACCGCCGGCGCATTTTACCGACCGGCGAAAGCCCTACGGCCAACCCCGCTGCTGGGGACGCCGGTTTTTTGCGCCAGTCTTCTGGTGCCAACGGCTCCGGCGCGGGGCTGGCCCCCAAAGGTGGGGAGAATTCCCCATCTTTGGGGATGCCCGACCCCTGAGTGGTTGGCGCCATTCCCCTATGCCGGGACCCTCCGTCACGCCGGTTAGGGGAGAATGCCGCCCCTGTGCCTATACTTCCTCTGGAAACTAAGGAAATTCGGCATGTCCATATTGACTCTTACCAATTTTTACAGATATTCCATAGAAAGCATCCTATCTGGTTGCATCACAGCCTGGCATGGCAACTGCTCGGCCCAAGACCGCAAGAAACTTCAGAGAGTCATGAACACAGCGTCGTCCATCACATAAAACCGCCTCCCATCCACTGATTCTGTCTACAACTCCCGCTGCCTTGGGAAAGTGGGCAGCATAATCAAAGACCCCTCCTACCCAGGTTATTCTTTCTTCCAACTTCCTTTATTGGACAGGAGATACAAAAGTCTGAGTACACGCACTAACAGATTCAAAAACAGCTTGTTCCGCGCTGTTACCAGACTCCTGAATGACCCTGCTTTGGACTGAGCTGATCTCTTCACACATCTACTCTACTGAGTAGTACTATGCCCCGCATGCTTCACCTGACGCCTGTGTCTATGTATTTACATTGTATGTCTTATGTTTTTTCATGTATGGAACGATCCGTCTGGACCGGTACAATATACCCAAATTTAATCCAATATGCCACAACTTTTCACAGCATGGCCTATTTATCAGAATTACAGGATGTTGATATCAAGTCAATATTTGATAGCTCATGACGATTCCAGCAAACTCTGGAAATTCAATGTACTCCTTGCCATGTTGACTCTGATTGAGAATACTCACCACCAAATCAAAGCCTCACTCCCACAGATTTCTAACATAAAACATTGTAATTGTAACTACCAGAAGAAGTTTGCACGTAACATTTACATTTTTCATCAGAAATCTACTCAAGTTTTAAATCATATATCAATATGTGATCATATATCAATAACCTTTTTACTTTCCATACTTCTCAGTGAAAAAAAAAACTATTCCTCAGTCATCACTTTCCTGAATAATCCTGATATTCCTGCTTGTAGCATTTCACTAGGAATTTCCCAATCAGGACACAGGTTGTAGTCAGCAATTTGGAGAAGACATTGTATCTCCAGTGGCTCTCAACTATATATTAGGACATCATCCTGAGTTTGGGTCAACGTTCATTGAGAGGGATGATTGACATTTGAAAGAAAGGTTATCGTTGCAAAGAAAAAAAAGAGCAACCTCTTTCCTGACAACATCAGAAAAATGCTGTACGGTGTTACTCTGTCCACTTTTAAAAATGATTTCTACAATTGAATTTGTCAGAGCTGAACTGAGGACATGTAAAATGTGGATAATGACAGACAGGTGATTTCAGATACAATAACTTCCTCCAGCAAAAGGTTAATAAATCATAGGTGTCCCCCTCAAATAATGAACAAGGTGGTCTGCTGATGGTTCAGACTGAGGTCTGATTGCCTGCTAAACCTACAATGTCATTATGTCGTTATTGTTGTTGATTGATGATGCTGTATGTGTTATGTATATGACTGTGTGGCACAGACAGACATTTTCTCAATTACTGACCATCATCTGATGGAACTGGACAAGTACTGCCATTATTTCAGTATCACACCAGCACAAAGACTCTGTGTATAGAATCCCTACCATGCTGAAGGAGGCCATTCACGCATCAACTCTGCACCCACCCTCTGAAAGTGCACCCTACGTAGGCCCATCCCCCCTGCAATCCTATAACCCCCACCTAACCTTTGCAATTTAGCATGGTCAATCAACCAGTATGAAGGTTTTTAAAAACTTGCCATTGTATTTAGTCTATAACACAATTATATTTATTTCACTCAGTGATTAGGTTATAAAAGTATAGCTTTTTGATAGGACATCATTTTTAAAATAATGCTTACTATGCATATTAATACTGTGTATATTGAGCAAATTTGGCTGTGCAATAAGTGAATTTGATATATAAACAGGCTAACATTTCAATTTATAATGTGTTTTAATACCTCTGTAATTTAGTACTCAACATACCCTACAATTTACATTCTGTAAATGTTCACATTCCATATTACAGCATCAGAAGCATTGACCATTGATTCATAGAACTCCTACAGTGCAGAAGGAGGCCATTCATCCCATTGAATCTGCATTGACAGTCTGAAAGAGCACCCTACCTATGCCCGGTTCCCCCCACCCTATCCCCGTAACCCCACCTAACATGCACATCTTTGGACTGCGGGAGGAAACCAGAGCACCCAAAGGAAACCCACACAGATGCAGGAGAACATCCAAAGTCCACGCAGATAGTCTCCCAATGTTGGAATTGAACCTGGGTCCCTAGCGAATGAGGCAGCAGTGCTAACCACTGTGCCATCATGTTGCCCAGTTGCCAGTTGAAACAACTTTGAGTTAACTCATTCTGACTTTGACGTACGCTTGACATTCAATACACTTTTTGTCAACCCGAAAAATGTTTTGTCATGGCTTTTGGCAGAAGAGAAATATTTTCGTTTACGCAATTAGAAAAGGTCTAAAGCACCTTGCTGTAACAAAATTAGTATCAAAGCATTTCTTTAATACCACTCTAATGTTTGTATCATTAACAGATATCCTAACCCTTCAGTAAATGCCTTATTCAAAGATGTACAAAGATGGAAAACAAAAATTCAGGCAGAATTAAATGATCAAATACATCTGAATTTATATCAGTGTCTTATGAGGTCTGGCACACACCGTAGCATTCTGAATTGCCAAACAAATAGTGGCACATCCACTGATTCCACATTTCTGAGCCAGGATATCAACACAGCCTAGCTTGCTAAGGAGTTTAGAATGAAACATTGACAATATTATGATTAAAAAAAGAGAAGATTTTGTTTTGAGTTTCAGAATAAGCTGAATTTATTTATTCATTCTCAGGAAGTGAGCACTGCTGACATTTGGTCAGCATTTATTGCCCATCCCTAATTGCCCTGAGGTGCTGGTGATGGTGGAACATCTTCTGAAACAACCAAGTGGTTTGATAGTCCACTTCAGAAGGAAGTTAAGAGTCATCAACATTGCACTCAGGCATAGACCGAACTGGCCAAGGTGGCCATTAACAGGCCCAGGCAGCGAGCCATGGAAGGAGTTGTTAGACCTGACTGCTGGACCCTTTTTTGCAACTAGGTTCATTCCTGGGTGCCCTCTAGAGAGGGAGCACGTAGTGTCCATCGGCACCCTTGAGGCCTTCTGCAACTGATGTATGTGGTGGGGTCTAGAGTGCATCGTTAGACCTGGAAACACCCTTTTAATTGAATTGATTCAGTTTCCTTCGCACATTTGTTTTTTTTCCCTGCAGTGCCCCTTTAAGGGGCTTTTAATTAGCCTATGTGTTGATGGGATTTAAAAGATATATAAACCAAACAGGTAAGGACAGTAGACTTCCCTCCATAAGCAATATTATTGAACCATTGTTTAGAACAATCCAACAACCTCACAGTCACTTGGTGGCATGGTAGCTCAGTGGTTAGCACTGTTGTTTCACAATTCGATTCTCTGCTTGGGTCACTGTCTGTGCAGAGTCTGCACTTTTTCCCTGTGTCTACGGGGATTTTCTTCCGGTGCTCCGCTTTCCTCCCACAGTCCAAAGATGTGCAGGTTAGGTGGATTGGTCACGCTAAATTGCTCTGTAGCATCCAAAAAGTTAGGTGGGGTCGGTGGGTTATGGGGATAGGGTGGAGGTGTGGGCTTAGGTAGAGTGCTCTTTCAGGGGCCGGTGTAGATTCGATGGAACAAAAGGCCTTCTTCACTTTAAATTCTATGAAACTCACAGTCACTTTTACCAGTGCTGGTTTACGCTTTCAGAGTTTTGGAAAACGTGAATTCAAATGATGAAACTGGCATGATGGAATTTGAACTTTCTCCAAAAATGGGGCTATGTCCCCTCGGCAGCGTAAAAATGTTCGCTGGCAACGGGATTCTCTGTTACTGCCATCGTCAATGGGATTTTGCATTGAAGCCTCCCCACGCCACGGGCGGGGTGCGCTGCCGGTGGGATCAGAGAATCCCGCTGCCAGCAAATGGTTAGAGAATTCGACTGACGTTTGATGGTGTATCTGACCAGGATCCAGTGGGTCCTTAAAAAAAAAACTTCAAACTCAGCTTCATCGGCCCACAGATGAGCCATGGAAGACACAGATTCCGGGTTATGTTACATAAGTAAATAAAAGGTAACATGAATGCTTTCTGTCTTCACATCCAATGTGATTTTCAAAGGAATTAATCGATTTTGACAATGACCATTTCCCATTAATCATTCATGTTAATAGTGATCAACTGCTCAATTTCAGCTAAGAGCATTGTAATGTGAACACCTCTGGATTTGTGCTCTATTTATTGCCAAAGTGAACTGCTTTTAATGGGGCAGCAGATTCTAATTGCACCGGTTTGTTAAGACTACTTAAGTTATTATTAGGAGCCCTTTTCTAATATAAAAACGTTGCATATTAGTATTAATTGTTTAAAGACTCCAATTCCAAAAAGAGCGTGATCTCAATCTCGAAAAGGTGGCATTCCCAGTTGCTCCACCTAACACTGTTAATTGTGTACTCTTAGCCCTCTTACTAGGCTAATTTAGATATAGATTGAATAGAAGCAGCTCTGTCCTCTAATTTTCCAGCAATCAAGGTTCCAATTTTACTCTGTTTTCTCAGCAGGCATTAATGAATCTGAAACTAATATCCATTGTTTGATTAAGAAGACCTACCTTGCCATTTACTTAACCTTTTGTCTTATGTACAAGCCTGAATCAGACCAAATCCTACTCGTAATTAATATCCTTTCTTTAGCTCACTACAGCTGTTTATTGAAAGCTTGCATACTATTCATCTCTGTTTAAAAAGGAAATCTGTGCATTGCATCAACAAGGGTTTCTGTTTTGTTGTGAAATATTTATTCAGCTTATTCCACATGATGCTTATAAAACATTATTTTATGTTTTAATTCTAGTGAAGCCACTTGAGTTTGTTCACATTTCCAGCTTCAATCTAGAACTGACAGGTGACTTTTATTTATTTATATTTGTTTCCTGATCAATGTATGGTAAATGTCTACATTTTCTCCATTGTCACAGTTGTAGGTGTTTATTTTAATTCGACCTGGGTTCTGTTGCACAATCTGCAAGTATACGATGCGTGGTGGGGGTGGGAATGAGCTATATGAACTGATGTGGGGATTGAGAAAAATAATTATAATAGCGCAAATTATATTTTCTAAAGACAGGCATGATAAGGTAACATACATATTTCAGTGCACATTGGTTATTCCAGTGAATTGGTCGACATCCTATATTAGAATTTCAAGGTCAGCAGGCACATACCAGACATTGTATTCACAGGTGTACAATCTCACAGGTATAGTCATACATATCAGTAACCTTATGTAGGTGTATGCAGAATTTTAATTTTAAGTTTGTGCAAGTTCTGTAATATTTATGAGGTTGAAAAATATTATTTGCTTCTGTGCAGGAATTGCTACAGAAGATAAATGATCCAAATCATCCAGTCTCCGGATCACCAAAAAGCGGGATGAATGATAAGATGCACATCAGGACGCACTTGGAGGTTCCTACAGCTGAGATACATAGAAATTGTCCTGGAAGTTTCAACTTTCCAAGGGATTTCCCTGGGAATATGTTCTGTGGTATCTACCTTAATAGTTTTCACAGTAACTTCACTGCAATGTAAGCCCACTTGTGACAATAAAGATTATTATTATATGTCAGACAAAGGCGCTTAACTCCTGGGTAACTACTGAACTGACACACCTCTTCACCACTCCCTTCTCGCTCACACTGATCTCTGACTACCCTGCTGACCTGACATGAGAGACCCCCCCCTCCCCCTGCCATGCCCAACTTCTCCCCCACCCCCCCAACCAGAGCAGACTACCTCATTATCCCCACAGCCAGCCGACTACACCCCGGCCCCCCAACCTGACCAAACTCCCTCATCTCCCTTCCCAACAGACTTGACTACCCTTCAAACTCGACCATCATCTCATGTACCTGCCAGCTCACAGATTCACCCACTTGCCACCGTATCACCTACCACCTCATCTTCTACCCTACTCGCTTATCACTCTGCCCACATGCCACCTCACCCACCTACCATCTCAATCCCCTACCCACTGACCCACCTCACGCTCTTACCCATTTACTTCAATCACCCAACTCACTTACCCATCCTACCACCCTATCCATTCACTCATTCATCCATTCATACATTCATGAACATTCAAAATGGATTGCTAAATCTGCCATACGGCAGCTAGTCCTGTAAAAAGGAGGCATGTCCTTGAGTCTGCTTTGCTGCGACAGACCTCTCCGAGGGACATTGCGTTCCACATTTCTGAGGAAGCACGGCTCAAAAGGCCTTGGAAGAAATGCGGAGTAGCGTCGAGGTGGGGGACTGCTCAAGGGGAGCAGCAATCCAATGATGGTTGCCGCTCCTTGGGAGAACTGGGCCGACATGACACTTGCATCAGATGTTTTCCAGAAACAAGGCTGTCTACTGGACCATACAATTCTCAATAAATCTTTCCTGTGTGAATCACTAACTATATCTAGAAATTGGCACCTTCTCTCTAGCACACATTTCTGTTCTACCCACTTCTGTTGAAGATTCGGTGGCCATAAATGAAAACTGCAATTGCTTTGCAAATATATTTGGTATTCGTACGACCAGTGTATTGTTGCTAATTGTTACTATTCTATCATATGAGCCCAACACATATGCTCATTCACGGAGTTGATGCATATAACCAGTATATATTGGGCGTGAATTTGCAAGCTTTATTCCGTGACCTTCTTAGTCTGTGATTGCAGAGTTCCTGCAAGCATAGTTGTAATTAAAATAGTGCTGTATTTGGGCTAAATGTCAAAATAAGTTTGTATTTCTTAACAGAAAGATAGAGTCTGGACAGTGCAGTTAGTCTCGTTATCAGCAATTGACCTTAATCGCACCAATTTGTTGTTCATTTTTACTATGAGCCACACTTAGAATTTATACAAATGCTGCGATATAGTCCCTTCAGGAAAAATAAATGGAAATTTGAAGCATTAGAGACAGCAAACAACATGGTGCCAGGGATCTGTGAACTATTACACTTTGCAAACCTTCCCTAGTCCAATTAATAGTAGCGTAATCCGACTAAGTTCTAGATTCCTAAATAATTTTCTTTTAAGATCCAAATTTTGATTTCAAACCCACCTCATGAAGTGGCCAATAAGCCAAAGCCAAATGTTTTCCTTTTGTGCTCTTCATTGTTGAACGTCATGCCAGAGTTACTTGTCTTTGAATTCTATTCATGCTTTCCCAACAGAAATTTTAAAAATGACAATTATGTTTATTGGGAACGTAATGACCGTTTCTAGTTGTTTTTGATTAATAAAAATTATCCAGTCAGGGTAGCGGTAAAGCCATGATTTCCTCACATTTCTGATAAATTGTTCTTATATTTTTCCCTATCCTAATTTTAGTATCAGACCTCAATGTAACATTTAGGCAGAGTGGCAATTTATGGGCTGGGAGAAGAGGAAAAGTCCATCCACATCTATGTCCACATATATGTCTGCTGGCTCCATTTTGTTCACGGTAGGTTCTCTGGGAAAACCCCTGCAGTTTATAATCCACAATGACACCAGGATGGGTTTACAGTCGATTTCTATAATGAATAGTTGATTTTGGTTTATAATGGGAAGTTTCAAATTATGATTTGTTTTTTTGTTCCTTCTTGGGATGTGAGCATTGCTGGCGGGGCCAACATTTATTGCCAATTCCTAATTTCCCTTGGGAAGTTAATGGCGAGCTCCCTTCTTGGACCACTGTAGGTACAATCACAATGCTGTTAGGGAGGGAGTTTCATGATTTTGATAGTGAAGAAATGGCAATATCATTCCAAATCTGCAATTTGTGCTTCCCGTATGTCTGCTTCCATTGTCCTTTTAGGTGGTGAAGTTTGTGGGTTTGGGAGGTGCTATTGAAGGAAGCTTGGTGAGCTCCTGAGCACATCTTTTAGATAGCATATGGGTAGCACTGTTCACAGCTCCAAGGATTCAGGTTCGATTCCAGGCTTGGGTCACTGTCTGTGTGGAGTCTGCATGTTCTCCCTGTGTCTGCGTGGGTTTCCTCCGGGTGCTCCAATTTCCTCCCACAAGACCCAAAAGATGTGCTGTTAGGAAATTTGGACATTCTGAATTCTCCCTCTGTGTACTGAAACAAGTACCAGCATGTGGCGACTAGGGGCTTTTCACAGTAACATCATTGCACTGTTAATATAAGCCTACTTGTGACAATAAAGATTATTATTATTATGTTGCCACGGTGCACCAGTGATGGAGGGAATAAACATTTAAAATGGTGGATTGTGTGCCAATCAAGCAGACTACTTTGTCTTGGATGGTGTGGAGCTTCTCAAGTATTGTTGGAGCTGCAATTATTCAAGTAAGTGGACAGTATTCCATCACACTCCTGACTTGTGCCTTGGAGAAGGTGGACAGGCTTCAGATAGTCAGGAGGTAGGTTATTCACCACAGAATTCCCAAACTTTGACCTGCTTTTGTGGCCACAATATTTATATGGCTGATCCAGTTCATTTTCTGGTCGCTGGTACCCCCCAAGATGTTATTGACCGTGAAATTTGCAGCATTGATGCCCTCTATGAAGTTTCTAATACTTTTCAAAGTGCAATTAGAGAGACTGGTAGCACTTTACTACTAGTTAATTACTGTTTGAGAAATGCTATGTGTTGGTTACATGTTTTATTGTGTTTTGTTTTATTATTTATGAGTTGAAAGCTGGTAAAGAGGGCATAGCCAAGCAACCAGTCCACGTTATCAAACTTCAGATGGGTTTGGTGATCAGCAGAGCCCTACTGCAAATATAGTTTTTACATTTGCATCAGTTGACTCTTGATGCACAGAAGCAAACTTCTGTTTTCTTTTTAATTAAGAAAGCAGTTCATTGTTATCACAGATGAAAAGGAAACATCAATTCATTCAGCTCAGTCATGTTCTACTACACAAATCTTTTGGTAATTATTTTTTAATTGAATCCTTTGAACAGGAAGACCCAGCGCAGATGCCTGCATTCCCTCAATCCCATGTCACTAACAACACCAGAGGAAATTGGTACTCTTTAATGTGCAGTCAGTTCATGCAGTTTAAAAAAATAATAAATTCAAAAGATGAGCTTCCTCACTTAAAATACTTAATGAAATGGTGCTACATGATAATAGTAACATTCATACGGAATTCCTTGGCTCACTATTTTAATGAAATCAATCACCCGCTTAAAATAAATGGATTAGTAGCTTTGAAAAAATAATGGGCAAAGAAATATCATGCCAATGCATTAGCATACTTGTTTTTCATATCACACAGTGTGATTTCAGGCCCATTGGTACAACAAGTACAGGATATATACGAAGAGTAAGTTTCAGTAATTCTGTTTACAAGATTATATCCCTCCTGCTTTTCTCACAATGTTGTTGTGTGATAGGGTACAGCTCCAGTACTACTTGCATCCCTCTACTATCGAATGTTACATATCTAGCCCTGGATAGTGATTTTTGCAAGACTATCCTTCCCACTGGAAGACTGGTATGATTCCCATAGAGGCCGGTAACATTTTTGGAAAAATAATTGATTTTTCAGTGGCTGGCTAAAAGGGTTACATGACAGGATTTCAAGTTTTAAGACCTTTTCTGTAACAGATAAACTAAAAGCAACAGTATATAATCATTATTCAGCAGGCAACTGGGACTATAAACCACAGAAATCTCCCAGTTAGCTTTCAACACAACCAAAAATCTCTCGCTTATGGTTATACTTTATGCTATCCCTTCAATGGACACTTTATTCTCCAGGAACCAGTCTCAAAGTTACTATCAGCTCCTGAGGGCTTTATCTTCCCTTTTCCTTTCCCAGTTCAGCTAGGTCACTTCTAAAATCATAATCAACTTTGAGGGTTACGTCGGCGATTTCTTCCCTCAAGCCCAAGCTAGGCAAATCTTCGAGTCTCCTTTAAATCATCACCACCCTGGTCTCTTTAATCTGAGCTTGTGTTCCCACCCACATTCTGTGTGGCGAACAAGAGTGAACATTTTTGCTGCTTCAGGACTTCAGGACTGGCTGACCTCTATCTCTTAACTCGAACATAACTGCTGTTGGTATTGCCGACAGGTATGAACATCTTGCACTTTTTTCTCTGTGCCAACCTGTATCTTAATTTAACCTTTAACAAACAAGCCACGTAGGCTTGTTGTCAGACAGAATTCCGAGCAGGTCAGATAAACCCTTCAATCCCATAGTTTACCTGCAATTAAGGAGACAGTTCCAAAACACAACAATCTTATAAACATTGTTTTCAAAACAAAACATCAGAGCCGAGCTCATTCCTGCCCTCAGCCAATGTCAACATGTGTTCATTTTATGAAGGTGTTTGCTGGAACCCTTGGGAATTATGAAGTGGTTATTTTCTAAAGAAAGAAAATAAGTAGTAATGCCTTTCTCTGTGTGATATTCTATTTAAAATGTTGGTGTAATTTTCTTCATTAAAAGAAACATTGCCACAAAAATATAATTTTAAAAAACATGTTTTTTTTAAGGTTTTGTTGAGGAAGATGGTCACCAGTTAACACAGAAGGTGCAATATGATGTTCTGAAGTTCTATTGGTCTCTGATGAAGTTTCATGATATTACTGAAGTCTTGCAGGCTGCAGGAAGAATTGGGTAATATTTGGATTCATGTGAGACGTTATTTTTATCTTGAATGGAATGAAACAACAGCATGGCTAGCGTTAAACATAATGAATGGGGTAAAGTGAGGTGGAACGGTTTGCACTATAGGTGGAGAACAAGGAGATGGCAGGCCGTAATGAGACACAAGCCAATTTGAGGCTTGTATCTCATTTAGGTGCTGTGGAAACCTGTGGACAGCAAGTGAGAGACCCAGTGCAGCTTGCCAGCTCTAAGAGGCTGAACCAGTTGACAGTCAGAGCCTGTCAAGTGTGGAGGAGGGAGCCATAGGAATAGGGAGCACAGATAGGCCTGGATGTTTCTGGTGTCTTGTGAAGCATTTCTGCTATTCAAGGCCTCATGGAAAAAAAACATTTTAAATATTTGCCAGAGTGTTTTGTAAGCTCCTCCCATTTGTACTTTGAAAATTGTTATTACCGTCCTATTTAAATACCCCCAACACTTCTCTCAAGTCCTTCAGAATTTTGATATTTTCAGTCTGCTTGTCCAACATCCAACATTGGATGAACAGAAATTTGCTCCAGCTAAGTGATGGGAAGAATGAAGTCATTTTCTTCAATCCCTGCCACAATCTTTGTTACCATCCCTCTCCCTGGGAGCGAGCTGAGGCTGAATCAGACAGTTCGCAATCCTGGTACCATATTTCATCCAAAGATGAGTTCACAATCACATATTGAAGTGATCACTCAGACCATCTGTTCCCACCTCCATAACATCGTCCAAGTCAACTTTCCCTCAGTTCACCTGCTGTTGTAATCCTCATCCATGCCTTTGTTACATCTAGATAGTTCTATTGTTTTCAGATTACTATTCCAATGCACTCCTGGCCATCTCTCATCTTCCACCACCTGTAAATAATTAAAAGCTCTGCTGCCTGTACGCTAACTCACACTCATCTAATATCCCTGTACTTTCTTGACCTGCATTGGACCCCCATTAAGAAACACCTCAATTTTAAAATCCCTCCTTGACTTCACCAGTACTCACCTTTATAACCTCCTCCAGCACTACAATACTCCCAAGATATCTACGCTACAAAAATTCTGACCTCTTGATTATCTTTAGTTTCAATTGCTCCACATTTGGCACAGTGCCTCCTCTGCCAAGGTCCTACACTTTGCAATTCCCTCACTAAACCCCTACACCTGGTGACCTTTGGTCCTTCTTTAAGACGTACTACCAATCACTTTGGCAAAGAGTCATCCAGACTCGAAACATTAGCTCCATTCTCTCTCCACAGATGCTGTCAGACCTGCTGACGTCGTCCAGTATTTTCTATTTTGTTTCCGATTCTAGAATCCGCAGTCATTTGCTTTTATTCCACCTCTTTGACCAAGTACGTAGTCATCTGCCTTAATATTTATTTTTACGCTTCAGTGTCAGAATGTGTTGATAATACCCTTACAAAGAGTCTTGGGATCTAATTAGCTCAACGGCACTCTATGCACTGAAGTTGTTATTGTTGCTCATGATGAACATTGCAGGAAGCTAGTTTTGAAAACCAAACACTGACTAGCCAGCTGAAGAAGCAATCCAACATGGTGGCAGAGAGGGCGGCAGCAACACACTGTCAATTCAAATGATCCAGTTTCATTTTCGGGCCACCATCTTCCAATTTATATCTGGTGGAGTGAGTTAAAATGTAATCCTTTGTCACACGTTGTTAAAGATGCTTTCAGAGTGCAACAGCAGTGATCTTTCAGAACAGTGAAAATAAAAATGAGATTACATATGTGCGAAAATATCATTCCTAACCTCCAACATTTGTTGCATTCTCGACATCCAGCTCTGCCATTGTTAAACGAGCTGTGAACCTCTGAAATTCTGAACGTACCTGGAAGCTCCATGAACCGTTTCTCACCTCAGCATAGGTAATAACATTTTTTTTAAATGTGTATTTTCTCTCATGTGGCAGTAAAGTCTGATGGAGAAAAACCTCCACGGGGTGGATTTTAAAGGACAGGTCGACATCAGAAATGCAATGAATATTCGATAGGAGAAAATGCACACCAGTGACAAAAATGGTTTCTGTGCAGCCTCAATCGTAACCAAAATGCATGAATTAACCAAAATGTGTGAAGAGGGGCAACAATTTTCCGAAGACACCCCACCCCACCCCGAAATAAATGACAATTTATGGGAAATGACTCTGGAAGTCTTTAAGAGGTTAATTTCATTCCATGGGTCCCCTTTCTTGTACTTTTACACGCTTGTAATCATCGTTTCTCTCACATCTTTTCATTCCCGTGCCTTTTGTGCTGATCCCTTGCTATGCTGAAAGTATGTCTGCAGGTAAAAAGAGTATCGACTCATTAAGTCGTAAGGGTAATAATTACTGGCATTGCGGTTGTTATCAAGACGTACTTCCAGAGTTAGAGTCTGGACGTAATTGAAGAGTTCATTACAAAGATCAGTGGCTGCCAGATCACAATGGCAAGGTGAAAAAATATCTCCACACAAAGCAAATGCTAAACCTTGTGAGAACTCTTATACTTCCCGTTTTTTTTTTCATTAGAACCCCCGACAAGCTTGTCAGCAAAAT
The DNA here is from genome assembly GCF_902713615.1 of Scyliorhinus canicula. Classification (NCBI taxonomy): domain Eukaryota; kingdom Metazoa; phylum Chordata; class Chondrichthyes; order Carcharhiniformes; family Scyliorhinidae; genus Scyliorhinus; species Scyliorhinus canicula. The sequence goes on along the minus strand of NC_052146.1, from coordinate 231,685,605 downwards.
TAAAGGTATGTCATTCGAGTCCCGCATATATTGCAAAAGACTATAAACCTGCCAGAACCTTTGATGAAATAAAAGGGTTTTATTCATGATTCATGTACAGATACAAGGTTATTTTTATTCAGTCAGTACAATAATAATCAGATGAGGGCTCGGAAAATGAGAAGCCAGGCTGACAGGAAAGGTTCTGACGAAGGGGACCCCTCTGGGGTATATTGCCCCTTTGTAATCTCCTCTTTTTAGTGAGTAGACAAGATATGTGAGTGCTGTGCATGTTAAGATCCTACATAGCCCTGGTTTTAGTTCATTGCAAAATACAGAGGAATCAATATAGCAGTCAGAGTATTATGCAGGTTCCTGGCTTCCAGATATCAATCACAGCACAAAGAAACATCCATCTCTGTTACAGCAAAAAAAATGCTAATGATTCACTGCTTAAGCATCAAGAAAAATGTTACATTAACAATGTTTTTTCATGTGGGTTTAGACAGAATTTTCTGCATTTAATCTATATATATATGGAAAAGATTGAGGATTAAAGCAAAGGGAATAGGTGGATGTACTGATTACATGTATTGCTCACATCGCCCGTACAGACAAATTTCTTGTATTAAAAATTGAAGAATATTTCAAACTATTAAAGGATCCAGCTGCAGCCAGATTTGGCCATCAGTGCTAAAGGACAGTGAGTCCTGTCAGAGATTATGGTGACATGTTCCATCATTAAAATGGGCATTATCTTTTAATTAGGCAAATGCTGAGTTTTCTCTGCTGTCTCTGAACTGCCAACCTGCGCCCACTAGGGACACCTTCTTTCATGCTATCACCAGTGTGGAAAAGAGAGACAGTCCTTCTCCAAGCACCTCAGTCATAACTCTGGCCTTGGATTCAGTTTGCTTTTTGCTGTATTTACTTTCTATTCCAAGACACCTTCCAGTCTTCATAAAACATGGTACAAATATTTTATTAACAATTCCTAAATCTTACCTTCACACCAGAACGCCAAGAGCAAGTGTATCATCTTTGAGATTCTATTTTAGAATGATGTAGGATGCCACAGCTGCGCTAACTTTTTGATACAAGTCAAGTATTTCTCTCTTTAAAGAAACTATTACCTATTGTTCTTTTTTTAATTCTCTGGGGTGGTAACTTTAATATCCAGCAGTGAATTTTATCCTCCATGCATTTTGTTTCATGTTTCTTTTTTCTTTTTACTTCCCACAATCCCTGTCCCTTTTTTTAAACATATTTTACAGCTCGTCACTGCAGTCCTTGCAATGTATGTCCAGATATAAAAGAGTCTGTTTCCTCAAGGGCAAGTGGGCTTTTAATATTCATCGCACTGAAGGTTGACAGGATTGGAAGAAATAATTTTTTTCCCTTTTATTCCTCTGACTACACTGTCACGACAGTACACCTTGACTTTAGGTGCAATCCCTTTCCCCCTCTCTGACCCCATTGCCTATTATTGAATCTGCCTAATACTATAGTCTAGGCCCTCTCAAAGTCACAGTTGCACCCTTTTTATGCTTTCGACCCATCAAGACATATTTGAGTTGTGAACAGTGGCGCAGTCTGGATTTACCATTGAATGGACCTTCAGCGCTTTACTCTAGTTTCCTTAACATCTACTCCTGTGACCAAGTTTCTGGTCAGCTGTCCAAATACTTCCTTAAAACCATAAGACCATAAGAAATAGGAGCAGGAATAGGCCATTCAGCTCTTGGAGCCTGCTCCACCATTTAATAAAATCAAGGCTGATCTAACACTCACCTAAGTCCACTTCCCTGCCTTCTCTCTGTAACCCTTAAATTCCCCAACTGATTAAAAATCTATTGATCTCAGCGTGGTGATCCACTGTGTGCACCTGTATCAGGGGATGTAAGGTAGGACCTGTACTACAGGTTCGCCGGTAGCCCCTGCCGGCTAGCTCCGCCCACAAGGAGCCGTATAAATATGCGTGACCTCCCCCTGATCAACCATTTCGCCAGCTGCAGCAGGAGGCCACGCATCTGACTGTAATAAAGCCACAGTTGTACAAATCTGAGTCTTTCGTGCAATTGATGGTGCATCACTCAGCATTGAAAATATTCAAGGACTCTGCCTCCACAACGTCATGGGCTAAAGAATTCCAAAGATCCACCACTGAAGAAATTCTTCCTGAAATCCATCCGAAATGAGCACCCCCTTATCTGGTGCCGATTCAGATTTTGTTGGCTGGTGTTTCTGTGAGGAACCCAAGATGTTTCATGGCATTAAAGTGCCTTTAGAAATGCAAGTTGCACTAGGTATGAGGGGACAGATCACAATATCATGGACAGACCAACTTGAGAACACAGTTATTTTATATTATGTCACATTGCATAATACAATCGGCAATTAGTACAGTGCTAAGTGGCATAGCTGGTGACAATCTCTGCCAGAGCCTGATATTTTTATTAGAAACATCTAGAAGAAATAAACATGTCCAATTACAAGAAAACTAACTTAAGAAAGCACGTGACAAAGAAGATCATTCAATCAATTGACTCCAGTGAATCAGTGCAAAATGCCATGGGCTCCCCTCACGTATTTAATTTTTTGATGGAAGCATGTAACCAAAGGAAAGCTCTGAGGAGAAAACAATGTGACATTTCTCCCTGACCCGCAATGACAGTTGATGGAAATGGCAGGATATGAATGGAATATTATAATAACTCTAACAAGTTAGATTCCAGAAATGGCATTCTGTGCTCTCATTAGGAATAATGCCATAATGCAGTATGGAGAATTTAGCCCTGTGGCCTCCAATCTCCGTCCTGACCAAATATTGATACGCCATTAACTTGAAGAACCTTGAGTTCACTTATCTATCATTGTAACTGAAAAACCTTTTCTAATTTGTCGAATCAAAGAATATTTTTTAATTATTGATTATATTTAAAATATTATTGCTGTCTGTGCTTTTCAATATTTTAAAGACTAGATTGTGTCTCTTCTCAATTTTCTTTATTGCGTTGAGGAGAAGCTATATCCCTTCAGCCTACTTTTATTAACCGAGTAGCTTAACATCTGATATTTGGTCAGGAAGGGAACCAAGGGGTTGAGGGCTACATTCTCAATTCTGATGAGACAACAGAGTACCATTTATGAAATACAATTAGAATTATTTGTATACTTCATTGATAGCATTTATTCTCAATTTCCTTGAGGTCCTTCGGAAGATAACGTAGTCGAAAATGCATATAATGTGGAAAATGTTCGGTCCCATGGTTCACATGATGGTCAGCCATGACTTGCACTGAAGAATGCCGTTCTCTCCCCCTCCCTTTAATGAATGAAATGTGCGTTCTTCCATCAGGCCATAGACCCCTTCTCTGATCTTCATTTAAATAAATATAAATATGGCATTGGATGATTTTCTGCCTTTCTGGGCCACTGACAAGGTTGGCAGTTACCTTTACAAACTTAAAAAGGCAATATGCCAAATGTCAGAAATGTCAGGTTCTAAGAGACACCTTCAAGCGGAGCTGGTGCTTTTAAGATGTAAACCAAGAGTGCCTTCGGACCCACTCCTGCTCTGCCAAAGTAACTACAGTAGAACCTTGCTTTTTCTGAATGTTATTATTCATAACAAACTAAAGGGCAGCACGGTAGCACAAGTGGCTAGCACTGTGGAGTCACAGGGCCAGGGTCCCAGGTTCGATTCCCGGCTTGGGTCGCTGTCTATGTGGAGTCTGCACGTTCTCCCCATGTGTGCATGGTCTTCCTCCGGGGTCCTCCGGTTTCCTCCCACAGTCCAAAGACGTGCAGGTTAGGTGGATTGGCCATGCTAATTTGCCCTCAGTGTCCAAAAAAGGTTAGGAGGGGTTATTGGGTTATGGGGGCAGGGTGGAAGTGAGGGCTTAAGCGGGTCGGTGCAGACTCGATGGGCCGAATGGCCTCCTTATGCACTGTATGTTATGTGTTCTAGTGGCAGAAGTGGAGAAACCCAAAGGAAATTCACCCATGTTATGTAGATGTGCACGGTGGTGTGTGTGCGTGTGTGTGTGTGCTGACCTGTGGCCAAATGATTGAGAAGGGGGGACAACGTACAAGAGTGGGATATACTCAGCTTGATCTGGAGGAATGTCTGTTGTTTTACTCTCTCATACTCCTCCCATTTGAGGAATTCCCAGGTGCAGACCCCTATGAAATAGTCAGGAGCTTGAAACCTTTGTAGTCTCTTCCAATTTTCTAGTATGACCTGCTCACTTATTGTACAAGGAGATAAGAAGTTCTGACATTGTGTAAGTTGGAAAAGCATGTGCACATGTAGTGACAGATCTGCAGACCATCCATAAGAATCAGGATGTTACCAGACTGAAGGATATAAATATTCAACTTAGATCTCCACCCAATCAAAGTTGGAGTCTTCAGATTTCCTGTTCCTTTATTTCTTCAGTGGGCTCTAAGTACTAAACCCAGTTGAGGACAGAATACTAAATGAGATCCAGTGAGGTCAGCTGTTTGCAGTGAGTCAATCCCACAAGCTCCGTGTTCCAACATGATGTTGTCATGTTCTGTAGACTGGCCGAAGTGAATGATGTACTACAGAACATCAAATTTAAATAATTTATTATGGAACAACTGTGTGATAAAATAACTAGGATAAATAAAATAATTAACAACTAACACTAATTAACTATTGTAGAGCTACTGAAATACATCTAACCTCCAGCATGACCTACTCCCAACTCCCCAACTACAGGGTCACGTTGTGGGTTTACACTGCCACCTAGTGGCCAGAGGTCAGCATAACATTATGTACAAACTTGCTTAATGCATATCATCACATCCCCTTTCCTTTGGAAAACGAAATTATTTACATATATTAAATTACATTTTTACATTTCACCATGATATACATAACAATTTACATGTTCAGAATTTTTTAATAGTCTGTCACAAGTTCAGTCCTTCTGGCTTGCACCTTATTCTTGTCGTCCATCTCAGTGTCTGCTGAACTTGCGCGGGTTCTTCATGTTCTTTGTTTGTTGATGTATCATCTTCTTGTTGTATTTGTTCCATATGTTCTTCAGATGTTTTAGGACTGTTAACAGGATCTTCTGGTGGTTGCATCACAAACGATTGCCGTACTCTGAGCAAAGCTCTTCTATTCCTTCTCAAGAGAGCACCTTCACCCGTAATAATGAGATATACGTTTGGATCTGCTTGTCGCAATACCTTTGCCTGTTTGGACTATCCAGTTCCTTTGGAGTCTTTTACTCTCACCCTATCCTCTGGCTGCAGAGGTTGAAGTCTTTTGGCAGACCTATCATAGAATCCCTTCTGCCTCCTTTACTGAGAGGTCAGTTGTCTTGTTAATGAATGGTTCATGGGCTGATAAGGAAAATGAGGTCGAGGTTCTCGCAGTTGCCTGTTCATCAGCATTTGAGAAGCGAGAGGTCATTGACCAGTGGTGCCGAATGATAGCTGAGAAGTGCAAGATATGTTTCATCGCGACTGTCTAGTACTTTCTTTCGGATCTGCTTGATGCTATACACTCCCTTTTCAGCATTGCCATTCGACTGAGGGTAATGCAGACTGGACGGAACATGTTGGAAATCATACTGATGCGCACATTCTGTTCACTCACAGCAGTCATAACAAGGACCATTATCACTCATGACCACATTCGGAATTCCATATCATGCAAACATTTCTTTGACATTCTGAATAACACATCTTGCTTAGAATTCAACAACTGCGCTATCTCCAGGTAGTTAGAGAAATAGTCTATGACCAGAACGTACTCCTTTCCATTTAAATGGAAAAGATCCATGCTAACCTGCTGCTACGGAGTAGTGACTGTCTCGCCCATCAGCATAGGTTCCTTGCTCTGCCTGTGCTGAAATCTTTGGCATGTTTCACTGCTCTCCACCATCAACTCAATGTCCCGGTTGATCCCAGGCCAGTAGACTGCCTCCCTGACTCTCCCCTTTCACTTTTCCATCCCCAAGTTCCCTTCATGTGACTTCACGAGGATCATTGACCGTAATGGCTGTGGAATCACAATCCGCTGATTCCGCAGCAAAAATCTATTCACGTGATTTAATTCTGCTTGAATATTGTAGAAACCTGAACAGGATCCTTTGGGCTACCCTTCATGGATATACTTTCTCACTTCCTGCAAGATAGTGTCCTTGGCAGTTTCTTCTTTAATTATTTTTGACTTGCTGTCAGAGACTGGCAGAGACTCTGTTACATGTTTACTTGGACCTGTATGTCCTTATCCAGCTGGAGTGGTTCCTCAATGCAGGTAGCTCTGGAAAGCGTGTCAGCCAGAGTAAGATGTTTACCCGGTGTATACACCAACTCAAAGTTGTTGCAACTTCATGCTCTTTCACTGAAGAAAAAAGAACAAAGAAAAGTACAACACCAGAACAGGCCCTTCGGCCCTCCAAGCTTGCGCCGATCTAAGTCTCGACGACAACTCGCAAAGATTTTTTTTTTATGATGGCGAATAGTGGCCAGTGGTCAGTCTCCACAATGAAGGTTGGAAGCCCATACACATAACCATGGAACTTTGTTAGTCCATTAATGAGTCCAATACACTCTTTTTCGATTTGTGCATATCTTTGTTCAGTGCCAGCAATCGCCCTGGACCCACGCCCCACTGGCAGCTAGTCTCCTTCCGGATCCTGCTGGAGTAGTACCATCCCCAAACCATCCTTTGATCCTTCGTGTGAGATTTTGTACTTCTAGCCGGGTCAAAAAATGTGAGAACTGCCACCGTGGTGAGCTGCCACCGTGGTGAGCAAAACCTGCAATGCCTGCCACTCTTGTTGATGGTTGCTGGACCACTGGAATGGGCAGCACGGTAGCACAGTGGTTAGGACTGTGGCTTCATAGCTCCAGGGTCCCAGGTTCGATTCCTGGCTGGGTCACTGTCTGAGTGGAGTCTGCATGTTCTCCCCGTGTCTGCGTGGGTTTCCTCCAAGTGCTCCGGTTTCCTCCCACTGGTCCCGAAAGACGTGCTGTTCGGTAATTTGGACATTCTGAATTTTCCTTCTACGTACCCAAACGGGCGCCGGAATGTGGCGACGAGGTGCTTTTCACAGTAACTTCATTGCAATGTAAGGCTCCTTGTGGCAATAAAGATTATTATTATTATGTTACATCTTTCTTTATGACCCCCCTCAGATGTTCTGTTTTGGCTGCCATGTTGGGGATAGACTTGCCCACAAAACTTACTATGCCTAGGATTCTTTTTTATCCGCAGGGCGCGGCATTTGCAGAATTGCCCTGATCTTCTCTTGATGGGGCTGAACACCTTGTGCCGCAAGCTTGTCTCCCAGGAAGGTGACACTGTGCATCCCAACTTGACATATTACCCTGTTCAACTTCAGACCATTTTACGTGATACTTTTTAGGACCCTGAGAAGCCGTTTATCATGCTCTTCCCGGGTCGACCCCCAAATAATTATGTCATCCACATACACAGGGACCCCCGGAATTCCCTGAACTATGTGCTCCATGGCATGATAAAAGATCTCTGAAGGTGAGGTGATGCCAAATGGCAATATCTCCCGAAGGGTGTGTTGAACGTACACATTTTGGTGCTTTCTTTATTTAGTTTCAGTTGCCATAAACCTTGTAATGCGTTCCAATTGCTGAAACAGGTTACTCCTGCCATTTCACATGTTATCTCCTCCCTTTTTGGTGTACATGATGTGGAGATGCCAGCGTTGGACTGGGGTGGGCACAGTAAGAAGTCTTGCAACACCAGGTTAAAGTCCAACAGGTTTGTTTGGAGTCACTAGCTTTCGGAGTGCAGCTCCTTCATCTTATCTCCTGATGAAGGAGCTGTGCTCCGAAAGCTAGTGACTCTCAACAAACCTGTTGGACTTTAACCTGGTGTTGTAAGACTTCTTACTTTTTGGTATAGGGTAGTGTTCCCTTTTAATATTGAGATTCAAATCCTTCGGTCATTGCAGATTCTGAAGACCCCATTGCGCTTCTTTACACAGACCATAGAATTAACCCAGTTTGTGGGGACTTCAATATGCGAAATGACACCCAAGGCAGTCATTCTCTCGAGCTCTGCCTTTAGGTTATCCATTAATGATGCCGGCACACGTCTCGGTACATGAATCACAGGCTTAGCATCTTCCTTTAATTGAATCTTATACGTGTATTGTAATGTACCAAAACCTTGGGAAATTTCAGGGAAATCATTCGGTATGGAGTCTCCGGAGGGATGAGGGCTGGTTGCAACATTGTCTGAACTATAGACTCGTCGGACTAGCTGTAGCTCCTCACACGCCTCAACTCCAATTAAAGACTCATGGTCCGCCGCCACCACAGGAAATTTCAACTTGTGAATTTTGCTTTTGATATCAACATCAAGCTCACATACTCTGAACAATGAGATTTTGTTCCGATTGTAATCTCTTAACAATTCCGTTCTGGTAACTATTTTTGGTTGAATCCACAACTTTTTCACATCAGACAGGTTGATGAGGTTGGCCATCGCACCAGTGTCGAGCTTGACTGTTATCACTGTGCCATTTATCCGTATTGGCATTGTCCGTTTATGTTTATGATTATCTGTCTTCAATTTACTATTACTGCAGATTGGTACAAATACATTGTTATTTGGTATGACCTGAGCCTCCTTGTCTTCGCTGGAGATCATATCTACAAAGAATGTGGCCTCCAGGCACACTTCATCAATAGCTCTGATACTCTTTGTTTCTCCTTGAATAACATTGGGTTTCAAAATGATTCCTGCCATTACAGATGGCACACGTCTTTCCATAAGCAGGGCATTGCCGCGGCAAATGCCGTTTGCCACATCGCGGATATAAAATGGAGGATCGGGTCGGTCATCCAAAATGGCCACCCGCACTGGGAGTACATTTCTTATTCAGCTGTGTCACCACATTAACGGTGCCTGCCATCTCTTCTGCCTTCTCATCAAAATTCCGGAGATTCAGCGTGCTTTGCTGCTTTGCTGCAAGCTCATGAGCGTGACATATTTGAATCATACTTTCATGTCGCAGGTTTGTTTCCTGCAGAAGCCGCTTGCGCACTTTATCATTGGAGATTCAGAAAATTATCTGATTGCCTTTCATTGGTGACTGGAGTGTGCTGACGTTGCACAATTGTGCCTTCAATCGCCAGTCAATGGGGAAGCTAGCGAATGCCTCTCCCGCGTTCTGTATGCGCGTGCGGAATATACAGTGTTTGAAGGTTTCATTTCTTTAGGGGAGCAATGCCGATCAAATTGTTTAAGAACTTTGTCGAAAATTTTGCTGTCAGCCTCGTTTTCAAAGACAAAAGTGTTGAAAATTTAAATTTCTTGGGGATCTGCTACCATGAGCAGCAACGCGATACGCATCTCAAATGCCGCGTGCCTGCAGATCATGGGCTGCAACATAAAGTTTAAACTGCTGCTTGAACACCTTCCGATTCTCTTCTACATTACCGGTAATTGGAAGCTGTAGAGGTGCCTTGATATCTTCCAACCCAGGCTTCGAAGTTTTACCGCGTGTTCAGCACCAGATGCCAGTGGCTAGCAATGTGAGCAGCAAAGATGCATTTTCTTCCTTATCCTTCAAAGTTCAGATTTACTAGTTCAGATTTTTTCACACAGAATCTTTGAGTTCTTAGTAAATCAACTGTCCTGGTACCATGTCATGTTTTGTAGACTGGCCGAAGGGAATGATGAACTACAGAACATCTAGTTTAAATAATTTATTATGGAACAACTGCGTGATAAGATAACTGAGAAAAATAAAATAATAAACTACCAACACTAATTGACTATTGTAAAGTTACTGCAGAATACGTCTATCCTCCAGCATGACCTATTCCCAACTCCCCAATTACAGGGTCACATGGTGGTTTTACACTGCCACCTAGTGGTTGGAGGTCGTGCATAACGTTATGTACATTTATGCATATCACCACAACTGTAACAAAGCAATGGGGACAGATCAGTTTCCTGACCTTAAGCTAGTGAAATATGAGGGATATTTTATGCACTGGGGTGATAGCTAAACCAGCAATGACTCTTCCCTGGTTGCCATCATGGTAAGTTGGTCCAACGACTCTCATTATCTAAGTTATTCGGAAGTTTTACTTGTGCTCCTGAAATAATGAGGTTATCTAATCTCTCCAAGAATAGGTGCTTTTGGGTCAAGTCAGAATAGAGAATTTTATGAAGTTCAACCATGACCCAGGCCACTGCAAATTTGCCCAATTCTGGTTATGACAGTGGGTGACTAATCCACTCAGAGCTTTTAAGAACCAATCCTGCCTCCGAACGTGACTGTATTCGTCCATATTTTAAGGCCTTTAATTTTAACTCATTTAGACCAGGTTTCCCAGGCCTCAGTAAACCTGGCAGGTAAAAGAAAGAAAAAGGAAAGCTTGCATTTATGCTTTCACAACCCAAAGCACTTTATAGCCAATGACATCCTTACAAAAAGTACTCACTGTTGTAATGTTATAAACGCACCAACAAATTTGGGTACAGCAAGCACCCTCAAATTACAATGAGTCATTGACCAGTTGATTGAAATATAAATATTGGTCAGGACACCAAGAATAGATCTTGTGTGCTGTTTTTTGTTTCTTCTTTCACAGGATGTGGGATTCAATGGCAAGGTCAGCATTTGTTGTTCCTCCCTAATTGCCTTTGAGAAAGTGGTGGTGAGCCGCCCTTTTGTACTGTTGCAGTCTAAGTAGTGTAAGTACACCACGATACTGTTGGAAGGCAGTTCCAGGATTCTGATCCAACAACAATGAAGAGACGGCGATATAGTTCCAATTCAGATTAGTGTGTAACTTGGAGGGAAGCTTGCAGCTGGGGGTGTTCCCATGCGACTACTGTCCTTGTCCCAATCTATGGAGTGAAATACATGTGGGGCTGTAACTTCCGACTTCCAGGGTGTCATAGTGGGGGAGGGTAGGGAAGTACCCTAAAGTTCACAGATAAGGTTTGCACAGGCAAGTGCGCAGAAGTGCAAACTTCACCTGGGTAACTGGTCTGCACTGGGAATCATCTGAAAATGTGCTTTAAATTGCAAACATGGATTGTTCCAACTTTCATACATCAATAGTTATCCAGAAACAAAAATTGATGAATTAAAACATTTTTTCACATCTGGATAGCTTTTCTACAAACGAACCACCCATGGAGCGCTCCCCACACCCCTAAATAACGAATGGGACTTCCCCAAATCCACCAATTGCGTCCCCCACGGGACTCCACGGCAACCTAACCACCCAGCGGTCTACCCCCCTTCCCACCCTCCCACCAGACTATCCCCTCTATCTTCTTCACGGACCTTCCCCATCACACCAAGGACCCACGGGAACTCTTGCCTCCCCCCACGCTCTCGACTATGCCCTCACTCGACTCCCCACAGAATACACTACTCAAATAGAACTCCCCAGCCCACAGGTTTCCTCACCCTCATGGTTACGCGACCCGAATTGATCACCCCCCCACCCCCCCGAGGCTCTCCCCCATCACCCTCCAAGGCCGGACCCGCCCTCCCACCCAGGTCCAACCAACACGACCTGAGGCCCAACAACCCAAGACCAGACCCAACCCGCACGAGGGTTAGGCCTCTTAAGACCCAACCCTCCTCCAAGTCCTGACCAGGCCCCTGCCCCCTCCCCAATCTCTCCAAGCCCTACTTGTCCCACAGGCCCAACCTTATCCCCTATTGATGCTGAAGCACACCCCTAAAACCTGACCCAATCTGACCCGCTAACCCGAGGCGTGACCCCAAGCCCCATCTTACCACATACTCCAACATGATACCCATTTAACTAATACACTTACCTTTCCCCGGCCTGTCAAGGACCTTTAGCCTTGGCTGGACCTTTAACTTACCTGGATTACGACAGTTAGTGCCGTGATAAAGCAGGTGCAGACCCCTTGCATCTGACAGAGCTGCATTTGATGTTAGGTCCCGGGGACATGCTGCACTGCCCAGATCTCAATTGGCCTGAGTCGGTTGGTCGGATAGAGACATTTAAAGTTAAAAACCATTCAGCACATTGAGTCTGCACCGACCCTCTGAAATAGCACCACACCCAGGCCCACTCCTCCACTATATCCCAGAAACCCAATCTCACCTTTGGACGCTAAGGGGAAATTTATTATGGCCAATCCACCTAACCCGCACGTCTTTGGACTGTGGGAGGAAACCCACACAGACACGTGGAGAACGTACAAACTCCTAATGACAGTTAGAGACAGGGGCAGCACGGTAGCATGGTGGTTAGCATAAATGCTTCACAGCTCCAGGGTCCCAGGTTCGGTTCCCGGCTGGGTCACTGTCTGTGCGGAGTCTGCACGTCCTCCCCGTGTGCACGTGGGTTTCCTCCGGGCGCTCCGGTTTCCTCCCACAGTCCAAAGATGTGTGGGTTAGGTGGATTGGCCATGCTAAATTGCCCATAGTGTCCTTAAAAATAAGGTTGGGGGGGGGGGGGGGGGGGGGGGTTGTTGGGTTACGGGTATAGGGTGGATACGTGGGTTTGAGTAGGGTGATCATTGCTCGGCACAACATTGAGGGCCGAAGGGCCTGTTCTGTGCTGTACTGTTCTATGACAGTCACCCAAGGTCAGAATTAGAACATAGAATTTACAGCGCAGAAGAGGACCATTCGGCCCATCGAGCCTGCACCGGCCCTTGGAAAGAGCACCCCATTTAAGCCCAGAACTCCACCCCATACCCGTAACCCAGCAACCCCACCCAACCCCTTTGGACACTAAGGGCAATTTAGCATCTAACCTGCACATCTTTCCTGTAGGAGGAAACCCACGCAGACACAGGGAGAACATGCAAACTCCGCACAATCAGTGACCCAAGCCGTGAATCGAACCTGGGACCCTGGAGCTGTGAAGCGACAATGCTAACCACTGTGCTACCGCACTGCCCAAATTGAATCCAGGTTCCAGGCGCCATGAGACAGAAGTGCGAACTATTGTGCCACTGTGTCGTGGCAGTGGTAGCGGGAGTGAATGTTTAAGGTGGTAGGTGGGATGCTGATTAAGTGGGCTGCTGTGTTTTCTTCCCCAATATGCAATATTTTGTATCCACCTGAGAGGGTAGCCGCACTTTGGTGTGGTGTCTCATCCAATAGGCAGCACATCCAACAGTGCAGCACCCCTCAGTGGGCAGAGAGCTAGATTGATGTGCTCAATCCTTTAGAGAAGTAAAGTGCTACCCACTGAACCCCAGCAGAAAAAAAGCTGAGAAGGGCTGGATCTATTCCATATATGTTTTTGTGGCCCAGAAGGCACAGGGTTATTGTCCGAGCCACAATTTGCTGTAAGCTTATTTGCTTACAGTTTGCACAATCACTGACTCCCGCCCTCAATCTCCCTAATGATCGCCCCAACTTCCATATTCCCTCATCCTCCCAAAGATTTCTCCCTCCTGCCGATGATCTGCTCCCCACATCACACCCCGATCGGCATGTTTTTCCCGCTGACCATGATCACTCCTTCGCACGTTCCTTGCTCTGTTCTTCAGCTTTGGCCTGGCGCTGCAGGATTTCCGGCCCAACAGACAGGCAGCCTATTAATCAGGCGAGCTTTCAGGTGGGGTACCAGCAGAAAAAGAATTAAAAAGCATCCTGAAGTTAATATCTGAGAAACGTGTATTTCCATCCCGAGCTCCTCCTTGCACTGCAACTCCCTTCTCACCTCCCCGAGCAAATACTGGGGGCCAACACTTCAATGTCTTGCAAAGAAGAAGGGGGAAATCGCATGTTTTTCCAGCCCCTTTGTCAGTGAGCTCCTGTCCACTGTGTACATATATCATGTACCAATGCTGGTGGCTGTACATTTATATGCATTAAGTTCCATCTGCTATTTCCTCACCTCAATTACATTGTTCCAGATCTTTTCTGAGTATTATCAATCACCTCTACCCTGATCACTATCCCTTGGCACCATCTTTAACTATTATAATAGAGCTAATTCCATGCTCTTCTATATTTCTGGCCGGATAACTCTACAGCTGCAATTCTAATCCCATGGTCCCTGAGAACGCAGCTCCTTACTGGAAACGGGTGATTGAAGAATTAGCCCCAGTATTACTAGATGATGCCCATGACTCAGATTTGATGAGAATGGCACTAATATGTGAACTGCCTCTTGCATATTTGTCATCAACTAACATCTTCAGTGCTCTCCACTGATTTCCAAAAATGCACAAATATGCCCCCAATTTTGTATATACAACAGTAAAGCGTTCAATCTTCCTGCACGTTTTCTATTTGCAAATAAATTACATTTCCTTTGTGTTTCACATGTAAGATTCAGCTTGACATAAAGAAAGTGGCACGCAAAGTGTTAGTCCAGCAATTGTTTCAAAAGAAACAAAACATCTTGAAATTGTACCCAGCTGTTTTGCACAACCACCTGCCTCATATTACCCACCTCTTTCCCTGGCTGCCCAGCCTCAGTAACTTACAATAATTACACGAAGCATGCAAATATCCAGCGGAAAATATATGGAACAACTCAAGGGTGGATGGTACCTTTTGCAGGGAAAGATAATAACGCCACTGCAATCATTTGAAAAGGGGACCTTTATTTATTTTCGCAGTTGTTTTAAATGATGCCATCAGACATAGCAAAACAAAAACAAAATCATCAGAACCGAGTCACGGTTTGAATTGAAATAACATCAATAAGATCATTTAAAAAGTACCAGTGCAGATGGATATCACCATTGCATTCAACTCTTGTGAACGGAAGGAGAATTGGGACAAAATTCCATTAACAGCAAAACAACAGATAGAAGGCCACTGAAGCACCGAACGTTCATTTTCACACACACATTTTCTTCGTTGGAGTCAGTAAGGAAATCTGTGTGAGTGGAGCAGATTTGAATATCTTACATGTCATTCTTTTATTCTTTTCCCCATCTCAGCCAGAATATTTTAAACAAAGTTAAGGAGATGACAGGAGTGCTGAGGAAATCAATTGCCACCTTTATTTACAGGCTCACAAAAGGCACTTTGTACGATACTAATGGAATTTTCTGAGAAAATATGTGGAAGTTCTTTGACGAAAGGTGCATTAATTTAAAGAAAATGTATGTGCTATATCGTTTGGCTTTAAATTGCAGGCTCATTGGCTCTTAAAAGGACTGTCAAATGTGAAGGGAAGTGGGCTGTAAGTGCACTTTAATTTAAGGCATCTATGCAGCTCTCATATATATAAGACAAGTGTTTTTTTTTGCACAGTAAATGGATTAATGCAAACCCAATGTGCAACTGGAGAGACAAGTGAGTATTCACTGATCAAACAATATGAAGGAAAACGTGATACGGGTCAACCTGCCCTGAGCATAAAAGGGGAAGCCCAGGATTATTGTGTTTGTACATGAACCTGTTTGTCTGGTGGGAGTGAGCATGACAACATGCAAATGACACGTTCAATTTTTTTGGCATTCCTAATTTAATTTGCCTCATGCAGTCGATCAAATGCCTGGTTTCGAGTAGCAGGAGTATTTAGTTTTATTGGTAGCTGCCTTCTTCTGCTTCTTTTGGGTTAACCAAATAAACTAAATCAATAAATTGAGGGATAAATTAAAAGGCAGCCCCTTGAAGGGATACTGCATCAAAGGAAACTTAAAACATCAAAACAAAACGTGATCGAAGGAGTGGATAGAAGACCCCAGTCCCTGCTGTCCCCATTGGACACAAAAAGCTGTGGTCGGGCCGGCCGACAGTGCGTGCTCACTTTCCAAGCAGCAAACACAGCAGTGGAAGAGGGGCAGACAGTCAGAACAGACAATCCCTTTCTCGACCCGCATGCTGCCTGGACCTATTGATGACCTGTTTGGCCAGACCCATGAAGAGATAATTTCGCCCCCACTTCCCACCCTTTCCGCATAGGGGGCCCAAAGAGCAGGATCGTGGGGCTGAAGTGTAAACAAAAAGAAAGTAACACGTATTTCAGAAAACAATGTTTTCTCGTGTATGTGTAAAATTCAACTGATTGCTGATTGCACAGAGGGTCATTAGTGTTGAAAAGTGCTCCACAATAACGTTGTGTTCTGTGTTATGACCATGGTAATGATGTACACAGAGCATCTAATTGTTTAACTAGACAGATGATTTATTAACAAACACGTGGAAAGATAACTAACGAACTATAATACAGATGATGGCTACTAAATGAATTCAGTGAATTCTCCTGGAGCTACTCAAAGAGCGACTATTCTCTTGTATGACTTACTACCAACTGGCGGGCGTCTCACGTAACATGGTCGATCTCTATCACCACCTACTGGTCGGATATCGTACCAATAACTATATACATTGATGAACAACAATATACATTGATGTGTGCATGCATATCACCCAAGTAAGATTAAAGTAGTAAAACACTGTGCTGGACAGCAAAGACCAGGATCTTGCATATCATCAAGGTCTCTGATCATTGCAAAGTATTGAGTGAAGACTCAAGCAGTACTCACAAATTATTGCAGTTAAATTTACCAGTGATGATACAAGAAAAACTTGCAATCAGTCACTCTGATGTATTTATTGACTATTGATCACCCTGTTGCAAGGTTTAGAATTTGGCCTGTTATACGGCACAATTTGAATCAATGTGAAGGGATCCCAGCTTTGCACCAGCACAAATTGCATTGCGTGATTTGGGCATGTAGACATTTTAATCACGTTTTGGGCAAGTAACCTTGTACCTGGTGGAAATACACTTCAAGAAAAAAAATCCCAGGAGCTCCAATGGATGATATAGGAACTTTTCAAACTAAAATTTAAATCCTTTCATGCTGGACAAAGCTGAAAGGGAAATTGTATCACTGCAAAAGTAGATTTGACTCACTTTGAGGTGTCATGGAATGGAGGTCAATACATGAACAGAGCCTCATTTGCTTGGACTTGGAATGACATTGGGCAGGATTATCCAGTCTCCCAGCCATGTGTTTTTCAGAGGTGGGAGGCTGCGCGCCGTTGGCTGGCAGCAGGATTTTCTGTTCCCGCTGCTGGATTCACTGTTCTGGAGACTAAGTGCTGCCACCGGTGTTGAATTGTGGGAACTGAATGGCTCCCACTCGGAGCGATGACCAGGAAAAGTTCAGGTCATGTCAATGGGCCAGCACGCTGCCCACGTGCAGCCCACACGATTCCCGGCCCTGCTGGCCTCTGATTCACTGGAGTCGGGAACTGCATTCAGAACTTTACGGGCTGGAGAATCTTTTACGCTCTCCATTCAACACAGACTGTCATGCCCAGCCAAGAGGATGGCTGCTAAAAGACCAGCACCAAAGTTCCTGGAGTCAGGCATCCACCAAATGCTGGATGCCGTTGAGGAGAGGAAGGGCATCCTCTTCCCCAAGGTGGGGCGGAGATTCATGCCCGTGATCCTGAATGAGGCCTGGGATGAGGTGGCAGAGGCTGTGAGTGCTGGCAGCCTCACCAAGAACGCCGTCATGCAATACCGTAAGAAGATGAATGACCTCCCTAGAGCAGCTCAGGTGAATAGCCACCTCTGTGCCCCTGGCATCGCTTCCATCCCTTACTCCTCACCCTTTGCATGTGCCCCAATCCCCTAGCGGCCAATAACACCCCACCTCCTGCATCTCCCTGATATGACACCCTGGGCTAGCGCGCGGTGAATTCCAGCCCTACTTTAACCGGGGTCACAGCACAACAGGATTAACCAACAATTCTTTGAAAAATATCCGAAGTCTTTGGCCCTTTGGCTGCCCAATAATTACAGTCACCAGGTTTTTAATTTTAAACTCAATTACTCCTCATTTATACCAAGAACTGTAATGAAATGGGCAGCAAATACAACTGTTAACTACTATCTAAATCCTAATCCCCCACTTTGACTTGCCCCCACCCCACCCTCTACACACACACACACAAGACAGCCAAACACAAGCGGGAGGAGAAGGTGAAAATCATAAGTAAAAGGCAAAAAATATTTTTTGTTTCAGATGGTGGTTTTTAGCACCTTTGTCCTCTTCATACTTTGCTTTCAGCCTGAGGTTTTTTGCGCTAGGTTTCTGTAGTTTCAGAAATACAGCACTCACAGCCTTTCTGGAGAGAGAGAGGGAGAGAGAAAGAGCAAGAGAGGGCAGGTCCTTGTCTTTGTGTCTAGATTTCAACTGCTCCCTCAGGTCTCTGAGAACCATTCCACTGAGATACGGTACAATCACCATCTGTTCCCAGGCAGAGTACGGCCTTCCACCAACCAATCAATCAAACCCACCCCAGCTCTCTGTTGCCGAAAAGTCTGAGGTCTCCTGTTGAAACTAGCAGAGTGTTCTCTCTTGTAAGTTCTGAATTCCTTACTCCTCTCTGCTGCTTGACTTAAAGATACATGTCCATTAATCACCCATGGATGAAAACTGATAACGGCAAAATAAAAGAAAGGGAAAATAAGGGAATAAACAAAAAGTATACTTACAACCCACCCTCCACAAACTCCCAAAACATATACTGTCCTCTTTGACCAGGATCCTTGCACAAGCCACCAGCTACAAACTCCCCCATAAAACTCACGTTCCAACATCTCACTATGCCCTTTCTGTTCCCAAGGATAAAATGGCCCATAATCACCAGAAGTGCCAGAGGGCGAGAGGGGGCATCCCAGATATTTAGGTCCACATTTAGCTTCCTCTCTGAGTAACTAACAAGGAGAGGGCAGTGGCTGCAATGGAGTTTGGCATGCACCAAACAAGTGAGAGTCCAATGCAACGCAGATGTCGCTATAGCAAGTGAGTTACCCCTCTCCAACAGACCAGTCTGTCCCAGGATCTCACCCCAGGTCTTTTGTCTTGCAGGGTCACCATCAGGTGGGATTGGGCCATCTGGGGTCACAGCCCCCCATCAGACCCTCAGAACAACCTGGATTACCACTCTGTGGAGGATGTTGACATCTCACCACTGCTTTCATCTGCACCATTAGGGCAGCACGGTAGCATTGTGAATAGCACAATACACTTTATTGAACTTGTTGCTTCACAGCTCCAGGGTCCCAGGTTCAATTCCGGCTTGGGTCACTGTCTGTGCGGAGTCTGCACATCCCATGTGTGCGTCGGTTTCCTCCGGGTGCTCCGGTTTCCTCCCACAGTCCAAAGATATGCAGGTTAGGTGGAGCCATTCTTCTCCATGCTAAGAGCTTGGTGTGCGGGTTGATCCTACAGGTGCAATGTGTGCGGTTCCTAGGGCCTTAGCTGTAGTGTTATATGGAGCCTTGGTTTTATACACAAGTTGTGACAGGGAGCTGGTCAGGTTTCCTGGCTGGGGGAGGGAGGGATGGAATCAGGGGCACGATGGACAGGAAAAGCTTGTAAGCATCTTGTGATCCCCAGGGGTGGGCTAGCTGATAGTATCAGTGGTGAGACTTTTACTCTGAGAGGGGCTGTGTGCCAATTAGGGTTCCAGCAGCCACAATATATGTGTCCTTTGTTTGGGATGTTAATCCCCTGCTTCCTCTGCTGTGAAGCTGCACTTCTGAGGAGAACCAACACCTGGTGGGCTGGTGACTGTGCATGGCCTTGCTCATCCCCTTGCTGATACTGCCGGGGAATGAGGGTGTTCAGGTGGGTTGGCTAGGTATGTTTTAACATGACCAGTGGCACTCAGAGCATTTGCAGGTTACCATGAGCAGTCAGCAGTGAGAACATCCAGGAACCTGTAAGTTGCAACAAAGAGGGTGGGTTTAAATGAATTAATGTAGTAATGAGCGTCTCAGCCAGGACACCTCGATCCCAAGGGGCACACCCTGAATCCACGCGTTTGCCACCAAGTCATTCCCGGCTACTGCCTGAAGTCCAGGCATGCATCCCCGAGCAAGCCTGAAAAGTTTGAAGAGTTTACTTACCTTGCTCCCTCTCAACGGCCAGAGCATCTGAGCCCCGCTTGTAAATACATGCATCAATTCACCCCTGCATGACTCCCAGCTGCGAGGGCTGGAGCATCACGGGCAGGTGGAGATTAGGCTTCCAGCTCGTTAATCATATTAAAATATATGCAAATCGCGGTTTGCATGATGCCACTGGCGCGGGGCGTTTGGCTCGCTGCCACTGCTGGCGTGAGACCAGAGCATCGGAATGGGCTTGGCACCCGGTGCCAATCCCGATTTTGGCTGATGTTCTATTCTCTGCTGGATCGGGAAACAAGTTACCGGCGTTGGGCAATGGAGAATCCACCCCAAAGCCACCACACAGGCAAGGGTGCACCTCCAGCCGGACCAGAGAATCTCACAGCCAGCAAACCGCCAAACAATTCCACCCATTATTACTAAAAGCACCAAGCAGAAAGTTAGAAGTATTTTGTGCCTTCCTGACATAAGAACATAAGAACATAAGAACATAAGAACATAAGAACATAAGAACATAAGAACATAAGAACATAAGAACTAGGAGCAGGAGTAGGCCATCTGGCCCCTCGAGCCTGCTCCGCCATTCAATTAGATCATGGCTGATCTTTTGTGGACTCAGCTCCACTTTCCGGCCCGAACACCATAACCCTTAATCCCTTTATTCTTCAAAAAACTATCTATCTTTACCTTAAAAACATGTAATGAAGGAGCCTCAACTGCTTCACTGGGCAAGGAATTCCATAGATTCACAACCCTTTGGGTGAAGAAGTTCCTCCTAAACTCAGTCCTAAATCTACTTCCCCTTATTTTGAGGCTATGCCCCCTAGTTCTGCTGTCACCCGCCAGTGGAAACAACCTGCCCGCATCTATCCTATCTATTCCCTTCATAATTTTAAATGTTTCTATAAGATCCCCCCTCATCCTTCTAAATTCCAACGAGTACAGTCCTAGTCTACTCAACCTCTCCTCATAATCCAACCCCTTCAGCTCTGGGATTAACCTAGTGAATCTCCTCTGCACACCCTCCAGCGCCAGTACGTCCTTTCTCAAGTAAGGAGACCAAAACTGAACACAATACTCCAGGTGTGGCCGCACTAACACCTTATACAATTGCAACATAACCTCCCTAGTCTTAAACTCCATCCCTCTAGCAATGAAGGACAAAATTCCATTTGCCTTCTTAATCACCTGTTGCACTTGTAAACCAACCTTCTGTGACTCATGCACTAGCACACCCAAGTCTCTCTGAACAGCGGCATGCTTTAATATTTTATCGTTTAAAAGCATGCCGCTGTTCAGAGAGACTTGGGTGTGCTAGTGCATGAGTCACAGAAGGTTGGTTGACAAAGGGCTGCTATAATAAAGTTGTGTTAAATGTTACTTTCAGGAATAGACAAAAGAAACAGGTTTGGGTACATTTTCCTTTAATCGTCCATTGTAGAAATAGCCCTGGTTTTATTCATTAATAGAACAAAAATAATTTTGATCAACAAAGGAGGCCGACCCATTCTGCTAAATTGCTGCCCAGAAGGTGAAGAAGAAAATTCACCCCCAGAGCAATGGTATAGGGTAGATGTAATGGTGTGCAGTAAATACAAAGGCCACTGAGATCATATCAACAGAATAATTCAGGGGGTGCACCAGCCATGTGCTTCACAGCATCACAAGAATTATTCCGTTCTGAGGATGCTAATTCTCGGTTTTACTACCTGTTTGAATGTTCGAACAAATATTGATTTCTGAAGGTTGTGCTGGTAATAATCATGACCTAGTTTTATCAGCAGTATTTCTTTGCAATTCTAAAACAAGGGTGAGAGCTACATCATCATAAGAAGCTCTTTTAATGTTTAAAGTAGCATACAATTGTGCCATAGTCTACTCTACACAAGAGATTTATCCTTTAGATACTTGTCAGTATATTCCTGGGACATGTCACAGGACAGAGTCACATGCACTCAACACAAAGATTAATTCATGTCTACACACACGCACATGTGCACCATTTCCTATACACTCTGGAAAATGCACCTAAAAACATGCACATGCACAGATTCGTAAATTTTGCGTGCCAAGACTTCTGGTGTGGAGCCTTGCCAAGTGAGAAAGCAGATTGGAAATTCAGATGTAGAAGTCAGCATTAATTTTCAGATGATTAACCTGAATGAACAGAAAATTGTGTGTGTCACAAATCAGGCAAGTTGAATGCTATTCTCTGATCCAGATACCTGTTGAGGGAGGCTGCCTACCAGAAAAAGAGCGTGTCAAACGTTAGCCGATTCATTGAGTTAGAAAGATACAACACTGTCAAATAAGGTGATTTAAAAACAAAACAGAATTTCTAGTCACTAGCACTGTTGCCTCACAGCGCTAGAGACACGAGTTCAATTCCGGCCTCGGGAGACTGTGGAGTTTACATATTCTCCCCGTGTCTCTGTGGATTTCTTCATGATGCTCCGGTTTCCTCTCACAGTCCAAAAATGTGCCGATTAGGTGGGGTTACAGGGTTACGGGGATAGGGCAGGAGAGTGGGCCTTGGCGCGGTGTTCTTTTAGAGATCAGTGCAGACCTAATACTAATCTGTTCATGTGGTCCTGGGGAAGGGCCCTTCCACTAACTTCTGTTTCCCAACTGGTGCCACCTCACCTGCTGAGTATTTCCAACATTGCCTACTTTTGTTTTTCGATTTGGATTTCCGGTATTTGCAGAATTTTACTTTGTCTGTAATCGGTTCATTGGAAATCTTATCTGTTTCAATCCATCCAATGTAAACATCTCACTGTTGTAACCCTTGGACAACTGAAAGATCTTCCTCAGCTTTCAAAATCGTGCCAGTGTGATTCATCTTATATGTCCAGAAATGACTTTCTGCCAGTATCCTGTTCTTATGAATCAGAACCATTGATGCGGAGAAAGCAGAAATTAAAAATACATTGCTTTTGTTCATAGTGCTGCAAAACATAGGGGTAAATTGTGCAATTTAGTTTCCCTGTCATGGGAGGCTCTTCAGCAGGAACGGTAAATGGTAAAGATAACCATGGTTGTTACTCCTGTGAACTTTCATTTCATTCCTCCTGAGCTCAAATTCCTGTGTCTTTCAAACTCAACCTGCCGAAATCAAAAGCATTAATCATATTCCCAATTGATTTCTAAGACCACAAAACCGGGGAACCCTTACCTTCCTCAGTTCCTCAACATTCCCTATGGACGGAGTGGGCAAATGGGATCATTTCTTGTTCCAGTGCACTCTTATGTTTGAGTTCAATGCAGCATGTAAAAGAACGCTTTGGATCGTAAAGTGCTGAGCACAAATTGACTCAGTCGCTTCCTTTGCTGGTTCAGTAACTTTATTCAGCGAGCAGCTGAGCCATACAGACCAGGAAGGTCCCAAGCTCAACCCATTTCAACGCTGAATTAAATTCTCAAATGAACCCCTAGTAGGAATTATACAATTGACCTCAACATCCTTGCTTAGAGAGGGAAACATTAGGTGGAGGTCCCAGAAGGTCATTGACGAAGCAGCAAAAGATGGTAGTATCCAGCGTCCAACCATCTTCATTTATTTTGCCAATGACTTTCCCTCCATCATAAGCTGAGAAATGGGGATGTTCGCTGACAATTGGACAATGATCAGTACCGTTCACAGCTCCCCAGACATTGAAGCATACTATGTCCATATGCAGCAAGACCTGGACAAACATTCAGTTTTGGGCTGACAAGTAACAATCATACCGCACATACGCCAGGCAATGACCATATCCGACAAAGGAGAATGTAACCATCTCCCCTTTCAAATTAATGGCATTACCATAACTCAATCTCCCACTATCAATGCAGAGTGCAAAAGCCAAGGCGTTCTGCTGAATCGACATAAAACAGTTCGGTCCCACTGTGGCTATAGTTCTGAATTATGGGCATTTGAAGGCTTTGTGGAGGGTTCAGAAGAGATTTGTGAGAATGGCTCCAGGACTAAGGGATTACAGGGAAACTGGGCTTGCACTCCTCAGAGTCAAGTAGCCTGAGAGGATTTGCTAGAGGATTATAAAATGACAAAGGATTTAAATAAAGTAAGTAGACGCTGTTTCCAATGGCCAAAGTATCGATAATCAGATGGCCCAGATTTAACTTCATTTAAGTGAATTGGCAAAAGAACCAGAGGTGATACGAGGCAAAACGTATACACAAAGAGTGGTCAGGATTTGGAATGCACTCTCTACCTGATATTAATGCCGATTCAAACCAGAATATAAAAGGAAGTGACCTAAGTGTCCAAAGCTTAGTTGGGGTTACAGGGTAATCGGTGTAGGGGATTAGGTAGGGTGTTCTTTCGGAAGGTCGGTGCAGATTGATGGGCCAAATGGCCTCCTTCTGCGCAGTAAGAGATCTGTGATGATTGATTAATTAAAGTTGGGTAAGTAATTGGAGAAAAAAAATTAAAGGGAAAGAATGGGTGTGAGAAATGGATGGGGATTGTAGGACTGATCAAAAGAACTGGTGGAGACTCGATGGGCTGAATAGCATCCTTTTCCACTGCACCATTCTATGCTGTGGGACATGTAACGCATGACAAAAGTGCTCAATAGTTTAAAGGTGGGCGGGGGGGGGGGGGGGGGGTTGGTGTAAGAGGCTTATAAACAGGAGAAGCTCCAGGGTCCATGATTTTGCTCATTGGCTCTGGTTAGATGACAATCTACCAAAAAACACAGGCAAAACTTTAGAAAAGAGGTGTAACATTTTGTGAAACACAGTTGGCAAATGATAATGGTGTTTTTCACGAAGGTCTCTAGAAGGATTTTAATACTTTGTGGCAAAAGTATGAAATAAAGAAATGAAAATTAAATTAAATATAGCAGAGAACCTTTGGGCGCGATTCTCCGCACTCACGACGGGGCCGAGAATAGCGGGTGGTGCAAATTTTTACGGCGACACTGGTCCGACGCCCTCCCGCTATTCTCCCCCCCCCCCCCCACGCCCGCCCCCCGACACGAATCGCTGCTCGCCGTTTTTTTACGGCGAGCAGCGATTCTCCCCTGGCCGATGGGCCGATTTCCAAGGCCTTTACGGCCGTTTTCCCGAATTTGAATACACCTGCTATACAAGTTCGTGAAAACGGCGCCAAAGTGCCGTTCTGCACAACCATGCCACCGATTGACACGGCCGCACCACGGGTACTTACCCCGCGCACTCTTTGTTACTCCGCCGCCCCGCTGGATCAGTCCGCCGGGCGGCTGAGGGGCATTACGGACCGCGCATGCGCGGGTCTGACGCATATGCGCGGATGACATCATCCGCGCATGCGCGGGTTGGAGTCGTCCAATCTGCGCATGCGCGGCTGACGTCATCATATGCATCAGCCGTCGCTAACTTTGGCGCGTGGGCTTAGCGAAATTCGTTAAGCCTGCGATGCCGTAGTTCACGGGGCCGCGATGCTAGCCCCGACCGGGGAGCAGAATCGGGTCCCGGGCGGGGGCGCGGAGGCTGCCGTGAAACACGACCGTTTTCATGGCAGCCTTCACGACTCTCCGCATTTGCAGAGAATCGCGCCCTTTGACTTTGAGACCTTAAGAATGCTCGATTGCCCGACAAACCATTTTAGCTACATGCTGGTCCTTTATGCTCACTCTTTAAAAGCAATTCCCTGTGAGTATTTATTGATATTGATCATAACGCACATCAGGAAATATTACCTTACATTTTTGGCTGCAAAATCTTCTTCCAGAGGAGTGAGTTACATTTTTCACCAAGTAGCTGGGGAAGAGTCCACAATGGGCCTCCTGGTACTCTTTCACTTTATTTTTGTGATTGTCACCTGATTTAAAGCAGTCATTCTTGCTTTTCCGTCAATGCATTTGTTAACTTTAGGTCAAACTAATCAATTGAAAATCCATCATGTTGGTCAATAATTTGAGTCTCTTGCTCTTTCAAGGTTACTTGAGTTAAATTTAAATGAAGTTCGACAAAAGGCAACTTGATAAAAATGGAATTTCACGCACCGAAAAGGAGTTGGGAAGTAAAGGGACGGAGTGGGGCCAACTTTTGTAAAGTCCTTCCCATTCCTCTGCAGTTTGCCAATAATATATTTCTCAATGAACATGGGATTTGTGTGATTCTAAGTTATCTTGTGATCTTGTAGTTTCCATAAATAAAGCTGGAATCAAAAATATGAATCAATACGAAATGGCAAATGCAGTATGAATTTTTAAAGATTCTCAAAACTTCAGTCAAGAGAACAACACATGTTCTCTCAATTTAAATGTTATATTCTTTTCCAAACCTTGGATGCAGCATAATTACAAAACATTTCCAAATTCCTGTTATAATGTACATTCTGATTTTTCCAACAAAAGCAGGTCTCTAACTCGAATGAAAATAGAACAAATTTCAGAAGAACAACGATAAACTATTAACGTTCAAGGACCCAATACTAACATTAAATCTTTTTTTCTCTTCAGGAAAGCTGACATTTGCATTCTGAAAGACCTATTGCATTTCTTAGTTACGCCTGTCAAAGGTTGAAAGGGCAGGTAATTACAATTTATGAATATATTTTTGACACATTCAGCTCTGTAAATGGGAATTTTATGCTCTGAGGCAGTCTATTGTCAGGAAACACAATTAACTCAAGTTTTTGCATGTTACAATTCTTGTACAGTTTTGTTCTGTTCATAATAGGTCACAGACGTGCTGCAAGTATTTAACTGATGGAACCTCTCATCCTTCCACTTACATATAACAAAATAAATCATAATTTCACATTTTTAACTCCCTAACTACTAAATAAAATTTGAGGCTTACTGCAGTTAAACGTGTTTCTCGTTGCCTGATATGTCTAACAGATCCAGCTGAATAATGTAGTGAAGAATAATAATAATGTCAAGGACAGTGATCATTTCTTTATTACCGCAGCATCTCATTATCATACTCAGCTTGACAGTCAGATATATGATATTAAAGAACTGGTAAAGTTTAATAAAAAATATATACATATTGTGCGTCTGTAATGATGTCTATATATCCTCATTTGAACTATGGCAATTTTTTTTTAATGTAACTTTTATCTG
The DNA here is from genome assembly GCF_902713615.1 of Scyliorhinus canicula. Lineage (NCBI taxonomy): Eukaryota > Metazoa > Chordata > Chondrichthyes > Carcharhiniformes > Scyliorhinidae > Scyliorhinus > Scyliorhinus canicula. The sequence goes on along the minus strand of NC_052146.1, from coordinate 231,658,684 downwards.
CTTAAAAAAGGAGTTCTTTAGGGCAGCAAAACATGTATTCTGTTGGGCATGCAGAACGCCAAGTCATTCTCGTGGATGACTTAATTGAAGGACATTATGCTAAGTCCACTGTTGTTTGTCACTGAATTACATACAGCAATAGAATGGGTCAGCTTGCACGGTCAGGAAGTCAGTTTGCTACTTTCTTACCGGAGAAGTGAAAGTCCTTGTGTTCTTTATGATTGAGAATTGGGCAGCATGGTGGCGCAGTGGGTTAGCACTGCAGCCTCACGGCGCCAAGGTCCCAGGTTCGATCCCGGCTCTGGGTCACTGTCCGTGTGGCGTTTGCACATTCTCACCGTGTTTGTGTGTGTTTCACCCCCACAACCCAAAAATGTGCAGGGTAGGTGGATTGACCATGCTAAATTGCCCCTTAATTGGAAAAAAAATGAATTGGATGCTCTAAATTTACTTTTTAAAAATTGAGAATTTTTTCCTCTGAATCAACAACTGGAATTTAGGCCCAATTCACATTTCAATCACTTTGCCAACAGGCAAACCTCAATGTTGTCATGTTATTCACTCTGGGGTAACACAGACTGCAACAGGATGCAGTTGTACTTGAAAGTAGACACCAAACTTTGATGTTCGTTCAATACGCTTTATTGAACTTGTTGAGCAGTGCACACAGTTCACTGTGGGTTGACACTCTACTAATCTAAGCATGCTAACTATAACTAACTAGACCAGACTAGCTCTGAGCCACGTGTAGAAGATGCTAACTGATATATACACCCTGACTGTCACTACAGTTGTCACCAGTGAAAAGAGGCAGAGTGTTAATGCCTCGTGTGTTTTATTGTGGGAGACCCCCCTCTCGTGTTCTGCCTGGTGATTGGTTGTGTTCTGTCCTGTGTGTTGATTGGCTGTACTGGGTGTCTGTCACTGCCTGTCTGTATCTCATTATGTGCATGAGTGCATATCATGACAAATGTGATGCAGATTAACACATGCACTTCACACATTTGTGCTAAATTATTTTGCCAGGTATTTTGAAGACACGTAAACCCATTTTAATTTGAACAGATTAATGGCTTCATTAAATACAATAATCTATGAAATTTGTGAGATAGTTATGGTTTGGGACTGGGACTCTTTAATTTAGAGTAAAATGGAGGAATGAAGGTGAACATGTGACCTGTTCCTTCTGTGGCATTGTTGCACAGCGCCAGGGAGCCAGGTTAGATTCCAGCCTTGGGTGACTGTCTGTGTGGAGTTTGCACGTTCTCCCCGTGTCCGCGTGGGTTTTCTCCAGGTGTTCCCATTTCCCCCCACAGTCCAAAGATGTTCAGGTTAGGTGGATAGGCCATGCTAAATTGCCCCTTAGTGAGCAGCGATGTGCAGGTTTAGAACATAGAACATAGAACGATACAGCGCAGTACAGGCCCTTCGGCCCACGATGTTGCACCGACATGGGAAGTCAAAAACTAACAGCCATCTAACCTACACTATGCCATTATCATCCATATGCTTATCCAATAAACTTTTAAATGCCCTCAATGTTGGCGAGTTCACTACTGTTGCAGGTAGGGCATTCCACGGCCTCACCACTCTTTGCGTAAAAAACCTACCTCTGACGTCTGTCCTATATCTATTACCCCTCAATTTAAGGCTATGTCACCTCGTGCTAGCCACCTCCATCCATAGGAGAAGGCTCTCACTGTCCACCCTATCTAACCCTCTGATCGGTGGGTTACGGGGATAGAGCGGGGAGTAGGCTAGGTAGGGTGATCTTTCAGAGAGTCTGTGCAGACCTGATGGGCCGAATGGTCACTTTCAGCACCCTGCATGGGAACAAGGTGTGAGATTGTCACAACTGTAAACAATGACCAAAGGAGCTCTGCTGACAGTGGGTGTACTGTTGGGGGGTGTACTGTTGGGGGGTGGGTAGGGGTGAATTTTGTGGCGGCATCAAAGTTCTCATCTACAGACTGGAGAACCAGCAAGAGACCCATGTTGTCCCCTCTAGGAAGACCAACCAGTCTTAGGTGCCTATCAGTCACTTACGTGGCCACCAGCAGGCCTTTTCCAGCATCAAGGACCCCAGGAATAGGATCTTGTCCCACCAGAGGTCAATCAGAGCCAGCAACTCTTTTGTTCACCAGTGTCATGAGGGTGGAGATAGTTGCTGTGTCAACAACAACCACCAGAGGCCCATGATCAAGAGCGATGCAGGTCAGAGGTAAATTCTGGCCTGACAGGTTTCACAGGGTGGACGATGCGTGGAAGAGGTCAAGAGGGTTGGCAGCAATGACAAGTGGTGGCTCTCAGTTGCCACTGCATTCCCAATTCCGGGTTCCTTGATCGGGTACTAAGTTCCTTTGAATGAGGAACCCTCCACGTCACCCTAGGATATCCGACAAGCAACCCACACAAATTTGCTTCTTGTGCACACGGCACAGAGACAGACTTGGTTAATACCAACAGCGGCATGATGAGACCATTAAGTGGCCATTAGTTGCCCACTTAAGGGCTGAATTGGCAGCGGGATGGGAAGTCTAACCATAGACTGTCCTTACTCAGGCTTTATTTTGGCAGAGCGGGAAGAAAGTTGGGTGATCGCTCTCCACCCTCATTAAATGTCTTCACCACCTACGAACATGCCACAAGAGAGGGCATTACATTTCCTTCTTAGTCTCCAAGTCACAGGGAGGTGTTAGGAATGTAAGGCCTTGCAAATGGTTGCACTTTAAACTGTCAATTTAATTCTAAAATCAAATCGAGTTGGAGTAGAGGAGAGTTAATTAGCATTTTTACCTGAATACAAGGCCCATGTAATTCATATTGCCACAGAGATGGACTTTAAGGAAGGAAGAGTCCATAGGAAGCTTTTCTTGGATAAGATTACAGGTTTTTCCTAAGACATCACTGAACTTCACAGCCAATTCAGTTTCAATAGGCTGACTAAGAGAGAGGGAGAGAGAGCAGAATGATTAACTCCTGCACTTTTAGCAAAGGAAATGCTGGTCTTGTCAATCACCATGTAAAACACGTGGGAGCTTGTGCTCAGATTGAAGAGGCTGAGTTCATGAGAATTTAAACGAGAACAGAAGATTTGCCTAGCTTGGCTAGAGGGAAGAACATTAATTAGTCTTACACTGTGAAAGTCAATTTGGGAATTAGATATTATTCGGCTAGAAAAGGGAAAAGGAAGCCAGCCATTGCGTTTGAGAAAAGCTTTGGGACATGACTCAACAAAATAAGGTTAAAGTGCTGTTTTGGGTGGGTTTGGCCGGGGTGCTTCTCGGTGGCTGCAACGCTACGAATAACCCGGCTATTCAGCAGCAATTCGTCGTATTTTGGCCTCGGGGAGTTTCTCCCCATTGAGGCCACAATTTGATAGCCATCCTGCACTGGTGAGCTCAAACCGGCTCCTTGCAGATCAGGGTGCCATTTTGGAATGCTGCCCCATTCTCTAGAGCACCCCTTTGAGCTCCCCCCCCCCCCCCCTCCCCTCTCCCCCAGCTTTAAGGATCCCCTTGCATCCCCATTATCTTTTCTGGGGCCCTCAAACCCACCCCCTCACTTCTGCTCTTCTGGGCAAGGCCCACACAGGCCCAACCCCGGTACTGACAACCTGGCACAAGGGCACATTTTCATACTCGTGATGTATCAAATTCTGATTTCATCCAGAATTTTCCAGTCAGTCACTAAAATTCCAAATCTTTAGAAATCTTTATAAAATATCTACGGGAATCGTAACAATTTGGTGGGTTCAGGTACCCACATCAGATTTTACAACAAGCTTGTTCTATTTATTTTACACTCACACATAGACTATTCAATAAAAAATATCAGGACCTGATACAGAAGGTGCAGCATTGTTTGAACAAAGTAGATACCACCAGCCAAGGTGCAGTATGAGCCCTCGTGACAAAATATGGATAAAAAGCTTCTTATAGTCCTTATGTGTTGAACATACATACATACAACATACAGTGCAGAAGGAGGCCATTCGGCCCATCGAGTCTGCACCGACCCACTTAAGCCCTCACTTCCGCCCTATCCCCGTAACCCAATAAACCCTCCTAACCTTTTTGGTCACTAAGGGCAATTTATCATGGCCAATCCACCTAACCTGCACGTCTTGGGAGGAAACCGGAGCACCCGGAGGAAACCCACGCAGACACGGGGAGAACGTGCAGACTCAGCACAGACAGTGACCCAGCGGGGAATCGAACCTGGGATCCGGGCGCTGTGAAGCCACTTGTGCTACCGTGCTGCCCAAAATGTCTACAAAATCAGAGAATATTTCTCGGAATTATATTTAAATAAAATATTATTTTCCATTCTCTTTTGGTTCCAACTGTTTCTGCATCCCTCCTTCCTCTCAACTTCAGTATGTTTTAATACAGTGGAGGGTGTTGTGTAACTGGGTGCTTCACGCAAACTTAATGATCGCACACTGATGAATGGCAAAAAATCATTTGGGTTCTTTTTTATTGAAGACGCAAAATAATATATACAAGTTTCAGGAGAGCTCTCAATGTACATCTTACTAGGGAAGCAACGTCCTTCCTACGTGTTGTGTCACATGCTGTAAGATAACTCTTCTTGCCGGAGTGTTGCACGCTCACTATTTATATCATCCATCATAGCCATTTTCACACAATGGGTTCTTGTTATGCACCATATTAGAATAAATAATGATAATTGATTTGGTTATTTAGATAGTTTTATACACCACGGGGTGAATCTCAGAGTCCCTACTGGCATATTTAAAAGTAGGGATGTAAACTAAAGCAGGTGTTCAGCCCGTATATTATTGAGGTTGGTGAGTGGGGGGGGGGGGGATGCTGCCAGACAGCCCCCCTACCCTTAGGTCCAACTTATTGAAGCCCTTATGTGGCCGCATGTGACTGCCACCTGGCTCCAATCCACCTCCTCTGCAGTTTTTCACTCTTTCGGGAATGTTGAGCAGCCTGACAGCTGTGACTCTGGTGGGTGATAACAATCTTCATTGTCACAAGTAGGCTTACATAAACACCGCAATGACGTTACTGTGAAAAGCCCCTAGTCGCCACATTCCGGCACCTGTTCGGGTACACAGAGGGAGAATTTAGAATGTCCAAATTATCGAACAGCACATCCCATGGGACTTGTGGGAGGAAACCGGAGCACCTGGAGGAAACCCACGCAGACAGGGGGAGAACGTGCAGACTCCGCACAGACAGTGATCCAAGCCGGAAATCAAACCTGGGACCCTAAAGTGGGATGCAACAGTGCTAACCACTGCAGTACTGTGCCGCCAGGTAGGAAGGGGAGATACCTCCTTTAGAGGGGGGTGGGGGGGACGGTTTCTGTGCCCATTGGGGGCCTCCCACCACGTTATCCCTCTGCCCTAGGCTCCGAAAGCCCACCTCCTCCGCTTCCTCCCCTCCCATATTAATCCTCGGACTTACCTCAGCTCCAGTCTTCAGTGATCTTATGGGGCTACAGAGCTAACGGCCAGTTAGATTGGCTGATAGCTCTCTGAGGCAAATCCACTCTTAACTTATTAACGTCCCGAGCGCATTATCGCTACAGAGCAGCCGGATTTCTGGTCAGCGTGTGCCAACAGGGGGGGAAATCCATTGCTTAATGTAGTGGTGGTGGGCGGGCAGGGCAGGGAAGGGCGAGGGGTGGGGAGAATTGGATGACAATTTGAGGTCTCCATTCTCATTTTGTCTGTACTGTGCAGATGATGCAGTCTGTGGAGAGTTGATGCTTCCTTATTGTAAGGGAAGAAAACTTTCCATCAGATGGACTATCCCGAGCAGAATTCATGGAATGTGTAGGACACAAGCGCCATTTGAAGAGGATAATAATAATAATCTTTATTATTGTCACCAGTAGGCTTACATTAACACTGCAATGAAGTTACTGTGAAAAGCCCCTCGTCGCCACATTAAGCCACCTGTTCGGGTACACAGAGGGAGAAATCAGAATCACCGAACAAGCACGTCTTTCAGGACTAGTGGGAGGAAACTGGAGCTCCCAGAGGAAACCCACGCAGACACTGAGAGAACGTGCAGACTCCAGACAGAGGGTGACCCAAGCGGGAATCGAACCGAGACCCTGGCGCTGTGAAGCAACAATGCTAACCACTGTGTTACCGTGCCGTACATAGAACACTATCTTATTATAAGACAAATATGTGAATATATCTTTAAAAATGTTGGAGAGTTTATGAAGTATTGAAAAAAAGAAAGATGTTCATTTTGTCATGACCACATAAAAATTATTTCCTTAAAGTGGTTCATGAGCTAAAAGAGTTATATGTGTGTATGTAGCCCCCTTTCAATTTTAGAGCGGTTCAATTTAAAAATAACTCACCAGACAAGGGGCGGGATTCTCTCAGCCTGGGGCCAGGTTGGAGAATCGCCGCGACCAGCACGAATCGCGCCAAGCCGACCCGACGCCATTGGCTCCGGCGTGATCAGCGCGGTGATGGCCTGGGGCCGCTCTACGGGGTCCCCCAGCGATTCTCAGCCCGGGATGGGCCAAGCGGCCACAACAAAAAACCCGAGTCCTGCCGCCGCCATTCTAACCTGGTCTTACCTGGCGGGACCTCGGCTTGGAAGAGTCCGGGAGCGGCCTGTGGGGGGGTGAGGGGGTCCAACCCAACCCTGGGGGCATCTCCGCTGTGGCCTGGCCCGTGATCGGGGTCCACCGATCGGCGGGCCGGCCTCTCGGGCTGAGGGCCTCCTTTCTTCTACGCCGGCCCCCATAGCCCTACACAACGTTGCGTCGGGACTGGCGGGGAGAAGGGAGCCACTGAGCATGCACCCGTTGGCGCCGGTGCCACTGCGCATGCACGGACCGCGCAGCGCCCAGTTGCCGCCTAGAACAGCGTGGGTCGCTCCAGTGCCGTGCTGGCCCCCTGTAGGGGAACAGAATTGCTGATCCTGAGGCCACGTTGATGCCGTTGGGTAACGCAATGGCGTTTATGACAGCGTCAACACTTCGCCTCAGGATCACAGAAACCCGCCCAGCGTCTTAATAAAGATAAAGGGTAGTTTATTGATTCAAAAAGACATATAAGTTAGTAATAAAATGGAGATACAAAGATTAAAAGCAGATAAAAATTTTAAAAAACACTTAAGGGTTGTGGGCGAGATTCTCCGGCCTCCTTCCGGTGTGTTTCTTGCTGGTAGACGGCAGTCTACCATTGGCCGGAGACGAGATCTTCTGGTCCCATCGCTGTCAATGGGACTTCCCATTAAATCCACCCACACTGCCAGGAAACCCATAGCGGGGTTGCATTGTCAGCAGGACCTGAAGATCCCGCTGGTGTGAACAGCTGGAAGATCTTGCCCAGTACTTCGAATCAGTTTTGTAGCTTGAATTCCTTCTTTCCAAATGAATAGATTGAAACACGAGATTTTGTTTAGTAGCTGCAATGGCTTCTGCAGTCAATTATTTGGAAGTTTGACTTTTCAGGTGGATTTTGCAGGTCAACAGGTTTGTGGAGAGAGAGAATGCAGTTACAGCTCTTGTAGGTTGCCTGGAATCCTTGGCGGTTGATTTGTAATGCCTTCCTATTTGTCCTCCCTTGGACAAGAGCCCCCTTTAAAGTTGTATTTCAGAGTTCTTCCTGGGGTCTTGCACACAAAATGGCTGTTCTCCAACAGAAATTATTCAATTCCAAAACTTGAAATGGCTGATCTATTAATTTCACTGAAGCTCTTTTCCAAAGCAAGGAAGATAATTATGCTGAGGTCCTTTGAAGTGCCTTCCTGTCTCCTGTTCCCTCAGAAGTAAAACCATTTTTGTACCTTTTAGGATTCAGAGGACAGCCCTGGAGGAGTCTTTACATTTTTAATAACTCTTCATAGCCAGCTCTCAGATATGTGTCTGACGAGGTTTTAATAAACATGAGTAGGTGCCATGTTTGTCAGTCGATACTTCCATATTTATAAAGGCTTTTAAACTCAATGAAAAGGCTTGAAAACAAAAATGTGCCTTCAGAACAGTTGTCCTTAAAATCTGTAATGACATGTTCGTGATAGCATTTATAGAAGTCTTTATCGAAGTCTTTTCATGACCACGGGATGCCAAAAAACACTTTACAGCACTTTAAATACTTTTGAAGTACAGTCACTTTGAAATGTAGGAAATGCAGTCGCCCATTTGTGCACAGGAGGATCCCGCAAACAGCAACGTGACAGTGAGCAGATTGTGTGTTACTGTAATGTCCATTGAGGGATAAATATTGGCCAGATTATTGTAGATAATTCCCCTGCTTTCTTTCAAAATAGTGCATGGGATTGTTTACGTGTACCTGAGATGGCAGCTAGGGCCACAGCTTAATGCTATATATGAAAAACAGCAACTCTGACAGTTTAACACAACTTTAATGCTGCACTGGGATGTCAGCATAGAATTTTGTGATCAAGTACTGGAGACTGAAAAATAAAATAGATAAACCATTTATTTCACGCAGATTCATAGAATCCATAGAATTTCTACAGTACAGAAGGAGGCCATTCAGCCAAAGGGTCTGCACCGACCCTCCAAAACAGTACCCGACACAGGCCCATGCCCCAGCCCTATCCCTGTAACCCTGTCACCCCATCCAACCTTTTGGACACTAAGGAGCAATTTAGCATTGCCAATCCACCCATCCTGCACATCTTTGGACATGTTCTCAATATTATTAGGCCTGATCTTCCAATTACCTATTCGCACTTTTCAAGCTGGAACAGCAAAGCCTTGGTGCAGCCATCCACGAGAATACTAACAAAGAGAAGCAGCGGAAAAACCATGCCCCTTCTTATGACATCTGCAGCTATATTCAGGTAAATTGTAAAAAAGGGTAGGATTCTCCGTTGCCCGACGCCAAAATCAGGAATGGATATCGGGCGGAGAATGGCTCCCGACGCCAGAATCGCGGTAGGCGATGGTCTGACTCAGCGTCGCAATGCTCCGCCCCCTCCAGATTGGCATCATCGAGATGTGTGCCACATGCAGTCGCAACCCCATTGGAACGTCATCAGTGGACCCTCCCGCGATGCTCCGCCTCCAATAGGCTGAGTTCCCGACAACACAGGCCACGTGTGGTCTCAGCAGTCGTGGGCCAATAGTGATGCCTGCGGAGGGAGAGAAAGGGCGTGCGGACAGTGTCCAGCACCGCCACACTTGGCCGTGATCCTTGCTGCTGGCCAGGGTGCTTTTGCCAGGGCTGGGAGGAGTGGTGGGGTTGGCCAGGAGGTGGGCTATGGGGTCGGGCCGGGCGGGTACGCGGTCCAGCACAGCTGGCACAATCGGTGCCTTTGTGGGGGTGTAGATGTACATGTGGCTGCAGCATGTCAGCCCTGCGCATGAGCAGCACGGACCCATGGTTCTCCAACCGTTTTCCACGCGTTCCGCGGGTGTTTCATGCGGCCCCGGTGCTAGCCCCTCGACGGTAGTGGATTTGGTGAGGGTTTTGCACCGATTTTCCCGTGGTGAAACACACGGATCCTCCGTTGGCATCGGCATTTAGCTTCACGAAAGGAGAATTCAACCCGATGTTTTTCAATGGGTTTAGTAAATGAGATTGAGTAAGTGAATGGGTGTGTGAGTATGTGGGGTGGAGAAAGGAGAGTTGGGAATGGTTCAAGAGATCAGAAATTGGGTTTGGGGTAGGTAGTCAGGTCATAGAATAATAGAATCCCTACAGGACAGAAGGAGGCCATTCGGCCCATTGAGTCTGCACCAAACCTCTGAAAGAGTACCCCACCTAGACCCAAGCCCTCAACCTATTTCTGTAACCCTACATAACCTTTTTTGACACTAAGGGACAATTTAACATGACCAATCCACCTAACCTGTACACCTTTGGACTGTGGGAGGAAACCAGAGCTCTGGGAAGAAACCCACATAGACACGGAGAGAATATACAAACTCCACACAGACAGTCACCCGTGGCTGCAATTGAACCCAGGTCCCTGGTGCTGTGAAGAAGCAGCGAAAACCATTGTGCCACCGTACCGCCAGGGGGTGATAATGCTTAGGTCAGGACTTGGAGTGGGTCATTAGGTTGGGTTTCTTAGGGGGTCTGGAGTGGGTAGTCGGGTCAGGTCTGAGAGAGGTTAGGGTTTTGGTAGTCAGTTCGGAGGGTGGGGGGGGGGGGGCAGAGGGGAAGTATGTGTGGCGAGATGGTGAGTTTGGTTGTGCTGTTAATCACTGAGTTCCATCAGGGATTCAATGGTGTAGCAATTCTAGGGTAAGTATCTGGATAAAAGGTGCACGTTTGGCCTAAATCTCTGAAGCTGAGACCAATGTAAGAGGTCTTTGTGGAGGGCCCAGGGCAGCATAGCCCATCAGAAGTTTAAACTTCCTTGGCAATTAGTGCAACTTCCTGAGGGTCCTAAGGTTCATAAGCACCTTAAAAACATTGCCATTCCTGACACTGTAAAATCTGGCCCATCGGTTCCCTGTTATTGTACCGGCCTGACGTGCACACCTGAGATGATTGATTGATTGATATTTATTGTCACATGTACTGAAGTACATGTATTTTTCTGTGGCCGAGGGAATGTACACAGTACGTACATAGTAGACAAAAGAGATATCTAAATATTGGATGGAACCTTGCACAAGTGAAATTACACATTCAAAAACAAATGGCACTTTTAGTCTGTCAGAAAGTAAGGAGGGAATCGGCAGGATTTACTTTAAAGTGTGAAACTTGACAATTAGTTAGCAGATTTAAGATAAGGATGTTACAAATGCCAATGAAGTACTCATACTGGATGTCCCTTCTGATTGTGTGCCAGCAGGTAAGTGGTGTGTTCCAGGGTCACAGTAGAAATCTGTGAGAGTGCCTGCCCAACAGAAATGGGGCAGCCGTGCTGCAAAAATGATTTACTGGCGGGTGCTTGCCATCACTGTGGCTGCTGGAGACTTTCCCAGGGTTCATCCTGTGATCTGGGTCAAGTGATAAGCCAGGTTAGAATTCATTTGGAGCTCTATGAGGTACATTGGACCCATTTAGCCATTTTAGAACACTATTGGAGGTGGAGCAGTATTGTGATCGCATGACCTGGCTTCTGTCTGCAGTTGAACAAAGGAGGAGCCCAAAGGTAAAGCTCACTGTATTTGTGTGGGGTCAGTCAGAACAGGAATCCCCCTTTTGGTTTTGCAAAAGCTGCCTGAATCACTGCAGGGGCATTTCACAGTAACTTAATTGAAGCCTACTGTGACAATAAGCAATTTCATTTCCCTCCATGCTTACCACAAACCTCCCAACCCCACCCCCATTTTGAGATCGCCCCCCCTCCCCCAACACACATTCCCCCGAGGCGCCACCCCCCCTGACCTTTTCCCGACCCCAAATACCAGCTGGACCATCTAACATTGTGATCGTTCAGAGCCAAAGGCAACCCCAGGCACTGCATGTTCACCCAGAGCCCCCCCTAACTAATGCTATTGAGGCACAGTCCTTCAAAATGCAGCAGGCCGTCCATTGGAACTATCGGGAGGTCAATGTGTCAACTCTGTCAGCTGACTGCCCAAAACAGAGGGATTATCAGTTCAGCACCCACAGTCTAAGGAGACCCTGGTTCTATAGTCCTAGGTGATTTCACTGGTCTGGTACAGTGGTAGGTAGCCTATGGTCCTGGGTCCACATGTGACCCACAAGACATTCTGTTGACAGTTGTCCATGCGCAGTATTGTAAAGTGAAAGGTGGATAAATGTACCCCGACTAACCTTGATCGGTTTGCACTAACCCTTTGCAACTCTGGCGTGTTACATGGTGAGATAGAAAAAGGGAAGATCCAACACAACTTTATTGAACACTTTATCAAGGAAAAAACAATATATCAGCCTCTACTATTGTACTTTAATTAAACTCTATCAAACTCTATCAGTCTCTTCACAGGACTCTTCCGTAAACAGTCTCAAATCTACACTCGCTATCTACTTCTGACACGCACTTCCGAGGGTTTGCTACACTGCTATCCACAGGAATCTATCACTGTATTTGAACTGTTTGTCGGAAAAGGCCTGTAATACCCATTCAATGAGGCTGCAACAGGCTGTTCCTCGGTCTTTGAGGGTTGGGGTTGGCTGATGTTTCAGGATATACAGTCATTGGTTTGGGCTTCCCATCTTGTCCAGGGCTGGTTCTGGTCTTCGGGTCCTCTCATCACGGTGTCTTCTGGGTCTGGTCAGTCTGATGATGCTCGCTACGAGGTACAAGGGGCTGGAGCTGTGCTGCTTGGCTGGCAGTCCAAGGTGTTCTCTGGATATGCTGTTGGCGAAGGTGCATGTTGTAACCCGACCAGAGGCCACAGAATCTGCAGCATCAGAGCCCCCGTGGCCTCACCTGAATATAATCTTCCCAGATGAGAGGGTAGAGCTATGCCTTTAAGCAAGAGATAAATACCCTGGCCCAAGTGTGGGCTGGGCTAGGAAGACCCTTCGGGGAGGAGGAGTTTTTATCTAGTGGGGTAAAGAAATATTGAGTTTTCTAACAGTCATCGATTCCGTGTGGTCGCTTGCCTGGAACTTTACACTGGTGAGGAGGGTGAAGTAGAGCAAAGCAGATGACCGCTGGGACTCCAGGTTGCCACTGTAATGCCCCTCTTTGCTGCCATGCCCTTTTTGAAGATTCGGTGGCCTGTGTCCAATACTAGCATCGGGCGGAGGCTGGAAGATGCAATGAGGTGATTACTCTCCATATTTAGAGGTTGCAGGTGTGACTGAAGTGATCCACACGTAAAGCAAGGCTGCTTCAAGTGAGGTGCGTGCTGGTTGCACTCAACACTGACTATGAGAGCTGTGCGCTCTCTCTGCATCCAATCATAGCATCAATATTTATTTTGATTTTATCATTTGAAGCTGATAGCTCTCTTAATATGTGAAGGATTAAGCATTTTCTAGAACTCGTTATGAAATATTTGGTGTATATTAAATGTATTCCAATTTTATTCATGGTGTCAAGGTTAATGAACATGCCCACTTTCAATCTTGTGGCCAACTGAGACGATAGAGAGATACTCATGGGGCCCACTCACCAGCTTAGGTTGCCTCCCACTGACCTGGCATGTTGGATTTGATCTTGTCAAAAACAGGAGATCCAGTCACCAATGTCATTGCTATTTGAAGGTTTCCCTGGTGAAAGCAGTAATGTTGAGTGGAGCCTTGTGCCCTTCACAAAGGGAAATTTGTTGTTGGAGGGAGGGCATTTAATCAGGTGGGAGGATTATGGGCGGGGACAACACACCCACCCATTTCCTCCTTGATTAAGTCCGCAGCAGGATGCCCATGGAAAACATTCCCACCCTGCCGCCAATTGAAGCCCTTAATTGGGCACCTCATGCTCACTTAAGGGCTTCATCCCGCTGCTGCTGATATTAGCCTAATGGCATTCAGAGGTCTGGCCATTCAGGAAGCCTGATGAGAAAACCCTGGTGTGGTTGCTTTTGGGTCCCCAGGGAGTTCCCTCATTCAAAGGCATTCAGTGCCTGATTGAGTGACTTGGAATCTGGAAGGGGTTGGGGGGAGGGACGCAGCGAATGAACCCCTCCACCTGGTGCCGACTCCTTGTCCACCCCTGCAACCTATGACCCCTTTCCTGCCATTGTTCACCTGTGTCTGGGTCCTCTCCTCGATCTGAGCTCTTGAGTAGATGTGGTACCGGCAGCAGCCACCACCTCCCAGTGGCACTGCTGATTACAGACAAGCTACTGGCTTCTGTTTGGCTGGCAGCCTCCACAGCAAGATTTCTGCCCCATGGGTTTTGATCCTGGGGGAAGACCTACTACTGACCTATGAAGTGCTCAGGTGGTACAGGATATGGCAGACCATCCCAAAAAGAGGCATTTATGGGGTTTCACTAGCTTTCTAGCCAGCAGCTGAGACTCCTGTTACCCCCACAAGTTTATACCCATTGAGTAAGAAGTTTTTACGGTTGGATGATGTAAATATTTGCCCTGAAAAAAGCATTTGTTACCTTAAAAGAACTAGAAGGCCTCAACTTTTCAGGCCGTATACTCTGCCCATCATCTGGAGGGATAGAATTCCATGGAAATCCTATAGTGCAGAAGGAGGCCATTCAGCCCATAGAGTCTGCAATGAAAGAGAACCCCACCCAATCCCTCTCTCTCTCATATAACCCCACCTGATCTGCACATCTTTGGACAGAAGGGGCAATTTTAGCATGGCCAACCCACCTAACCTGCACATTTTTGTACTGTTGGAGGAAACCAGAGCACCCGGAGAAAAACCTACGCAGACATGGGGAGAAAGGGCAAACTCCACACAGTCACCCGAGCGTGGAATTGAACCCGCGTCCCTAGCACTGTGAGGCAACAGTGCTAACCACTGTGCCACCTTGCTGCCCCACTGAGGAAGGCCATGGGTAGAGCTTGCGGGTAGATGGGTAGAAATGATGGGTTAAAACCTGTGGAGGTAACAGGAGTCTCAGCTACCAGCTAGGGAGCCAGTGAAACCCCACAATTGCCTCTTTCTTGGATGGTCAGCCACATCCTGTACCACTCGATGACTGGACCAAGCGACATAGATAGTTAAATGAAGCGAATGATCGGATTTTGAGCAGGATCTTATTGCTGATTGGTCAGACTATTCTGTTTGCAATAGGTTGGTACATGTTAATATTCTAGCTGCTAATTGGTCAACTGTGCAAAATGGATGGGAGTGTGTTTCTCGAGTAAGGGTCGCCAGAGGCCAATGACGAGAAGTTGCTGTCTTGGGATCCCCCATACTGGGGGATATAATTCATATTGAATTATAACAGTGGGCTGTAGGAAGAATTCTTTACTCATGGTATTGGTCAATTGTAGCCATCCTTCTATCTACGTAAGCTGAGGGACATGCCAGCAGACCAAATCCATTGGGGTTAGCAAGCTTCAAATGGTGTACATTTGCTGAAGAGAAAAATCCATGACAGGTAGGTTCTGCCACAGGTGTCACATGTGAAGTGGTTATCAGGTATCCTTTTGGGTTGTTTTTGTTGGTATTGCTTTTGGCACTTATTGCTAAGCCACGGGTCTATAGGTGGATGATTCCATTTCCCGCTGTCAGCAGCGAATGCCTCCCAGGTGTGAAAATTGTTGTTCAGGGCTTTCATTATAGTGTTTGCAAGCATTCTTGAAGTGGAGCTTTCAGCATTCTACTCGTCTTCTGGCGCCTGTTACCTCATCTGGGAGAAATTCCTTGGGCATACGTCTGTCTTCCATCCAAACCAAAGACGTTGCCTCTGCTGGATGGCAGGTTTGCCTCAGAGGACGTCTGCATTGGTGATTTTGCCCTTCCATGAGATGCTCAGAATGAGCCACACAAACAGCGGAAGATGAAGGTTATTGAGCTTCCTTTCTTGACAACTGTAAGTCACGGGGCAAGCTGTGAAAATGTAAAGTAATGGAGAAGGGAAACCTACAGAGAAATGTGATTAGAATGAATATTCTTGGAGGAGCTATCACCAATACGCTTGATGGGCTGAATGACCAAACTCCTTCTGAACTGAAATTTCTATGATTATATGATAATGTTTCGGGATCATGGAAAAAAAAATTCAGTAGCTAATCATGAGGGCAAGTGATATGGTATAGTGTGAGTCAAGATCCAGCAACAATTCCTGCAAATTACTATACTTACCACAAGTAGTGCAATTTGCTGCCAGAGTACCAGAATTTTGCATAAAAATTCGAAGACTAAGTGACAGTGCATGGTTCTGAGTGAGTGTAGCTGATAAACAGTTCACTTGTTGCAATCAATCACTCACTTGAATAATAATTCGTTTTTAAATAAAACCTAGAATTTAAAAGAAAACAAAATCGGCATAAGAGTTTGCAGTCAATCAGGTTTAGCAGCTGGAACTAAAGTGGCCCAAAACTCCCACCCAAAATTTGTGGAAGTGCAAAAAAATTGAAATATATGCTGTCACAGTGCTGTCATCCCAAACTTTGATAAAGACATTTCCCAAACAGACTGGTCGGTTGAATGATAAAGGGCAGAGAAAAAAACTTGCATTTATATAGCGTGTTGAACGACCACCAGACTCGTCAAAGCACTTCACCTCCAATGAGGTATTTTTGAAGTGTAGTCACTGTTGTATTGTAGAAACCATGACTGCCAATTCATACACAACAGCCTCCCATAAACAGCAATGTGACAATGACCAGATGATGTTTTTTTTTAATGTTGTGGAGGTGCCGGCGTTGGACTGGGGTGAGCACAATAAGAAGTCTTACAACACCAGGTTAAAGTCCAACAAGTTTGTTTCAAACACTAGCTTTCGGAGCACTGCTCCTTCCTCAGGTGAATGAAGAGGACATACCTCTTCATTCACCTGAGGAAGGAGCAGTGCTCCGAAAGCTAGTGTTTGAAACAAACATGTTGGACTTTAACCTGGTGTTGTAAGACTTCTCATTTTTTTAATGTTGATTGAGGGATAAATATTGTCCAGGACATCAGGTGAAAAGGCCCTACTGATAAAAGGTAATCGACCTGGAACATTGGGCAGGATTCCCCAGGCCCCCAGCCATGTGTTGTCAGCGGCACGCCGTTCACTGGTGGCAGGTTTCTCTACTCCTGCCGCTTGTCAATGAAGCCACCCCCGCCCCCATGCTTCCAGGAAGCCCATGGGCGGGGATGCTGCCGGTGGATAAAGAGAATCCCAACAGTCGGAGAGTTCAGGCCATTAACCTTACCTCTCTCCGCAGATGATGTCCGACCTGGTGAATATTTCCTGCATTTGCTGGATTTATTTCAGGTTTCCACCATCCGTAGCATTTTGCTTTTGTATAACGTCCCAGCTATGCTTCAAAATAGTGCCATGAGTTCTCTTACTTCCCCCCCAAGCAGGCATCGCGGGACCTCAGTTGAAGGATTAACCTTAAAGATGGGCCAACTATTTTCTATTGAGCGGAATAAATCTGAAATATCAGAATCATTATTCTCTCCTTTAGTTCCATGGAGCAATAATACCCTGGCTCAATTTCAAGTTTTGCTTTAGGAATTAAAAATAAGATATAGAGACATACCCAACAAGACCTAACTTTGGTTTAGAGCTGTTGAACCTATTACATTTTAAAAGGCCTGGATTTCAGGCCCCACTTTATACCCATCTTTCCTGTACAGGTAGATAGCTGTAAAACTAAGCTTGTTGCTCGATGGCTCTATTAAAACATTATTTCCTCAGAGAGTCATCGGAAGAAAGAGCAAAATTACCGAATAAACAGATGTAGCTAATATAGCAGAAGACCCACACACTCTCACTTCTTATTTATATCCTTTTAATGCCTAAAGAAGCCCAAATGCAGGCCAGTTAATGCACTCAGCCAGCCATTATGCAGCATAACATAGCAGGTAAATAATACAGCAGCTCTACACAGGGATTGCACTGTTATAAAAGAGAAGTTCATTATAGTTACTTTATCAGCAGTGGGTTTATTGGTGAATCCATGGGAGATATTCTGGTGAAACAGGAGCAGAAAGAAGCACTGCATCTTTCCATTAATAAGCTCTCTTCTGGGATCAGGCATTAGAGAGATTCAGCAGATCATAGAGCACCAGGGTATCATTTTTACATGATTACTCTAAATTCTTAGACCAGAGACTTAAGAGAAGGGTTCTTGCAAAGGCAGCTGAGGGAATTGCTAAATGATTGGCCTAGCACTTAATTCAATAATTTCTTTTTTTCTCTCTCATTGATCAAGCTGGTTTGAGGAAAGTGATACTTTGCATATCTAGCTAAGTGCTGTTAACAGCCTCAGTCTGCGGTTTCTACACAAAAAAATTGTGAGATCTTGCTGGAGAAGTAATTTGCTTCTCTCTAACCAATGATGGCTTGCACTTTATGCAAATTGGTACCAAGGGAAAACAAATCCCTTTCAATACATATGCATAGTTCATAAAAAAGACAGGGCAGAAAAAGAGATAAAGCAACGAGTCAGCAAAAGCCTTGGTTCTATGGAATTTTATCCTCCCAAATTAGATGTTTGTAACAGATGATGTGTACAAGTGTTAACTTTGTTTTCAGCGGCTCCTGGCATACCATCAGTAGACATCACACAGATTATGTTTTAAGGAGCTGAACTGTAATAATAAAAAAAAAGTGTCTGTGGGCTTCAGAGTGTTGTGTTCCATATGGTTAGGGAAGTGCAAAGTTATTGCGACAAGCATCTTGTGAAGCTCATTACCCGCCATGGTGTTAGATGCGAATAGCTGCGTATTGCTATAGGGTATGTACATGACATCCCACAGTCTGCAGATAGCAACTGGAAATGAAAGATATGAAGGCAAAGTACAGCTTCGGGGAACATGTTAGACAAAACATCTGCTGGTATCAGAACACTGAATTATCAGATCATTCTGGCCATGAATTTTTTATCATAGCACAATTTAAAGTTCGAAGTTTCAAAGTGACATTTGTTAAAAAAAAAAGTTATTTTGTTTTAATTGAATGAAGTGTACTGTGAGAGTGCACAGAAACCCATGCACATCTCTTTGTGTGGCACATATCAAACAACCATGGCCTAATGAGAGGCAGCTTCATTGAATCATTTAAAAAAGGCCTGGGTTTAACAAATTGTTTTTATGTGGCAATGTTTGATGTTGTGGCCAGTTTCACTGAAATTATGATTTGTTTTACTTTATAAAATGGAGCATGGATTTTACACCCTTACATAACGTTCGCACCTGAAGAAGGGACCTCTGTTGTCGTGGAAACGGCCCGATCAATAATTTTAACCTAATCAAAGTCATCACCTTTGTTCACATTTTTAAAAGACTCTTCAAGATTGAAACTCTCCTGTTTGTGGATTTTTAAAAAACAGATGACTTATTTTCACTTATTTTTCTGACCCTTTTCTCCAATGGGATGCTACAAATCCACAAATCTGTTCTTCTGGAAATGCTGTTGTCGCAATAGGTTTGAAAGGTGCTTTTACCCTTTGTGGGCTGAGGTTCAGCTACATTTTGCAGAACGCAGACAGATTTTTTTCATCATTCTTTACAATGCTGTGATAGAACGCATTATTATACCTTAAAAATTGTCAAACAATATTGGAGAATACCATTGATCTTGCATGTTCTGATGTTCAGAAACGCTAAAAGTTTTTTCCCCACAAATCTAATTTCTATTGCTCGCCTAGAGTTATAATATCATTCATAGTTTATCATTATTATAATAAAGGAAAAAATAGTCAGTGCTGTGGGTTTAGCGTGTCATGATATATCATTCTAGAACATTTGAATATCCCAATGGGCTGAATTTTCCAATTTAATGATGCTGGTGCTATCCCCAGTTTGAATGCAGTGTCACATTAAGCTTTGTATTTGTGTTATGCACTAAAAAATGGCAATCTCCAAATCATGTATTGACCACTCGTTTCAATTTACTCTAATAATATGGCCTAACGAAAGCCCAACACCTTTTGTGCATTGTTGATCATGCTGGAGATGGCGGTGAAGAAAATTTGGGTGTTGGGAGTCAGTTGGGAGTTCAACATCTGAGGCATTCTGTATTCTTAGGGCATGGTTTATTTTTGTGTCTGTACCTGGGCCCATGTTGAACTGGGTGCAGATGGCCACTAATTACAAAACAGGCATATTTACAGAATGCTATTTTTTTTCATGCGTTAGCTGGTTAGCCACCTTCAAGGGGCAATATCTAAGTTATGGGGAGGAAAGAAAACAGAGAGCCAACAAAGAAAACGGAATGAACCCCTTACAACCAGTTCCCTCCCCACACAGTGCAAAGGCTAGTTTCCTACTACCAGGTAGCCACATGTACAGTCATTACTGAAGCAAACCTCCCACATTCCCCTGTGTTAGATCTGACAATATGTTAATGCTCACACAGGCTGACAAATGCATTTGAAGATGCGGTTTAAAAGAAAATGTTTTAAAAGGCAATAAACGCAAAACAAACAAGCCTCGTGTTACTCTCATATAACAGAACTTGGTTAAACATGTCTGTTGTACCTGTATTTGTTTATTTAACACGGAACGGATTAAGATCCAGTTCAGTTCATTGTTTGTTATCACTGAATTGATTTTACTTGGTTCAAAATAGAATTGCAAACATGAACTCAAAAATAATAGCCATATTTATCCTTTAACACATGCCAAAAAAAGACTATTTTTCAAAATGTTTATGATTTTGGAAGATTTAAAACATTTTGTTTTAAATTAAAGAACACTTCTACAATTGAGTATGTGATGATTACAAGTCAACACGAAATCAATATTTTAATGATTTTATCCTAATGATTTTATGGGTAGATTTTACATTATTTCTAATGTTATCAACAAAGCCAAAATAAGTATATTGTAAAGTGATGGGTTTATTCCAAATATTTTCACTGTAGCAGCCGAAAATTAAATGAATAACTCCACTACTTCATCGTCTAAAGTCCAAGCCCTCTTCTTCTGCAGCAAAGAGCTGACAGCTCTGCCTCGCTTTGTCCTCCTCTTCGAAAGTGAGAACATACATTACCTCAGGTGATGGAGAGATCTTCCCTGTTTATTATATACTGCATGGACATTCCATTTAAAACGTTGCTGATAACAAACAATCTTGTAAAGTCTTCGATTAATCACAGCTGGCAACGCTGAGCTGTTTGATGTTAACTGACATGCCTCCAGAAGCTCTCTTCACACCAGCAGTTCCACAAGCAGCCCAGAAAACAGATTGTCTATGTGAATTAATCAGATGTTTCTGCATGTCATTAATGATGTGCAATATTTTTTTTTACAATGTAATACTTACTCTTATTATGTGGAATTAAAACAATTAGGTGTCTGTATCACAATATAAATCTTTATTTTTTTTTGAGGGTAGGAGGAAAGAAGGAATAATTACCTAGTCCCCTGGAAAAAAAACAGTGTATTGTTGATGAATTTTACCCCTCTGCTTGCTTTATTCTGAGTGCACTTGTCCCTTGCGGTTTTACTCTGGGATGATTTACAATGGGAAAGGTGACATTAAACACGTCATTGAGCATGCAAAGATGCTACACTCAAAGCAGCATATGCTTGACTTTGTTAAAAGATGAATGCTGCCAAATCTGCAGGGCCCATCCTGATCCGGCCCCTTTGTAAACTTTGTGATGGCTGCTGAGGCTTTTTTTTGCTCTGAAAAACACAAGCAAATCTATTCACGATTCATGCCTGTACAGCCAATCTAAATTAAAAAAGGGGGCAGTATGTAAACTGTATTATCTCCTTGTTCACCTAGCACAATCAAAGCCTCTTGTTACCTGTGCTCATTCTCCCATCTTTAAAAAATACAAAACCAGTAAGATTGAAGTTAAAAGTGCAACTGAGGGAGTGAAAGATTTCAGATGTTTTACTAAAATATTTATGATTAAATTCTGCAAGTAACTGCAGGTAAGTGGCAGATTTTTATCTTTATTTGCTGGTTGTTGTGCTGATGAATGGCTGCAGAACTAAGTTTTTTTTTCTCATTTTGCTGGAACTGCTTTGACCTAGATTCATAAGGATAGTGCTGACATTGATGTCTGGACAAGACATGGGTAGCCTCAAGTTGCATTGGTTTAAGTAGTTATAGGATATGAGCCTCCCCCACTCCCCTTCTGAATATGAAAATGCTGACAGAACATAACACTTCCATTTATGTGATTGCTACAAATCAGTGCACCTGGAATTATTATTTTCCTCGATTTTTATACAGTGTTCAGCAGGACATTCTGGCGGGTTTTTTTTGCACTTGTTATTTTTATTCCAATTACTCTGAAGGCTGTGATGCTATTCTGTGATATAACTGTCATCTTCTTCAAAGATGCAGAATAGATTATGCTCCACAACCAATCTTTAAATTCCTTCACAACCTTGATGTATGTAACACAAAAATACATTTTTGTTATTTTTACATGCGTTGCTTGAATGCCAGACCATCACCTCATAGGTATGGAGTAACATTTTGTAGTTATGCTGAAAATCTGCAATAGGTTGTAAACCATAAACAAACCTCGAGCGAGACAATTCAGGCCTAATTGTTCCACTTGAGTTTCATTTTCAGCCAGCTAAAGTTTGGAAATGTTCAGAATGAATTCTTCTGTTCACAATGTGCATGCGCAAAAATTAGACTTTGAAAATGTTATTGCTACAACAGGTACACCCTCGGTGTTATAAACTTAACGAGTCATTTCTGTGATATTATATTTGGAAAAAGGTCACTTTGCTTTAACATTAATTAAATGATTTTTCATGCACTATATATAGTTTCAATATTTTCTATCCTACATTGGCTACATTTGTGCGTTAATGGATTCTCAATGTATTTCTGTCCATGTTATATCAGCCGGGATTCTCTTATCTCATTTGTTGCCACCCCCTCAAGCGAAAACAAAAAATTTGGCATCCCAGACAAAACTCCATTCAATTTCAGCGAGACTGGGGAATCCCAGGCGCGAGTGAGGTGGGAGAATCCCAGCTGCGAGCGAGGTCGGAGAATCCCGGTCGTGAGCGTGGTCGGAGAATCCCAGCCATTTTATATTTTGTATATGTTAAATAGATATACAGAAACAAACTCAACATACAGATGTTTCTATCCAAATAAAAAAATACAAATATATTATATAGACTATATATGTAACTGTAGCCAGATTTGTTTGTGTGCCGACCTATGTGTCTTGTGAGTTGAGCTATGAATGCTACTCACTTTGTCTTTTGTTCACTACGAGTATAAGCCAGGAAAGTAAAATCTACACATTCCCTTTGCACATTATTCAATCATTAGTCGGGAGTAAGAAAACATTTAAAAGAGGAAAGTAATTTACGCTGTTTTGAAATACATATGAATTTTAATATCGAAAAATGAGCAACAGCAAAATATAAATGTAAAGAAAAATATAATTCATATTTGTAAATGGGAGGTAATCTAACATGACCTCAAGATAAATTAGCCTCCTGAGTACTAAATTACTTTGTAGTGTTCAAAATGAATTTTTACCACATGATGAATGAAAAATGAATTTCTATACTGACTTTTCATAAACTTGATTTAGGGAAGTGTAGTGACCCAAATAAATATCTAAAGCTGAAAACATGTCACATCATTGCCATGGTGCAGAAACGTTAGTGCAGGCTTTATAGGATTATCAAAAGAAAAACACTTTTTTAAAAATTGATATGAATTTGAGGTATTGTTAACCTGTACTATTTTGAGAAAATATATTTGAACCTTTTGATATTTGAGTAAGAGTGCATGTTTTTCTTCAGCTTTTTTTTTACTGGTAATACTGACATTGAAAGTGCATTCTCAGAATTTATCAAATATTCCTCCAATATTCAGCTTAAAAATGTCAATGAAATAATCAGTGTGCGCGTGGCAGAATAAGATTGTATTGCAGCCCACAAGAAATTATGAAAAGAATTCCACCATTTGTTTAGTAATATTTCCATTAGATGGTGGGACTTCTAAAGATCCATGTTATTATGGAACATTTTGAATTTTTTGAGGGGAGTGGAACCTTGGTATTAAATTCTGAAAGGATTAAAATGATTGTGCACAAACCGTACCTCACCACTGATTATGTGACATTCTTTGTTCTGCCTTCATCTCAAATTTGTTGAAGTAAGGAAGTCAACCTATTCTGCCAAAGTCTGTTTATTTATAGTCTATCACAAGAAGGCTGTTTGTTTACAGCACTACACCTTTAATATCGGATGAAGTTTGGAGTTGTTTTAATATAATTGTCTAAAAGAAAACAAGTTGCATTGTTTCATTTACAAACAATGTCAGAGGAATAATTACTTGAATTGAATCAACACAGCATAGGATCATATAAAGCGCACAGGTCATTCACTCTGACTGGTTTATGCCAGTTTGTGGCACACAAGCCTTCTTCCACCTGACTTCATTTAACCCTTTGTCGAAATTATCAAGCCATTGGGATTATTATTTTCCTGTCGGCAGCGCACCACAGCCGCTGGTTTTCTGGCAGCGTGGGGTGGCTTCATTGGGAAATCCCATTGGCAAGTGGCAGGAGTACAGGACCCCATCGTTGGGCAGCACGATAGCATAGTGGTTAGCACAATTGCTTCACAGCTCCAGGGTCCCAGGTTCTATTCTCGGCTGGGTCACTGTCTGTGCGGAGTCTGCACGTTCTCCCCGTGTGTGCGTGGGTTTCCTCCGGGTGCTCCGGTTTCCTCCCACAGTCCAAGGATGCGCAGGTTAGGTGGATTAGCCATGATACATTGCCCTTAGTGTCCAAAATTGCCCTTAGTGTTGGGTGGGGTTACTGGGTTATGGGGATAGGGTCGGGGTGTGGGCTTGGGTAGGATGCTCTTTCCAAGAGCTGCTGCAGACTCGACGGGCCGAATGGCCTCCTTCTGCACTGTAAATTCTATGATAATTCTATGATCACCAGCGAATGGTGCGCCACCGAGAAACACGCGGTTGAGGGACCGGAGAATCCCGCTCCCTATCTGCAAATCCTTGTATTCTCCCAGCTTCTCCTTAAATTCATCTCTGATATTCAGCTCAACTATTCTGTTGCGGCAACATGTTCCACATTCCTAACACTTCTTATGTAAAGATGTTTCTCCTGAATTCCCAATTGTATTTATTATTAACTATTCATAACTCCCAGTTGTAGATTTCCCCACAAGTGGAAGAATCCTCTCTATATCTATCAGATATAATTTTAAAGACCACGATCAGTTCACTCCTTTTCCTTATTTATTCCAGACAAAAGAGCGCCAGCCTGTTTGGAATTTCCTGATAGGTATAACTTCTCATTCCTAAAACGATCCTTGTGAATCTTCGTTCAATCCTCTGTAGTGCCTCAGTATTGGAGTGACTTATTAAAAACAAGACAGGATAGAAAGAAAATATCAATGGAAAAAAATTTGACTGGGGCAAGTTTTTCCAACACAAAAATGACAGTAGAGCCCTTTTTTAATTAATAAAATAACAGTGGAACAATGTATTAATTGCTTTGCCTTGTTAGGTGTGGCAATTCAGGGCAGCAGTGTGCAAATACAGTCCACCATCTTCATCTCCGAGTGCCATTCACAGAAACACAAGACAGCACAATTGTCTACAGCAAACACAATTACTGCCAACATGGTACAAGGGCTGCTTCCTGCCATTGCCTGAGACAACTGGTGAGCTGGTGCCACTGACCCCTGCCTGCCTGGCTGCTGCCAGTGGGGCTGCTCCGAGCACACTCCCCTCATCCCCATCCCTGCCTGTCATCAATCTTGCTAAAGTGACAGGAGACAGATGTTAGCCTTTGCAAAGATCAAATCCATGGCTTTGGGGCTGTTCACCAAGGAGCAGCTTAGTCTGCACCAGACACGGGGCAGCAGCAATCACCTCTGTTACATCACTCTAGTTTTCTCCATTTGTCCTACCATGACAGTCAGAACATTTTCACTGCACTGTGCAAAGGCCAATGATTTTTTTTAAAATATTAGTTGTGACTGGCTTTAATCAATTAGAACGGAATTCTTTCCTGGATGGGATTCTTTACTCGCTTTTGCGTTAGCATTCCTGTACATTAACAAACTATGACATGGTTGGAGATATCCTTAATAAAGAAATATTCTTTTGTGTCCTCTGCATTTTTTTATGTTTAAAGGGGCACAATCATCAGGGCTTGTAGTTTCAATGCATGAATTTTGGAGAAAAATTGGGTAAGATACATTGTTGGTTGGGCGGAACACGGCCGCCTACGGCGCTGAGGACCTGTGGTGGTATGATTTGCATAGCGGTCTGCCATTGGTGCAGAACACCGGCTTACCATTGGCCCTGGTCGGTCATGTGCCTCTTGACCGATTGGTTAAGACCAGTCATGTGGCGGCTCTCCGATTGGTCGAGAGGCTGAGTTAACGACGCCTCCATACTGAGGTATAAATAGTCAGACCGCAGGGCTAAGTTCTAGCTTATTAAAGCCTAACTTTTGTATAGCAACTCGTCTCTCGTGCAATTGATGGCTCATCAATTTAATAAGCTAGATTTTTGAAGATGGAGTTCCGGATCAAGCCCGAATGCCTCCGCATCAGCCCGCAAACTCCGAACTCTGCAGAAATTTTTCAACATTGGCTGGCATGTCTCGAAGGATACCTGGAGTCTGCAACCAGCCACCCCACCATGGCACAGAAGCTTCACATCCTCCACTCCAGCGTGGGTATAGCAGCCTACGTGATGATCAAGGAGGAGAAAGATTACAATGCTGCCATGCTAAAGCTGAATGGACAATTCCTTAAACCAGTCAACAGAGTATTCGCCCGACATCTGCTGGCTCCCCCGGTGAGTCATTAGACCAATTTTACCAGGCCCTCGCCATCCTGGGGAGGAACTGCTCCTGCCTCGCAGTTTCAGCTACGGAGCACATGGAACTGCTGATCAGAGATGCTTACGTGGCTGGGATGCAGTCCCCCGATATCCGCCAGCGGATGCTGGAGAAAGACGACCTCAGCTTAACTGAGGCACGGACTCTCTCCACCTCCCTGGAAGTCGCCGATCTAAACGCCCGCGCCTATGTCCCCAGCCGCGTGGCACCATCCTGGGCCTCCTGGCACGCTTCCCCACCGCCATCCGCCGCTCCCGACCTCCTTCAGGCCTGCGCCGCGGGACGCCCCGACAAGTCCACGGGGCCCCACTGCTACTTTTGCTGGTTCGCAAAACACAAGCGCCCGCGCTGCCCAGCCCGCTCCGCCCTCTGTAAGAGCTGCGAGAAGAAGGGCCACTTCTCCACTGTCTGCCAGGCCAAAACGGTCGCTGCGGTTCCGCGCTGCGACCAGGGATCCCCACCTCCGGGCCCTTGCTGGCCCCTCCTGGACGCCGCGCAACACTCTCCCCCCCGCCCCCGGGCCCCTGCACCCGGCCTCCGCGCCTCTCTCTCCCCTCCGGGCCCTCCCGGTCCCCTCCTAGGCGCTGCGCATCTCTCTCCCCCCGGGGCCCCTGCGCCTGGCCTGCGCGCCTCTCTCCTCCAGGGCCCCTCCAGCGCACCACGCTACTCTCCGCTCGCCGCCCCCGGGCCCCCGCGCCTAGCCTGCGCGCCTCTCTGCCCCCGCTCCCAGCCGCTCCGATCGCCCCAGCCGGCACCGCTAACCCTGCCCCCAGCAACCACGAGGGCCCCACGGGCGCCGCCATCTTGGGGTGCCGACTCCACGTGCGGGCCCTGGGCGCTGCCATCTTGGGATGCCGACCCCACGTGCGGGTCCTGGGCGCCGCCATATTGAGGCCCCGACTCCACGTGCGGGTCCTCGGCGCCGCCACCTTGGGGCCCCGACACCACATGCGGGTCCTGGGCGCCGCCATCTTGGGATCCCGACTCCACGTGCGGATCCTGGGCACCACCATCCTGGACTGGCACGTAAGGTTCTTCCAGCATCTACTCGGACGACGAAGACAAATACGGATTTTCTCGACGGCTCGCGGCCATTCAGTTCGACCAGTCACGTCCACGCACGCTTGCCAAAACGACAACGCTCATCTACCTCAATGCCTGCTGGACTCCGGGAGCACGGAAAACTTCGTTCACCCTGCCACTGTTAGACGCTGCGCGCTCTTTGTCCATCCTGTAAAACACAAAATCGGGTTAGCCTCAGGTTCGCACTCCGTCCGCATCACCGGCTGCTGCATCGCGGACCTCACGGTCCAAGGGAAGGTTTAAAAAAATTATAAACTCCTTGTCCTCCCTGACCTTTGCGTACCGGCACTCCTAGGACTGGACTTCCAGTGCAACCTGCAGAGCTTGACCTTCCAATTCGGCGGCCCTATACCCCCCCTCACTGTCTGCAGCCTCGCGTCCCTCAAAGTGGACCCTCCCTCCCTGTTTGCTAATCTCACCCCCGATTGCAAACCCGTCGCGACACGGAGCAGACTGTACAGCGCCCAGGACCGGTCCTTCATCAGGTCCGAGGTCCAGAGGTTGCTGAAGGAAGGGGTCATCGAGGCCAGCAACAGTCCTGGCGAGCCCAAGTGCTGGTGGTCCGGACTGGGGAGAAAAACCGGATGGTCATCGACTATAGCCAGACCATCAACTGGTTTACGCAACTGGACACGTATCCTCTCCCCCGTATTTCCGCCATGGTAAACGATATCGCGAAATACAAAGTCTTCTCCACTGTGGACCTTAAGTCTGCTTACCACCAGCTCCCCCTCCGTGCGAGTGACCACAAATACTCCGCGTTTGAGGCAGATGGGCGCCTCTACCACTTCCTAGGGTTCCATTTGGTGTCACAAATGGGGTCTCGGTCTTCCAACGGGAGATGGACCGAATGGTCGACAAGTACGGATTACGGGCTACCTTCCCGTATCTTGATAATGTCACCATCTGCGGCCACGATCAGCAGGACCATGACACCAACCTCCAGAAATTCCTCCAAACCTCAAAACTCCTTAACCTCACATACAATAAGGATAAGTGCGTGTTTAGCATCGACCGACTAGCCATTATCGGCTACGTAGTGCGTAAAGGAGTGATAGGCCCCGACCCCGAATGCATGCGCCCCCTGATGGAACTCCCTCTCCCCAATACCCTCAAATCCCTCAAACGCTGCCTGGGTTTCTTCGCTTACTACGCCCAATGGGTTCCCAACTACGCTGACAAGGCCCGTCCCCTCATTCAAACCACGACCTTCCCGCCGTCGACAGAGGCCTGCCAGGCCTTTAGCCGCATCAAAGCGGACATTGCAAAGGCCACGATGCGCGCTATCGACGAGTCCCTCCCCGAGGTTGAGAGCGACGCATCAGAAGTAGCTCTGGCGGCCACCCTGAACCAAGCGGGCAGACCCGTGGCCTTCTCCAGAACCCTCCAGGCTTCCGAACTCCGCCACCCCTCTGTGGAAAAGGAAGCCCAGGCCATAGTCGAAGCGGCGCGACATTGGAGGCACTATTTGGCCGGCAGGAGGTTTAACCTCCTCACAGACCAATGGTCAGTAGCCTTTATGTTTGATAATGCATAAAGGGGCAAGATTCAGAATGACAAGATCTTACGGTGGCGGATCGAGTTGTCCACGTACAACTATGAGATCGTGTATCGTCCTGGGAAGCTCAATGAGCCTCCTGATGCCCTGTCCCGCGGTATCTGCGCCAGCGCGCAGATAGACCGCCTCCGCTCCCTCCACGTGGACCTCTGCCATCCAGGGGTGACCCGTCTCTACCACTTCATTAAGGCCCGCAACCTGCCTTTCTCCATCGCGGAAGTCAGGACAGTAACCCGTGACTGCCACATCTGCGCCGAGTGCAAACCGCACTTCTACCGCCCCGAACGCGCACACCTGATCAAAGCATCCCGCCCCTTCGAACGTCTCAGCATTGACTTCAAGGGGCCCCTTCCCTCTAATACCCACAACATTTACTTCCTGGCGGTAATTGACGAATTCTCCCGCTTCCCCTTCGCCATTCCCTGCCCCGACATGACCACATCGACCGTCATTGAGGCCCTACTCTCCATCTTCTCACTGTTCGGCTACCCCGCGTACATACACAGCGATCGGGGGTCCTCCTTTATGAGCGATGAGCTGCGTCAATTCCTGCTCTACAGGGGCATCGCCTCTAGCAGGACGACCAGCTATAACCCCCGGGGTAACGGACAGGTCGAGCGGAAGAATGGTACCATCTGGAAGACCATACTACTGGCCCTCCGGTCCAGAGATCTCCCTATTTCCCGATGGCAAGAGGTTATCCCCGATGCCCTATATTCTATCCGCTCACTCCTCTGTACCGCAACAAATCAGACACCTCATGAACGTCTTCTTGTCTTCCCCAGGAAGTCGTCCTCCGGATCCCCTCTCCCGACGTGGCTGGCCGCCCCCGGACCCATCTTGCTCAGGAAGCATGTGCGGGTGCACAAGTCCGACCCGTTGGTGGAACAAGTCCAGTTACTCCACGCTAACCCGCAATATGCGTATGTGGAGTACCCCGACGATCGGCAGGACACGGTCTCCCTCAGGGACCTGGCACCCGCCGGCGTGCGGCCTTCTCCCCCTTCACCACAGACCCCCCCCTGTTTTTTTCCCCCCAGCGCCCCACCCAGGTCACCCCTTCCCCATCCATGGCGTCCCCACAGCCAGCTCGGGTGACGGAGACTATTCAAGGACCATCGCTCCCGGACTCCAGGACGTCAGCGGAACCACCACCATCGGCTGAACCGACATCACCTACTCCACTGCGGCAGTCTGCCAGAACGTCACGGGCCACGATAAGACTGATCGAATCGATTTAAATTTCACCAGCTCCATGGACTTTGTTGGGACTTTGTGTAATATTGCTAATTGTCTGGGCCAGTGGGAAGCCAAAAATGTAATAAAAGAAAAGGAGAGAAAATTTTTGTTCTCCCGGCTGCTACTCATACCACCAGTTCTCTTCCCCCCCCCCCCCACGCCCCCGGCTCTCGTTGATACCCCCCCCCCGGCTTCTTTCTCCGCAAGGGGTGAATGTGGTGGTATGATTTGCATAGCTGTCTGCCATTGGTGCAGAATACCGGCTTACCATTGGCCCTGGTCGGTCATGTGCCTCTCGACCGGTTGGTTACGACCAGTCATGTGACAGCTCTCTGATTGGTCGAGAGACTGAGTTGACCACGCCTCCATACCGAGGTATAAATAGTCAGAACCCGGCGGTCGTCCATTTACTGTAGTCGATTGCAGGGCTAGGTTCTAGCTTATTAAAGCCTAACTTTTGTATAGCAACTCGTCTCTCATGCAATTGATGGCTCATCAGGACCCGGGTTCGAATCCCGGACCTGGGTCACTGTCTGTATGGAGTTTGCACATTCTCCCCGTGTCTGCGTGGGTTTCATCCCCGCAACCCAAAGATGTGCAAGGGAGGTGGATTGGCCAAGCTAAATTGCCCCTTAATTGGAAAAAATAAATAGTGTACTCTAAATTTATAAAAGAAAAGATCCATTGCTGGTGTGGGGATTACAAAGTGCGAGCATCCTGCAGCCAGCGCCATTAAGGCAGGCAGAAGTTGTGCTCTTGAGCTATCAAAATGATTTCAGCAGACAGCCCAGTACAAAATGAGGTTCAGTCAGCACACTCAACACAAGTCCCAGCAGCATGCACAGCTTGCAAGGTACTAGCTGTGTGGACTGTTTAAAGGCAGTCCCTCTCAAAGGAGAGTTACACACATGCAGCAGGAACTGTGGCAACCCTCTCTTGAAGGCTTGGCTACATAAAAAAGCCCAGCAAGTGGAGAATTGGCAAGAATCAAGTCTCGAAGGGTTACAGAAGTGATGCTGAAGTCATTAATAATTGAGGTGAGAACTTACCGGCCCTTTACGCTGGTGGGATGTTCCAGTCCCACAAACGGCGTGCCCCACCTCGGGTTTCCCAGTGGTGAGCTGTACATTCAACAGGACACTCCATTGACAATAGCGACACCCGAAGATCCCACTGCCGGTCAAGGGCAAGCTGCCTCTGCCGCCACAAAACACGGCGGTTGTTGTGGAAAATCCCATCCACCATGGGCTGGATTCTCCACTGCCCGCCACTGATAGCGAAGATCCTGATGCTGCGTTGGCCAGAAAACGGGATCAGGACTGGGCTGGCGTGGGGGTCTGTGGATTGACCCAGAAAATCCAAAGGCGACGGGGGTGGAAATGCTTTGCGCGGCGGGTGGGGAGGGGGTGAGGAGGGGTGGAGAGGGTCCAGCTGCCAGATCTCGCTATCGGGCCACCTGCTCAAAATGGTGGGATTCCCAATGGAATCCTTCACAAACCTCACCGTGCATAAATTTGCATGGCAAGGGATAGTGAATCGACCTTGAGTTACGCTCCCAGCACAAACGCAAATCAGAGGTGATTCATCTCCGGCGGGGGAACACTGTCCAATTCAGCCACCCCGTTGCACCTGGCACGGATCTGGGCGCAACAGGTGAATCGCACGTGAACCCTAAATGGTACTCCGCACCAGGAACAAAGCCTTGCGTGAGTCACCCGACTCGTTCTGCCCAGCACGATCTGAATCTCGCTCAAGCTGGACGAGATCCAGATCTGAATAATTAAATGAGAATGATTGCTTATTTAGATATCCGGAGGCCAGATTCACCCGTCGCCAGGAACCCAACAGGCGTGCAGGAGAGACCTCGCCAGGGTGCCGTTTGTTACTGGTTCACACAACCGTGAACCAGTTGTAATGTCACCTGGGGGAGTGAGGGGGTTGAGGGGTGGTTCCCGGGGACTTCTCCAAGGTTTGGGGGATGAGGGAGATCAAAAACACAGAGGAAGACTTGAAAGACTGGTGCTGCTGGACAAAATGGCGCCCTGGTCTGTGAGGAGCCAAACCTGCTAGCGAAATCAGCTCAGCAGGAAATCCCTCTAATTGTGGCCTCAATGCAGAGAAACTCTCTGAGGCCAAAAAAATGGCAAAGTGCCGTTGGATAGCAGGATGTTTCGTGGCACTGCAGCCTCCGAGAAACATCTCACTAAATGCTCAGTCCACTGAATCACGCCCATAGTCTCCCAAATGGAGACTTCTGGCCCATGTTTCCCAAAAGGATTCAGGAGGCCTGTAAGGCACAGCCAGTGTGAGAATCAGAATTCTAGGCCAGAGAGGTTAATTCCCAAGGCGTGGCCTCATGGACCTAGCTGTAGTAGTGGGAACAAACCTCACACAGGACAAGCAAGAGGATGTTCAGAGGTGGGAGCGGGTTCAGGGGGCGCACGGCAAAGTGTGGAGGTGGGCGTGTGAGGCAAAGCGAGAGGGAGAGAAGATGTCATGGGGTGGTGAGAAGAGAAACAAAAGAAGTGATGTTGCATTTTGCACTGAGTAGGACTAACATGAGGGGTGGAATTCTCCACACCCCGCTGCTAATATCAGGAATGCTGATTGGGCAGGGAATCCCTGTTTCCATCTCCAATTTCCAATCCCACCCCGCCAGCCATATTGGGAGGTTCTCACCCCGCATTGGGGGGGACCTGCAAAGAACTCATATACATTCTTTTGAAAGTGATTAATGAGCTGGAAGCTCGAATCTCAATGCCTCCCCCACTCATGCTCCATCCCGCACCCCTTCAATTGTTCTGCTTGACAGCTACTGACCACTTCCACAATACTAAGTACTTTCTGCATTTAGAAAAGGGGATCGGAAAAATTTTTGTGAAGTGGCAAGCAGCTGTCAATCAGAATAAGGTTGTTTATAAACATTGCGGTTAGGATCAATGGAGGGTACTTCAGGTGCGTTCAAGCATAAAGGGAAAGATAAATTTAAAAAACCTCTAGCTTGCTGTGTTTGAACCATTAAACTGTCAATCAAAGTCTCGCTAAAGGTCCTGCACTGTGTTTGAATGACTGCTAAATATTTTAAAGGATCTCAGGAGATTTCAAGGCTGCTCAAGTGTTATGGGCTTTCCAGGAAAATTCAAACACTTCCAAAAAGCAGAAGCTTTATAAAAGCCTAGGGCCGAGGGAGCAGGTCTGAGGAAAGGGAAATCCTAGCTTGCATCTTCAATAAACTGTCTTATTTGCTCATCAGTTGTCAGACAGAGAAGTTCAGAGTGACAAGGCCACTTCAATATTTACCATGCCAAGAGTGACCTTCAGGTTACCCAGGGCTGAAAGGGGCAGTTCGGACAGGGGGCCGCCATCCTGGAGGAGCTTCCCTGGTTTAATTGATTATCCGCAACCCAAGTCCACCCAACCCCCAGGACCATTAAGGGACTCTCTGTTGGCAGCCTGGCAGCAGCAGAGGGGTACATGAGCAATGGGCTAACTTCTTGACTCCTTTTGGAGTACAGAGCACCAGGCTAGGGTGTCATTGCAAGGGTGTTATGCCATGGTGCCAGGGGGCAGTGCACTTTTGGCAATTTTAGGGGGCAGGGCTGACGGGGCGGGTTGAACCAGGGGTGGTGGGCAGGAGATGCTGGGATGGGGTAGCTGAGGGGGACTGTATGAGGGGGGTGGTGGCAGGGGTGTGGCTGAAGGAGCTGTGTGGGTCAGGTGAGGGAGATCGCATCACCCACATTCATGCATAGTGTGGGGATGGTGACCTATTATTCCCGTGGTGGGGGGTGGAGGATGACTTCCTTGCTGAGGGATTTGGGGTGTTCACTTTGTCACTGGGGGTGGGGTCAACATCTGCATTATGGAGATTGGGGGCACATGGGGGGGGGGGGGGTGGTAGGGTGGCCTATCTCTAGCCACTCGCATTTGGATGCTCATTTAAATTGGGGACCGAGATCAGTAAATGTGGGTAAAGTGGCATGTTCGCTGCGATGCATAATTTTACATCATAAAGGTATGAGAATGTGATCTCAATTACACACCTAGTCCCGATGATACACGGGAAAGCACTTAGGCCAGGATTCTACATTCTGGAGCCTAATTGCTCCCACCAGCGGAGACAGGAGCTGGATTCTCTGCAACCTGACGCCAAAATCACGGCTGGCGCAGGGGCGGAGAATCCATTTCCCTGCACGGAATCGGGACCGGCGCTGGTTCCCCGATTCTGCTGGCCCCGAAAACCGGCATACTCGGAGGTAACACCGCGCCGCCCAGCGCCTACCTTGGGCCATTGCTGGAGGCCCGCTCTGCCATTCTCCGCCCCCGACCTGCTGAAATCCTGATGGCATGGATCTAATGTGGTCCAGGCAGTCGGGAAACTAGCGTGGTGGCTACGGACTCAGTCTGCGACAGCCCTTGTCGGGGGCAGGCCGATCGGTGGGCAGGGGGGCCCTTATATGTGGCCGGCCAATGTTTGTGCGGGCGATCAGGGTCGGGTGTACGGCCGACCGGGGATTTATTTTCAGGGTCCAGCTCCGCGGTCCGGGTCTGCCATGGAGCATGGCAAGGCCGCTGAAGGAGCCGCCGTGCGCATGCGCGGCCTCCGATCCAGAAGAGCGGGGGCCCGTATCTGCAGCAAAAGCTGCTAGATCTATGCCGGGTCCCTGATATCCCCCTGCAGGGCTAGGAATATGTGGAATGGAAGTCCACAGTTCTAACTCTGGCGTAGGGACATAATCCCAATAACGGAGAATCCAGCCCCAGGTCTCTATTGGCGATAGAGGAGGACCTGGTCTGCGAGTCTCTCCCATTTACCATGCTAATTGATGCATGGGGAGAGCTCACTGGAATCGGTAGCAGACCACCATTTTGAGCGGGCAGTGTTTTAACTTCTTCTTCTTCCCAGCAGAAAGCACTTACCTCCTTTAGATGTGGCGAGGAGCAGTCAATTATAGCAAGAGTGTTTATAAACATTGTGGTTAGCTACAAAGCAAGGTACATGAAATGCATTAAAGTAATTTAAACAAACAATCCAGACACTGGCTGTCTGGAAACAACTACCCAATTACAATCTGCGAAAAGTTATATCTGTTTGAAAGTGAATAGAAGTCCCACAGATCAAAGAATATGAGGGGGTATAAAGCCTTGTGATGTGCTTTTGGCTTTGTCAAAAGTAACAGCGGTTGATTTCTACTCCTCTGTAAGGAGTATGTGATTTTTCATTGTTTCTGCCCAGACTGCTCTTTAGCTTCCAGACAGGGGTGGCTGACGGGGGGCCTCTGATTTTGGGATCCTTGGTGGGGGTCTCTGATAGGAGTGTGGTCTCTGTTGGGGGTCACTGCTGGATGGTCTCTGATATTCGGGGTCTCTGTTGGGGGTCTCTGATAGGTGATTCTCTGATGGGGGTTAGTGATATGGGGGGTCTCTGATAGGAGGTCTCTGATATGGGGATGTCTGATGGGTAGTGACTGATATGGGTGGTCTCTGATGTAGGGGGGTATGTGATATGACCGTCCACTGTCACCAGACTATGAAGCTCACCATCAGGGGATGCACGACCTTGCTGACTCACTCTCTCTGCCTCTCTCCATAGATATGGAATTCAGAACGCAGCCAACGATGCTTGCTTTCTACCTGGCCAGGGCTGCCATCATGAATGCATGGTAGCGAGAGCACCAGCACCAGCCCAGACAAGACCCTGCATCAGGCCGAGGAGGGGAACGAAGGCAGCGCTACTGTAGGCCTCATGTCTAATGTCGGCACTGGTCCTTTAAGGAACTGCGGAGCACCATGTGCCAATGCCTACTCCGCCTAATCAAGGGACCATGTGGCATCTGTGCCAGGTGATGGCGGACCTGTCACCACGAGAAGTACAAGGATCAGTGCTGGGACCTTTGCTGTTCGTAGTATAAATGATTTGGAGGAAAATGTAAGTGGTCTGATTAGTAAGTTTGCGGACGACACAAAGGTTGGTGGAATTCCGGATAACGATGAGGACTGTCAGAGTCCTCATCGAGCAGGATTTAGATCATTTGGAGACTTGGGAGGCAAGATGGCAGGTGGAGTTTAATTCGGACAAGTGTGAGGTGATGCATTTTGGAAGATATAATACAGGTAGGGAATATACAGTGAATGGTAGAACCCTCAAGAGTATTGACAGTCAGAGACACCTTGGTGTACAGGTCCACAGGTCACTGAAAGGGGCAACACAGGTGGAGAAAGTAGTCAAGAAGGCATACGGCATGCTTGCCTTCATTGGCCGAGGCATTGAGTATAAAAATTGGCAAGTCATGTTGTAGCTGTATAGAACCTTAGTTAGGCCACACTTGGAGTATAGTGTTCAATTCTGATCGCCACACTACCAGAAGGATGTGGAGGCTTTAGAGAGGGTGCAGAAGAGATTGATCAGGATGTTGACTGGTATGGAGGGCATTAGCTATGAGGAGAGGTTGAATAAACTTGGTTTGTTCTCACTGGAACGAAGAAGGTTGAAGGGCAACCTGATAGAGGTCTACAAAATTATGAGGGGCATAGACAGAGTGGATGGTCAGAGACTTTTTCCCAGGGTCGAGGGGTCAATTACTATGCGGCATAGGTTTAAGGTGCGAGGGGCAAGGTTTATAGGAGATGTGCGAGAAACGTTTTTTACACAGAGGGTAGTGGGTGCCTGGAACTCGCTGCCGGAGGAGGTGGTGGAAGCAGAGACGATAGTGACGTTTAAGGGGCATCTTGACAAATACATGAATAGGATGGGAATAGGGGGATATGGACCCCGGAAGTGTAGCAGATTTTAGTTTAGACGGGCAACATGGTCGGTGCAGGCTTGGAGGGCCGATGGGCCTGTTCTTGTGCTGTACTTTTTTTTGCTCTTTGTTCTTTGTTTGTTCTTTGACTACCGTTCCAGATGGCTGTCAAGTTAACCTTTATACTTCTGGTTCCTACCAAGGCTCAAGTGGGGACCTGTGCAGCATTTCTAAAGCATACGCACACAGTTGCATAATAACTTGATGAGGAGACAAGCCCCTCCACCCTTCGCTTTGCCTGATGACACAGTGTGGTCGCCCGATGAATTGAGAAGCTTGCTTGCTCCTCAGTCTTCCCTGCGAGTTCCATGGCCATCTTCTCAAAGGGGAGGAGGACATGTATCTTGTGTATGCCCCACCAGTCTTCTGAAGCTCCTCCTGTTGTGTCCTGTTTTGTCCTTGAGTACACAGAATGAACAATGTGAGGCACCAGCAGGCCAGTCTTGGGGGGGGGTTATCGCTGGTGGCATATGTGGGCAAGGTGCCTCGCCAAAGAGGGGAGGGGTTGTTGTGGGCATTCCTGAGAGGTGGGTTCTGAGGGAGATGCTGGTAGATGGTGTGTTAGAGAGTTACCAGGGTTTAGGGGTAGTTGGCAGGGATTAGGAGCAGGAGCAATGCCAGGGGCATTCAGGTGGTTACTCACCCTAGCTGCTCAAAGGATTTAATTCATCTTCTATCTGCATTGCATGCTGGTCATCTTGGTCAGGCTGCCAGCACTTACTGAATCTGCCACCTCATTCCAGGCTTGGTTCATAACATTGGGCTGGAGTCTTCGGCCCACCCTGCGTCCAGTATCCTTTCTATGTCCATATCAAGAAACCTTGGAGCTGGTCTTTTTGCCGCTATCTTCTTGGCTGGAATAACAGTCTGTGCTGAGCGGAGCGCTTAAAAGCTGTTCCTGCTTTCCAGGCTTACAAAGAGATTGCCAACCCCACCGAATCACTCTTCTGGGGAATCGAGAATCCGGCGAGATTCACGTGTACAGAGTGATAGCTGATTTGCAAGCTCAGAATCATGCCTGTCCTGAACTCCTGTTTTCCTGCTGGTAGCGAGACTTTGTCTGCAAATGGGGGCTTCATGCCTTTAGTCATTTTTTCAGGGCAATTCACCCATAATCTCCAGAATACAAAATAACTAACCAATATTAACAAAACCTCAAAATTTAACAGGTTACATTACATATTTGTTTTTATTGTAATCAGAACCAAATGGTACATGACCAATATTGCCAGGGTAATTTACATGTACAAAAAATGTTATTTCTTTTAACACCCATATGTTATTTGAAAATCATTTACGGGATGAAGGCGTCGCTGGTTAGGCCAGCAGTTATTGCCCATCCCTAGTTGCCCTTCAGAAGGTGGTGGTCAGTTACCTTCTTGAACCGCCGCAGTCCCTGAGGTGTAGGTACACCCACTGTGCTGTTAGGATGGAATTCCAGGATGTTTCCCCAGCGACAGGGAAGGCACGGCGATATATTTCCAAGTCAGGGTGGTGAGTGATTTTTTTTTAAAAATTAGAGTACCCAATTATCTTTTCCAATTAAGGGGCAATTTAGTGTGGCCAATTCACCTAACCTGCACATCTTTGGTTTGTGGGGGCGAAATCCACGCAGACACGGGGAGAATGTACAAACTCCACACGGACAGTGACACAGGGCCGGGATTCGAACCCGGGTCCTTAGCGCCGTAGGCAGCAATGCTAACCACTGTGCCACCGTGCTGCCCAAGTGGTGAGTGATTTGACGGGAACCTCCAGGTGGTGGTGTTCCCATGTGTTGGCTGCTCTTGTCAATCTAGATGGTAGTGGTTGTGGGTTTGGAAGGTATTGTCTCAGGAACCTTGGTGAATTACTGCAGCAGATCTTGTAGATGGTACACATGGCAGTCAGAGTTAATCAGTGGTGGAGGGATTGAATGTTTGTGGAAAGAGGAGCAATCAAGTGCACTGTTTTGTCCTGGATGGTTTGAGCTTCTTCAGTGTTGTTGGAGCTGCACTCATCCAGGCAAGTAGAACATAGAACATAGAACAGTACAGCACAGTACAGGCCCTTCGGCCCTCAATGTTGTGCCGAGCCATGATCACCCTACTCAAACCCACGTATCCACCCTATACCCGTAACCCAACAACCCCCCCTTAACCTTACTTTTATTAGGACACTATGGGCAATTTATCATGGCCAATCCACCTAACCCGCACATCTTTGGACTGTGGGAGGAAACCGGAGCACCCGGAGGAAACCCACGCACACAGGGGGAGGACGTGCAGACTCCACACAGACAGTGACCCAGCTGGGAATCGAACCTGGGACCCTGGAGCTGTGAAGCATTTATGCTAACCACCATGCTACCCTGCTGCCCTGTGGAGAGCATTCCATTACATTCCTGACTTGTGCCTTGTAGATGGTGAACAGGTTGTGAGAGGTC
Organism: Scyliorhinus canicula; assembly: GCF_902713615.1. Classification (NCBI taxonomy): domain Eukaryota; kingdom Metazoa; phylum Chordata; class Chondrichthyes; order Carcharhiniformes; family Scyliorhinidae; genus Scyliorhinus; species Scyliorhinus canicula. The sequence continues at coordinate 231,619,275 of NC_052146.1, read as the reverse complement.
AGGAGGTGAGTTACTCCTGTCAAAAGGGGCCTTTCACCGTAACTTCATACTTGTGACAACAAAAGATTATTATTATTATTACTCGCCATAGAACTCCTAGCCTTTGACCTGTCCTGGTAGCCACAGTATTAATGTGGGTAGTCCGGTTCAGTTTCTGATCAATGGTAACCCCCAGGACGTTGATTGTAGAGGAATACAGCGACGGTAATGCCATTGATGTCAAGAGACGATGGTTAGACCCTCTCTTGCAGGAGATGGCCATTGCCTGGCACTTGTGTGGTGCGAATGTAACTTGCCACTTGTCAGCCCAAGCCTGGATATTGTCCAGGTCTTGCTGCATTTAGACATGGACTGCTTCATTATCTGAGGAGTTGCGAATGGTGCTGATCATTGTGCAGTTATCTGTGAACATCCCCACTTCTGACATTATGATGGAAGGGAAGTCATTGATGAAGCATTTGATGATTGTTAGGCCCAGGACACTTCCCTGAGGAACTCTTGCAGTGATGTTCTGGAGCTGAGAAGATTGACCTCCAACCACCACGACCATCTTCCTTTGTGTCAGGTACGACTCCAACCAGCGGAGAGTTTTCCCCCTGATTCCCATTGACTCCAGTTTTGCAAGGGCTCCTTGATGCCATACTCAGTAGAATGCTGCCTTGATGTCACTCTCACCTCACCTCTGGCATTCAGCTCTTTGGTCCATGTTTGAACCAAGGCTGTAATGAGGTGAGCAGCTGAGTGACCCTGGCAGAACCCAAACTCAGCGTCCGTGAACAGGCTATTGCTGAATAAATGCTGCTTGATGGCACTGTTGATGATTCCTTCCATCACTTTGCTTATCGGCTGGTAATTGGCTGGGTTGGGTTTGTCCTAGTGTACAGGACACACCTGGGCAATTCTCCACATTGCCGTGTAGATGCCAGTGTTGTAGCTGTACTGGAACAGCTTGGCTAGGGGCATGGCAAGTTCTGAAGCACAAGTCTTCAGTACTATTGCCGGAATATTGCCAGCACTCATTGCCTTTGCAATATCCAGTACCTTCAGCTGTTTCTTGATATCATGTGGTGTGAATCGTATTGGATGAAGACTGATATCTGTGATGCTGGGGACTTCTGGAGGAGACCAAGATTTGTCATCCACTCTGCACTTCTGGCTGAAGAGTGTTGCGAATGCCTCAGCCTTGTCTTTTGCACAGATGTGCTGGGCTCCTCCATCATTGAGGCTGGGGATATTTGTGGAGCCTCCTCCAGTGAGTTATTTAATTGTCCACCACCATTCACAGCTGGGTGTGGCAGAACTACAGAGCTTAGATCTGATGCATTTGTTCTGGAATTGCTTAGCTCTGTCTATTAGTTGCTGCTTATGCTGTTTCGCTCACAAGTAGTCCTGTGTTGTGGCTACACCAGATTGACACCTCATTTTTAGTTATGCCTAGTGTTGCCTCCTGGCAAATAGTTCCACATGGACTTCTTCACAAACTGTACACTTCTTTCTGCAGCACCATTCAATTCCTGGGTAAAATGGTGATATCGGAGTATGTTTGACTCAACTGTCACTGAGAAATATTTCAAGCACTTCCGACATAAACTGTGGACCATTATCTGACACCAACATCATTGACAACTCATCAACTGCAAACCAATTTCTCAAAGCCTCAATAGTTTTGGCACTTGTGGTACTGGGCATAAATTCAACATTTATCGACTTGCCATATATATTGAGCAAAACAAGGTTCTCTTTCATTGCCTCTTCAAATAAATCAACAAGTACTCATTCACATGGTTTTCTTGTGTTTAACCATGGAATGAAAGGAACCTTAGTTGGATCATTTCTCATTCGGAGGCAAGTCACAACTTTTCACCAACTCTTGGATACCAAAACTAGCTTTTCACTACTGCTTTCACATTGATTATCCCTCTGCTATCCTAATGACGTTCCTTCAATAATCTCTCTCAAAATCGTTGTGAGATAATAATTTTTAACCCTGATGGCAGGCAGCCTTGATCGACACTCAGTTCCTTTCCATGTGTGAAATACTCTTAAAATTTCTCAGCATCGCACTCATTAGATCAGCCGTTCATGACATAATTAAACACTTTACTGAGCATGACATCCTTGTGAATTTCTTCACTAGTTCTCTGGCGGTCACAAGCATATCATTTGTGCAATGTAAAGTAATTCACAGCTTTTGCCATGGCTCAAAATGGGATATTTGGATAGTCTCTGTGGGATATTTAATATTGTAATGATGGACCATCAAAGTCGACAGCCCGCTCTGTAGCCATGCTGCTGCTGGAGATGGTACTCTGTTCTTTGAGCCAAATATGACCGTGAGGGCTTGGTGGTCAGTTAACAAAAGTGAACTTCCTACCGTTAAAGTATTTATGGAACTTAATAACACCATATATGATTGCTTCCGTCTCTTTTTCAACTTGTGTATAATTTTCCTCTTAATTCATTGAAGTACGTGAAACATATGTTACAGGCGTCTCTGCACCACCTTCCACTATGTGAGATAACACTACACCTAGCCATTGTGGTGAGGCATCGCACACTAAAACCATTTTTTCTTGGGATCATTGTGGATTGAAACAGCATCGCTGGTCAATACTGTGAGTGTAAAATGCTTTCTGACACTCCATTAACCACTCCCAGTCTATTCCATCTTCAAGCACTTGGCACAGTGGTATTGGCTAAATCATGAATGAACTTTGAATTATACACAACAATGCCTCTGAAAGTTCAACGTTCTTCTTTTTCATCTGCTTTCTTTGCTTTCTAAATCACCTCAGCCACCTGCTGCAATGATTGGATACTTTCACCATTTATTTGGTGACCCAGGTATGTTACACTTGGCACCATGAAGCGACACTTCCGCTTTTTCACTTTGATGCCGCTCTTGAGGTTGATTTATGATTTTGTTCAACCATACAAAGCGCCCTTTCTCTGTTTTACTGAGAATTAGAATGTTATATAAAATGCAGCACACTGCTTTCATCCCACTTAGTACCTGTTCCATGATGTTCTGGAACACTGCGGGAGTTGTAGACACTCCATTCATACTGATACAACCTTTTATGTGTTTGAATGGTAAGCATTTCCTTGCTTTTGTCAGTAAATACTAATTAAAGTGATGAATCGGACGTGTATACTTTTCAATTGCCTACATTAGAAAACAAACCTTCACTGGTCGGCAGCGGGTAAGTGTAATTTTCAATCACCTTATTTGGAAGGATTATTTAGATCCCGAACGTTAACTCTGTTTCTCTCCACAGATGCTGCCAGACCTGCTGAGTTTTTCCAGCATTTTGTTTTTATTTCAGATTCCCGGCATCCACAGTATTTTGCTTTCACCTTGTTTACCGTTTATTTGTAATCAACACAAATCCGAGTGGACAAGTTTTCTTTTAAAACTGCCACAATGCGTGTGGCCCAGTCGCTGCTCTTCACCTCCTTAATTGCACCGCTCTTTATTTACTGCTTCTAACTGTGCATAAGGCACTGGCCTCACCTTGCAAACCGTCAGCTATACATTGTCCTTTATCTTGACTTCGTCCTTGTGATGCCTACTTTGATTATTTGGTCCTCCTTACCCAAAGGTCACCTGGTGCTCTCCGAGGACTTCCTTAATGACAAATATACACCTACTGATTGATCCCTATTGTAAGTAACTCAGCTCAGTTTAACGGTATTTCCTTAAGGCAATTCCTTCCTAGAAGGGAGAATTTATTCTCTCCTACCAATAACAAATAATAGGATGTATCGTCACGGTAGCATTGTGGATAGCACAATCGCTTCACAGCTCCAGGGTCCCAGGTTCGATTCTGGCTTGGGTCACTGTCTGTGCGGAGTCTGCACATCCTCCCCGTGTGTGCGTAGGTTTCCTCCGGGTGCTCCGGTTTCCAAAGATATCCAAAGATATGCAGGTTAGGTGGATTGGCCATGATAAATTGCCCTTAGTGTCCAAAATTGCCCTTAGTGTTGGGTAGGGTTACTGGTTATGGGGATAGGGTGGAGGTGTTGACCTTGGGTAGGGTGCTCTTTCCAAGAGCCGGTGCAGACCCGATGGGCCGAATGGCCTCCTTCTGCACTGTAAATTCTATGATATATCTATGATTCCACTCTCACACTAAGGCCCGGGTCTTCATCCCCAGCGCAGGTTTGCCAAAGTCAGGAGATTTCCCGGCTGGGTAAATCTGTCCTTTAAGAATGTCCACACACAGGTGTGGGCTGAAAAAGAAGTCGGGGCAGCTAATCCCTGAACGAGTGTGGAGGCTGCTGTCTGTGGAGGCAGACTTAGAACAATGCCTTCCTGTGTGCTCCAGAACTGTGTTTAAACATAAAATAATAGAACAAACAACATCCCTCCAGCCCTCACCTCACTCCCCCACACATTCCCTATACCCATCTAAGCCAATTTATACCAATCCATGATACCCTTGTTTTAGTGAGAAGAAGTGCAAGGTATTTACTTCTGGAGACAATGTAAGTGGTCTCTGAGTTCACAACGAGTAGACCCTGAGTCTCCCAAAGTTGCAGAAAGGTATTATAGGTGTTGGATTGTAAAGAGGGGTGCAGTAGACTGACCATTAACTTAAAAAGATATAAATAGTTGGGACCAATGATAATTAATTAGCATTTCTACCTGTTGCAATGGTAATGGGTTCCATGTTGCCATGAGGAAAAGGGCAGAGGAAGCCATTTTTGCGGTCAGATTACTGGCTTCCCTACAAATCAAAGAACTTGGCAGATTGACAGTAGTGGTTCTGTGTGATCAGCAGAGAGAAAAGGTTGGTAGAAGGAGGGAAACCATCCATCGTCGGGGACTCATATCCTGCCGTTTTCTGCAGATTCCAAAGAATTGACCTGGCATGAGAGGGGGAAGAAGAATCATTGGAACAGACTTTACCGCTGGCTGTAAACTCACTGAAAACTGAGGAAAGTGCCTGGAGATGGTCATTTGATGGTACCACTCGGGGAAGCAGAGATATGGGAACCCATTGGCAGCTGGAAATAACAGTGTTTGCTAAAAGGACAGTCATTTCATGGAGTGCAATAAGTAGAAACTGGGAATATATGTTGGGATTCTCCATTGGCTAACTCCAGAATAGCGAATTGTGATAGGCGGAGAATACGGTGTCAACCGAAAATCGAGTTGGCACCAAGCACCAAACATAGCGTCATGCTCTGGTGCCTCAATGGCGGAGTGAATGTGTTCCACGCCACCCACTGGCGTGGCCATGAAAAATGTACAGTGGCATATCATGAACGGGTCTGACCCAGTAGTCTTCTGCCTCCCACGATGCTTCGAGGTAAATGTCTCTGGGATGGTGGAGGGTATGAGTGATGGCAGCAGTGATGGGAATACGGTGCCATCCCCGGACCGGTGCCTGGGTTGTGGCTGGGGCTGCTGGACACCAGCAGGTCCCGCCTCACCAGGGGTTGCAGCTGCTTGAGGGACCCCAGATGGACCCGCCTCATCGCCAGGTGACCGTGCAAGACAAAAGACAAGACGCATAGTTAGATCATGGGTAGGTGTGGTGTGAGGTGGTGGGGGGAGTAACACTCATGCCATAGGGACATCGCAATGCATTGCCGCTCACTTGGTTCTCCAATGCCCACTTCCACCTTCGCGACTGCCCGCTCTCCCACCCCACTGACCAGGTACACTGCCCTCTGCTCTGCGCCGCAGGTCTAGCAGGCCCCCTCCGGTCTTCTTCTGGTCCCTGCAGTTGTGGGCTGCCTTCTGCTGGGGATACAGATAATGCACCGTGATACACTCAGACGGGGGCAGCACAGGGCGTTCACAGGCAATGGCATGTGTGTGCACGGTATTTAGCTATGGCAGGCAGTATGGGTGTTGGCAAGTGGTGTGGGGTGAGTTGCACACGGACTGCCGGCGGGTGGGGTTCAATTGCCCTCAAGGATGGGGGGTACGGGTGTGTGGGACGGAGGGTGGTGCCAGGAGCATGGTGCTGGTGACTCACCCGGGCCACTAAGGAGGTTGTGTAGCTTCTTCCTGCACTGCTGCCTGGTCCTGGCAGTCGGACCCACGGCACACACGGCCTCTGTGACCTCCACCTAGGCTCGGTTGACGTTGGCAGGTGGCAGTCACCTTTCCAACCCAGGGAACAGGGTGCCCTGCCTTTCCTCCACGGCATCCAGCAGGGCCTCCAGCTCTGCATCGGCGAACCTCAGTGCTGTTCTTCAGGGTTCCATCTATTGGCTGGAACGAGTGTGTGTGGGAAGTGGAGTGCTTATGTACAACGGCAGCTTGTCAGGCTCTCGAGTGCCAATCCCGATGCCCGTGAATTGCTGCCAGCGTGTCTTGAAATCGCACTAGTTCCACATGGCGCCAGTGCTGGCCTATTAACATGTCCTGAATTCCTTCAGGAGCGGTGCTCCCACCGTGACCGGAGAACACCTCTATCTGAAACAGAGAATCGCGCCCATATATTTTGGTAGTACAAGTTGCTTGTAAAAAGAAAATAGCACGTAGTCAGAAGTATTTAATCATTTGTTACAGTAAAACCTTTAAAATGTGATATCTTGCCATGTTATTTTTCCAGCCATTAACTGGAAGTTCAAATTTATTTTCAAACATTATTGATTGTAACAACGGTAACATCTAAATTCCTGACTCTGAGACAATGAGCTTGGATGCTGTGGCCTTGATATACCATCAGTTGGATTCAAGACACGATTAGGATCCGAACTGTGGCTTTAATCAGCTAGTTGTTAGCCCGGTAGTCGACTACAGAGTAAGGCCGACCGCCGGGAACTCTGGGTACTTATACCCCACCTCGGAGGCGGGGTCTACTTGCCTCTCGACCAATTGGTGAGCAGTCACATGACTAGTCCCAGCCAATCGGACAAGAGGCACATGACCAGCCAGAGCCAATGGGAAACCCATGCTCTGCACCAATGGCAGTGCTCACATTCATACCACCACAGACCTGAATCCCACTGAAACCAAGTGGGCCTCCCCCACTTGCTCAGGAAAAGAACCCCCTTGCAATATCTCTTCCTGCCTTTCCCATGGCTGTGGCCTCATCATAGGAATCCTTTCCTGCCAAGTTATTCCTCTACTAAAAAGATGGCCTCGGTTTTGTTCTTCTTTAGGCCCCCTCTGAACATGTCTCCAAGGTTGATTTCTAGGTTAATGCACTATCTATCGTGATGATAGAGTTTCTTTAATTCGCAAATGTAATCTGCAACTCCAACAGACAAAGATGCGGAGCATGTCAATAGTTGTTGATAAGGCCGGAAGACCATGGTGGGGTGAGGCTGTTGCTGGCAATAACAGTGGATTGGTTAGGTGGGGAATGGGGAGACTGGGGTAAAAATTTCGAGGAAACAGCATGCACAGCATTAACGGTGTCCAGGAGGCCCAAATAAGTTTTGCTCATTCAAAAAGCTATGACCCCACAACACCCCACACATAAAACACTTTGTTTACATTCTGTTTCCTTGACCCAAATGAAGTTGTGCACATTACTCCTGGGGAGCTCTGTGCTGCGCTCCAGACACTCTACACTGCTCCCTAACACACAAACGCACATATCTCGGCCAATCTTTTCCCCCCCACTTCCCGAGTTGGGCCTGCTAGACATCCCCTTGGGTCTGAGTGCTTCCACCAGAACCTCCCCCCTTGCACCTAGGGGCGGACTGAGCCCTTCTCCACCACTGCTACCGCCCCCCGCCCCCCAACCCACAACCAACCCAGGGGGTTGCGCCTGTGCCACTGCGCATGCGCGGATCCCGCGGCGCACAGTTCACACCGGGATCGGCTGCTGGAGCGGCGTTAACCACTCCAGCACCGTGCTGACCCCCTGCACGGGCCAGAATTACTCCTGGCAGCGGCCCGTTCACGCCGTCGTAAAACGCAACAGCGTTTACGACGGCGTGGACACTGTGCCGCGGGATCAGAGAATCCCGCCCTTGTTTCCTCACATGAAATGTAAAAGAAAATTCCATTCCAACCTTATTGCCACCTTCCTATTAAAAATTGTTCTGTTGTACATTGTACTGACTAAGAATAACATGTGGACTCACAGCAGGCATTCATTATTGAACTAGTTTTATTTACACCTCACCTAAACAAAGGCAACAGAGAGGCGAATAGAACAAAATGCTCAGGTCTTGCAATCCACTGCAAGTGGCATCACTGGACGGCAGGTAGGAGTTTGGTGTGTGAGTATTTTGATTTTTTTGCCTCTCAAAGCTTGGGCTCCCGTATAAACAAAGAGCTGTGGAAATATTCCAATTATTTTATTGAATTGGAGAACCTAGAGGGAAGGAGTTTGTGCTAACACAGCTTGAGCCTGGAGGGAGTGTGATCACCAGCAGGAATGGCAAAACCCCAGCGAACTATGATCAGTATAGTGGGTCAGTTTTGAGCTTCAATCCAAAATAGTAAATGAGAACAATTGAACACCATCTTTAATTATAAATTTGTTTGGTGAGTTTTTAAGCGGCAACAACAAAATATTGCTGTGAATTTGCGGGCGTAACGGAGAGCTGGCTCATAAAAGGGGCAGGACTGGGTAGTAAATAGTTTTTGATACAAGGGGTGGGATTTTCTGGTGGGCTGCAAGACACTGGGCAGGATTCTCCATTTCAAAATCTCAGTGCTGACGCCGGGACTGAATCGGTGGACCGATACGACAGCAAAATTGGACCAATTCATCAACCGTTAATGGGCTAGCACCGGCACCATGTGTAACACAATCGATTCCAATGAAGAACAGTGTCGGATTCGCCAGGATCAGGATTGACACTCAGGAGGCTGACAAGCTGCAGCCACATATAAGGACTCCACTCCCCCCACACAGTCATCCCAGCCAATAAGATGGCAGGACGGAGCGCAGCATCTTGGTTCACTGACGCTGAACCCGAGATCCTGCTGGACCTCATGGAGGAGAGGTGGGCTACCCTGTACCCCAGGGTGGCAAGGGGGTTGCCACCCGCTGCCGTTCACTGGGCCTGGGCGCAGGTGGCAGAGGTCGTGAGTCCTGTGGGCAACATAATAATAATCTTTATTAGTGTCGCAGGCAGTCTGGCATTAACACTGCAATGAAGTTACCGTGAAAAGCCCCTAGTCGCCACATTCCGGTGCCTGTGGGTACACTGAGGGAGAATTCAGAATGTCCAATTCATCTAACAAGCCCATCTTTCGGGACTTATGGGAGGAAACTAGAGCACCCGGAGGAAACACTTGCAGACACAAGGAGAACTTGCAGTTTTTTCACAGACAGTGACCCAAGCCGGGAATCGAACCCGCGTTCCTGCCGTTATAAGAACATAAGAACATAAGAACTAGGAGCAGGAGTAGGCCATCTGGCCCCTTGAGCCTGCTCCGCCATTCAATGAGATCATGGCTGATCTTTTGTGGACTCAGCTCCACTTTCCGGCCCGAACACCACAACCCTTAATCCCTTTATTCTTTAAAAAACTATCCATCTTTATTTTGAAAACGTTTAATGAAGGAGCCTCAACTGCTTCACTGGGCAGGGAATTCCATAGATTCACAACCCTTTGGGTGAAGAAGTTCCTCCTAAACTAAGTCCTAAATCTACTTCCCCTTATTTTGAGGCTATGTCCCCTAGTTCTGCTTTCACCCGCCAGTGGAAACAACCTGCCCGCATCTATCCTATCTATTCCCTTCATAATTTTAAATGTTTCTATAAGATCCCCCCTCATCCTTCTAAATTCCAACGAGTACAGTCCCAGTCTACTCAACCTCTCCTCATAATCCAACCCCTTCAGCTCTGGGATTAACCTAGTGAATCTCCTCTGCACACCCTCCAGCGCCAGTACGTCTTTTCTCAAGTAAGGAGACCAAAACTGAACACAATACTCCAGGTCTGGCCTCACTAACACCTTATACAGTTGCAGCATAACCTCCCTAGTCTTAAACTCCATCCCTCTAGCAATGAAGGACAAAATTCCATTTGCCTTCTTAATCACCTGTTGCACCTGTAAACCAACTTTCTGTGACTCATGCACTAGCACACCCAGGTCTCTCTGCACAGCAGCATGCTTTAATATTTTATTGTTTAAATAATAATCCCGTTTGCTGTTATTCCTACCAAAATGGATGACCTCACATTTGTCAACATTGTATTCCATCTGCCAACCCTAGCCCATTCACTTAACCTATCCAAATCCCTCTGCAGACTTCCAATATCCTCTGCACTTTTCACTTTACCACTCATCTTAGTGTCATCTGCAAACTTGGACACATTGCCCTTGGTCCCCAACTCCAAATCATCTATGTAAATTGTGAACAATTGTGGGCCCAACACGGATCCCTGAGGGACACCACTAGCTACTGATTGCCAACCAGAGAAACACCCATTAATCCCCACTCTTTGCTTTCTATTAATTAACCAATCTTCTATCCATGCTAATATTTTACCCTTAATGCCATGCATCTTTATCTTATGCAGCAACCTTTTGTGTGGCACCTTGTCAAAGGCTTTCTGGAAATCCAGATATACCACATCCATTGGCTTCTCGTTATCTACTGCACTGGTAATGTCCTCAAAAAATGCCACTAAATTAGTTAGGCATGACCTGCCCTTTATGAACCCATGCTGCATCTGCCCAATGGGACAATTTCTATCCAGATGCCTCGCTATTTCTTCCTTGATGATAGATTCCAGCATCTTCCCTACTACCGAAGTTAAGCTCACTGGCCTATAATTTCCTGCTTTCTGCCTACCTCCTTTTTTAAACAGTGGTGTCACGTTTGCTAATTTCCAATCCACTGGGACCACCCCAGAGTCTAGTGAATTTGGGTAAATTATCACTTGTGCATCTGCAATTTCCCTAGCCATCTCTTTTAGCACACTGGGATGCATTCCATCAGGGCCAGGAGACTTGTCTACCTTTAGCCCCATTAGCTTGCCCATCACTCCCTCCTTAGTGATAACAATCCTCTCAAGGTCCTCACCTGTCATAGCCTAATTTCTATCAGTCGCTGGCATGTTATTTGTGTCTTCCACTTTGAAGACCGACCCAAAAAACCTGTTCAGTTCCTCAGCTATTTCATCACTTCCCATTATTAAAAATCCCTTCTCATCCTCTAAAGGACCAATATTTACCTTAGCCACTCTTTTTTGTTTTATATATTTGTAAAAACTTTTACTGTCTGTTTTTATATTCTGAGCAAGTTTACTCTCATACTCTATCTTACTCTTTATAGCTTTCTTAGTAGCTTTCTGTTGCCCCCTAAAGATTTTCCAGTCCTCTAATCTCCCAGCAATCTTTGCCACTTTATATGCTTTTTCCTTCAATTTGATACTCTCCCTTATTTCCTTAGATATCCACGGTCGATTTTCCCTCTTTCTACCGTCCTTCCTTTTTGTTGGTATAAACCTTTGCTGAGCACTGTGAAAGATCGCTTGGAAGATTCTCCACTGTTCCTCAACTGTACCACCATAAAGTCTTAGCTCCCAGTCTACCTTAGCTAGTTCTTCTCTCATCCCCTTGTAATCTCCTCTGTTTAAACACAAAACACTAATATTTGATTTTACTTTCTCACCCTCCATCTGTATTTTAAATTCCACCATATTGTGATCGCTCCTTCCAAGAGGATCCCTAACTATGAGATCATGAATCAATCCTGTCTCATTACACAGGACAAGATCTAGGACCGCTTGTTCCCTCATAGGTTCCATCACATACTGTTCTAGGAAACTATCGCGGATACATTCTATAAACTCCTCCTCAAGGTTGCCTTGACGGACCTGGTTAAACCAATCGACATGTAGATTAAAATCCCCCATGATAACTGCTGTACCATTTCTACATGCATCAGTTATTTCTTTGTTTATTGCCTGCCCCACCATAACGTTACTATTTGGTGGCCGATAGACTACTCCTATCAGTGACTTTTTTGCCTTACTATTCCTGATTTCCACCCAAATGGATTCAACCTTATCCTCCATAGCACCGATGTCATCCCTTACTATTGCCCGGATGTCATCCTTAAATAACAGAGCAACACCACCTCCCTTACCATCCACTCTGTCCTTCCGAATAGTTTGATACCCTCGGATATTTAACTCCCAGTCGTGACCATCCTTTAACCATGTTTCAGTATTGGCCACTAAATCATAGTCATTTACGATGATTTGTGCCGTCAACTCATTAACTTTATTCCGAATACTACGAGCATTCAGGTAAAGTACACTTATGAAGCAATAGTGCTAACCACCGCTAGGACCGGCCAGCAGTCCAGGAAAAAACTGGACTTAGTTAGGCGTGACCTGCCCTTTATGAACCCATGCTGCATCTGCCCAATGGGACAATTTCTATCCAGATGCCTCGCTATTTCTTCCTTGATGATAGATTCCAGCATCTTCCCTACTACCGAAGTTAAGCTCACTGGCCTATAATTTCCTGCTTTCTGCCTACCTCCTTTTTTAAACAGTGGTGTCACGTTTGCTAATTTCCAATCCACTGGGACCACCCCAGAGTCTAGTGAATTTGGGTAAATTATCACTAGTGCATCTGCAATTTCCCTAGCCATCTCTTTTAGCACACTGGGATGCATTCCATCAGGGCCAGGAGACTTGTCTACCTTTAGCCCCATTAGCTTGCCCATCACTCCCTCCTTAGTGATAACAATCCTCTCAAGGTCCTCACCTGTCATAGCCTAATTTCTATCAGTCGCTGGCATGTTATTTGTGTCTTCCACTGTGAAGACCGACCCAAAAAACCTGTTCAGTTCCTCAGCTATTTCATCACTTCCCATTATTAAAACTCCCTTCTCATCCTCTAAAGGACCAATATTTACCTTAGCCACTCTTTTTTGTTTTATATATTTGTAAAAACTTTTACTGTCTGTTTTTATATTCTGAGCAAGTTTACTCTCATACTCTATCTTACTCTTTATAGCTTTCTTAGTAGCTTTCTGTTGCCCCCTAAAGATTTTCCAGTCCTCTAATCTCCCAGCAATCTTTGCCACTTTATATGCTTTTTCCTTCAATTTGATACTCTCCCTTATTTCCTTAGATATCCACGGTCGATTTTCCCTCTTTCTACCGTCCTTCCTTTTTGTTGGTATAAACCTTTGCTGAGCACTGTGAAAGATCGCTTGGAAGATTCTCCACTGTTCCTCAACTGTACCACCATAAAGTCTTAGCTCCCAGTCTACCTTAGCTAGTTCTTCTCTCATCCCCTTGTAATCTCCTCTGTTTAAACACAAAACACTAATATTTGATTTTACTTTCTCACCCTCCATCTGTATTTTAAATTCCACCATATTGTGATCGCTCCTTCCAAGAGGATCCCTAACTATGAGATCATGAATCAATCCTGTCTCATTACACAGGACAAGATCTAGGACCGCTTGTTCCCTCATAGGTTCCATCACATACTGTTCTAGGAAACTATCGCGGATACATTCTATAAACTCCTCCTCAAGGTTGCCTTGACGGACCTGGTTAAACCAATCGACATGTAGATTAAAATCCCCCATGATAACTGCTGTACCATTTCTACATGCATCAGTTATTTCTTTGTTTATTGCCTGCCCCACCATAACGTTACTATTTGGTGGCCGATAGACTACTCCTATCAGTGACTTTTTTGCCTTACTATTCCTGATTTCCACCCAAATGGATTCAACCTTATCCTCCATAGCACCGATGTCATCCCTTACTATTGCCCGGATGTCATCCTTAAATAACAGAGCAACACCACCTCCCTTACCATCCACTCTGTCCTTCCGAATAGTTTGATACCCTCGGATATTTAACTCCCAGTCGTGACCATCCTTTAACCATGTTTCAGTAATGGCCACTAAATCATAGTCATTTACGATGATTTGTGCCGTCAACTCATTAACTTTATTCCGAATACTACGAGCATTCAGGTAAAGTACACTTATGAAGCAATAGTGCTAACCACCGCTAGGACCGGCCAGCAGTCCAGGAAAAAACTGGACTTAGTTAGGCGTGACCTGCCCTTTATGAACCCATGCTGCATCTGCCCAATGGGACAATTTCTATCCAGATGCCTCGCTATTTCTTCCTTGATGATAGATTCCAGCATCTTCCCTACTACCGAAGTTAAGCTCACTGGCCTATAATTTCCTGCTTTCTGCCTACCTCCTTTTTTAAACAGTGGTGTCACGTTTGCTAATTTCCAATCCACTGGGACCACCCCAGAGTCTAGTGAATTTGGGTAAATTATCACTAGTGCATCTGCAATTTCCCTAGCCATCTCTTTTAGCACACTGGGATGCATTCCATCAGGGCCAGGAGACTTGTCTACCTTTAGCCCCATTAGCTTGCCCATCACTCCCTCCTTAGTGATAACAATCCTCTCAAGGTCCTCACCTGTCATAGCCTAATTTCTATCAGTCGCTGGCATGTTATTTGTGTCTTCCACTGTGAAGACCGACCCAAAAAACCTGTTCAGTTCCTCAGCTATTTCATCACTTCCCATTATTAAAACTCCCTTCTCATCCTCTAAAGGACCAATATTTACCTTAGCCACTCTTTTTTGTTTTATATATTTGTAAAAACTTTTACTGTCTGTTTTTATATTCTGAGCAAGTTTACTCTCATACTCTATCTTACTCTTTATAGCTTTCTTAGTAGCTTTCTGTTGCCCCCTAAAGATTTTCCAGTCCTCTAATCTCCCAGCAATCTTTGCCACTTTATATGCTTTTTCCTTCAATTTGATACTCTCCCTTATTTCCTTAGATATCCACGGTCGATTTTTCCTCTTTCTACCGTCCTTCCTTTTTGTTGGTATAAACCTTTGCTGAGCACTGTGAAAAATCGCTTGGAAGATTCTCCACTGTTCCTCAACTGTTCCACCATAAAGTCTTAGCTCCCAGTCTACCTTAGCTAGTTCTTCTCTCATCCCCTTGTAATCTCCTCTGTTTAAACACAAAACACTAATATTTGATTTTACTTTCTCACCCTCCATCTGTATTTTAAATTCCACCATATTGTGATCGCTCCTTCCAAGAGGATCCCTAACTATGAGATCATGAATCAATCCTGTCTCATTACACAGGACAAGATCTAGGACCGCTTGTTCCCTCATAGGTTCCATCACATACTGTTCTAGGAAACTATCGCGGATAAATTCTATAAACTCCTCCTCAAGGTTGCCTTGACGGACCTGGTTAAACCAATCGACATGTAGATTAAAATCCCCCATGATAACTGCTGTACCATTTCTACATGCATCAGTTATTTCTTTGTTTATTGCCTGCCCCACCATAACGTTACTATTTGGTGGCCGATAGACTACTCCTATCAGTGACTTTTTTGCCTTACTATTCCTGATTTCCACCCAAATGGATTCAACCTTATCCTCCATAGCACCGATGTCATCCCTTACTATTGCCCGGATGTCATCCTTAAATAACAGAGCAACACCACCTCCCTTACCATCCACTCTGTCCTTCCGAATAGTTTGATACCCTCGGATATTTAACTCCCAGTCGTGACCATCCTTTAACCATGTTTCAGTAATGGCCACTAAATCATAGTCATTTACGATGATTTGTGCCGTCAACTCATTAACTTTATTCCGAATACTACGAGCATTCAGGTAAAGTACACTTATGAAGCAATAGTGCTAACCACCGCTAGGACCGGCCAGCAGTCCAGGAAAAAACTGCACCACCTTCTCAGGATTGCCAGGGTGATTAGGCAGCACTGTGATCCTAGCACCAACCTCTGTCTAGCATAGCCGTAACCCCACCCCTCCCCACCCACCCAGAGGGTGACCGAACCCCCCACCCTGCACCACCTGTCAGCACTCTTACCGGCTGCCATTTATGGGTGTTCTGGCTACAAAGGCCACCAACTACCCAACCCAGTGCTGCTTGTGTCCGACTGTCCAACACTGTGGGTTTTCAGTCTTCCGCCAGGAGAAGGCGGCCCACAACCAACAGGAGAGGGAAAAGACTGGAAGGTGATGGCTGGACTTGCGGCCATAGTGAAGCAGGTAGGAAGAATCACGAAGGGGGTTGCAGAGGGGAGGTGGTGCGGGATGGGTGTTCATGAGAGGGAGGTGGCTGGCCGATGGGGGAGGAGGCTGGTGTCCACGCCAATGGATGGGGGTGGGGGTGGTGTTCGTGCCAAGGCCCTAGTCAATGTGCCTGGTGACGATTAGTGTTATGTGCACGCCAGCTCTGGCGCACATGTTGTGCAGCCTCCTGTGCTTGCCCATCCCTCCCCCCCCCCCCTCCCCCCATCTTCCTGATTGGACGAGGCCTGGAGTTCATTCTCCTTCTCCAGCCGTCGCTCCTCTGCTGTGCAATGTTATGGATGACGCAGCAGGCCACCATGATGTGGAAGACCGTCTCAGTTCCATACAGGAGGGTCCCTCCAGAGTGGTCCAGGCACCTGAACTGCATCTTCAGGATGCTGAAGCGCCACTCAATCACGCCCCTGGAGGTCATTGCAACGGGTCTTCATGTTGGTCTGCAGCCTCTGGAGAGGTGACAGTGCCACAGCAGAAAACCCTTTGTGCCCAGGAGCCAACCTCTCAGCCGGGGGTGAGCCTTAAAGAGGTCAGGAACTGTGGAGTGTGTCAAGATAAAGGCATCATGCACACTGCCCGGGTACCTGGTGCAGGTGTGCACGATGTGCATCTCATGGTCACCAGCTGTACGTTCATCAAGTGGGAATCCTTTTGGTTTGTGAAGACCAGCCTGTCATGCGCCGATGCTTGGAGGGGGAAATACATCCCGTCGATCGCCCACTCGGCCTGGGGCATCTCGGTGATGATGGCGGACCCTGCTGCCTGGCATCCTGGTGGGCTCGGTGCACATTGAAATGGACGTATTGAACCGCCTAGGCATATAGGGCCTCTGTGATGGCACAGTTGCACCATGATCTGGCAAATATGTTGCACTGTCCCACCTCTAAGCCGGTACACTCGAGGTCTCATGCAGTGACTCCTTCCCACCTCCTCCTCGGCTGTTGCGCGGCCGGTGCCCCATTCTCAGCAGCTGCTTCCTGTTCCTCTGTGGCAGACTCTGCTGCTGCAGGGTCCCCCTTGAGCAGCTCCTGCTCGGGCAGCATCCCCAGGGCTGTGGCGACTAGGATAAAGGCTACCATTCCAGGTTGAATTCTGAAGTACATTGCCTGTAGGTGTGGAAATCAGACATGTTAGCATGATGCGTATTTCCGTACCCTACCAGATCCACCGGGCTAAACGGTAGCCCCAGATTGCACTGCAGACCCTGCCCACGCATGTCCCCCACCCTCTGCCATCCCCACACCCATCCCCGGTCGTTCCCCCTGTCGCCCTACCCTCTGCACCCCTGGCTCCGTCAGTACCTGGCACACTGGGGGCATCTAGCCATGTCGCTTATCCCTATTGCCAGGTGCACCGGTGTTTGTGTTGCTCTGCCGGCAGGTGGCGGCCGGTTTTGGGGGGAGGGGGAGTTGGTGGGATGGAGGGTGAGGGCTGTAATGCTGGGGTGGTGGGGTGCAGGGTGAAGGGTGGGAGGTAGAGTGGGGCGGAGAATGGGTGGGGGCACCCATACGAACGGTGTCACTCTGTACAACCACAGGCCATGGAGGGTGGTCAGTGGGATACACATCAAGATGGCTGCCTTGCAGGCCGCGGCAAAAGCGGTCCATGCCTGGGTGCCCAGGTCCCATGTTGGGGCACTACGAACCCATGGCCCATCCCCTGGTCACCACCCTCCCCAACGCCACGCTCCGCCATCCCCCGCTGCACCTCCCTGGGCCTTGCAGAGCCCCCAACCCCCCTCCCCCCGCATCCAGCCCTGCCAGTGACAGAACCGATAGCCCACAGTGTGCCTCTGCATGCCCTACTTCCTCTCCCTCCCTCATCATTCACAGTGTGAGGCGGAGGGCATAGCTTAGGTACAAAATGAGTTCTTAGGATCTGACTTTACTGAGGAAGAAGATGCTGGCAAAGTCATAGTGAACGAGGAGGCCATTGAGATATTGAATCAGCTATACAGTGATAAAGTGAAGGTATTGGAAAGACTGGGTGCCATTTAGCAACCGCGATGTGCCAGGTTAATTCTGCTGTAAGACTTTACCATGATTCCTCCTTGTTCCCAGTGAGACATAATTAGGTAACTACATTCTTGAAGAGGTAATGTACAGACAATAAAAGCAGTCCATGCTTGATAAATATTGAAATCTTAGGTCAAAGTAACAATGCAGTTGTTTTTTTTTATAAATTTAGTGTACCCAATTCATTTTTCCAATTAAGGGGCAATTTATCATAGAATTTACAGTGCAGAAGGAGGCCATTCAGCCCATCGAGTCTGCACCGGCTCCTGGAAAGAGCACCCTACCCAAGGTTAACACCTCCACCCTATCCCCATAACCCAGTAACCCCACCCAACACTAAGGGCAATTTTGGACACTAAGGGCAATTTAGCATGGCCAATCCACCTAACCTGCACATCTTTGGACTGTGGGAGGAAACCCACGCACACACGGGGAGGATGTGCAGACTCTGCACAGACAGTGATCCAAGCCGGAATCGAACCTGGGACCCTGGAGCTGTGAAGCGATTGTGCTATCCACAATGCTACCGTGCTGCCCACAAATTTAGCGTGGCCAAACCATCTAGCCTGCACATCTTTTGGGTTGTGGGGGCGAAACCCAAGCAAACATGGGGAGAATGTGCAAATTCCGCACGGACAGTGACCCAGAGCCGGGATCGAACCTGGGACCTCGGCGCCGTGAGGCAGAAGGGCTAACCCACTGCGCCACCGTGCTGCCCTCACAATGCAGTTGTTAAGGTTTTCACACTGAGCAGACTCCATCATGGGACATTTTATTGCACCATGATTATGGGGGCTAAATTGGGTAGCCGCTGAAAAGGAGCACAGCAAACGCAATGTGCCTATTGTACCCAACTTGCACCCATTGATTGCAATTCCAGCAGCATGCTATGTTTGTTCTGCCTGCTCATTTATGTTGCTGGCGGGATTTTCCCGTTCCACCAAAGTCAATGGACTTTTCAATGACTCGCCGCATTTTTCTGGCTCAACCCACATCACCCCAGAGCCATACATGCATTTGCTGAGGAGTCAGCAGTGGGGCCAATATCATGAGTGGTGAGCACCACTTGAAATTAGCTGATATTGCTTAAAGCTAGTCTGCACTTCATTGTGGCTAAAGCAAGTGCTGACAGCTGTACTTGAATAGAATCTGATTGAAAATTTGAAAGATTGAGGAATGGCACCACAGGAGGGAGTCAGTGGGCTCCACTTGCAGAAGGAGGCCATTTGGCCCATTCTTGGACACTCCACTGGAGGTCTTGGTGGAGCAGGTGGAAAGTGGCAGAGAAGTCCCATATCCACAGGAAGCCAGGAATCTGATACAACTTCGATTGCAGAACAATCAGCAGCCACCGAATATCATGCAAGCTCAGGCTGCTGCAAACATATGCTGTGATAGTCAGTTACAGAGGGAAGGTCTTTGATGGGATGTGGGTGTCACAGGCAAGACCGGCAATTGTTGCTTATCCCCAATTGCCCTTGAACTGAGTGGCTTGCTAGACTGTCTCCTTTCAGAGGACAATGACATTATCATTACATTATCATTGCACCACACCTCCCAGTGTTGATACTACTAGCTCACCCGGTTGAGTTGTTCACTGACAACCAGGGCAGAAAGAGGCCAATTGTGTTCATAGAATAGAATTCATAGACTCCCTGCAGTGCAGAAGGAGGCCGTTCGGCCCATTGAGTCTGCATCAACCCTCTGAAGGAGCACTCTACCTTAGTCCACACAACCGGCATATCCCATTAACCCCACCTAACCTGAAAATCTCTGGACACTAAGGGGAAATTTTTATCATAGCCAATCAATGTAACCTGCACATCTTTGGACACTAAGGGGAATTCTTTATCATAACCAATCCACCTAACCTGCACATCTTTGGACTGTGGGAGGAAACCAGAGCACCCAGAGGAAACCCACGCAGATACGGGGAGAACACGCAAACTCCACACAGAGAGTGACCCAAGGCCAGAATCGAACCGGATCCCTGGTGCTGTGAATATGCAGTCCTAACCACTGTGCCACCGTGCATCCTCCCCTTCCTCGTCTTTTCCCCCTTCTCCAATATGACATGTGGCATAGTTTTCTTGACAAGTGCACTCATAAGCGTCAAAAAAAGGCATTAATGTGATCTTTGTTTTTGACCCATGGCTTTTCTTAAAAGGGAGGATATGTTTTTATAGCAGTTGGAAATAATGGGAGAATGAGATGGCAGGAGGACGATTACATCTTGCCTCAGGCAACATGACTAATAAATGCACTGTCAACCCCATATTGAGATTAGGAAAGACTGATGTGAAGCCCCTCCTCCAACCAAATAGGCAATCCCGTTAACAAATGAAAACAGTCCATTTTATTCACTACAACTTCAATTTTTATGTCAACTTCAGTAACTTACTCTGAAGCAATTAGCCATGATGTGGAGATGCCGGCGTTGGACTGGGGTAAGCACAGTAAGAAGTCTTACACCAGGTTAAAGTCCAACAGGTTTGTTTCAAATACGAGCTTTCGGAGCGCTGCTCCTTCCTCAGGTGAATCATTCACCGGAGGAAGGAGCTGTGCTCCGAAAGCTCGTGTTTGAAACAAACCTGTTGGACTTTAACCTGGTGTTGTAAGACTTCTTACTGAAGCAATTAGGACAACTACTAAATGATTGTTAAGTACATACCTGAATAAAAAGCAATAAGTGTAACTGTTAAAATAAAATCTCTGTACCTGGTAGTTGAATGGAGCAAATGAGCCATGTGATTCCCTAACAGTTTATCGGTGGTTTTCATGCGATTCAGTGGTGTGCTGGTAAAGAACGTGGATCATATTCCCTGATTGTCCATTTGCTAGCCCTAAAGAATGGTTGTAACTGTCCTCTCTGGTGGGCTCTTAACAGGGGTGTTTGAGGAACCTATCTGTCAGATGATGAACATACTTTCTCGAGGTCTGTTGTGGCATGCACCATCTCCTCTGGGTGATTAAAGAGGGCTAGTATATGAAGTGATGTTGACAGTGGGGGGAAGCAACTCTTTTCAATTTCCCAATTATGTAATCGCAGAATTCTAAAGCACAATTCTTTGTTTTATTTGTGACGATTAATCCACTTCATTATTTTCAAAATGGGACATATTACATTTCTCAGTTACCACAACAAACTAAGTGTAAGTTTAGAAAACAGCTGGAAAAGTGGAAACATTACTAAATTATCATTTTTTTAAACTGTTAAAAATTGGGAACTGATAGGAAATGCAATCTTTGAACATACTATCCAAAAAGGGAAAATTTTGGAAAGTATGAATCATGAACCGCAATTAGAATTGGCCAACTGCTATAATTGTTATTTAATCAGTTACATATTTTTAGCCTTGGAACCTTTGCTAATATAAGTGATAAAGTCATGTTAGATTTTGGCTGTGAGCATAAATACGAGTTAATGTATTCTTCTTCACAAGTGATTAGCAGTCTAAAAGGATTTCTAAGCTAATTTTAAAAATTCAGCGGACCATTGCTTGTGAATAAACAAATTAAGGGCCATGCAGAAGTGTGAGGTAATTTCTATCCCAGTCCTGGTCTAACTCAATAATCACCTATTCACAAAGTTCATCGGTCATTTAGGGCTAATTCCCTTGTACATTCCACACTGGTGATTTATTACTTCAAAGAGATGTTTTACAATAATCACATCTGAATCACAGCCAAATGTGTTAAAAAACAGAGTTGTGTGCAAATATGAAAATAAAAAATACAAATGTATACAACTATTATTATTAGGGACTGCATATTCCGTACTGGCAAGCTTAGGAAAGTTAAATTTTACCAGTGCCCACCTATCTGAATGCCCCAAATTGTAAATTGGCCCTCACCTCCTCATGTTTCAGATTAAACGTTTTAGCGTTGACTGACTTGGTAGTGAAAAGTGATCTTTAAAATGACAATGAGATCTGTATATTCTGTTTTCTGTGGTGGCATTTGCGATCCATTGGCTGCACAGCTGTTTTCGCTGAAAAACTAGGCATTTGCAAGCTCAAAGGGTCAGAGGGACAAAAAGTAATGGCTCTCCAGATTTTCCCATCCCGCCCACGACGATGCCCATGAATGGCGGGGCTCGATAGTCCTGTTCACTCAAAAAGTATAATTACTTAGGATGGCTTGTAAGTTTTAAACTGTAAATTGCTATGCAATGCATTTTCTCTTAAGCCTAAGGCAGATGTGGAAAATGTTTCACCAATCTATAATTCAAAATTTGTCGTAGCAAGTAATATTTGGCAGCAACTCCTTGCTCCGTAGGACCAGTTCATCAGCACAAGGGTGCTGTTTGATGGCAGATTGGCATCAGCAACTCATGTCCACACATCTGTTGTAGGTCATGCCGGAGACCATTTTGGTGAGGGTGTCAATTTGGGTGCCAGGAAGTGTGCAGATCTTGACATTAGTCAGCTTGGAATACTGATTTGATGCCATGCTACCATTTTTGATTTCAATGACCCAGCTAACACTCACTTTTAATATCTCAAAGAGGAATGTCCCACCAATGTTATTTGACAGGATCATCAGTCACACTCTGGTCAGTTGTTGATTGATTTCTGCTGGCCACTGTTCAGTTCGGAGAAATACTTGGTGCTTTGTACAGTTATTCAGAGTTGGTGAAGTTAACAGAGATTGGTGTGTCACATGGAGAAGCCCTGGATTCTCACTTCAATGTTCTGCTTAGACAACTCAGCCCTGGATGAAGTTGGAGTTTCAGTTCCCCCACGGCCCGCAGAATGTCAGGGAGAATGAGCAGAAGTGACACAGAGCTGGACAAGCGGCTCGAAGAGGGAGGAGGGGAATCTGGGCTCCCAGCAGGAGGCCTTATCCATCCAGGTTTTCAGGGACCAGTTTAGCAGGCACACAGTGTATTATGTCTCAATTTTACAAAAGAAGTGCCCACTGCAATGTGCCAATTGCTGCAGGCAAACCTGCAGCTTCAATGCAAGGTGAGAGCAACATGGCCAATGACTGTGGAAGTGACCATGGTAATGAACCTGTTTGCTTCGGACCCTGCCAGGATGGAGGAGATAGGGGAGGATTTAAAAAATAAATAAATTTAGAGTACCCAATTATTTTTTTCCAATTAATGGGCAATTTAGCGTGGCCAATCCACCTACCCTGCACATCTTTTGGGCTGTGGGGGCGAAACCCATGCAAACACGGAGAGAATGTGCAAACTCCACACGGACAGTAACCCAGAGCCGGGATTGAACCTGGGACTTTGGCGACATGAGGTAACCGTGCCTACCACTTGCGCCACCATGCTGCCATGACGGGGGAGGAGTTAACCTCCCACCCCCCCTTCACAGCGTATTTTCCGGCGGTGGAAGCAACTCATCATTGGTGAGATCTTCTGGTGTTTTGAATGGCTCCGCTGCCCTGCTGCCGAAAAGCCCAACACAAGGGGTTGCTTTCGGCAGGACTGGAAGATCCCACCAATGGGAAGGGCTGAAAAATCCCTGAGGATATCTCCCAGTTCACTGCCCACCGCTATATAAGAGAATTGCCATTCCTGTGTCTTTATCAGGTTATCGCCATATACAATGAATTGCAGACAAAAAGCAGGCTTGTATTAATTAGTGCAGGCTAGCTTGAACTCATGCTAGACTCGCACAATTCTGGGGCCCCTATTCAGGGATGCAGCCACTCAACAAGTCTCAAAACACCGACTGTACACGGCAATCACGCGATTGAGCAGGCAGCATGAGATTTGAATATATCAGAAGGAAGGGGTGCAAGTTAATCAAGCGTCATGGTCCCCATGCCCGTTTCTGGACCTCATCCAACATTTCCCCCAAAGTGACTCTCACATAGAATGCCGTGTCTTTTTAACTAAAAGTAGCAGGAAGGGTGCCTTTACTAAGAGGTGGAAATTCAAACTAGTCATTTCAGACACATCATTTCACATCAGGATGTTCCACTAGGCATCTACATTGGTGAACCTGACAATATTTATATATGTAGGATGCCAGTTACATCAGGAGAAAGTCTTGGCATTAGGCCATGCAGCTTTCTTGCAGTTAGAGTGCGGGGTATACGTGAACATAAGTCCTGCAGAGACTAACATCCAATCTGCCTGTCACAAGTGCAATGAGTTCAATCAAGTGCCAGTCAGCTCATTTCTAGGCTTTTGCTCGTCAAGAAAAAAAGCCTCTCACTTTAACTCATTAGTAAATTCTTCATGGCCTGTAGTGACTTCAGTAGCAAAGATTTAAATATTAACTTTGCTGAAAGGTTAACTGACCGCAGTAGGTAGCTCTCTCTTGTTGCAACCAAAGGAGGAGGGGTGAAGTGAGTCCCCTATTCTCCCTCTCCAGGTTTGGCTGTAACAGGGTTTCTTTGTGAATTTCATTTCTGTAAGAGTCCCACTTTTAGGTTAGAAAGAATTAGTTGCACAGGTTTTCTTAGGTTAAACAAAGAATAAGATAAATTTATTGAAATTATTTCCTGAACTAAGAAAAACTAGATATACCGCAACCACCATTCATACATCACACACATTCGTCCGGATCCATGTGCATACTAGTTCAGATGGCAGAGTAAGAGGGTAGGCTGTGACTGATTTAGAATTTCTGATCTGGATTATTAATCTTAATAGTCTGCTTCTGACCAAGTCACTGAAAGAGGGAAAGTTATTTGATGCACTATCAATTACGAAGAGACGAGAGTAGAGTGTGATGCACTATCAATTACAAAGAAACGAGAGTAGAGTGTGATGCACTATCAATTACGACGAGACGAGAGTGGAGAGTAATCGAGGCTTTATTATGCAGAGATGTGTAGCCTCCCGCAGCTGCTGCCGAAATGGCCGCAGCTCGGAGAGCCCACACATTTATACTCCGCCTAGTGGGCGGAGCCAGCAGGCAGAGATCTACCCCCGTACCTGTAGTACAGGAGCCTTACTGTAATACACCTCATATGCGATATATATACGACAGTGGTGACTACCACATTATTTTTGCAGACAAAACAGGGAACAGCTCTCACTAAAGAGAGATTACTCTTCTAGGTCTGAAATAGTTAAACAGCTTTCAGTTACTCCCTTGTGGGGGATTGCCCAGATAAGTCGCTCATACTAAAACGTTACTTTTTCACCGTGGATTCTTGTCTCGTAGGACTTTTCCTAACGAGCTTCTAGGAATTTAAGCGTACTCAATTTTTAGTGAGGTTTTCATTATAAACATTTTAAATTATAAAACAGATTTACAAAGTCTACAAAAGGTAAGTTTGCTGACAGTTTGTTGACGTACGTCTGCTAACAGACTGTCATTTCTAAATGAGAAATATACTTAAACATGGATGTCCAAATTTATCTCTGCTACAAAACTTCTAACAGAGTAAGAAAGTCATACTTCCAAAGTCCAGAATGACTTTATTGATGGAATAAGCAGGAACAGAACCTTTGACTCCTCTCTCACTCCTCAGAGAGAGTTTCAGGGAAGGAGTGCTGGTTTGTCGAATCTGTGTCTTTTTATATATTGTTCTTTCCTTTCTCTAGAATAGACTGATGGTAAATAACCTGTACTAGGCTATCTTAGAGATGGCTATTCATATTTGTAGACTAATATATTTTTTTCTAAGGACAGTGAGCTATCTCATAGCCTTGATGGGACGCGCCTGTAGTGGGCCATCTTAAACGTGGCTATCCATTGGTAAAGGGGCCGGGATTCTCTGATCCCGAGGCTAAGTGTTGACGCCGTCATAAACACCGTTGTGTTTTACGATGGCGTCAACAGGCCCCCATGATCAGCGGTCCTGCGCATCACAGGGGGCCAGCAGGGTACTGGAGCGACTAACACAGCTCCTGTTGTCAATACCGACATCAAACAGGCGCTGCGGGTCTGCACATGTGCGATGCGGCCGGCAAGAACTCGCGCATGCGCGCTACTTTCCTTCTCCACACCGGCCCCAACGCAACATAGTGGAGAGCTACAGGGGCCCGGCGCAGAGTAAGATAGCCCCCCACCAGGAGAACCCGGCCTGCCAATCGGTAGGCCCTGATCGCAGGCTAGCCCATAGTGGAGGGCCCTCCCACCCAGGGTCGGATCCCACCTCTTTCTCCAGGTTAAGTCCAGAGTGATTTGCACGCGTTTTATCGCGGGGGTGGAGACTTGGCCCATTATTGGAGAATACCACCCATTGTTTCAAAATGGTTCATTGCACTTTTATGTCTCATCTCAGAAACATTGACAAGTGTAAGGAATGTGTGAACCCAACTGGGCATGGGTCTTTTACACTCCCAAGGGGCTGACTTTTTATTTTTTCATCCCAATTGGTGGAATGTGATATTGTGTGGATTGCAGCAGTCGGAGTAGTTTCGTCATTGTCTCCAGATTTAAAAAAAAATTAATTTACGGGATGTGGGCGTTGCTGGTCCGAACAACATTTATTGCCCATCCACGGTTGCCCTAGATGGTTCTAAGTTGTTTAAAAGCCAGCTAAAAAATAAAAATTAGAAATTGTATCTTTAAAAAGCACATCTTCGTAACAATCTATCCTTGCAAAATCATTAGCGCCCATTGTCACTGTGTACAATTGTAAAATTAATGCTAACTGTTTTTTTTTCAGCTGGTGTAACTATGAACTGGAGTGGGAGAGAAAGAATCAGTATTCATCTTACAACCAGAAATTGCAGCTGCAGCTTTCTTTGATATTTGATCCAGTGAATGGGGGCAACTGGAAAGAAAGCTAACAGAAGGTAAGAAGATATCAAGCAATGTAGAAAAGGTAGATCTTGGGCATTTAATTAGGGTGTGGCATGAAATAAAGACAGGTTCAATCAAGTAAAAGTACATTTGGTACTGATCAATTAATGGAATGGACATGCAGGTAATATTTTGGAATTTATTAACAAGCAATTAGATATCATAAAATTGCTCAGTAGATTGTTCTAGATGGGTGACCCAAGATGTGACAAATGGTTCATTTTTATCTTGTAATCTCTGAACTGTATAGGCTGAGCTTCTGTTTAATCATTCTACAGGTCGGTGCTCCATTGTGAAACTTGAGAAAAGAGCCTGGATTTTCATGGAGGAGACAGGAAGATCAAGTCAGGTAGGAGATAAGCCATTGCCTCCAGATACATGCCAGAGCTGGTAAGGGAGGCAAGCAGATGGTGATCGGTAGGCGGGAACACCTGCCTCCTTTTACTGGGACATTGGCCTAGATTTAATGATGAACATCTGGCCCTCAAATGTTCATCCTCCATCCCTCATAGCTGTCACCCACCACTGCATGTCCTATCATACCCCCATGCCTGTTCTATGCCCCCTCATATTTCCCGGACGCCCCACCATGTCCCCCATGTATCTTCATATCCAATCACCCAGTATCCACTACGAGCAAATTTTATCTCCATTTTTGAAATGGAGATATTTTTAAAAGCTTCTGACAATATAAAGAGCTCTCACTCATGCACACACCAAAATGTAAAAAAAACACTCATTCATAAAAGCCAAATTTAAAAATGTAAATCCTCTCAAGTGGTCAATCTTGGAAAAATGAACTAATCATATCAAAAACAAATAATCCTTTAATTACCTGATAACATTGTCAATTGAATATGAAAATTGACCCCTGCAAAGATAAATGGTGCTGCCCCTGTTGAAACTCAGACAAACATTCACAATGGGCTCAGCTATAATAACAAACCCTGGGAAATGTAAGCAATGGAGTCTTTTAAAATTGTAAAATCAGATTATCTTTTTACCAGCGGTGGCATGGTAGTATTGTCACTGGATTAGTAATCCGAAGACCCAGGGTAATGCTCTGGGCTCCTGGATTTGAATCCTGCCATGGTAAATGGTGAAATTTGAACCCAATGAGAAAATCTGGACTTAAAAGTCTAATGATAACCATCAAACCATTGCCAATTGTCGTAAAAAAAACATTTGATTCACTAATACCTTTCAGGAAAGGAAATCTGCCATCCTTATCTGGTTTGGCTACATGTGACCCCAGACCCACACAGCGATGAGGTTGCTTCAAAGATGTAACGAGGTCAGGAAAGATGAGTCCAGTTCCTGCTCGACATATATCCATTTGAAAATACTACATCACATCATTCATCCAACCATTTAAATTCAAGAATTTGCATGCTTAATCCATAGAATCCCGACAGTGCAGAAAGAGGCCATTTGGCATATCGAGTCTCACTGACCCTCCGAAAGAGCACCCTAACTAGCCCACTCCCCTGTAACCCCATGCATTGATCATGGCCAATCCGCCTAACCTATACATCTTTGGACTGTGGGAGGAAACTGGAGCTCCCGGATGAAACCCACACAGACATGGGGAGAATGTGCCGACTCCACACAGTCACCAAAGGTCACAGTCAAACCTGGTCCCTGGCATCGTGAGGCAGCAGTGCTAATCACTGTGCCACCATAACCTTTTATGCACTTACTCACATCCCTAATTATTCATCCATACACTGAAATTCTTGTGCAATGTGATGCACCTGTCTAATAGTCACCCTCACTGAATGCATTGCATCCATCGAATGAATGCATGACCATTAATCACTCGGAAAGAAATGTAAAATGCAAGGGGCTAAACTGGAGTTGGCTTGACACAAATTGTGTAACTTACAGATGCACAAGAGGAAGCCTTGGAGATAAGTAGCACCTCTGTGTTCCTGATAATCAGAGAAGCTGGGAATTCACAGACACTAGTGACAGAATTAAAAATATCTCTGAAACGCATCTTGTTTTTACTTCAACAATGATTGAACTACACAAAGACTAAGTACAGTAACTGTGTATATCCTTACTTTTCCACGACAAAATTTTATCTATTTCTCCACCACCATGTTGCTTGATGGATACAGCAAGAGTTGACGGAGTTGCATGAGGGTGATTCCTCAGAGGAACTCATTCCTTCTGAGGGAGCGCCATCCTAGAATGGACAACCATGCAAAGGCAGAAATACTCATCTTTTACTGTCCCATTAGAGAGCTGGTTTGTGCTATTACTTGGTGAGTTACATCTCACAAATAAACAAATGCCTGCACTGGTGTTAGGGGAGCTTTGGAGAGTGTGCATGATGAAATGCAATCCTCTCCATTCTCTGCTCAATCAGTAAAGTAAGAATAAAGTCACCAGAAGTCACCAGAGTCCCATAGGCTGCTTTTCCCTTTGACACAGAGAGCTGACTGGTGGTGATTTAACTTGAGGATCAGCACATCTCAGGCAAGAGGCAAGGTTGAGAAGGTAGGGCCTTCATGAATAACCTCAACCTGTACAGGAATTGAACCCACGCTGCTGACCTTGCTCTGCATCATGAACCAGCTGTCTAGCCAACTGAGCTGAATCAGCTCAATTGGAAACAGCTTTTGAACCACAGGGGCCATCGCCGGGAAGGAGACTGCAAGAGGTGTACGGTGATGGAACCATCAATTCACGAGACACGTGCTTTAAGATATGAACAGTGGTTTTAATCTACTTACTACAGAGCCAGCCTGTTACCCGTTGAACTCTCGATGAACTGCAGGCTGGCTCTGGACCCGGTTATTTATACAGCAGTCAAGGGGGAGGAGTCATGGGCGGAGCCAAGGGTGGAGCCCTGTACAAACTCCTGAGCATTCCCAGAGCTACTCCCCCTAGTGGTCGGATAACGCTACTGCGCTTACAATGGTATTGGTAAATACAGTGTGAATTACCACGTTACATTCACCACATACGGCTACTTTGTGAGGAAATGATAGGCATGCCAAATACACACTGCGCAATACTGGATTAATGCTGCTTGTAATTGTGAAAATGTCTGCCATAGAGAGAGTGAACATTCAAGCACAGATTTCAAATAGGTTTTTGAAGGTAAAAGCAAATTACTGCGGATGCTGGAATCTGAAGCAAAAACATAAAATGCTGGACAATCTCAGCAGGCCTGACAGCATCTGTGGAGAGAAAAGGAAGTTAATGTTTCGAGTCTGGATGACTCTTTGTCAAAGCTGACTCGAAACATTAGCTCCCTTCTCTCTCCACAGATGCTGTCAGACCTGCTGAGATTGTCCAGTATTTTAAGTTTTAGAAGGCTATAGCCACAGCCATGCAAAGATGTATGTTGCCTTCAACAAGATGATAAATATCTTATCCATTGCTTTACATTAAACCAATGATCTGCACCAAACTGCTCTCAGTAGAGTCGTGGGAATGAATGGCTCAGACAGGAATGATGGTGAAAGTGGACATGAACTTGGAGAATTCCACTACGGTCTTCCCAATTCTCAACTATTATACTCCCTCATCTAGTACATGACACGCTGTCCCTTCCAATGGACAAGCCTGCAAAAATGCAGGAGGAACAGTGTTTGTCAAATCCTTTGAGGGCTCAATAGCATGAAGAGAATAGGTCAATAGTGTCCCTGAAGTCAGCAAGGACCTGTACAACCCATCTCTCCCCATTCTGAAGCCACTTGGGATGCACTATTTAGCACTAGTAGGAAGTGCAATGTCAAATAATTGTAATTTACCAAGCGTATGCTCATGCAGAGTTCGACAAAATGATCTTTGAGCTTTATTTTTTAGAAAGTCCTGTAGCACTTAACAAACTAGAACACTTCCCCCATTGTGTGCGTGAGACTACCATTTTTCAATATGGGATAAATTCAAATCAGATCCAACTTCACAAAACTGGGCACCACTGAGGAGCTGTGGCCCATCAAGTCCAGCAGAATTATATCACGCTGCACCCTGCAGCCACATGGCCTGGTATATCCCTCACTCTACCATTACAGTCAAACCAGGGGACCAACTCTGGCTCAATTAAGACCAGCACCAGGAATACCTAAAAAAATAGGTACCAACCTAACATAGAACCAACAGCACACCAAATAGAGGAATCTGCATGTTTTCAATAGAGTTCAGTGATCCCACAGTCAATAGATCAAATCAGGGCTTTATATGTCCTGATGCATTCAATTGTGAGTGATGGACAATTAAAAATCTAACAGGAGTAAGAAGTTCCATGAATGTCCTTAATCATGGCACAGCCTAGCATATCAGTGCAAAAGACAAGGCAAAATAAAGCATTTGCAACCAGCTTCAACAGGAAATGCCAAATGAATTATCCATCTCAGATCCCGAGCATTGCAGATAGGGGAGGCAGTGGTCTTGTGGTATTGTCGCTGGGCTAGTTATCCAGATACCCAAAGCCATGTTCTGGGGCCCTGGATTCGAATTCTGCCAAGGTAGGTGCTGAAATTTGAATTCAATAAAAAAAAAACTGGAATTAAAAGTCTAAAGATGACCATGAAGCCATTGTCGATTGTTGTAAAAACCCATCTGGTTCACTAATGTATTGCATGAGCAAATGTAAAAAAAATCTTCAGCCAATTCAATCCACTCACATGGTATCAAGAAATATTGGAGCACACTGAATAGAGCAAAGACTAAGGCCGAGATTCTCCAATTCGGCGGCCAAGTTCTGACGCCAGCGTGAAAAGCGGCGTGAGCCACTCCGGCATTAATGGGCCTCATGTGGCAGGTGTCCACCCCTTCCTAGGGGGCTAGTACGGCGCTGGAGTGGTGTCCGCAGCTCCTGAGCCCGAAAGCCGGTGCGCCATGGCCGGCGCAAGTCCACATGTACGTTCCACGGCCGGCACGAGTCCATGCATGCGCGTGCATTCCCATCTCCCCGCCGGCCCCCGGGCAACACGGCGGAGCCCTACAGGGGCCCGGCGCGGAGTAACATTGGCCCCCACGGAACTAGCCCGCCCACCGAACGGTAGGCCCCGATCGTGGGCCAGGCCTCCGTGGACTCCCCCCCCCACCCCTTCAGGTCGGATCCTGATGTCCCACCCCCCGGTGTCGGATCCCCCCCACCCCCACCAGGACGGCCCCTGCAGACAGAACTCCGAGGTCCCAGCAGGTGGGACCATACATAACCCACACCGGCAGGACTCGGCCGAACTCGGCGGCCACCCGGCCCGTCGAAGCCTGGAGATTCACCGGGGGGGGGGGGGGGTAGCCTTTGAACGGCTCTCACCGGCGCGGCGGCAATCCTGCGGGCGGCCGTGAATCGGCACCGGATAATCGGCGAGCTGGCGTCGGGGTGGCGTGGCTCGATTCTCGCGTGCCCCCGCCGATTCTCCGCCTATCCGCACCTCTACCCAGGTAGTTTCAATATAGCTTTGACATCTAGCTGACAGAATAGAAAATTACCCAACTGTATCCTTTCCACAAAAAGCAGAAACATTTTAATTCAGCCAAAAACTGTTCCATCAGTCTACTCTCAACTATCAACAAAGTGATGGAACACGTCATTGTATTCATCTGCTCACTAATTCTCAGTTTGGGTTCTTGCAGGACTACTCTGCTCCCGACTTCATTGCAGCCTTGCTCCAAACATGGACAAAAGAGTTAAATGCCAGAGTTGAGGTGAGAGTGACTGTCCTTGACATCAAGGCAGCATTCGACTGACTGTGGCATCAAGAAGCCCCTCGCAAAACTAATATCAATGGGAACGAGGAGGACAATTGGCTGAAGTTATGCCGAGCTGAAAGGAAGGTGGCTGTCATTGTCCAATCATCTCAGACTCAGGACATAGTTTCAGGAGCTGTTCAGGGTTGTGTCTCTGACCCAACCATCTGCATCTACTCCATCAATTACCTTCCTTTCATCAGAAGGCCAGAAGTGTGGGATTGCACATTGTCCATTCCATTTACAAAGCCTCAGACATTAAAATACTCTGCCTGCAGGCAGAAAGACCTAGACAACATTCATGTTTAGCCTGATAAGTAGCAAACAACATTTGCATCAAGCATTGCCAGGAAATGGCTATCTCCAATGAAAGATAATCTAACTATCTCCCACTGCAAATGTCAGGTCCCCCAACATCAATATCCCGCGATTCCCCATTGACAAGAAACATAGCTGAATGAGCCACATAAATACTGCAGCTATAAAAAGCAGTTCAAAGGCTAGGTAATCTGTGGCAGGTGAATTACCTCTTGCTCCTCAAAGCCTGTCCATCATCAACAGGATGCAAGTTAGTGGTGTGATGGAATACTCTCCCAGTTACCTGAATTACTACCGGGGCAGCAAATGTATGGGAACACCAGAACTGCAAGTTCTACACCATCCTTAGCTGGAACTACTTTGTTGTTCTTTCACTGTCACTGGGTGAAAATCCACTTACTCCTCCCTAACAGTACCACACGGACTGCAATAGTTCAATATTTTCAGTAGTATTTTCTCAAACAAAAACATTGGCCTTGCCAAACCACAGGGCGGCATAGATTATCATAGAATTTACAGTGCAGAAGGAGGCCATTCGGCCCATTGAGTCTGCACCGGCTCTTGGAAAGAGCACCCTACCCAAGGTCAACAACTCCACCCTATCCCCATAACCCAGTAACCCCACCCAACACTAAGGACAATTTTTGACACTAAGGGCAATTTATCATGGCCAATCCACCTAACCTGTACATCTTTGGACTGTGGGAGGAAACCGGAGCACCTGGAGGAAACCCACGCACACACAGGGAGGATGTGCAGACTCTGCACAGACAGTGACCCAAGCCAGAATCGAACCTGGGACCCTGGAGCTTTGAAGCATTTGTGCTATCCACAATGCTACCGTATGGTATGGTGGCACTGTGGTTAGCATTGCTGCCTCACAGCGCCAATGACCCATATTCAATACCGGTCTTGGATAGCTGTCTGTGGGGAGTTTGCATTTTCTCCCCACGTCTGTGTGGATTTCCTCTGGATGCTCTGGTTTCCTCCCACAGTCTAACGATGCGCAGATTAGGTGGATTGACCATACTAATTTGACCGTTGTGGGTAAGGGGTTACTGGGATAGGGTGGGGAAGTAGGCTTGGGGTGGGTTGCTCTTCCAGAGGCTCAGCGCAGACTCGATGGGCCAAATGGCCTCCTCCTGCACTGTAGGGATTCTCTGGCTGAACGTGACTATAGATCCATTTATGCGTCTAGTGTCTTCTGCAATCCCGCCCCTCCCATCCTCCCCAACAGTTGGTTGGCATGGACCAGTTTGGGCTGGAGGGCCTGTCTCTGTGCTGTAGATTCTATGATTCTATGATTTCTATCAATTCCGCTGTACTCTACACTGTTATCCTCTTTCTGTTCTCCCTTTTCTCTCTTGTGTTCCTCTCTCAAGTGAACCTGCAGCTCCCATCACAGCACTACTTTACTGTCCTGCGGGAAGACTATCTCCCTTGTCCAAAGACTAATGAAAGGTATCCATGATGCTCCCTACCATCTTGATTTGGAATCCCTACCGAGCCCAATCCGGTTGAAAGACTTCAGCTTTTGCGACACATATGACACCACAAGACCTCTTTGAGCAAATCATTTCCCAAGAAGAACATGAAAGCACTGAGCCTATATTTATATTGGGAAATCAAAAATTTAAATAGCAGGGTTAAAGTTCTGTTAACGTTTGCCTTATTTTCTTGAATCGCAGGAAACCCGGGCTGGAAGCATCATTTTTAAATTCCTAAAATAATCTCTTTAGGTTAAGCTTATTAGCATTTGATAGTGAGCGACCCGCCTTTGGGGAGTAGGTTCCTTCCGTACATTCAGGACTCTGTAGAGTCCTGAATGGACATGTTGAGAGTGAATTGAAGTCAGTTTTGGAGAGTTTTGAAATTTTGGCCTATCCCCAAACCACTCACCCTTGGGTATTAAAATTCCCCCAGTAGCTACAGTTTGGTTTGACATAGCTCCGAGCTGGTTATATAGACCTTTAAACACTGAAGGAGCCATCTTACTAACACTTCACTGGCTGGATAATTGTCCATCGCTGTCTCAAGTTTAAAAATTTATACTTATTTTATAGCCATAGGGTACCTTAATCATTTAAGGCTCTCAAATTCTGAAGAGAGTCAATATTTCACACATCTTCGGGTTAGAAAGAAGGCTGCTTTCTTTGTTAAATAAGAAAAAATAGCAAGAGGTTATCAAATCACATCAGTAGAGCTGAAGCAAACACTCACCTCAGGAAGGCTGTAATGTAGACTGATGTGTGTGTTTAAGAATTCCTTGGGGATTTCTCTTTGAGTCTCTATCCTTCTGTAGGTTTCTGTTTTGATGCAGTGTTATTCTCTTGGCCTGATCACCGCAGCAAATAAAATTTGGTATCTCTACTGGCAGCTCTTTGAAAAACCTGTATCTGAACATTTTGTGTTGTGGTTTTCGGTGGGTATATTGTTGGTCTGTTAAACATTGAAATAAAAATACATTATTATTTAAGAATAGACCTGCTGACGTACATCTGAAATATTACGTATCTTCCAAACAGTGGGAAGCATTGATTTCTTGCTGTTCATCAGAGTCCAGTTCTGTGGCTGAAAGAATCATGTTCTATTATGGAAATTGTGTGAGTTGGAGAGTGAGTGTACATGACTGAAGTCTGATGTTGCAACAAGCTTAGTAAAACACTGAGGCTGCTGTTGCGCTACCATGTTCATAACATTCCACAGCGACTTCACATGTGGCAGTACTTGAGAGTCAGCTCAGCAATCCAGCTCTTGAGCACAATAAAACAACTTCTAATAACACCTCCACAGATAGTCTTCTGTGAGTGGACTTTGCACCAGTTGCGGTACGCCATTGCCCACTCTGCACCAGATTTACAAATATCTATAAAAATGTACTAATTAACAGCAGGAGTAGGCCAATCAGCCCCTCAAACCCATTCCACCATTCAATAAGATCATGGCTGACCTAATTGTAACCTCAACTTCACTCTCCCATCTACCCACCATCCCGATAACCTTTTGTCTCCTTGTTATCAAGAATGTATCCACCTCTGCCTTCAAAGCATTCAAAGATTGCTTCCTCCACCTTTTGAGGAAGAGAATTCCAAAGACTCACAACTCTCTGAGAGAAACTTTTTCTCCTCATTTATCTTAAATTAGTAACCCTTTATTTTTAAATAGTGACCCCTAGTTCAAGATTCCCCCACAAGAGGAAACATCCTCTCCACATCCATCCTGTCAAAACCCCTCAGGATTCTATAATAATAATAATAATAATAACCTTTGTCACAAGTAGGCTTGCATTAACACTGCAGCGAAGTTACTGTGAAAAGCCCCTAGTCACCACATTCCAGCGCATGTTCGGGTATACGGAGGGAGAATTCAGAATATCCAAATTACCTAACAGCACGTCTTTCGGGACTTGTGGGAGGAAACCGGACCACCCGGAGGAAACCCACGCAGACACAGGGAGAATGTATAGATTCCACACAGACAGTGACCCAAGCCGGGAATCGAACCTGGGATCCTATTTTCAATCACGTCATCTCTACTCTTCTAAACTCCAGTGGATACAAGCCTAGTCTGTCCAACCTTTCCTCATAAGGCAACCCACTCATTCCAGGTATTTGCTTGGAAAACCTTCCCTGAACTGCCTACAATGCATTTACATCCTTCCTTAAATAAGGTGACGAATACTGTACAAGTTACTCCAAATGTGGTCTCACCAATGTCCTGTATAACTGAAGCATAACCTACCTACTTTTGTATTCAATTTCCCTCACAATAAATGATAATATTCTTATCAGCTTTTTTAATTACTTGCTGCACCTGCATATTGATGTTTTGCAATACATGTACTAGGACACCCAGATTCCTCTGCACTTCAGAACTCTGCAATATCTCACAATTTAGAATACATGCTTCTTTTTTATTCTTCCTGCCAAAATGGACAACTTCACATTTTCCCACTTCACACTCCATTTGCCAGATCTTTGTCCACTCCCTTAACCGATTAATATTACTTTGTAACTTCCTTGCATCCTCATTACAACTTACTTTGCTACCTTAGCTTGTGTCATTCGCAAATTTAACAACCAAGGGCAGGATTTTGCATCCAGCGAAACGCGATTGGGCAAAGAATCGCACGTGAGCTGGAAATAGTGGCTGGCGTTGCGCGCCCAATGGAATGCCATGCTCCAGTCTCTTGACAGCGATGTCAATGCATTCTACTCCGCATATATACAGTAAACAGCATATCATTAAAGGGTCTGACCCGGTATGCACCGGGGCTTCTACGATGCTCTGCCTCCGCCAGGAGGAATTAACAACAGCGAGTTTCACTTGTGCTTTTAAAAATCGGGGAACAGGTGCCGGGGCTGAGGGAGAGCGAGGAGGTAGGACATGTTCCCAGAGGCGCGACCGTGGGCTGCCAGTTTTGCCGCTGGCATGACTGTCTGGTGGGAGACCTCTGCCAGGGCCGGGGGTCTAGTTAGGAGCAGTGGGGGATGGCCAAAGGATAGGCTGTGGCGTTGGGGTGACCCCCTGGACTGGGTTGGTGTCCAGGCATGGGCCGCCATTGCTGCAGCCTGCAAGACAGCCATCTGCTGCGCACCCCACTGACCGCCCACCGTGGCCCATGGTTGCGGAGGGTGGCACGGGCCTTATGGATGCACGCACCCTCCCCCTTCATCCCCAACCCCTCCCTCCAAGCCACCTTCTCCCCAATAATCTGACCCTCCGCCACCCACAACCGAACACCACCTGCTGGATGGCGCCGGATGGTGGCCGCAGAGCGAACCGCTGGCATGGTTACTTCCAGCGACCAGTACCCCTGCTGACAGGAACTGCTGCTTGTGCCAAAGGCCACCGTGCTGTCGAGCACTGGCGGGACCAGAGAGCAGAGTGCCGGGGGACCGGCCAGGTGTGGATGTGGGGATGGGCGAGGAGGGAGAGGGTCATGCAGCGGCAGGGACTGCAGTGCAGTCCGGGGCCACCGTGAAGCCCGTTGGACCTGACTGCGCACGGGGATACACACCACGCTAACATGTCTGCCTTTCTCCCACTGTAGAAGTTCCTTTTGAATTATGGAATGACATTAGCTATTTTCCAATCTCGTGAAACCTTTCCTGGATCTAGGAGATTTTGGAAAATTTGAACCAGCACATCAAATATAGCACTCGCCACTTATTTTAAAACTCCAGGAAAACCTCCATTGGAACCCAGGGGCTTGTCAGCCTGTATCTCTAACTATTTGCCCAGTACAACTTCCCTCGTGGGAAGCGCAAGGCAAAATTCTTGATTTCTTCAATTCTGCACGTGGGAGACTTGGCCTGTCCCCCAATGTGATCCAAACAAAACGCATACATTAACGCACACCTAGTCAGCCAAATATTCCGCCTCTCATATATGTTGTAGGAGAGACTCTGGAATATGTTGAACACTTTACATACGCTGCAACCACCTCTCTCAAAAGGTGACCATTGACGAGGTGATTCAACACTGGATCAGCAATGCTAGCTCATCCTTCTACAAACTAAGGCAGTGAGCGTTTTCCCAACAACAACCCCTCCAAGTCAACAAAAGTTTGAATGTCGAAAATAGTTGTCGCCACCACAATATGTAATGTAGTGAGACCTGGACTATGTGCCAACGACAATGATGAGAGTGTGTGAGAAACTCCAACAGCAATGCCTCCATTGGATTCTCCAGATTCAATTGTCAAACAAACGCTGGTATAATTTCAGCGCAGCGTGACATCAGAAGTAAAGGTGGTGCACTTGAAGCCGCAGGAATGTAATGGATTTAGACTGGACTTATTACTTTTTGGAAGGAAGGTACAGATCTACATGCATATTGTGAAAAATTACCAGTATAAGGCACAGAGCTCAATGTGTATTTAAGTACAAATGTCTCACAATCCTTTCTCTTTGAGATCAGTGTAAAGAGCAGCTGACAGTATAACAGTCTGTCAGCAGCACGTCTCGTTATACAGAAACATGTCTGAATCCTGTATCTCAAATATCCAGGACTCTTAAAAATTCAACATTTCCTCACAGATAAATAATTTGTTCGGGAATCGCGGAGCATTTGGGTAAAAGATCTCTCAGTATCTGCCTGCTTTGGCATCCCAGCATGTATATATACATATATTTACACAGTTATTCAAAATGGAATCAAAGTGCATTTCCCCACTCATGTAACCCAAGTTTGCCAACCACTCATCACCACTCCCCAACACCCATCCAGCTTAAAAGACCAACCACTGACATCTTCAGCAAATGGTTCATTTTCCTGTGACTGCACCATTAGTTTCAGACCCCTCTGAGGTTCTTGGCTAGTTCTTCGTGCTCAACAGCGTGGTTCCCCTTTGCAGGCATGGGGTCAAATTTCACATGTATGCTGACCTCATCCAGCCCCTACTCTACACAACCTCTCTCAACACCTCTACCTTCTCCGTGTTGTTGGATTTCTTACTTAAGATGCATGAGCACCAATGTTATTCAGTTAAATATTGGAAACATCAAAGCTACAAGTTCCATACCCTTGCCGCTGATTCCCCTCCTGACCATTTTCTCTGGTGAACCAGACTTTTCAGAACTCTTCAATCACAAGCTAGGCTTCCAGTCCCAGATCTCACCTCATCACAAATATTGACAACTTGCACTTTCATAATATTGGCCACCTGTTAATAATTTAAGTTTTATTTATGAAGCAGTCTCGCTTGCCTCATTGTACATCATCCAGATGAGAAATTGTACGTGTACGATGCAAAGTTTAAACGATTAAAAAAGTTCATGGGTGTAATTCGCAGACAAAGGGTTAAGTCCATTTTTGGGGGGATTTGGTGGGCTGTTTCTTGGCGGCTGCAGTGCCGAGAATCACCCCGCTATTCAACAGCACTTTACTGTTTTCTCTGGCCCCAGGGAGTTTCGCCACGCCGAGGCCACATTCAGAGAGATTTCCTGCTGGCATTTTGAACGGCAGACCCCACCTTCTTTCAGGCCACCCCACCGCCCTGCTTTCTGGACCCCGCCTCACTCAGCCTCCAACCTTCTCTGACCCCTGGAACCCTCCTGCAACCCCTTCCAATTGGCAAGCCCCCCCCCCCCCCCCCCCCCCCGAGGCCTGGCCCCTGGAAGTACTAACCTGGCACCTGTGCACCCTTGCACTGCCAGACTGACATCCTGTGCCCCTGAAACCAGGACCAGGGTGGCACTGCCAGAGACAATCTGGCAGTGCCAAGGTGCCCAGGTGCCAAGCGGCATTCCAGGGTACCTCCCTGCCCTGTTCCGGATGACTTAGGAGTCTCAGAAACCACCCAAGGTGCCGTTGCATCTAGTCCACATTTGTGGAAACCTGTGCCAAATGATATCTTGGTGAGGTCTCACATCCTGTTGACTCCCACATGCCCAGCGAAGGTAAGATACAGATGCCAAGTGGAGCGAGTCGGATGACTTGTGATCAGCCTGGCTTCGAGGGCAGAGTATGATTTGTGTCTCTCCCAGATTCACCTGGCGCACCAGACCTACCGCATATTAGACATTGGATCATAAACAACTCAGTTTGATTCTGTTGCCATCTTGCAGAATTAACCACAAGATAGAAACATTGGGAAAGTTTCTGAATGACAACACTGACTTAACAGATTGGATTTTTGTGGAGACGGTGGGAGAGCTGAGTCGAGAATCTGCCCAGCTTGGCAGACTGTTTCCTTTATCAGGACCCCTCCATGCCATAGAGACATAGAATTTAGAGTGTAGAAGAAGGCCATTCGGCCCATTGAGTCTGCACCAGCTCTTAGAAGGAGCACCCAAGCCCATGCCTCCACCCTATCCCCATAACCCAGTAACCCCACCTAATCTTTTTGGACACTAAGGGCAATTTAGCATGTTCAAGCCACCTAATGTGCACATCTTCGGACTGTGGGAGGAAACCGGAGCACCCGGAGGAAACCCACCCAGACACAGGGAGAACGTGCAGACTCCGCACAAACAGTGACCCAAGACAGTAATCAAACCTGGGACCTTGGTGGCTATGAAGAAACTGTGCTAACCACTATGCTATCGTGCTGGCCCATATTTACATTCTGCTTAAATGGAGATGGGATGGATTCAGGCCTGCCACCTCATGAGGTAATTCGGAGGCAGCCATGGGGAAGGCATGGGAATGTGAGGGGATATAGGAGATATGAGGGGCAGAGGGGTGGGTGGCAGGGTAAGGGGAGAGGGCTAAAGGGCCTAACAGACTTTAATAAAACTGGGCTAAAATCACAGAGAAACATAGAGAAGGCCCACGTCAGTTCTCAGTTCTCTGTGACTTCAGCCCTCTACTCCTCTCCCCTCACCCTACCTCTCATGTGCCCTCATTTTACCTCATATCTCACATACTCTCTCATATCCCCATGTCTCCTCCATGCCCGCTCATATCACGATACATCCTCTATGCTTCCTCATATCCCATTTCCCCTCTCATATTCTTGAATCCCCTGCACGTCACCTCCATGTACCCTCTCCAAGTACCTTCCATCGCCATTCATCCAGTACCCATTCCTCAAGAGCCATGTGGAGATGAAAAAGACATCTAACAATCTTAGAGTACCAAACGCGTTTGATACTCAAAACCACTTATTCATGAAACCTGTTGAAAAATGTAATCCCAATTAAGTTGTACAAACATCTATTTCACTAACTACATCAAATACAGCTAATCCGTTAACAACCTCTTAAAGCTGTTGTTCAAAAATTATTTTCAACCACTACTGATATAAGTAGTTCTGGGTCTTTTGAAACTCAGCAAAGCATTCATAATGACTTCAGCTAAAGTAACAAGCATTGGGAAATCTAATGAATCTATTGAAATTGCAAAACACAGATGGCTAATGGATTTCTAATGCCATACAAGATATCCTGTCAATGAATGCATTCCAGTAGCCCATATCCTTTGTTTTCACTCGAACTAAATGCTTCAGATTTATTTTTTTTAAGTGCTGGAGATCTGAATCACTTCAGATTATGAGACATAAACAGACCTTACATCTGCCTTCATTCCAAAATTGTGGCTCATCATTCGGTCGGTTTAGGCCGTTGGACTGACTGATGAAAATTTGGTCTGCTTGCATTCAGCAACAAATCAAATAGTCCTGCTGAGTTCAGGTGTTCCATCTGTGTGATTCATGCCCTAACCCCTTTCCCTCTGCCAGCAAAAATGGGATGTCCCTGAAATGGAGACAGGACTTCCACCAGCACTCACCATTTTTAAAGGCTGGGACAACTCAGTGAAAATCTGAGCCAACATGTCTCGTTATGGAGTACATGTTCTCATTAACTATTGCAAAGATAACTATGGATAAATATCTACAAGAACTTGATCGACGAGTTGAACAACTGCAGGAAACCGTAAGGTTGAAGTGCAAAAGAAAATGTAATGCTTGGTATCAAAAAGGTGAACAATGAAAGGCTGAGGATCTTCCTCAAAAAATTGGGTAGAGGGCAGTTATTTTTAAAAAATCTATTGCTCACTGGCTGCTGGAGGCCCAACTCAATTTTTGAACTGGTCTCAAAATGACCACCACACTTTCCTTGAGGAGACAATGTCCCATCTTCACACCGGTGAAATTCTCCGTCGTGTTGTGCAGCACAACTACTCTGTTCGATTGGATAGATTCAGAAGTGTTTGCATCACTATCAGAGGAGGTATCTGAGTCATATGAGGAGGTGAAAAAATCCATCTTAGGTGCATATGATCTAGTGCCGGAAGCCTACAGACAAAGGTTTAGAAATTTAAGGAAAGAACCTGGT
The DNA here is from genome assembly GCF_902713615.1 of Scyliorhinus canicula. Lineage (NCBI taxonomy): Eukaryota > Metazoa > Chordata > Chondrichthyes > Carcharhiniformes > Scyliorhinidae > Scyliorhinus > Scyliorhinus canicula. Next base: position 231,576,696 of record NC_052146.1, on the reverse strand, counting down.
CAAACATACATGGAGTTTGAAAGGATCAAACAGAATAATTTTGATCGGCGGATAAGGGCTTTGAAAATAGACCAAACGTATGAAGTTCTCAGAGAAATTAAACTTTTGGAGGAGTTTAAAAGTTCAATTCCTGATGTAGTGAGAACTCATGTGGAAGAGCAGAGGGTTAAAACTGCAAGATTAACGGCAAAAATGGCAGATGATTATGAATTAGTTCATAAATCAAAGTTTGGGTTCCGACATCAGTTTCAACCTGTGAGGGATAGAAACTGGGGACATGAGAAATAGTCAAGTGGTAAAGGTAAAGGTGATCTGATGGGAGATAACAAGGAGAGTGTACCTCAGATTAAGAAAGAAATCCAGGACGGTGGAAAAGAAATGAAAAGTTTCAAATGTTTTCACTGTAATAAACTAGGCCATTTAAAGTCACAGTGTGGGTGGTTGAAGAAAAGCACTGGGAAGGCTAATATGGTAAAACAGAATAAGATTTTGGGGTTTGTTAAAGTGGTAAAGGAAAGCCCAAGTGAAGTGAAGGAGGTGCAAAAGATTGTACAGCCTGATCAAGAGGTGATTGATAAGAAGGTGCCAGATATCTTTAAAGAATTTACTTGTGTGGGTCAAGTTTACTCATGTGTATCAGGAGGAGCAGGTAAAGAAGTCACACTTTTGAGAGATACGGGAGCTAGTCAATCTTTAATGGTAAGAGATGAGGAGTTATGTAGTTTGGTAAGAATGTTGCCAGAAAAGGTGGTAAAATGTGGAATTCAGGGTGAGAGGTGTGGTGTTCCATTATATAAGGAAGGTTGGAAAGTCCAGTGAAGAGTGGTGAAATGGTAGTAGGAGTAATAGAGAAACTATCTTGTCCAGGAATACAGTTTATCTTGGGTAATGATATAGCTGGATCGCAGGTGGGAGTGATGCCTACTGTGGTTCATAAGCCAGTGGACAATCAGACAACTGAAGTGTTGAATGAGGAATATCCTGGGATTTTTCCGGATTCTGTAATAACAAGGTCACAAAGTCACAGGTTAAGACAAGAGGCAAAATCAAAGAGTGAAGAAAAAGGTGAAGTGCAATTATCAGAAACGATTTTTCATCAGATGGTTGAAAAAGAACAAAACAGGTGGAGGATGAGGCGGATATTTTTAGTTCAGGAAAATTATCGGAGTTACAACAAAGATGTAGAAATAAACCGGATGTATCAGAAAGCATATACAGAAGAGGAATCTGAGTGTATACCAGAGAATTATTACCTTAAAAGTGATGTCTTGATGAGAAAATGGAGACCTTTACATATGCAGGCGGATGAAAAGTGAGCAGAAGTTCATCAAGTAGTATTGCCGGTAGAGTATAGAAAGGAGGTGTTGCACGTGGTACATGAGGTACCAGTGGGAGGTCATTTGGGAATAAGGACAACTCAAGCTAAAATCCAGAAACATTTTTATTGGCCTGGACTACATAAAGATGTAGTTAAATTTGGTCAATCATGAAACTAAATGATAAATGAAAATCGCTTATTGTCACGAGTAGGCTTCAATGAAGTTACTGTGAAAAACCCCTAGTCGCCACATTCCGGCGCCTGTTTGGGAAGGCTGGTACGGGAATTGAACCGTGCTACTGGCCTGCCTTGGTCTGCTTTAAAAGCCAGCTATTTAGCCCAGTGTGATAAACCAGCCCCATCACGTCACACATAGAACATAGATAGAACATAGAACATAGAACATAGAACAGTACAGCACAGAACAGGCCCTTCGGCCCTCGATGTTGTGCCGAGCAATGATCACCCTACTTAAACCCACGTAACCCGTATACCCGTAACCCAACAATCCCCCATTAACCTTACACTACGGGCAATTTAGCATGGCCAATCCACCTAACCCGCACATCTTTGGACTGTGGGAGGAAACCGGAGCACCCAGAGGAAACCCACGCACACACGGGGAGGACGTGCAGACTCCACACAGACAGTGACCCAGCCGGGAATCGAACCTGGGACCCTGGAGCTGTGAAGCATTGATGCTAACCACCATGCTACCGTGAGGCCCAGTGTCAAGTGATAGGAAAGCCTCAAGCAATGAGGCTTCCAGCATTTGAGGAACCTTTTACAAGGGTCCTAATTGATTGCTCAGGACTGCTTCCTAAAACAAAAAGTGGGAATCAATGGGCGGGATTCTCCCCTACCCGGCGGGACGGGGGGCCCCGGTGCTGAGGAATGACGTGAACCACTCCGGCATCGGGCCACCCCAAAGGTGCGGAATCCTCCGCACCTTCAGGGGCTAGGCCCGCCCTGGAGTGGAGACGGGGAAGGGGCTTGGCACCATGCCAACCAGTGGCGAAGGGCCTCTGCCGGCCCACACGAGTTGGCGCATGCACAGGAGGGTTCATCTCAGCATCGGCCATCGTGTAGGACCACAGCGGCCGATACGCAGGTATAGAGTGTCCCCACGGCACAGGCCCACCCGTGGATCAGTGGGCCCCGATCGCGGTCCAGGCCACTGTGGGGGCACCCCCCCAGGGCCAGATGGCCATGCCCCCCCCCCCCCCCCGAGGACTCCGGAGGCCACCCACGGAGATAGGTCCCACCGGTACGGACTAACCTTGATTTACGTCGGCGGGACCCTCATTAAACGGGTTGGACTTCGGCCCATCGCGGCTCGGAGAATTCGAGCGGCCCCGGGGCCCATTGCGTCTCGCCGGTCCCCACCATTCTCCGAGGCGCGATTCATGACAGGGCGATTTTTTGGGGGCCGGAGAATTCGGAGGATGGCGGGGGCGGGATTCATGGCGACCCCCGGCGATTCTCCGACCCGGTGGGGGGTCGGAGATTCCCGCCCAATATCTTTTGACTATAATAGAGGTTTTCAGAGGCCATTCCAGTACGTAATATTACAGCTAAAAAGATTGTGGAGGAGTTACTTAAGTTCCTTACTAGATATGGACTACGCACAGAAATACAATGGGATCAAGGATCAAATTTTACCTCAAGGTTATTCAAAGAAGTTATGGATAACTTAGGAATAAAACAATTTAAATCAACTGCGTACCATCCAGAATCGCAGGGAGCGATGGCATCAGACATTAAAGACATTAAAGACAATGTTGAGGGCTTATTGTAAAGATTATCCAGAGGATTGGGATAAAGGAATTCCATTCGTACTGTTTGCAGTTAGAGATGCACCTAATGAGTCAACCAAATTCGGTCCTTTTGAACTAATTTTTGGTCATGAGGTAAGAGGACTATTTAAATTCATTAAGGAAAAATTGGTGAGTGAGAAATCGGAAATTACATTATTGGATTACGTGTCAAATTTCAAGGAACGATTAAATAGAGCAGGTGAATTGGCTAGACAACATTTAAAAGTTGCACAAAATGTGATGAAACGGGTCGCGGACAAGAAATCCAAAGTTCGTAGTTTTGTCAGTGGAGATAATATTTTAGTGTTGTTACCAGTGGTAGGTAAGCCTTTAAAAGCAAGGTTTTATGGATCTTATCAGATTGAAAGGAGATTAAGTTAGGTGAATTATGTGGGAAAAACACTAGATAGAAGGAAGAATCACCGAGTGTGACATGTAAATATGCTTAAAAGGTACTTTGAAAGGGAAGGAGAGCAAATGGAGGAGGTTTTAATGATTCAAACTCAAAGAGATGAACCAAATCCAGATGACTGTGAATTTGACATACCTCAAATTAAATTGGAAAATGAGGATGTACTTAAAAATCGGGATAAATTGTTGAGTTACATTCCAGAGGAAAAATAAACTGACCTGAAAGAGTTATTGATATCACATGGGCGACTTTGTGGAGATAAATTGGGAAGTACTAAAATGACTGTACATGATGTAGATGTGGGAAATGCTGTTCCAATCAAGCAACATCCATACAGACTTAACCCTTTAAAATTGGCACAGGTTAACAAAGAGATTGACAGTATGCTGAAAAATGGCATAATTGAAGTGGGTTGCAGCCAATGGAGCTCACCCATATTGATGGTACCTCAACCAGATGGTACCCAACGGTTGTGTGTGGACTATAGACAGGTTAATGCAGTTACAAGAATGGACCCTTATCCTATCCCACGTTTGGAGGATTGCATTGAGAAAGTGGGACAATCGGCTTTGATTTCCGAATTTAAAGTTTACAGGCAGGTACCGAAAGGGCGAAGGAGATTTCAGCTTTTGTGACTCCAGATGGTATATACCAATTCAAATTTGCCATTTGGCATGAAAAATGCCCCAGCCACATTTCAACGATTAACTAACAAAGTCTTTTCAGGATTACCAAATTGTGCGGTATACATTGACGATCTGGTAATTTTCAGCCAGACATGGAAAGAAAATTTAAAACATCTGATGAAGTTATTCAATCGACTTCAGGAGGCGGGTTTGGTGATAAACCTCGCCAAAAGTGAATTTGGAAAATCCCAAGTCACTTTCCTTGAGGAGTTTCCAATACCCTTGAGACGAAGGGAAGTAATGCGATTTCTTGGCATGAGTGGATTTGATCGAACATTGGTGAACAATTTTTGTAGTTTGGTTGCTCCACTGATTGCTGAAGAAACGTAGAAAATTTCAGTGGACAGTGGACTTTCGACAGGCATTTGACTGCCTGAAAGCTCTGATAACCAATGCTCATGTGTTGGAGAATTACAAAGGACTCTGTGATCAGAGATTGAACTAGAGTATCTGACTTTAAAGAGAATTGCTGAGGCATAGAGAAATGGATGGATCATGCAAATACCTTCTTGTCCAAAGAGACTGTCAATCGGGAAGAATTCCAGTTGGAGGAAAAACAAAAAATGGACTATATTGTTGTACCTGTTTGCTTGTGGGTTTTTTAAAAACGCAAAAGTATATTTACTGTGTGTATTTCTTAAAGGATAGTGAAAAGGTGAAAAATGAAACCATCTTGAAGTTGATGGGTTTTTTTTCTTGTGGGGAGGTGTCATGCAAGAGTACCTTTAAGAAATGGGTGTTTATAAATGGGTGTGTATATAAATATCTGTAGTAAGATTACCTTTAAGAAATGGGTGTTTATTACCGCAATGATGTCAGATAGTGGGTGGAGCTGGGCTGTCTGTCTGCTTTTTACTTTTGTTTTAGGCTGTTTGCTGCAGGGTGCGTTTTAGTTTTATTTTCAGAGCTGGATAGCTGCAGTCACAGCCACAAGGGGTATTAGTATCTCTCTCTCTGTAATCTAAAAACTGTAAATCAATCCTTTGGTGATTTAAAACTAATAACTGCTCTCAGTAGTGACTTTAACGTGATGTGCTTCTGTTAAAGGTTTTGTTTTTAAGTCTTATGGATGTTAAAAGGAAAGCTTAAAGGATTACTTAGTGTTGTATTCTTTGGGGTTGTATTTGAATTAATGGTTGCTAAGATGTTCACTGTATGTTTTAAAAAGGTTAACTTGAGTTCATAAAATAAACATTGTTTTGCTTTAAAAAATACTTTTCCATTTCTGCTCTACCACACTTGTAGAGTTGGCCATGTGCTCCCCATACCACAATCTATTAAAAGTTGTGGGTCAAGTGAACTCCATGATACACTTTGGGGTTCTCCAATCCCTGACCCATAACAATTTGAGCCACAAAAGTACTAGGAAATTATAATCTCCAACGAGAGAGAAGCTAATCATCTCTCCTTGATGTTGACAGCCTTCCCATCATGAAAACCTATTCATAGGGCAGTACGGTGGCGCAGTGGTTAGAATTGCTGCCTACAGCGCTGAGGACCTGGGTTCAAATCCCAGCCCTGGGTCACTGTCCATGTGGAGTTTGCACATTCTCCTCATGTCTGTGTGGGTTTCGCCTCCACAACCCAAAGATGTGCAGGTTAGGTGGATTGGCCACACAAAATCGCCCCTTAATTGGAAAAAAATAATTGGGTACTCTAAATTATTTTTTTTTAAATGAAAACCTTTTCATCAACATCCTGGGAACACTGACCAGAAACTGAACTGAACCAGTGGTGACAAGAGCAAGTCAGATACTGAAAATTCTGCAGCGAACAACTCACCCCCTAACGCACCCCATCTACCACCTTAAACATTCACTCCCTACACCAATGATGCACAGTGACAACTCTGCGCACCATCTGCAAGTTGCCCTGCAGCAACTCACCAGACTTCTTCAACAGCATCTTCCAAACCCGTGACTTCAACCACTGAGAAGGACAAGATAGCGGATGCATCGGAACACCACCACCTGAAAGTTCCCTTCCAAGCCACACACCATCCCAACTTGGAACTATATTACCATTTCTTCATCGTCACTGAGTCAAAATCCTGGAACTCCCTTCCTTCCAGCATTGTGGCTGTACCTACACTACCAGCATTACCTTGTCAAAAGTAATTAGGGATTGGCCGTAAATGCTGGCCTTTCCAGTGACACTCACATCCCACGGAAAAATAAAAGTATGTATCACACAGCGATACGGCTATCAGGATGGAGTGAGGCGATCTGAATGGGGGCAAGCAATGGTCTTGGGGACTGCCATGGAGTAGGGATGAGTACCTCTCCCTCTGGCATCACAGGAAATGTTTGTTAATAACTTTAATAAGATTCCTAATTTTCTTAATTCAGAGGCCTAACATGGCTCCACAGGTTTAGTGACCAATGCCTACAATGTTTGGGTATAATACTGTTTCAATGGTATCTATGGGGCTTTACATCCAAAACATAGCTCAATGTGTTTCAATTTCTAGCCCAAAATATTTATAATCAAGAGTACCTGAATTAGAATACAGTAGAAATTATTCAGTCAAAGCATGTCTTTATCATTTGTTTCTTTTGTACTACAATACATATTGCAGTGGCTAGCCTGTCTTTGATTAGGGAAAAGCTACTGTCATCTGCAGCCCATCATATCCCTAGCCCTGTTATGCATGACACTTCAGCATTGTGTTAATTGCCCACTGAAGATAGGCTATCAGTTTGATCTGTCATTGGTATACTGATTACAGACGTGACCTGTCTGGCTGAGTTAGCATGCAAAGGTTATGGTTCTCCAGACGTGAGTTCAAGGGCACAATATGGTGCATACTCCTGAACAGAGACTGGTCTATTCAGAACAGAAGCACATAGGTTATGATCAGGGCTAATAGAGCAACAATAAATCTGTGTTAGAAATTAATACATGTTTTAGTATAATAGGCATCTGATGTCTACTGATGGATCAGTCAATTAATGAGACTGCCTTGTGTTTTGAGGTCATTTAATGACCATGGAAACTGTTTAAATAAATTAGTCTCCATATGTCCACTGTTACAATGTTAGGCAGAGTTTCCCATTATCCTTGTTAATAAATAGAATTTTCTACAATAAACATTTTATATTAATGATTGAAGCTAGTGAAAATAGTAGTTTTCAAACAATTTTAATTAGATATGACTCTTTTATTTTACACTTCCTCTTAAAATAATATTGGCAAAAGGTAACAATAAGGCACATTTTGCATTGGAACACTGGCAGAATTCACAGGAAGTTGGCATTAAAATTATAACTTTGACTTTCAGTAGATCTTAAGTCATGAGGCAATTGGGCGGGAAATTTGTCAGAGGTCCATTCCTTCCACTATTCTACTGTACCAGATGTGCAAAGTAAATTCTGCTTATATCGTACTACCATCTTGTGGGCGTTACGGTGGCACAGTGGTTCGCACTGCTGCATCACGGCGCCGAGGAACCGGGATCGGTCCCGGCCCCAGGTCACTGTCGTGTGGAGTTTGCCCATTCTCCCCGTGTCAGCGTGGGTCTCACCCTCACAACCCAAAGATGTGCAGAGTAGGTGGATTGGGAAAAAAAGAATTGGATACTCTAAATTTATTTTTAAAAATGTATCATGCTTCCATCAGAAAGGGTGCAGCACTGTGGAATTTCCTGGCCAAAAGATACTTAAAGGTGCACTTGACCAAAGACGTACATTGCTTAATTGTATTTTAGAAACTGTGAAATTCTTTCGCCATTTTATCCTATTTATCGTTCATGGTACAGCTCAATCTGTTCCTTCCATTCTTCAGGCTGATTGCCCAACCTTCTTTGATCTTTATAATAACGTTTCTGTGAGAGCTTAATAAAAGGCATAATATGATGGTGGTGTTTCACAGAGAATGGCTTTTATATACAGTAGTTTTCTGTTAATGAGGGAGCCATAAACAATGTGTTAAGTAAGAAGGACTAACATGTCAAAGATTGTTGTAATGCCAGCTACTGTGATAAAATGTTTCATGGTTGGTTAACTTAAATGTGCTCAGAAATGTAAATAGTGTCTAAATATCAGCTGTTAATATAAATAGAGCACCTGACCCATGAAAAACATATTTTAATTCACGATGTGTTTTAATGGAGCCTTGTAAGTCGATAAATTTCCTCATGAGGCAATTTATTATGCTTGCAAACATGGACATACACCTTAACTGTAGTTACTAAATGGCCCTGATGGCCCAGAATGCCACAATTCATATGGTCAGAAAATATGAACACTGAAATAGTTTAGCTTCCTAATAGCAGTCTTTTGATTGAGATCAATAAAAGAAGTCATAGAGTCATACAGCATAGAAAAGGCCCTTCGGCCCATCACATCTGCACTGGTCTAAAACAACCACCTAACTATTCTAATTTCCCAGCACTTGGTCCATAGCCTTGTGTGCCTTGGGATCGCAAATACACATCTAAATACTTCTTAAATGTTATGAGGGTCTCTGCCTCCACTACCCTTTCAGGCAGTGAGTTCCAGACTCCCAGCACCCTCTGGATAAAAACATTTTTCCTCACATCCCCTCTAAACCTCTTGCCCCTTACCTTCAATTGTGCCTCGCTCATTGATCCCTCCATCAAGGGGAAAAGTCTATTCCTGCCTACTCTATCTATGCCCCTCATAATTTTATACATCTCAATCATGCTCTCCTTCAGTCTCCTCCGCTCCAAGGAAAACAACCCCAGTCTATCCAGTCTTTCTTCACTACTAAAACTCTCCAACCCAGGCACCGTCCCGGTTAATCTCCCCTGCACCCTTTCCAGTGCTATCACATCCCTCCTGCTATATGGATTCCAGAAATGCACACAATACTCCAGCTGTGGCCCTAACAAAACCATGCTGACTGCTCTTGATTAATCCTTGCCTCTCCATTTGCAGGTTAATTCTGTCTCTCAGAATTGCTTCCAATTGTTTCCCCACCTCTGAGGTAAGACTGACTGGCCTGTAGTTTCCTGCTTTATCCCTTTCTCCCTTTCTCCCTCCTTGAATAATGATACCACATTGGCTCCCCTCCAGTTCTCCGGCACCTCTCCTGTGGCCAGAGAAGAATTGAAAATTATTACCAGGCCCCTGTAATTTCTTCCTTTGCCTCGCTCAACAGCCTGGGATACATTTTATCTGACCCTGGAGATATGTCTACTTTTAAGCCTGCCTGACCATTCAGAAGCTCCTTTCTGCCGATGTTAATCTCATTAATGTCATCACAGTCCTTATCCATGATTTCTGTAACTACACTGTTCCTCTCACAAGTGAACACTATCACAAAATATTTGTTTATAACCCGACCTAAATCCTCTGGCTGCGCACACAAATTACCACCTTGGTACTTCAAGGGGCCCACTCTTTCCCTAGTTATCCTTTTATCTTTAATTTACTTCTAAAACAATTGAGGATTTTCCTTTATTTTACCTGCGAGTTTCCTTTCATGTCCCCTTTTTGCTCTACTAATTTCTTTTTTAAGTTCCCTCTTGCACATTCTATATGCTTCTAGGTCTTCTGCTGTTTTGAGCACTCGATATCTGCCAGAAGTCTTCATTTTTCTCCTTATCCAATGTTGTATATCGTTCGATATCCAGGATTCACTGGATTTGTTGGTCCCACCCTTTTTCTTGATTGGAACATGTTGACCCTGCACTATCTCTAGCTCTTTCTTGAATGCGTCCCACTGTTCTTCCACGGATTAACTAAAAGTATCTGCTCCCAGTCCACTCTGGCCAAATCATATCTGATATTATTAAAATCAGTCTTCCCCCAGTTTAGAACTTTGATCTCAGGCCCATCCTGGTCCTTTTCCATAACAGTCTTGAATCTAATGGAGTTATGATCGCTGCCTGCAAAATGCTCTCCCACTGACACTTCAACAACTTTCCCAGCTTTTTTAACAAATATTAAGTCCAGGACCACCCCGTCTCTTGTAGGGCCTGCTACGCACTGGATTAAAAAGCTCCCTTGGATACATTTTAAGAATTCCACTTCCTCTAAACTTTTCAAACTATGATTACCCCAGTTAACATTGGGGAAGTTGGAATCCCCCACTATCAGTACCCTATTACTTTTACACTTCTCTGAAATATCTGTTCTTCTATTTCTCTTCGACTGTTTGGGGGCCTATAGAACACTCCCACCATGTCATTGCTCATTTTTGGGTTTATGTTCTACCCATATGGGTTCGGATGAAGAGCCTTCTCAAATGTCATCCCTCCTTACTGCTGTAATTGCATCCTTGATCAAAATTGCGACATCCCTTTCTCTTTTACCTCCTTCCTTTTCTCGCTTGAAGATTCTGTATCCTGGAATATTAAGCTGCCAATCCTGCCCCTCTCTTAACCATGTCTCAGTGACAAAAATAACATCATATCCCTAATGTTTTAATTTGTGCCCTCAATTCATCTGCCTCGTTCGTCAGACTCCTCGCATTAAAATAAATACCATCCAATCTTGCCAAACTCCCTGGCAACTTCATAGAATTTACAGTGCAGAAGGAGGCCATTCGGCCCATTGAGTCTGCACCGGCTCTTGGAAAGAGCACCCTACCCAAGGTCAACACCTCCACCTTATCCCCATAACCCAGTAACCCCACCCAACACTAAGGGCAATTTTGGACACTAATGGCCAATCCACCTAACCTGCACATTTTTGGACTGTGGGAGGCAACCGGAGCACCCGGAGGAAACCCACGTACACACGGGGAGGATGTGCAGACTCCACACAGGCAGTGACCCAAGCCAGAATCGAACATGGGACCCTGGAGCTGTGAAGCAATTGTGCTATCCACAATGCTACCGTGGTCTAGACATTCTGTGCCTTCCTGACTTACTTGATGCCTCCTCTAATTTTGGCTGTGCATCTATCCCTGCTGAACCCTCTCTCCAAGTCTCTGGCCAAGTTAGTTTAAACCCTTCCCAACAGGATTAACAAACCTCCCTGCAAAGACACTGGTTCCAATGTGGTTCAGGTGCAGCGTTATACAGATACCACCATCCCCAAAATCAGTCCTAATGTCCCAGAAATCTAAAGCCCTCCCTCCTGCATGATCTCTTCAGCCATGCATTCATCTGGACTAACTTCATATTCCTATACTCACTAGCACATGGCAGTGGATTTAATTGAGAGATCACTACCTCTGGGTTCTGTTTATTAATCTATTTCCTAGTTCCCTATATTCTGTGTTCAGGACCTCATCCCCTTTGCTGCCTATATCTTTGGTACCAATGTGTACCACAATATCTGTTTGCCCTCCCCTTTCAGTGTACCCTGCAGCCGTTCAGTGACAACCCTGACCCTGGCACCAGGGAGGCGACATATCATCCTGGAGTCTCTTTTGCAGCCGCACAAACACCTGTCTGTTCCCCTTATAATTGAATCCCCTACCACTATAGCCCTGACATACTTCCTCCTCTCCCCTCCTGCAGCAGGCCCGCCCATGGTGCCTTGTCGTTGGCTGCTACTGCTTTCCCCTACACAGTCACCTCCCCCAATAGTATCCAAAACGTTGGGCTGTATTCTCCGATCCTGCGGTTATGTCCGCAGGGTCCACCTGGTCTTATAACCAGATCCTTCATCCGGTGGGGGGCTAGCAGCTGCACATTGCCACCTGAGAATATGGCTGCAGAATAGGCGGGTTCGTGGTCACGCATGTGCACGGTGGCGGCCTGTGGCGGCCGCGCCGTGCGCGCGGACCCAGCCTGCCAAAAACTGTCCCCCTGTAACTCCCCTCGCCACCACCGGACCACCTCCCACCAATCCACCCAGTCCCCGCTGAAGCCCCCCTTGTCAGCAGAATGACTCCCCCCCCCCTTGGACACAGTCCGCAGCTGCCATGCAAGGTCCCCGAACGGTGTGAAGACATGCACCCCACGCCGTAGGGGACTCGGCCCATGGGGGGGCAGAGAATCGGGGGAGGGCCTCAGGTGATGTCCTGAGGCCGTCCATATGGCGTGCGGCGTACTCGGGTACGCCGTTTCTGAGTGGGCGGAGCATCGCAAAAGTGGCACTGCTCCGATTCCACCGCAAACGTGGATTCTCTGGCCGATCGCCGAACGTGATTTTGGCGTCGCCGATCAGAGAATCCTGCCTGGTATATCTGTTGGAAAGGGGGATGGCCACAGGGGATGCCTGCACTACCTGCCTTCCTCTACTCTGCCCTTTCTACCTGTTCAATCTTCACCTGCTGTGCGACCACATCACTGAACGTGCTGTCCACGACCTGCTCAGCATTGCTGCTGCGGTTAGCCAGTAGCTGCAGTCAGACATACTTCCTGCACACGTGGTCACCAGAGACAACTGAAGCTTTTGCAACAGAGTGCAGGAGGAGCATATCACGGTGCAAGTTCTCCTACCATAACTATCCCTTTAAGTCCCTTATTTACTCACTTTTCACCAAAAAGTAAGCTATATCAGAATATTATTTACTTACCTCCATTACACTAACTTTACTTCCCTTACCCTATTTTGTTTACTGACATTACTTTATTATACCGATCCTGACAGCTGTTTCTCAGTTACGCCCCTCCTCCAAAAAAACTCTACTCATGACTGTTTCACTGTGACGCTAACTGCAAAGTCAATGAGAACAGAAATCCGACCTTGGTGTTTAGTACTAATTACTGGCAGCGGCAGCCAATCCCATGGACAGGAAATCTTTGAGCAGATAAAAAGTGTAATTAAACAAAGCAAGTAGAGAAGTTCAAAAAATAAAGAAAGCATAAAGGGGAGAAAATGACTATATAAATTCAACTTTTGTTTAATACAACGGCTCTGCTGGACCAATACTGGGTATTATCACAGAGCTGTAAGCAGATGGCCATGATTTATCTCTCAATTGCATAATTGTAAAGTTGGCATACATTGCAATTGTTCATATGATCTGGAAAAACCACTGGCACAACTTTCCGACCCAACTTCATTGTGATTAACCTAAGACATATTAAGAGCACAAAGGCTGCGCGGGTGTTTTTCAAATTTAAACTTTACTCATACATTTTCACACTAGACTGGTTTAATTTTACTCATGTGTGTATCTTTGTTATTTGTTGAGACAAGCTTAGTCATAGAGGTAAAGGTACCTAATGGTTGACCCGTATTGATGGCTACAGGGGAGGGAGGAACATTTAATTATATTAAGAGAACTACTGTTGTGTGTTTGCATTCGCTCTTTATTGAATGTTCATGTTAGTGTCCAGCGTTTACTCACCACATTACATACCAATGTGTCATCGATGGCAAATCCTAAAGGTCATTTACATTTTAATGTCCTGACCATACAAACAATGCAAACAAAACTGACTAGCCTCAGATGATTGCATATTTTTGTAGATAAGGGGCGGGATTCTCTGACCCCCCGCCGGATCGCTGCCATATTCTCCGGCGCCAGTTTTCGGGCGGGGGCAGGGATCACACTGCGCCGGGGCCCCCCCCCCGGCAATTCTCCGGGCGCCAATGGGCCGAGCGGCCGTCGATTTCTGACCAGTTCCACCGGCGTGGATTGGACATGGTCCCACACGGTGGGACTCTGCTGGTAGGCCGGCTGGTGCGGTCCTCGGGGTGACACGGGGTATTCTCTGGGCCCTATGATCGGGGCCCACTGATCTGCAGGTGGGCTTGTGCCGTGGGCACACTCCTTCCTTCTGCGCCGGCCTCTGAAGGGCTCCGCCATGGCCGGCATGGAGAAGACACCCTCCTGCGTGTGCGCTAGAATACGCTGGTCGGTCTGCGCGTGCACGGGACCACGCCACCGGTTCTGCGCAAGCACTAACTCGCGCCAGCCTTTCGCTGATGGTTGGCGCAGCGCCAATCCCTCCGGCACAGGCCTAGCCCCCGGAAGGGCAGAGGATTCCGCAACTTCCGGTCGGCCCGACGGTGGTTCAAGCCGCTTTTTACTCCGGTGTTGAGCCATCGCAGGGATTTGGGAGAATCCCGCCCAAGGCGAGAAGAGTCACCTGACTCCCTGAACTCCATCTTGTGTCAATATAAATTGTCTAATTTCATTCCGCTTTTGAAAAGTAGCATCCATCTCTTTCATTAATTGTATGACACAACTACCCTGGCAAAACAATTATTACCATCCCAAAACACCTTGAGGAATATTATCAAACAAAATAACTGGTATAATTTCACACCATTGCTGGAACTATGTTCGGTTGCTTAAGAGATGATTTGCTATCCCGCATAATGGTGTAAGAATCGAAGCTCAACTTATCGAGAAACAAGTTATTTTGATAATTACCCATAATGTTTGTAAATTGTATCCCTGACTGACTGTTTTGGAGTTATGAATGTGTTTTGGTTTACATGGTCACGGAAGGAAAATTGGAACATGCTGTCAGGAAATATAAATACATAAATTATAAGACTGAATCTTCTGCTTGAACCTCATTCCAGAGGATGTGTGCTGGGACAGGATTAAGCTCAATGTAACAATGTGCCCTGGACCCGGCCCGATTTTCTGGTCTAGAGGTTAGTTTAATCATTTTAGTTAGCTCCCCGGGGAAGACATTGACTGCAGCAGGCCTAAGCATAGCATGGATGTCGGCAGAAGTATTAACACTTTTAGTGGTTGTTTTTTAAAAGACCCTTTCTTATCAAATGGATTACTTTATAATTATGTAGGGTGCCAGGTCCTGAGGATTTTAAATACCTTCTCCGGCACTCAGAATAAAATTGTACACAAGGAACACAACTACCACTGAAGGGCTGCAGGGCAAACTGAAAGGGAGAGCAACTGACAGATATTATGGTACACATTGGTACCAACGATGTCGGCAGAAAAACAGATGAGGTCCTGCAAGCAGAATTTAGGGAGCTTGGAAGTAGATTAAAAAACAGGCCCCAGAAGGTAGTGATCTCTGGATTACTTCCAGTGCCACGTGCTAGCGAGTATAGGAGTAGGAGGTTAGTCCAGATGAAAGTGAGCTGGAGAGATAGTGCAGGAGGGAGGGCTTTAGATTTCTGGGACATTAGGACTGTTCTTGGGAATGTGGAATTTGTACAAGTTAAACAGGTTACACCTGAACCACATTGGGACAAGTGTCCTTGCAGGGAGGTTTTCTCATGCTGTTGGGAAGGGTTTAATCTAACTTGGCTAGAGCCTGGGATCCTGAAAGAAGGTTCAGAAGAGATAGATGTACAGCCAAAATTAGAGGAGACATCAAGTAAGTCAGGAAGGCATAGAATATCTCGACCAGTTAGGTCACCAGGGGGTTTGGCAAGATTGGATGGTATTTATTTTAATGCGAGGAGTCTGACAATGCAGATGAATTGAGGGCACAAATTAAAACATGGGGATATGATGTTATTGCTGTAGCTGAGACATGGTTGAGAGAGAGGTAGGATTGGCAGCTCAATATTCCAAGATACAGAATCTTCAAGAGAAATAGGGAAGGAGATAAAAGAGATGGGGATATCGCAATTTTGATTAGGGAATCCATAAAGGCAGCAAGGAGGAATGACATTTGAGAAGGCTCTTCAACCGAGGCCATATGGTTAGAACATAAAA
Source organism: Scyliorhinus canicula (assembly GCF_902713615.1). Taxonomy (NCBI): domain Eukaryota; kingdom Metazoa; phylum Chordata; class Chondrichthyes; order Carcharhiniformes; family Scyliorhinidae; genus Scyliorhinus; species Scyliorhinus canicula. Next base: position 231,560,949 of record NC_052146.1, on the reverse strand, counting down.
ACCAAAAATGAACAATCACATTGGTGGGAGTGCTCAATAGGCCCCCAAACAGTCCAAGAGAAATAGAAGAGCAGATGTGGAGACAAATTTCAGAGAAGTGTAAATGTAATAGTGGGAGATTTCAACTTCCGCATTATTAACAGGGGGAGCCAAAGTGTGAAAAGTTTAAAGAGAACAGAATTCATAAAATGCATGCAAGAGAACATTTTAAGCCAGTAAGTAGAAGGACGTACAAGAGAGGGAGCGGTCTTGAACTTAGTTTTCGGTAATGAAGTTGGGAAAGTGGTTGAAGTATCATTGGGGCAGCGTTTTGTAGACAGTGATCATAACTCCATTAGATTCAAAATTGTAATGGAAAAGGACCAGGTAGGGCCTGAGATCAAGGTTCTAATCTGGGGGGAGGCCGAATTTAATAAGATCAGTTATGATTTGGCCAGAGTGGATTGGGAGCGGACACTTTTAGATAATCTGTGACAGAACAGTGGGACACATTCAAGAGGGAAATAGGGAGAGTGCAGGGCCAAATATCTTCCAATCAAGCAAAAGAGTGGAAGCAACAAATCCAGTGAGACCTGGATATCGAGGGATATACAGCATTGGATGAGGAGAAAAAGGGAGGCCAATGGCCGATATGGAGGGCTCAAAACCGCAGAAGCCTTAGTGGCATATAGAATGTGCAAGAGGGAACTTCAAAAGGAAATTAGTAGAGCAAAAAGGGGTCATGAAAGGAAACTGGCAGGTATAATAAAGGAAGATCCTAAATTGTTTTATAAGAACACCGAGGGTAAATGGGTAACTGGGGAAAGGATAGAGCCCATTAAGGACCATAGTGGTTATTTGCCACGTGAGCCGAAGGATGTTGATAGGGTTCTAAATGAATGCTTTGTGTCAGTGTTTACTTGTGAGAGGAACGGTGTGGCGAGATAAATCAGCGGGAAGGACTGTAATAAAATGTAGAAGATTAACATAAACAGAGAGGAGCTTTAGAGTGGTCTGGCAGGCTTAACATTAGACAAATCTCCAGGACCAGATGAAATGTATCCCAGGCTGCTGAGTGAGGCAAGGGAGGAAATAGCAAGGGCGCTGGCAATAATTTTCAATTTCTCTCTGGTCACATGAGAGACTGGAGAGTAGCCAATGTGGTGCCATTAATCAGGAAGGGATAAACCAGGAAACTACAGGCCAGTCAGTCTAATCTCAGTGGTGGAGAAACCTGGCAATTCTGAGAGTCAGAATAAATCTGCATTTGGAAATGCAGGGATTAATCAAGAACAGTCAGCATGGTTTTGTTAAGGGGAGGTCATGTCCGACCAATTTGATTGAGTTTTTCAAAAAGGTGACCAGGTGTGTAGATGACGTCATGTACCTGGACTTCAGCAAGGTTTTTGATAAGTCCCACATGGGAGACTGATAATGAAGGTAAGAGCCCATGGGATTCACGTAAATTTGGCAAATTGGATCCAGAATTGGCTGAGTGGCAGGAAGCAGAGAGTGATGGTCAAGAGGTATTTTTCTGACTGGAAGCCTGTGTCCAGTGGGGGCCCACAGGGATCAGCAACGGGGCCTTTGCTGTTTGTGGTTTATAGAAATGATTTAGATATGAATCGAGGATGGTTGATCAGTAAGTTCGTGGATGATACGAAAATTGGTGGTGTGGCAAATAGTGAGGAGGATAGCCTTTGATTACAGGAATAAAGAGATGGGCTGGTCAGACGGGCTGATCATCGGCAAATGGAATTCAATCCAGATAAATGTGAGGTGATGCACTTGGGCAGGATAAACAAGGCAAGCGAATACATGATAAATGACAGGTCCGTGGGAAGCACAAAGTATCAGAGGGACTTTGGTGTAGATGTACTCTGGTCTCTTAAGGAAGCTGAGCAGGTGGATACAATGGTTCAGAAGCCATATGATATACTTAATTTTATTACCTGACGCATGTGGGGCTGGTTTAGCACAGGGCTAACTCGCTGGCTTTTAAAGCAGACCAAGGCAGGCCAGCAGCATGGTTCAATTCCCGTACCAGCCTCCCCGAACAGGCGCCGGAATGTGGCGACTAGGGGCTTTTCACAGTAACTTCATTTGAAGCCTACTTGTGACAATAAGCCCATTTCATCGCGTTTAAGAGCAGGGAAGTTATGCTGGAACAGAATAAAATGTTGGTGAGGCCACAGCTAGAGTAATGTGTGTAGTTCTGGAATCCACATTATAGGAGAGATGTGACAGCACTGGAAAGGATGCAGAGGAGATTTACCAGGATGGTACCTGTGCTGGAGAATTTTAGTTATGAAGAGAGATTGGATAGATTTGGGTTGTTTTCCTTGGGACAGAGGAGACTGAGGGGGTCATGACTGAGATGTATAAAATTATGAGGGGCATAGATAGAGTAGATAGGAACAAATCTTTCCCCTTGGTGGAGGGGTCAATGACCAGGGGCCATAGATTTAAGGTAAGGGGCAGGAGGTTTAGAAGGGATGTGAGGAAAAACCTTTTCACCCAGAGGGTGGTCGGAGTATGGAATTCGCTGTTTGAATGGGTGGTGGAGGCAGAGACCCTCATAACATTTAAGAAGCATTTAGGTGTGCACTGGCGATCCCAGGGCTTACAAGACTATGGGCTAAATGCTGGAAAATGGGATTTAAATGGTTAGGTGGTTGTTTGTTTTTGACTATTGCAGACACGATGGGCCGAAGGGCCTTTTCATGGCTGTACGATTCTATGACTCGATGTAGTCCATCTTGTCATTTCTAGCTGGAAATGCTACATGGACAAGAGCAGAGAGAGTGACTCAGAGAAAAGAATTCTGTCACATTCTGGAATAACTCCGATGGAAAACCAAGGCTGCGAGGTGTTTCTTAATTTTCCCCTTGATCTCTAGGCGTCAATTGTAGTTGGGGCCGGGTTTTCTGCTGATCTCCAGCCTCACTTGGGTATTTGCTACTTGGCATTGTCGATGTTGAGCTTGGAGACTGTTCAGCTATGGGTGTGGGTATATTTTGGTCAAGGCTGTTTCTGTCCCTACCTGACATCCATACAAACATAATTCCTTTTCTAGGTTTATTATATTTCGAAAGGTACAAAAGCAACACCAAAAGATGTCATGTCTTGATTAGTAAATCCCTTGCTGATTGGCTTTATATATTTTGTCGTCTACCTGTAACAAGTGGGTTGAAATTATTGTATGGAATCTTCTCGTTTTGTGTAACTCAGAATGGCAACACAGAGGGAGATGCCCCCGGCACTAACCCCAGCCCTACACACACCCTAACCCGCCCCCACGCCCCAGAGGAAGGCCGAATCCCCACCTTGCCCCACATGCCAGCACCCATACCAGCCATCATGACCTGGTGCCCTGGCCACTGAGACCACCAGCTACCCAACCCCTGGGCTGCATGCGTCAGATTGTCTAACACTGTTGTTGTATTTGTTCCCCCCTCCTTCCCCCAGGAGTAGGCCGTGCACAACTGCCGGGAGCGGGAGAAGACCCCACTCTCACCCCACCCCACCATCCCCCCACATCATCCTCACCCTCCACCACCAACACCCACCCCCCCTCCCCACGCCTACCCGCACTCTCCCCTCATGTCCCACGATCTAATAATGCATGTTGTCTTGTGTCTTGCAGGACGTGCCAGAGATGGGGTAGGCCCATCTGGCGGCCCCTGCCCCAAACCAGCGCCAGAGCCGGAGCCCCCTGCTGAGCCGAGCAGTGACGCTGAGTGCAGCTCAGATACCAGCCCTCCGCCTGAGACTCAGGAGACCTCAGAGCTCAGTTCAGAGATTGACACTGATTTTCCATCACAGCTGTCTCCAATACCCTCCAGCATCCCAGAGACACTCGCCTCAGTTGGGCACTATAGTGAAGAGGCTCCTGGGACACTATCTGGTGCACACCACACAGCTGATCCAATACAGCAGGTGGAGGTAGGAACACCTGCGGGGGCAGACGGCCAGAATGCAGGCCATCCCCAGGAACTAGCCGCCGTCCAGATCGGTCCTGGCTTCTGGAACATCCAGACCCAACTACAGTAGAGATGCAGTCAGAGAGCCAGAAACTACATGAGGGTTTGTCAGTGAACATCTAGTACCTGCAGATGCAGGTGAAGGAGTCCAACTGCATGCAGGAGGTGGTGCCGGTCATGCGTGCCACCCAGGCCAACACCGCACAGGTGGCGTCTGCAGTGGAGGCAATGGTGTTGGCTGTGGATCAGCATGTCCAAGGCCTGGGGCATTCTGTGCAGGCAGTAACCGAGACCCAGGACAGGGCTGTCGTCTCACAGGCTGCTATGTGCCAGAGCCATTTGGACATTGCAGCGGCACTTCTGAGCATTGCCCAGTCACAGCCAGTCATGGCTGGGAGTGTCGGCGGCATTGCCCAAGCGCTGGCCAGCGTGGCGCAGATACAGAGGGGGGAGGCCCAGTCCCAGAGGGAGATGGCGCAGTCACTGGCTGATGTGACAAAGACCCAGGACATGGTTGTATAGTCACTGGGTGATGTTGAGCCGTCCCAGAGGGAGATGGTCCACTCCCTGTGTTCCATGGCTACGAGAATGCAGACCCTGGTCGAGACCAGAGCAGGCCTCAAGGATTGGTAGTGCCATGTTGCGGGGGAGCCTCAGGGGATAGCTCTGCTCACACACCCATCCCATGGAGTAGCCCAGGGGCCATCGGGCACCCCAAGGTAGGAGGAGGTGATAGGGCCCCTGCCGATGACTCCCACAGGAGAGGTGCCGGAACACTGCAGCACCTTGGACTCCCTTCTCCTGCTCCTGGTGCACCAGGTGGGTAGTGGGCAGAACAGGGTGGCACCATGCCACCTGGGTCACCTGAGCAGCAGCCAGGCCCATGAAGGCCTGGGCGCCCCAGAAGACACGCTCCAAAAAGGATATTCGTCACAGGTCGGGAGTCACAACAGGTTACCTCCCCTCCTGCTGTACCTTCTAGGGAACCATTTAGACGTAGCGTTCGGGCCCGTAAGGCCAGAAAGTTAGACACTAGTTCAGCTGGTATGGATGCAGGGCACAGTTTAGTCATATGGGCTAGGGCCCAGATCTGTCAATATTTGTTCACAGTAAACACTTGTTACGACTGTTACAACCTGCCTCGGGACTCTGTCTGAGGGGTGGGCTGGTCTGGGCGCTGTATGGGCGTCATTGTAGTAGGTTTCCACGTTGGTCTGTGACCTCCGGATGAGTGCCATCAGCCACGACCGCAGCAGATAACCCCTGTCTCCCAGGCATCAACCCCTCAGTCGGGGGGATTGCCCCTCGAGCATGTCAGGGAATGCCGAGTATGCCAGAATGAAGGCATCATGCACACTGCCCGGGTATCAGGCGCAGACACGTACGATGCCCAGCTGATGGTCAGAGACCAGCTGAACGTTCATTGAGTGGTACCCCTTTGGTTTGTGTACAGCGGCCTGTTATCCGTAGGTGCGCAAAGGGCAACATGCATCCTGTCGATCATCCCCCTGGACTCAGGGCATCCCGGCAATGGTGGTGAACCCCGCTGCCTGGGTATCCTGGTGGGCTCAGTCCACATCGATATGGATATATTGACCCGCCTGGACATATAGGGCCTCTGTGACAGCGCAGATCCACTTGTTCACCGAGCTCTGTAAGATTCCGGACAGGTCCCCACTTGGCAACTGGAAGGACCCTGTCGTGTAAATGTTCAGAGGTGACCGTTACCTTGACGGACACCGGGACGGCTGCTCTCCCCCATACCCCTGCGGTACCAGGTGTACCATCATCTGGCAGATATGTCACACTGTCTCTTTCCACAGCCGGAGTCTTCAACGGCATGCCGGTCCGGCATGTCCTCGAATGTCAAGTGGTGCCGGTACACACGAGGCCTCATGTGGCGCCTCCTTGGCATCTCTTCCTCCTCGGCCTGTTGGGCAGCTGGCTCTCCAGCATGGTCGGCTGCCACCGGGCCCTCTGCTGCCTGCTCCGCTGCTGCCCACCCCGCTGCTGCCTGCTCCGCTGCTGCCCACCCCGCTGCTGCCCGCTCTGCTGCTGCAGCTTCCACCTCCTCTTTGAGCAGCTCCCACTCAGGCCGCCGCAGGGTATCTTGCGCAGCTGTGGCGACCAGCAGGGCAGCCACCATTGCTGGTCAAACTCCAAAAATCCATTGTCTGCGGCGGGGGTGAAAGGCCAGCTTGTTAGCATGGTTCATACTCCCATGCCCAACCAGGTCCACCAGACTACATGGTGGCCCAGGTTGGCACTGTGGGCTTCACCCTCACATTTCCTTAATCCCCCCACCCCATCTCCTCACCCTAGCCCCGTCGATGGCCGGCCCCATGGGGGCGTCCGACCCTAGCACCCATCCCTGATGCCAGGGATACTGTTGGCTGGCACTTTCCTCGCCGGGGTGTTGCCCTGGGTGGTCCGCCGGTGGGTTGTGGGCCGGTTAGGTGGGGAGTTTGGGGCGGGAGGGTCGGTGTGGTGAGGGGATGTTGTGCGGGGGTGGGGCACCCATATAGTTGGTGTTGGTGGTGGGTCCACTAAACTGCACACGGCGTGTGGCGCATTTATCCCACTTTCAAGATAACGGAGAATCGCGATTTGGTGTCAAACCGGCAGCTGCCCCGATTTTGGAGTCGGCTGCTGTTCTCCGCCCACTTGCATTTCCCAATTTCAGCATCAGCCAACAGAGAATCCCACCCATCATTCGTGAGAATATGCACGATAGGAAGGGGTGGGAACAAAGAAGGATGTTTAAATTAAATCAGATCACTATCACAGCCATTGAACAAACATGTCACTGAGAGTAATGCCCGCACAAAGTCTGTTTGAGTAGAATTAAGAAATAACACTGAATCTGTTACCAGATTGGAGTTACACTGGTTCGTGATGCAGAACAAGGCCAATTGCAGGGTAAAATCTGAGTTACTCATGGCTCGTCCGGTCTTCTCAACCTTGCCCCGTGCCTGAGGTGTGGTGACCCTCAGGTTAAACCACCACCAGTCAGCTCTCCCCCTCAAAGGGGAAAGCAGCCTGGGACTATGGCAACTTTACTTTACATTAGAATGATGTGGAGATGACGGCGTTGGACTGGGGTGAGCACAGTAAGAAGTCTTACAACACCAGGTTAAAGTCCAACAGATTTGTTTCAAACACGAGCTTTCGGAGCACTGCTCCTTCCTCAGGTGAATGAAGAGGTATGTTCCAGAAACATATATATAGACAAATTCAAAGATGCCAGACAATGCTTAGAATGCGAGCATTTGCAGGTAATTAAGTCTTTACAGATGTAGAGATAGGGGTAACCCCAGGTTAAAGAGGTGTGAATTGTCTCAAGCCAGGACAGTTGGTAGGATTTCGCAAGCCCAGGCCAGATGGTGGGGGGTGAATGTAATGCAACATGAATCCCAGGTCCCGGTTGAGGCATGTGTGCAGAACTTGGCTATAAGTTTCTGCTCGGCGATTCTGCGTTGTCGCACGTCCTGAAGGCCGCCTTGGAGAACGCTGACCCGGAGATCAGAGGCTGAATGCCCTTTGACTGCTGAAGTGTTCTCCAACTGGAAGGGAACATTCCTGCCTGATGATTGCCGCGTGATGTCCGTTCATTCGTTGTCGCAGCGTCTGCATGGTCTCGCCAATGTACCACGCTTCGGGACATCCTTTCCTGCAGCGTATGAGGTAGACAACATTGGCCGAGTTGCACGAGTATGTACCGCGTACCTGGTGGGTGGTGTTCTCACGTGTAATGGTGGTACCCATGTTGATGATCTGGCACGTCTTGCAGAGATTGCCATGGCAGAGTTGTGTGGTGTCGTGGTCGCTGTTCTGAAGGCTGGGTAGTTTGCTGCAAACAATGGTTGGTTTGAGGTTGCGCGGTTGTTTGAAGGCAAGTAGTGGGGGTGTGGGGATGACCTTGGCAAGATGTTCATCTTCATCGATGATGTGTTGAAGGCTGCGAAGAAGTGTCGTAGTTTCTCCACTCTGGGAAAGTACTGGACGACGAAGGGTACTCTGTAGGTTATACACTAGAATGTATAACCTATACTTAGCTGTGTCAGAACGCAGTTGGCTCATTCAATTGGTGGGTGTCAAGTTCTGTGACCCCACTTACAGCATTCACTGCCAGTTAATAAACAAATGAACGTCCATCTTCCCTCTCCTTGCATCACCTTCTCCTCTTCCTGTCTGCACTGCTGTCATTCTCCATTTGATCCACTTCTAAAATTATTTTCCTGCGTCTAATTTCAACATTTTCAATTGGGAAGGATTTTTTTTGACATCTCCCTTTGTCCACCTGCTGCTTTCCTCTCTCCTCAACCTCAACCTGTTATCCTCTCTCCTCGACGTAAACCTGTTATCTTCTCTCCTTGACATCAACCTGTTATCCTCTTTCCTCGACGTCAACCTGTTATCCTCTCTCCTCGACGTAAACCTGTTATCTTCTCTCCTTGACATCAACCTGTTATCCTCTTTCCTCGACGTCAACCTGTTATCCTCTCTCCTCGAACTCAACCTAATATCCTCTCTCTCCTACCTCAACCTGATAGCACCTCCCCGAGCCCTTAATCCGATATCCTCTGCCCTCGATCTCAGCCAGATATCATCTCTCGTTGACCTCGACCTGATATCATCCCTCCTCGACCTCAACCTCGTGTCACCTTTCCTTGTTGTCAACCTTCTGTTATCTCTCCTCAGTCTTATTCCTTGGCCTCACCATGGTCTTATTAGCCATTAGCTGCAAATTGTACTAACTCAGTTTCTGTCCCTTTTGGCCTGTTTAACATCTTTAGATATTACTGATTCAGTTCCAGCCCCTTTTAAATTTTAACCCTTTGAAATCGTATTCAAAGAACAAAGAACCAAGAAAAGTACAGCACAGGAATAGGCCCTTCGGCCTTTCAAGCCTGTGCCTACCATGCTGCCCGTCTAAACTAAAATCTTCTACACTTCCTGGGTCCGTATCCCTCTATTCCCATCCTATTCATGTATTTGTCAAGATGCCCCTTAAATGTCACTATCGTCCCTGCTTCCACCACCTCTTCCGGCAGCGAGTTCCAGGCACCCACTACCCTCTGTGTAAAAAACTTGTCTCGTACATCTCCTCTAAACCTTGCTCCTCACACCTTAAGCCTATGCCCCCTAGTAATTGACCCCTCTACCCTGGGAAAAAGTATTCATAACCAGGTTAGTTCAGTGTCTTAGTTAACTGCCACAGAGACACCATGGACACCTCCAGCGGTTCAGTCAAATCAATTGTTCGGTCAGTCATCTGAGCATCTTACTTTTATGGAATTGAGTTCCACAGCCTCATATTTGCCTGCACAATAATGTAACCCTGCAGCAATTACACCCAGAACCCTTTATTCATGTCCTTCATATGTTTACATATTGTCAATCTCTCCAAAAGTGGATGGATCTGACAATTGGTGAGACGAAGCTTGGTATGTGGATCATTAAATTGCTTCATTTTACAGTGAATGACACAGATCACAGTTGTGATCAGATTCACGTAGTTCAACCGTTTCCACTTCTCTTCTCATAACCATACAACAATAAACAAGCCATGCTTCTCCATATCAGTCAGTTATCTGGGTTGACTTGAACAAACACGTTCGTAACTATCTCCAACACTGTGGCTTTTGCTGGGTCACTTCACAGCTTTGCAAAATTCTTTTCAGAAAACAAACTGCCTGTGCAGCACCTTTCATACCTGTGCATTCTATTTCTGTTCATAGTCATAAAGGAAAAAGGCCTGTTAGGCCTCCTGCCAAGCAACTGGGCCTAGCAATTCCCCAGTATAATGGTGCTCACAGAAAGACAAATTAACAAATTATTTGCTTTTTGCCATCTCTGACAAAACAACATAAAAGGTGATTCATTAGAATCCTAGCCACTTCTCTTTTCAAAACCCTGACTTTATGTTGCATGAATACACATTGTTTTGAAACAGAACATTAGGGTTACCCCTTTCTTTTCATGGAAAGATCACAAAACATGACAAGTTACTCGTTTCCGTCCGGACTAACGCCATCTTCTCAAGGGCAATTAGGGATGAGCAACAAATGCTGGCCTAGCTGTGAACGAATAAAAAAATTAAAATTCTCCCGAAATAAATCAAACAATTCTCTCAAGATCATCATCCCGTGGGTGGCACGGTGGCACGGTGGTTAGAACTGCTGCCTCACAGCGCCAGGACCGTGGTTCGATTACAACCTTGAGAGGCTGTCTGTGTGGAGTTTGCACTTTCTCCCCGTGTCTGCGCGGGTTTCCTCCGGGTGCTCCGGTTTCCTCCCACAGTCCAAAGATGTGCCGGTTAAGTGGGGCACTGAAATGATGGGGATCGGGTGGGGGAGTGGGCCTCGGTAGGCTGCCCTTTCGAAAGGCCGTTGCAGACTCGATGGGCCGAATGGCCTCCTTCTGCAGTGTAAGAATTCTATGGATATGGATTCTATGAACTACGATTTGTGAAAGCCTATTTCAGATCCAAGTATACTGTACAGCAGAATCTGTGCCTGGCATTTGCTTTGCTGGTATTTGATCTGCACAGAATATGAGTTAGTATGTGTCAAGCTGTAAATTTGGTGTTTCATTCAGTGTGAATACCTGACACGTATGTGAAATAAATCACATTAACATATGCAAATAACTCAGGCTGCATTCCATGCCTTTCTGGTTTGACTGACATTTGTCCCTTTTCTGTCCTTCTCAAGGTCTCTTGCGTCCAGGAACGGATAAATGGTTTGCAGCCTTCTGTGCAATTTTTGACACCAATACTGTACTGCTGATGCTCAACTGACAGTGCCAACTGAGTGCCTCAGCTGCTGTGTATGGGGGCTGGTGCTTTCAACTATTCTCGGAATGTGCAAGGAATTGTGGAGCCATGGCAACAGAAATACACAATGCAGCTAAAAGGAGTGAGAGAGTGTCTAATGGTGGCAATCTGACGCAAAAACAGAAAGTGCCACAAATGCATGTGGGTCCATCATCTGAAAGTGAAGAGTTGGTTAATGCTTCAGGTCTGGAGTCTTCTGTTAGGCAGGATGGCAGCACACCTGAAAGATTAGTCAGTCCTTTCTCTTTCTTAACGCTGATAGACCTGTGTATTTCTGGTGTCATTTTGTTGAGGATTTTTTTTTATTGCAAATATATACAGCACAGATTCTGGAAAAAGTAGCACATTTATTGTGGGAATAATCAGCCACTTCATCTGTTGTGTATCCCCACTTTACTTTGTTTAACTCTGAAAGTGTTTTCAAAACACAATGGAATAAAATCAATTTTAAAACCAATCAAAGCCTAGCCTTTTTACTTTCTATTTTCCGATGTGGTTCTTGGAAAAGAATGCCGTGTAGTGTTAAAGCGATTCTAATCTGTATGATCGCTCATACTAGAATCTCTAGTGAAGTTCCCATCAGGAGTATGTTGTAACTATTGATCCATGTGTCTATATTTCTACAGCAGAAAATGATGGTGTTATAGAAGCAGTGCAGAGGTGTAATAAAATGCCCTCAAGTATACAAAGAAATAAAGATTAAAGCCACCCTACTAATCTCCTTTAACCCTTAAAACATCCCTTGTACTGCATTCTCCACACACACACAGATACAGTCACCAGCTGTTGAAATCAACTGGAACAGAAATAAACCACAACACTGCTACTAAACCATTTCCTTTTTTTTTAATAAATTTAGATTACCCAAATATTTTTTGCAATTAAGGGGCAATTTAGCTCTGCCCTTTCCCGATGCTCTGCTCCTCTAAGGCAGGCGTCTCGCGGACGTGAATTACTACAAGTATTTACAAACATGGACTGGGTGCCATGGCTGCGGAGGGGGAGCGGGAGGCTAATAAAAACACTGAAAAACCATAGAAAACTGTGGGACCTGATGTGGGGGGAAGCTGTGTGGGCCGGGGGCAATAGTGGGTAGTGACTTGGTGCCAAGTCTGTGGACCTGGAGTGCCCCCTCGGAATCAGGTTGGCCTGGCTCAAACTGCCATTGCTGCAGTCTGTCTTTTAAATGTACCCCTTTGGTGTTACTTGCAGCTTCCTGGCTACTCACATTGCTGAGTACTATCTGTTCCTTTAAATGCTCAGAAAGCCCCTGGTCATCTGGGAATCCACCCAGGATATCCCTCTGGACACCCTCATACCGCAACTGTACCATCTAGGGCCAAGCTCAATCTGGAGCCCACCACGTTTTGGACCTCCTCAGAAGCGCTGCCCCATTGCACAGGAAGCAGGGGATTAACAGAGCTCATCCCAACCAGAAAACACCCGCACTGCAACCTTTGGAAACTTCCCTGGTTCTCTGCCCCTCTCAGGGCAGCGGCCTCACCAGTGACCACCTTCCGGATTACCAGCTGAACGTCCCGGTGAGGCTGGCAGTGCTGACTGCCTCTGCCGCCACCTTCCAGGCAGTGTTCAGGAGGGCAGGCTTGAGTCTGTGGCCCACGCTGGGGAAGAGGGTGTAACTCCATTCATCAGTAGCATGGAGCTGTGGGCCCACCTCGGACCCCTAATCTCGCGGGGGAGGTCTTCTCTGAACTATCTTGGTGAATGCAGTGAGTGTGTGGGACGTGGTGCACTTGAAAATAGCACAAGCTGCCAGACGCTTTGGTGCTAACTCCGGCCCCAGCGGTTACAATGAGAATTACACGGAATTCCATGAGCACGTCCTGAATCACTCCGCAAATAGCGCCCCAACAGGAACATGAACCACACACAATTCAGTCCCAGCATCAACACTTAGGGCGGGATTCTCCAAACCTCCACTGGGTCGGAGAATCCCAGGGGGGGCAGTGTTAAGCCCGCCCCGCTGCTCCGATGCCGGCTGCCAAATTCTCCGGTGCCAGTTTTCGGGTGGGGCGGGGATCACGGCGCGCCAGTCGGGGGCCGTTGGCAGCGGTTCCCCGGCACTTCTCCAGGCCCTGAGGGGCCGAGCGGCCGCCCGTTTATGGCCAGTCCCGCCGGCGTGAAATGTGCATGGTCCATCACGGCGGGACCTGGCTGGTAGGCTGGCTAGGTGAGTCCTCAGGGGGGTGCGAGGGGATCTGGCCCTGGGGGGGGGGGGGGGGGGGGGGGGGCCCACACAGTGGGCTGGCCCGCGATCAGGGCCCACCGATCTGCGGGCGGGGCCTGTGCCGTGGTGGCACTCTTCCACGCCAGCCTCTGTCGGGCTCCGCCATGGCCGGTGCGGAGAAGAACCCCCCCTATGCATGCACAGGAATACGCTGGCTGGTCTGCGCATGCACCAACTCGTGCAGGCCCTTCGCCGCTTGCTGGCACGGCGCCAACCCCTCCGCCGCCGGCCTAGCCCCCAGATGTGCGGAGGATTCCACACCTTCCAGTCGGCCCGACGCCAGAGTGGTTCGTGCCACTCTTGGCGCCGGTGTCGGACCATCCGGCCAGTTGCAGGAGAATCCCGCCCTTAGTCTCCCAAATAGAGAATTTCACCAATGTTTCAAGTTTACTATTGCAATGATGCGTGCTACCAACTCCTTTAGAAACTCAACAGATATTTATTGATAAGAAAAGCTGCACAGAGGCCGACAGCCCACCTGCTGTCTTCCAGATGTCTTCCGCCTAAGAGAGGGCTCCAACCCCGGGGGTGATGACCCACTCACAGCCCCAATTGATCCCTCAAGCCAGGTGACTCTTTTCTGCTATATTGGCCTTAAAGGGATAATCACCGCCACTAAAATCTTTTTCAATGAATTTTTCAATGCCGACAAATTGATAAAGGAGAGATTCAGGAAGGTTTTACCTATCCTATATTGAAACATAAGACCCTGAGGGAATTGTCAGGATGGATATTGAAAGCGGATTGTTCCACTTGTGGGAGAGATTTGAAATCAGGGACACAGTTTAGAAATAAGGGGGGGAAGGGTAATTTTCTGGCCATTCTCGGCAGCGTGATCTTCTGCTCCCTCCAATAGTGAACCCCCGCTGTGGGTTTCCCGGCGGCATGGGGTGGATCCAATGGGAATTTCCATTGACAGAAGGGGACCGGACGTTCCCGACGCTGGCCAATGGTGGGCCACTGAGAAAAACGTTGCAGGGGGGGTTACGGAAAATCTCCCCCATGGACTCTCCCATTTATGGTGGACATGAGAAGAAGATTTTTCTCTCAGAGGTTTGTGAGTCTTTGTCACTCTCTTTTCCATAAACCAATGAATATTTTTTTGATGCAGACTGATAAGGGAGTCAAACATTATCGATGGGTATGTAGAATGTGAATTTAAGGCCACAATTAGGTCAGCTATGATCTTATTGAATGGAGAGCAGGCTCAAAGGGCTGAATGGTCTCCTACTGCTCATGATTTGTCCACAAAATAGTTCTATTTTTTATACATTAATTAGTTCTATTATTTCCAATATAAATAAGGATAGCAGTTGGTCGTTCAAAAACATCACGGAGCATCCAACAAAGCAGAGGAATATTTGGAAATCAAACAGAAGAAAAGCAAAAGAAACAGAGCAGTTTGGGGCCAAAACGTTAGCATGTCTTCTGAAAATAGAAAGTAAGCAGATTTGAATTGTGTATTTAGAGGGAACGCAATGCCTGGGGTATCGGCAGCAAAAATAGGAAGGCAGATTATTATTTGAATGGGTGCAAATTGAGAGAGGTGGATTCTCAGCAAGATCTTGGGGTTCTTGTGCATCTGTCACTGAAAGTAAGCACGCAGGTACAGCAGGCAGTAAAGAAGGCAGATGGTATGTTGGACTTCATAGCGAGAGGATTTGAGTCCAGGGATAGAGATTGTTTGCTGCAATTGTATAGGGTATTGGTGAGGCCACACCTGGGGTATTGTGTGCAGTTTTGTGTCCTTATCTGAGGAAGGATGTTCTTGCTATGGAGGGAGTGCAGAGGAGGTTTACCAGGCTGATTCCTGAGATGGCGGGACTGTCATATGAGGAGAGACTAAGTCGGTTAGGATTATATTCATTGGAGTTTGGAAGAGTGAGAGAGTATCTCATAGAAACTTACAAAATTCTAACAGGATTAGACAGGGTAGATTCAGAAAAAAACATTCCAGATGGTGGGGGGAGTCCAGAACTAGGGGTCATTGTTTGAGGATAAGGGGTAAACCTTTTAGGATTGAGCTGAGGAGAAATTTCTTCACCCAGAGGGTGGTGAATCTGGAATTCATTATCACAGAAAATAGTTGAGGCTAAAACGTTGTGTCATTTCAAGAAGGAATTAGATATAGCTGTTGGGGCGAAAGGGATCAAGGCATATGGGGGGATGGCGGAATCAGGCGTATTGAACTTGATGATTAGCCATGATTATAATGAATGGCGGAGCAGGCTTGGAGGGTTGATGGCCTCCTCCTTCTTCTATTTGCTATGTTTCTATAATAGCAGTAAAAAGAAACCATCAATAATGGGGAAAGGAGTGGTGAGGAGGGATAAATCAGCATTTGACAAATGATGGGTAAGTACATAGCTGTACAGCCGGTGAAGATTGTTAATGCCACAATTCAACAGCTGGAATTGCTCAATCCTTAGTGCCTCACTTGCTTATTTCTGCGCCCAAGGGTCTAGGTAAAAGCAGGAGTTAATCTAGGTTTAGATATTGGAGTCAAATCTGCCAAGCGTCAAGTGTATTTCATCCTATCCACTTCTTAAAATTCTTTGTAATATTTGCAGCTCCATTTTGCTGTCTTGGGCCAGATTTACACGACATGTTCCGTCACTGTCCACTTTTGAGAAATTTCAGTTTTGCCCACCCTCAGAGAAGTTTCGAAGTATTGCATCAGAGTTCTTAAATAAACCGATTATTGACACACCCATAGCAAATGTGTCCGACACCTAGGGCAGGTGAACTTTGTTCTGCACTTGATTACTTCTTGACTACCCTCAAAGGCTGAACAAAGGCTGCGTGGGTTTCCTTCAGGTTCGCTGGTTTCCTCCTACAGTCCAAAGATGTGTAAATTAGATAGATTGTCCTCAATCAATTGCCCCTTAGTGCCCAGGGATGTGCAGGTTAGTTGAGGTTGTGGAAATAGGGTGGGGAGTGGGCCTAGGTAGGATACTCTTTCAGAGAATCAATGTAAACTCGATGGGCTGAATGACCTCGTTCTGCATGGTGGGGATTCTATGATTCCATGAAATTGCCCAAGAATATTGCAATATTTGAGTTAGACACAGATTGGGTTACAGAATGAATTGATCAATAAAGGTGCAACAGGTGTTTGGTCTCTGAGGGAATTGAGTGATGTAAGGAGTGGGAGGGAAAGTGGGATTGGAGCTGAAGATCAGTCATGATTGTATTGAATACTGGAGCAGGCTTGATGGGTGTATGGTGTTCTCCTGCTCCTTATGTTCTCATGTAACATATGGATGAAAGCAGTGATAAGTTCATTCTTGCTGCATGTTGAATTAGCTTGACAGTTAGACAGGGGTGGGGCACTATAATTGGACCCTGGCTGGGAGGGTCAAATCTAAGGAGAGTTCCTGCTTGCCATCCTGTGAAAGTGCTCGGGAATGTCGGGGAGGACAGAATCGGGTTCAGCTGTAACTTTGCCTGGGTAAAGGACTGGCAGCTGCCAGCACCTACAGAAACATACTCCAGCATCAGTCATTGAATTCAGAAATAAATTGGGGCAAAAGACATTGGGCTGAATTTTATTATTTATTCATGTTTCAGCGCCCACACAGATGCATTGTCTATGTTTTTCTATTCAGTGGCAGAGAGCAACATTTCACACATCTAAATAAATATTCATGAGGCCATTACGATCACTTTTTGAATCAGTGTGCAGAAATAACTTCAAAGTGTTATGGTGCAAATAGCCTTTTATGGTATATTTAAAATACTCTGGATAGATAGTGGAGCAGGAAATTAAATCTGAAAGAGAGAAAGGCATTACATCTACTGTAACACTCAAGCCATTGGGGTCATGTGTAAGTATGTGAAAAAGAGATAGCTTACTGCCAAATGTACTGTTCCATAGGATACTTTTCCTCACAGTGGTTATACATTACAAAAGTGTATGACCATTATTAATGCATTTCTTCCACTTCAAAAGTTTCCATTGGCTGTAAAGTGCTTCGGCATGTCCTGGGGTCACAGAAAGAGCCATATAAATTTTTATTTTTATATTTTAAAAAATCAGTGCATTGAAATCCCCAAAATTCCTGGGTCTACCTCATTGATAATGCATTAACAATGTTTCTTGCCCTATTAGTGGCACATCACAAGTTAAATGTGGTGCTTTAAAATGATGGTGACTCAGAAAGAATTGGCATTGCATCAACTTGGATTCTTAGCACAGAATGTTGGAGGATGCATTTTTACCACAATGCAAAATAAATGTAATCTAACCTATTGGTGACCTACTGAAGGCATATGACCTAAGTCAACTCTATGATATTCTAATGATTATTATCCCTGACTTATTTTTGAGGTCAGTTTTTTTTGCCTACTATTTATTAATTACGCCCTACTTCAGAAAACTGGCGTTCTATTCTTATGGGTTAGAACATACATTAATTTTGAGATCCCTCATATAGATCCCTAGTATAAAGGTAATTAAAAGCAAACCTTCATGGTCTTTCTTTTTATGTCCACTGAAGATTCTCAAGATCCAGATCCATCTATTTTATTCAGCTGGGCTATATGTTTTGCATCACTGAATATTCATGAGGCCATTACAATCACTTTCACCAGAATCACATCAGGGATGGCAAGGTGAAGTAGCCTTGTATAGGACATATATAAGTCAAGACAGTCAAAATTGCGCATATAAAGGAACGCTCTTCAATATCAATGTCATTGTTTATAAATCATCAAAGATCATGTCGGCTTTGGCAAATACTCTACCATTCTGAATGCTTGAGTCACTTCAGAGCAGAATTGCAAATGCATTCACATTGTCAAATATAATCCCACTAATCAAATGTTAAGATCCAATTGCATGTCCCAAAAAAAGATACTTTGGTGAAGCACCTTTTCTCTTTGAATTTAGGTTGACAGTTAAGAATCAAGGGCCAAATTGTAACCAACCAGATTCAAAAACCAGTTTGAGTTCATTCCCTTGTTTTTGTTCACGTCAGATATTTCCTGCTCAAGTTCATGTATATCCCTTAAGAAAATCATCAAATTGAACTGACAGAGAAACAAAGCACCACTTAACAGAAGCATGCTACCACAATCTCCATCCATCAATAGGTTTTCTTTGAGATACTGAAACAAAGGAAAATACTTCCTATAACATTTATTTTTGTTGCCATATGGTATTCGTACACCTATTCCTTACCTGGTAACCCAGTTAGGGCGGGGAATGGGGCTGTGAAAGAAATGGGCCAATTCTCCCACGTTCACCTTCATGAAATGCACTTCGGCAAAGTGGCACCATCTCAGCCAAGAAAGAATTTTCCTTAATCAACTGTTGCATTATGACCCTGAAATATGCCGGGCTATGATGCCTTCCTTTGTTTTTGATTAAGGCGCCATAAAATAAATCAGGGTTCGTGAGGGGAAACTAATTTAGGGGCAAGTAGTCAAATTGCAGTCATTATTATAATTTCTGTACTTGGCAAATGTTAAATTATGAAAGCCTTAATCATAAATATTGTTACCTTGAGGGGGCTCTTAATGCTGCATACATAATTTCTATTGAGAAACTAAGATGAGGGCTGCTAGTGAGGAACTAGACAGGATGGAAGTGGTGACGGGTCTTCATTCCACTGAACTAAAAATAGTTCTAATTATTACACCTCCTCTAAAATAGTTACATAAGGAATAATGCTTAAATAAACCTGTGGGACTTAAATAGGAAGATGCTGAGCAGACAAGGCATTTAAGTATGGTCCAGATTGAAGTTTACTGAACAATATGGTCAATCTCGGATCTAGATTAGAAAGAAAAGTTTGAATTTATATGGCACCTTTCACAACCTCAGTATATCCCTCAATATATGCCGAGGTGGCACTTCCAGGCTGGCAGGGGCACTACCAAAGTACCAGGCTGGCAGTGCCAAGGTGCCCATGTGCCAGGTTGCCCTGCCAAGGATTGGGCCTGGAGGTCCCTTGTCCTTCTGAAGTGGGGTATGGGGTCAGGGGGGGCTCGAGGACCCTCTTATTGGTCAGTTGAGGTATTGGGGGGGGGGTCCAGAGGCCACGGTGGGGGGTTGCGAGCTTGTTAGTGCAGGAAATGAGTCATAGTGTAGCCTCATGGGGTATTCCTCGCCGAGGCCCAAAAAAGACGCAGAGCCTCAATTGCGACCTAGCAACCTTTATAGTGTAAAATGTTTAAATATGCATATTAGGAGAGAACTGACCAGGTTAATTGAGTTTCTTTTTGTCCAGTGAGCTCATATCGTTTACGAAAGCAGGGAGAGGTCATTTCCACCTCTTAAGGAGAAGATGGATACGTAAAGCAGAGGAAGATACACAGATGTGGGGAGATAGCATGGGAGTGGGATTGGTATTAGAATTCTCTAGCACAGTGCCAGCACAGAGACAATTGGCCAACCAACCTTCTGATATATTAGTTTTTATGGCTTGATATACTACCTGCCAATAATGCTGACGTTTGTAGACATTTTCCCGATGAGCATCAGACAAGGGAAAGTGGGTGAAGTATCAGAAATCTCATACTAACATGTAATTGAAAGGTAGACACAAAATAAAATGAAGAAAAGCAGCAAACACTGACCAGGAGAGTTCTGCCTTGAAACACTCCAACAAATTCAGCGTCAGTTGTATGAGTTTGACCTTATAAAAGGCTTTCTGCAGCAATGCTTAACATTTTAATTTTCTGAACGTTGTTAATAAGATAGCAGTTGAAATTCACTTCAAAACATTTAGAATTTACACACAGGGCTTGCAGTTTAACAGGAGTAATCAATGCAAAGATATCTCCAATAAATTTGATGAAGTAATCTATGAAAGGAATGATGAACTGTAACAACTTTAAAGCACAATCTACCTATTTATATAAGCCGATGGTGGGAAGTTAAAATGCAAATTTTGGAACATGTTCACAGGTGCTGGCTGAGAAACCAGGTAAAATGATGCTGTAACTAGCATTACCAACAAATTATGATGTGTTTGTATTGTAGCAGCAATATTTTGATGATTTAAGATTCAAGATTGAGGCAATAAATCTGTCTAATATAAGTTTACAATCAACTTCAAAGACAGTCTCATCAACATCACCCTCAAAGAATTATAATCAACTTTAACATCCTTTGTTCTTTTGCATCTCTGTTGATTTTTGGTAAATTCTTTTTATTAAAACTGTACGTGCTTGTGATATCTCTTGAGGTACTGATTTGGAAAAATTATGAAGCCCCACAGTTCAAATTAATATTGATAGAAGCAATAATTAACCTAAAGTGCTTCACTGAACTGGGCATTTGATCTGTGCATGTTAATTCAACCTCTGTGAGGCTGAGTAACTGCTTCAATCTAGTTCCTTTATATTGCTTTTATATAATATAGAGCCACTTCAACTAGAAACAGCCCTCTTTGTCTTCGCTGCCACTACCCCAGCATTTTGCATTTCAGGATGAATTTCAAAGCACTGCCAGCAACACAGAAACAACTGCATTTGGAGCAATCGATTGTTTAAAAATCACGATTATGACTTTCATTTTCTGGCTGAAGTTCATCCCCCCCGACATCTGCGGAAAATCGATACAGAGCAGCAATTTGAAAACGACATTCCTGGCCTGTATCGGTAGGCTGATTATCATAATAGATGGTGGCCCCGCTGCCTCATTGCTACCGGCACCAGTTGTTACATTTACCACCATCAGTACGGTGCCTCCTGCAGAGTGAATGGGATGGGCGGGAATTCTTTTTTTGTACATTCAGATACCCGAATGCGGCCTCGTTAATCTGCCAAGTTCACAAAGTCATAATTGGTAATATCATTTGCACCAACTTGACTGGAAATGATGCGAATTAACAAAAGGATGTTTAATTATAATTATTTAGCACTGTTTTTTTAAATCCCAACACTGAGACTCATCATGGTCAGAGCAGCATTCGTTTTCTATTATTCAAAGCATCGTAAAATCGAATACAAATGGCAGCAATTTGAATAGTATGCAAGCAGCATGTACTGTCAAGGATCACGGTGAATCTTTCCTCTAGCCACTCTCATCCTCTATCAAGGATTGTAGCCTGGGAGGGATTGAGAACTCTTCCACATAATTTCAGTTTAAATTAATTTTTAAATATGCCTCCATGCACTTTTAGTAGGCTGAAAACATCACAACCAAATCAAATACACAATATGTACTGATCAATGAATAACCTGCGCAACAATGCGCAAATGTTAGTGCCCAATCCACAAGGTATTACTGAACCTTCGGGGCAACTGTAGCTAACCAGCCAGTTGGTGCTTCTCAGAGTTAATGAGTGACCAGGGTCAAGAATAATATACTGTCAAAGTTCATTACGCTTTACTCCAATGTTATCAGAAGCTTTACTATTGCCTTTCCTCCCACCTTTGGCAAAAAAAACATATCAAGATGGTTGCCATGGCGTTGAAGGGATTTGCATGTATGTTATCTGTCTATTTAAATAAATTCTCGTGGTTTATAACTACTATAATGCATCTTCTTCCAGGAGCCTCAGCTCATTGCTAATTTATGGTCAGCTTAGTGTGTCTGGGTTTCATGATACCATCTGAAGCACGTCGTCTGGACAATTTTCAAAGTACATTGAACGGGGAACTTCAGTCAAATTGTACAATGCAAATAAATACCAAAATGCCATTGGAGACAACATTCTTTATAATCCATTTTCATCTCATTCCAAACTGAAATCACACTTAATAAGTAATTATTTCAAGCGACAAAACAACATTATTAAAAGCTGTTGTGAATTAGCATCAAAACCACCTTTGTTTTTCATTCGTTTTATATTTTAGCATCTGTGTTGCAGCCAAAGCCACCGCTGCCATTATTGCGAACCACTTTAACCAGGAACTACATTAACCTTTAGCCTCTTGGATTTAAGTGTTTTAACTCTTTGAGCCCTGAAAGAGAATTTAAGCAAAGAGATAATGATTATAGAAAAATTGCATTTTTATTTATTTTACAAATTGGAATTATGATATTTTCAATGATTTCCCCTGGTTCTCTACATTTAAAATACATTCGATATGACGTCATTTTTACAAACATTATGGGTGGAATTTTCCTCTCCAACCATCAGTTCCATGGTGGGATGAGAAAGAGGGAATAATTCCCACCCTGCTTTCAGCGTTCCCTGTCTCATTAGTTATGCATACATGCATTCTGCATCGAGTCTTGTGGCGGGGTGGGCAAGACGATGGGCACTATGCCATCATGGCTGGGCGCCGTATTTAAAAGGCACATTGATATCCCTTCGCTAACAGGAGAAAGGAAAGGAATAGGAGAAGGCATCAAGCTGTGGCTCCCCACTTCAGTGATGTACCCTTGGAACATCTCCTGGAGGCAATGCAGAAATGGTTGGGTATCCTCATCCCCAGGGATGATTGTAGGAGGCCATCCCAGCTGACCACTGCAGCCTGGGAGGAGGTAGCCACAGTGGTCCGTACCCATGGGGCACAGAGGAGGACTGCCCTGCAGTGCAGGATAGGGTTTAACTATTTAATCCGCATTGCTCGGGTAAGCGATCCTTAAACGCTTCCAACCCACCTCATTACATCTGCATTTATCTCATAGGACCTGGGTGTCACTGGCAACGCTACGATTTCTCTTAGCCATCCCTAAATGACCTTGACAAGGTGGTGGGCTGTTGCCTTATCGAACTCCGACAGTCCATGTGTTGTCCCTTTTGCGAGGGAACTGCAGGATTTTCACCCAGCCACAGTGAAAGCACAGTGACAACTGCAGGTGCTGCTGCTCCCATGTGTCTGTTGCTCTTATCTTTCCACCTGTTAAAGCTCACAGGTTTGGAGGGTGCTGTTCCAAGGGTCCTGGTGATTTGCTCCAGTGCATCTTGTATATGGTGCACACTGCTGTCACTGTGATGGACTGAATATTGACGATGCTGGATGGGATATCAAGCAAGCGGCCTGCTTTGTCCTGGATGGTGTCCAGCTTCCCGAGTGTTCAGGTAGCTGCACTTACCCAGGAAACTGGAGACTATTGCATATGGGCGGCATGGTAGCACAGCGAATAGCACTGTTGCCTCACAGCATCAGGGTCCCAGGTTCGATTCCCGGCTTGGGTCACTGTCTGTGCGGAGTCTGCACGTTCTCCCTGTGTCTGCGTGGGTTTCCTCCGGGTGCTCCGGTTTCCTCCCACAAGTCTCGAAAGACGTGCTTGTTAGCTAAATTGGATATTCTGAATTCTCCCTCTGTGTACCCGAACAGGTGCCGGAATGTGGCCACTGGGGGCTTTTCACACTAACTTCATTGCAGTTTCAATGCCAGCCGACTTGTGACAATAAAGATTATTAATTAATTATCATTCCTCACTTGTACCATGAACATTAGAAGAGTGAGAGGCGACTTGATTAAAACTTGTGAGATCCTGAAGGTCTTGACAGGGTTGATGTGGAAATGATGTTTCCTCTTGGGGAGATACTGTTCACAAATAAGGACTCGACCATTTAGACCAGAGCTGAGGCTAAATTATTTTCTCTCAGAGGATTGTGAATCTTTGAAGTTCTCTTCCTAAAATGGCAGTTGAAGCGTGGGTCTTTTGGCGGGATTTTCCACTTCCTGGGGGGGCGGGGGGCGATCGAACCCCGGGGGGAGCCCCCACAGTGGCCTGGCCCGCGATCGGGGCCACCGCTCAGACTCCGGGCCAGTGCCTTGGCTGCACTATGTTCTTCCGCGGCCGCCATGGCCTCCGCCATGGCGGAGGCGGAAGAGAACCCCTGGCCACTGACGTCACTGCCGGCGCATGCGCGGACCGGCGAAAGCCTTTCGGCCAGCCCCGCTGCCGGGGGCGCCGGTTTTTTGCGCCGGTCTTCTGGTGGCAACCGCTCCGGCACGGGGCTGGCCCCCAAAGGTGGGGAGAATTCCCCACCTTTGGGGAGGCGCGACCCCTGAGTGGTTGGCGCCACTCCCCTACGCCGGGACCCTCCGTCACTCCGGGTAGGGGAGAATGCCGTCCCAGGAGTCTCGATCGGGTGGAGAATTCCGCAAATGTGTGAACTCGGGGTGTCCCCCTTTCAGATCGGGGTGCCATGCCTGAATCAGCCATTGCTGCTGTAAAAGACTAACAACTCACCCCTTAGGTGTTACTTACAGGCTCCTGACTATTTAAACTGTTGACTGCTGCCAGTATCCTGGAAATGCTCTGAGGCCCCCTGATCATTTAGATACCCATCTACCCCACCCACCTGAAAACCCTCATGTGTCCACGATATAATCAAGGGGATGGGCGTGGCCATACTCAATCGCTGGACCACCAGGTGTTGGGACTCCACATTGCACTCCTTAGATGCACAGCTCCAACGGAGAGGAAGCAGGGGATTAACAGAGCTAACCCCACACAAACCCCACACCAGTGGCCTCTGGAACCCTCCCTGGCACACATGCCTGCACAGTATGAACGTCTCTGCCAAATAATTAGCCGTTTTGGTGGGAAGGCACAAGGCCCACTCAGTGAGGACACCCACAGTATACCCCACTGGGAGAATCAGGACAGGAGCCACATAGCCCATTGCTAACACCTGTTGTGGCAGCCACCGGTACCCCATTTGGCAATGATGGGTGGTGAGGATAGGGGCTTCTCACATGAAGGGTCAGGTGAAAGTCACTGACGGCGACAGGGCTGCAGTGTCAAGTGAATGATCTAGAAGGGGCAGGGGGAGTGGGGATGACTGTGTTTGGGGGGAATCGTAAGGGTAGCTGACCAATCACACTCAGAATGACCACGTAATTTCGAGGGTTGGATGTTTGAGGGAAGCATCAACTTGGCGACAGTCTCTGTCACTCCCCCATTCCCCTGCAGAGACATGGAATTTGGAACAAAACCTGCTCGGCCTATTTACCTGGCTGCTGCTGCCATCGCTGATGCACAGTGGCACGAGCACTAGGTCTAGACCAGACAAGATCCTGCACAACAGGAGCCTGGCCTAGAACAGCAAGGGCCAGCCAGTTAGGCTCAAATGCCGGCCGCCCAGCAGGCCAAAGAGGAGGTACGAAGGCAGTGCCACATCAGGCCATGTTTCTACCATGATGCTCGTCCTTCGAGGAACTGCCGGACCACATGTTCCGCTGTCAACTCTGCCTCGCCAAGGTGACAGTGTGCCACCTGTGCCAGATAGTGGCAGATCTCGCACCATGAGGGCTAGGAGGAGGACACCCCCTTCCAGTGGCCATCACATTGATGACTGCACTCTACTTTGATGCCTCTGGCTGGTTGCAGGGGACATCGGCGGGTTTTCGCAAACATTCATGCACAGTTGAATCCGAGATGTGACGGATGCCTGCTGGGCCGGAGCAGCTACCAACATCCACTTTAAGCTGGACCAGACCCAACAGGATGCCTGGGCTGCTGGGGTTTCAGCTATTGCTGCCATGCAGTGATTGGTTCAGGGAGATATTGATGGCATGCATGTCTTCCTCAGAGCACCAGCTCAACAGGGGGCGTGTTTCGTTAACGGTGGGATGAAGCACATTGGATAGCACTGTTGCTTCACAGGGTCAGGGTCCCAGGTTTGATTCCAGGCTTGGGTCACTGTCTGTGCGGAGTCTGCACGTTCTCCCTGTGTATGCATGGGTTTCCTTCAGATTGTCCGTTTTCCTCCCACAAGGCCCGAAAGACGTGCTTGTTAGGTGATTTGGACATTCTGTAGCGACTCAGGGATTTTCACAGTAACTTCATTCCAGTGTTAATGTAAGCCTACTTGTGATACTAATTATTATTATTCGGAGAGACGTCATTGTCCAGATTTTGAGGGGAGGAGAAAGGTGAAAATAATAAGTAAAGGAAAAAGAGTCTTTATTTCAGATGGTTGTCTCTGAGCAGACCTTCCTTCAAAGTAAGCTTTCACATCCAGGTCTCTGTCTGCAGCCTGTAATGGTTTTCACTGTCGACTCTTTCAGGTCTCTGCAGTTTCCAAAATACAGCACTCACAGCCTTTTTGGAGAGAGAGAGGGAAAGAGAGGGGGGGGGGGGGGGGGGAGAGCAGCTCCTTCCCCTGAGTGTCCAGGATATAAAACTGAACTCCTTAAGTCTCTGGAAATCATCCCACCAAGGCAGTAGTCAATCACCACATTTTAATGAGCAGAATACGGCCTTCTATCCAATTCATTGGCCACTAGCCAACTAATTGAACCGAGTCCCACCCCATCTCTCGGGTGCGACAAAGTCTGAGTTCTCCTGTTCGAATGCTAGCATCAAATACTATGTTGCACCTTTTTGGATTCCTCATTGTTTCTCCTGTTCAGTTTAAAGATCCATGTCCATGAAGCATCCATGGACCAAAATGATAACAGCAAAAAGAAATATGAGGGGGAATTGAGGGAATTGAGGAAGGACCCTTATAAGGAACACATCTGAAAGCTGCAGCTAAGGAGCGAGAGCTGGCATATACCTCTGCTGAAGCATGGAGGCTTATATGTCCGAGCTGCTCCGATAGATGGGGATGAGAATGAGCACTGTGATGCACAGACATAATCAAGAGATTTCTCTCTGGCTGCACGATATATCAGGCTAACATAACTTCATGTTGAATTTACAGTTTAAGAGAGCAGAGAATATCATGGAGATGGCCCAGACTGGGAGTGGGTCAGCGAGACTGCAGACCATTC
Source organism: Scyliorhinus canicula (assembly GCF_902713615.1). NCBI lineage: Eukaryota > Metazoa > Chordata > Chondrichthyes > Carcharhiniformes > Scyliorhinidae > Scyliorhinus > Scyliorhinus canicula. The sequence continues at coordinate 231,534,263 of NC_052146.1, read as the reverse complement.
ATTCAGTCAAGCATACAGCCATAGAGGTAGCCAGCATACTTATCCAGATGGCTATCACGGATGGGGAATCAGCCATAGTAGGTGTGGAGCTCCATCTGAGTTAAGGTACCTGAAGTGCATTTTGAAAATGCCAATAGCCTGCTCTATTGTACTCCAGGTGACCACATAGCTGCTGTTATAGTTCTTTTTGGGGCTAAAAGTGGACATTAACCACCTTAAGGGCCCCCAGAAGCCATCCACAGATCTGCATAGGTGCCTGGAACAGCAGTAGCAGTTGGGGACTCCTAATTATGAATGAGTCATTGCAACTAGCAGGGAACCTTGCATGAACATATACCAGCAAACATTGCTGTGGTCACAAACTACCTTTGCATTCAGGGATGGAATGACTTTCATGTTGAGTTGGAGCCCTGATTGCAACATAGGTGGAGATGTCCAACCCTGCACCAGGGGAAGCCTGTGAATGCTACAAAACCCGTGGCTCTCTGCGTCTGAGACACCACATCAACAAAGTTAACGTGCTCCCCCACCCGAGCAAGCGACATCGATGACTGCCTTGATGAAGCTATGTGTGGCTGACACAGAGATTCCACATAGATCTCCTGCTCAGCCCTGGAAAGAACAATGCAAAAACATTACCGGCTGAAGTAACCTTGACAACCATTGGCAGGGCATGAGGATTGATACTCTGTGGTTCAAGGTGTTATTATACTAAGCCACACATGCTGCTGACCACTTATTGGCTTCATCTCAACCGCCTTCTGCATTGGTTTTCAGTCATATTGAAATATGACGTGAGAGGTCGATGCACCCACAGGATAGAAGTTGGTTTTCCTCCTTGTCCTCCTCCTTCCAGGTGCACAATGTACTGTACTGCCTGTACCCCCTGGCCTGCTGCCGTCCCTCTGACCTCATTCTGGTCATGTTCACTCTCCTCTGTGGCATCAATATGTGAAGGTTCCATCCCCATTTTGTTTCTTATTTGGTGCAATGTTCCCTTCTCTGACACATTCTCCTTCCTGACACCTGTGGTCCTGGATCACTGGGTGCAAAAAAGGTTGCCCTTCCAAGTCCTCCTATACCCTTGGGTCAAAGCGATTGAATTTTTATGTCAGTCACTGCAATTTTTCAACATTATTGAAAGCGGGGGCAGCACGGTGGTGCAGTGGGTTAGCCCTGATGCCTCATGGCGCCGAGGTCCCAGGTTCGATCCTGGCTCTGGGTCACTGTCCGTGTGGAGTTTGCATATTCTCCCCGTGTGTGCGTGGGTTTTGCCCCCACAACCCAAAGATGTGCAGGCTAGGTGGATTGGCCACGCTAAATTTCCCCTTAATTGGACAAAAATTAATTGGGTACTCTAAATTTATTAAAAAGAAAGAAAAAAAAAACATTATTGAAAGCATCCTTGGCCCTATCCTTGGCTTATCAAAAGAACTCCAAACTTTATACCTTCTGATAAGTCTAAAGTACACAAGCTGTATTTCCCATTCCTTGCTTTTGAAGATCAGATCTGACTGGTGGTAGCTGTAGTTTTATATGTGCAGCTTTTTCCATGACTGCACGTGTCTAAAGCACAACCCAACCACATCCCCCTGCACCACCGCTCCCATCCCTGGAAAAATGGCAGGGGCCGGTGTCAGCAAGGACATAGGGGTCTTCTGGATTGGAGCTTCTCGCACCATTTTTGCTAAGTTAAAGATCTTCTCCATCTTTTTCAAAGTTCAAGCCTTTCGTTCAATACATTTAAATTCTTTCAAGTACTTAACCATTTATAAAAACAAACATTTGTAATCATAGCCCCAACCAAAACATTATAACCTCTTGGAGCTGTCAATGACACTGTGAATGTACAGGACCCCACTGGGATAATGATAGGTTGTGGACTCTGTCATATAGCACTAACACCCTATAACGATAGACCTCAGGATTTATCAATGGACAGTGGGTGTAATTGCAAGTAATTTTCAAAACTATATGGAGTTATATATGCCTTGACAGCTTGACAGTTCCACTGAGTGCATCCGTTAATTATGTACATTCACATCTACTTTTAACAATACCAAAGGGCACTGACCACTCCTAAGGGGTCACTAGAACTCTCCGAGAGAGGTATCTGGGCCTCTCCAAAAGGGTACTTTTCCTCCCCAAATAACTCTTGCAGCTGTAGAGCCTTTGCTCAAATATCAGAAAGCCAATGAGTCGTGTATTTGTCATCCCACCAACAAAACGTACATGCATAGCCGCCTCCATGAACTACAGATGTGCAAAATACAACTGACCCTCATTCCACCCTCCCGGCAAAAAATAATGGGTGCCGGGTTCGGGGGGGGGGGGGGGGGGGATGCGGATGGAGCCATCCTCTCATTGTCCTTGTCACCTGCTGACTTGACCGTCCCAATACTCTCCCAGTTGACCTCCCATATTCCACTCTCCATAAACTTTATTTTATGTAAACCACTGCTGTCTATAACTTACCACACACCAACTCCTGCTCACCCATGTGCTTTTGATCAAAATTGACTTCCAGTCCCCCAATACCTGCAAATTAAAATGATCATCCATGTATTTAAAGCCCTTCCTGCATCACCGCTCCACATAATTTCTGAAGCACCCAACCCCACACTCTCCAGCACCCCTCAAAACTCTGTACCTCCAGCACTGATATCTTACACATCTCTCTTTCCTTTCCTGCACTTTTGGTGATCATGTCTTCAGCTTCTAAGAGCTATGGTCCAAATTTCCCTCCTAAAACATTCCCACTTCCCCACCATTACTTTCACCTTGGGCTGTCCTTAAAGCCTACCTATTTGACCAAGTTTCTGATCACATCTCCTAAAATCTCCTGCTTTGGTTTGGCACCCTTTTTTGCCTGATAACACTATGGTAAAGCATGTTGGAATGTTTTCCAATGTTAAAGATATTATAAAGGTATCAGCTGTTATTGTCTATGGCCTGAATTTTCAGTTTGGCGGGTGGATGTGATTGATGGGGTAGGACCGGAAGCAGATGTGAAATCCTCTCCTGCTCGTGATCAGCTCCCAAAGTCATTTTTATGCTGGCGGGCTAATTAACTGAGAGAGGCTCAGCACTGGCATCAGGGGTAGGAGCAGGGCGGGTGCTGGGACCAGTAAAAGTGCCTGTTCTGGGTTGAAATGGAGCTTGCTGAAGGTTGGACGTCTGTGCTCAGAGCCTCAGGTAGCTGCTGTGGTATTAATATATTTGACACTTCACTTGATTGAGAGTTCTGCTATTGTCTCCAGAATGGCATCGATGCCCATAGCCCATGCCAGGTGTGACAGAAATGCCCAGAGCTAGTCTCGTCCCATTGTTTGGATGCGTGCCTTATAGTCTTGCTGGAGGCAGTTAGTGACTGTCGTGACATCCTGCAGCTGTAGGACAGTGTGAGGAGGCCACCTACCTGAGGTCGCACACGGTCCTCCCAAGGAGGACACCCACAATAGACCCCACTGGAGGGAGCAGGACAGGGGCCGCAGAGTATATTGCTGACATGGGTTGCAGCAGCCACCGATACCCTTGCCGACAGGGATGGGTGGTGGGGTTAGAGGCCCCTGGTGCCAGTTACTGATGGGGCCACAGGTGGGGTGTGGAAGGCAAGGTATTGGGGGGAAACAGTCGAGAGATGGGGGTGGGACTGGGAGGGGGGGGGGACATGCGGTGGCTGGAGCTGTAGGGCAACTGTGGGCCACCAAATTGCTTTTTGAACTTTGATGGGCATGGAGTACTCACCATCCTAACATGTCTGCCCTTTTCCTCCTGCAGAGAATGAACTTCACAGTCCAGCCAGGAATGGTTGCCTTCTGCCTGGCCGCAGCAGTCCTCACGGGCGCACTGAGGCTGCAGACACAGACGCTGCTTGGGGTAACCCTGTACAAACAGGAGCCTGCCTCAGAGGTCCAGGGGCCAGGTGATGAGGCTGGAGAGCCAGCCATCTAATGGGCCGGCGGGGGAGCAGTGAAGGAGGCATTGCATTAGGACACGTGTAAACCGACGGCGCCTGTTCTTCGAGGACCTGCCGGACCGAGCGTGTCGCTGAAGAATTCGACTAACAAGAGAGACTGGGCAGCTCCTGTGCCAGATGATGGTGCACATGGAACCCCGGGAATATAGAGGAGGACACCTGACCCGGTTGCCATCAAGGTGACGGTTGCCCTGAACTTTTCCATCACGGGGTCATTCCAGGTGCCAAGTGGGGACCTGACAGCGATATCACTGACATCTGTACACAGGTGCATCTGCACCACCATGGATGCTCTATATTACCATGCAGAAGACTATATAGACTTCATTGTGGACCGAGCCCACTAGGATTCCAGGGCAGCAGGATTCGGTGCCATCGCTGGATGCCCCAGGTCCAGGGGTGATAAATGGACACATGTCCCCTATAGGCACTGATCATCATGGAGTCCCTTCATCAATCGGAAGGACTTCCACTTCATGAATGTGCAGGTGGTGTGTGACCACCAGCTGCACAACAAGCACGTCTGTGCCCGGTATCCAGGCAGCGTGCATGACGCATACATCCTGGCACACTTGGACGGTGCCCAACACATTTGAGGCACACCCTCTGATGAGGGCTTGACTCTTGAACAACAAGGGTTATCAACTGCGTTTGTGGCGAATGACACCTGTCTGGAGGAAATTGCCTCCAACTGTGTAAGTGGCCACCCTATGCTAGGGACTCTTATGATGCTAGTTTAATTAGATCATGGATGATTTCTACCCCACACCATTTTTTTGCACTCAATAATTAAGCTTCCACTGCCCCCTGGGATAGAGAATTACAAAGATTCACCACTCTCTGAGTGAAGAAATTCCTGCTCGTCTCAGCCCGAAATGACCCTCCAGATACTGTCCTTGGGCAGGGAATGACAGGCACTGAAACCAGCATTCATTCCTGTCACTGAGGGCTAATTCTGGTCCACAATCGTCAACAGGGCCATCAGAACAATGACTGACGAAGTCAAAGGCAGACAGTTGGTATGTGTGCAGCTGTTTCTGTCAATTTAGCTCCTTTGCAAGATTTGGCTCGTTAACTCTCCCAAGGTAAAGCTCAAAATTATGTCAGCAGCACTTAATGCTTGAACAAAAACAACAAAAATATCAATTTAAATTGGGCCTAGTTGATAAATACACTCCAAGGTTTAGTACTGAGCTGCATCGATAAAGAAAATGCCGGGCGGGATTCTGTGATCTTGAAGCTAAGTGTTGACGCCGTCGGAAACGCCATTGCGTTTCTCGACGGCGTCAACACGGCCTCAGGATCAGCAATTCTGGCCCCTACAAGGGGGCCAGCACAGCACTGGAGTGGTGGTTCATTCCGCTCCAGCTGATGATCCTGTCATGAACTGGGCGCCACGGGATCCGCACATGCCCAGTGGCACCGGCGCCAATGCACGCATGCGCATTGGCTCCCTTCAATGCGCCGGCCCAGCGCAACATGGCACAGGGCTACAGGGGCCGGCGCGGAAGAAAGGAGGCCGCCAGCCAGAGGGGCCAGCCTGCCAATCGATGGGCCCCGATCACGGGCCAGGCCACATCGGAGGCCCCCCCGGGGTCGGACCCCCTCTCCCCCACACAGGCCACCCCCCGACCCTGCCACGCCGAGTTCCCACCGTCTGAGAGCAGGTGTGGACGGCGCCGGTGGGCTCGGGATTTTATGATGGCCGAGAATCGGCGGGGCAGGGGTGGGGGGGGGGGGGGCTGCATACAGTGGCCCCCAACCGGCGCCGTGCCAACCACGCTGGCGGCGTGGCGCGATACACGCTAGTCGCGGGGATTCTCCGGCCCGGCCCAGGGCTGAGAGAATCTCGGCCACGATGTTTGATCCTTCAACTACATTTGTGGTTCACAAACTGGATAAAATTCTCCCAAAAACTGACAAAGGGAAGGATCTACCCAGTTGTGATGCACCTGAAAAGCAGTGTTGGAAGTGGGTGGGCATGGGGTACTCACCATGCTAACCTGCCTGTCCTTTACCCATGCAGATAATGGATTTTGGTGTACAGGTGGGTGTGGCTGGCATCAGACTGCCACCACAGTCCTGTCGGAAGCACTGAGGCTGCGTGAGCAGGAGCTGGTCGGAGAGGATCCTGCAGAACAGGAGCCTGTCCCAGAGGAGCAGGGGCCAGCCGGTGGGGATGGAGTGCCTGTCGCACAACAGTTAAGGAGGAGGCGTTGCATCAATCCTCGTGTATACCGGCAGTGGCTGACATATGTGAACCAGTCTGACCAAGCGTGCTGCAGCTGAACAGGAAGACCATGCAACATCTGTGCCGGGTCATGGCACATCTGGAGCCACGGGGGAATGTGGAAGGACACCTGCTCCCAATGGCCATCAAGGTGACGGTCGCCCTAAACCTTTTTGCCACGGTTTCCGGCCAGACACTGAGTGGGGACCTGTACGGAATCTCCCAGACCTCCATGCACAGATGCATCCACACTATGACGGATGCCCTGTATGCCCAGGCGGCGTAATACATTACATTCAGAGTGGACCGAGACAACCAAATTCCCGGGAAGTGATATTCGCCACCATCACTGGCATGCCCCATGTCCAGGGGGTGATCAATGGGACACATGTCCCCCTATTGGCACCAGCGCCTGAGGGGGTGTGCTTCATAAATTGGAAGGGATTCCAGTTCCTGAATGTGCAGTTGGTCTGTACCTGATATCCAGGCAGCGTACATGATGCATTTGTCATGGCGAACTGAACGGTTCCTGACCCTTCGAGACAAACACTCGGGTGCATGGTTGGCTCTTGGGCGACAGTGATTATCCGCTGTGGTCGTGGCTGATGACGCCTATCCAGAGGCCTCAGAGCGACGCGGAGAACTGCCATCATGATGCCCATGCAGCGACCCGGGGTGTCATCCAGTGTTGCATCGGCATCCTCAAGATGCGCTTCTGGAGCGGCTTTCCTGTACAGATCCGGGAGAGTTGCCCGCATCATTATGGCCTCTGCGTCTTCCACAACACTGCACAGGGGTGAAATGTGGAGGAGGAGGTGGGGGAACGGCATACCTCATCCAATGAGGAGGGTGTGGAGAATGGCCAGGATGGACAGGGATATGTTGCCTGGCCAGGGACAGGAGTCCTACTGGTAGGAAAAACTAGAACCCGTGGGCACAGCCTCAGACTGAAGGGATGATCCTTTAAAACTGAGATGAGGAGGAATTTCTTCAGCCAGAAGGTGGTGTATCTGTGGAACTCTTTGCTGCAAAAGGCTGTGGAGGCCAAATCACTGAGTATCTTTCAGACAGAGATAGGTAGATTTCTGATTCAAAAGGGGATCAGAGGTTATGGGGAGAAGGCAGGAGCATGCGGATGAGAAACATATCAGCCATGAAAATGTGAGGTCTTGCACTTTGGAAAAAAGAATCCAAGCATAGACTACTTTCTAAATGGTGAGAAAATTCATAATGCCAAAGTACAAAGGGATCTGGGAGTGCTAGTCGAGGATTCCATAAAGGTAAACATGCAGGTTGAATCTGTGATTAAGAAAGCGAATGCAATGTTGTCAATTTATCTCAAGAGGGTTGGAATATAAAAGCAGCGATGTGCTACTGGGCCTTTATAAGGCTCTGGTTAGGCCCCATTTGGAGTACTGTGTCCAGTTTTGGGCCCCACATCTCAGGAAGGACATACTGGCACTGGAGCGTGTCCAGCGGAGATTCACACGGATGATCCCTGGAATGGCGGGTCTAACATATGATGAACGGCTGAGGATCCTGGGATTGTATTCATTGGAGTTTAGAAGGTTAAGGGGAGATCTAATAGAAACTTACAAGATAATACATGGCTTAGAAAGGGTGGACGCAAAGAAACTGTTTCCGTTAGGCGAGGAGACGAGGACCCGTGGGCACAGCCTTAGAATTAGAGGGGGTAAATTCAGAACAGAAATGCGGAGACATTTCTTCAGCCAGAGAGTGGTGGGCCTGTGGAATTCATTGCCGCGGAGTGCAGTGGAGGCCGGGACGCTAAATGGCTTCAAGGCAGAGATAGATAAATTCTTGATGTCGCGAGGAATTAAGGGCTACGGGGAGAATGCTGGTAGGTGGAGTTGAAATGCCCATCAGCCATGATTGAATGGCGGAGTGGACTCGATGGGCCGAATGGCCTTACTTCCACTCCTATGTCTTATGGTCTTATGATTGAATGGCACAGCAGACTCTTGGGCCAAATGGCCCAATTCTGCTACTGTCATATGGTCTTATGGCCTTAGGGCAACATTCACCTCACCTAAGTGAGCACCCCACTATAGGGTCACTGAGGGTCCCTTATTTCAGGGCCCTTTCAGGAATCCCCCTGAACACACCCAACCTTAATGAAGCTCCTTCATACCCCCTTCACCACCCCCCCCCCCATCCTTCATAATCCCTCCCTCTCAGGACCTGAACCTTGAGAGTGCCAACCTGGCACCCTGGCACGGAGCCTAGAATGTGGGCAGTGCCCTGGCACCCTGGCAGTGCCAATCAGGCACTCTGACAGTCAGGTTGGCACTGCCAGAGTACCCGCATGCCAGGGGGATTGTCAGGGTACTTCCCTGCCCTACCCCTGACCACACGGGGGTCTCCACTGGCCTCCGAGACCCCCAGAATGGCCATCATGCCTAATCTCCGCTTGTGGTGACCAGTACTAATCAGTGCCCAGTTGAGGCCTTACAGGTGAGTCCCGGGGACCAGGTGAATGCGGCCTCAAACCACCCGAGCATCAGTTAAGATTAATGGAGAATTTAATGTGATTATCTGGGTCACACCCATCCAGATTGGGGCAGACATTGCAGGTCAAGTAACTTGCATGCAGTTTTGAGCCTGTCATGAAGCCCAATTTGGGCCTCTCCCGCGATGCACCCAGCGCATCGAGATCGGTGCAGGTGCATCGCGGTGGGAAAATTGCACCCTATAACTCTCTGAGTGCTTCAAGACTAGGGAAGACAGAGAACAGCCCAGGGTTTCTGCTCATGAATGTATTCGGAGAAATGGTCTAAATAACCTGAAGAAAACCTGCCGTACTCTTCACTACAGGAGCTATTTGAAAAATAAATGGCAGAATTTGGGGTGCTACTGATATCAGACTTGAAGGTAATCCTGCACATGCATTCCAAATGGTTAGTCACACTTACACCTGTTTTGTTACTTACCTAATTCACCTGGAGTGGGGGAAGGGGGCTGGGATAAGGGAATGGGGAAGGGAAGAGGCAAAGGGGATGGGGAAGGGGTTAAGGAAAGTGGGGAAAAGGGACACAGGGAATGACTGAAGGGGAGGTGGGGAAAGGAGCCTTTCTTGCAGTGGAGAGGGGTGCCAATCCTGGGAAGGATGAAGATGGTTAATACCACCATGAGGGTGGGGGTTGTTTGGAGAGCGGAGAAGGGACGATCGCATAAAAGAGGGAAAGGCCTCGTGGGCAAGTTCATGGAGGGTGTGCCCAATTGGGCGGGGTTCTTCCGGCAGGCACGCTGGATACAAGGGTTAGTCGAAGGGCAATCTCCTCTGGGATCCATATCTGGATGTAGCTCCAGGGTTTCCCCAAAGCAAATGGAAATAGACAAAGGCACAGGGAAGTTCATCGATCCACTCTGCTGGTCTGTTAAGCTGTATCCGGCACACATATTGTGGGGGAAGAAGAGAAAACGACCACAAGAATGACTAAAACAGTGCATTTACATGGTAGAAAATTGATGGGTCTGCCCATTTACTTTAAAAGCAACTGTAAACAGTGAGGAGTGTTGCAATGTCTGACGGGAGATGTGAGCTGAATTTTCTTCTGTCTTTTTTCGTCTGTCTTTCCTGCACTGAAAATCTTGATTTTTGGAATTGTATTTGGTTAATTTTCTGGGATTTTGCAACTGCTCTTTGGATGTCTAGGCAATTACATTTTCTCTCCAGGCATTCTGTCCTACCACCTTCAAACTCCACAGCAATACCAATGAATTAATCTGTGCTGTTACATAAAAAATGAAAGACCTTTTAAATTAAGTTAATTTTAAAAGTGTTTCTGGACATGTATTTCTTACTGCAATGCTCACTCTGATTGTCCACTGACATATTAATTCAGTCCGTCAACCTCTCAGCTATTTATTCCATTTCCAATTTTGCACTGATTGTATTTGCTTTCATGTGTCCCCATTATAGCCAGGTTTAAAAGCTGTTGCCCGCGGCATCAAAATCTGGTGCCTAAAGATTGAATGTAATTATTCAATTTGAGTATGTAGGATCTTCCTACGTTTAAATTCAAAAATGTTGGCTCAATTTTATAAACTGGATCAGATATAGATAAAGTATGATGCTTTGCAGGAGACATTGGTTCAGTGTATTTTCATTATATGAGTAGAATCTGGAAAGAAAGTTATTTGTCAGCTATTCCCACATTTAATAGCAGAAAATAATAGCTTGACCAGAATTTGCTTTTGACGCTTTTTAAAACAAAATAAAAATCTTGACCATGTAAACCATGATGTTGGGCCTTCCCGCTTGCCTTCCCTCTTGCAAGGCTGAACCTAAATAAAATTTGCTTTTGGCGGTCAGTGTTTCAGCAACAAGGTTCCCTGTGAGCTCCTGCACAGACTTCACAGCATGAAATCTGATTGAACTGGTCACCTCACTGACAGTAGTAGGAAGTGCAATATACACTGTCCTTATATCATTATTTCATGGGGTGTGACATCGTTGGCATGGCTAACATCTGTTGCCCATCCCTAGTTGCCCTAAAGTAGGCGGTGCTGAGCTGTTTTCTTGAACCGGTGCAGTTCATTTGGTGCAGCTACACTCACAGCTCTGTTAGGAATGGAATTCCAGGATTTGGACTCAGCGACAGTGAAGGAACGGCACTTTAGTTCCAAGTCAGGATGGTGTGTGTGACTCAGAGGGGGGCTTACAGGTGTCGAGTGTTACAATAGGGAGAAGTTAGGGAACTGGATTGAAGATGTAATTTAGGGGTTAACAGACTGAGGGTAAAACTGCTAGCACTGAGTCAGAGGGATACGGCCACACCTGGCCTGGGTTACATTGTCCCATTCAAACTTAACCTCGTTAATGGGAATAAACAGGATACACCTGTTCAGCCGGAGTAATTTACTCAAGATCCATTGTCCTCCAGGATCTGAACATCCATTAGCCCAGCACAGAGTATGATGGCCTCTTTTGTCCATAATTTGGAGCTTAATTGCACATTTATAGCATGGCCCTGTTCTTTTGTGTACATGGGATTTGGGCAATCAAAAGCCCGATAGCATGATGAGTAGGTATTTAGATCCCACCAGTAGCATCTACTCTAATTTACGCCGGCGGGACCGGCCGAAAACGGGTGGCTACTCGGCCCATCGCGGGCCAGAGAATTGTCGAGGAGCCCGCTGCTAGCGGCCGCCGACCGGCGCAGCGCTATTCCCGCCCCCACCAAATCCCTGGCGCCAGAGAATTCGGCAGCTGGCGGGGGCGGGATTCACGCCACCCCCAGCGATTCTCCGACCCAACCGGGGGGGGGGGGGGGGGGGGGTGGAGAATCCCACCCATGTTCTGTAAATCTGTAAATGCAAGTATCATTTTTCTCTACCTGTGTAAGTGGAGTTGAGAGCTATATGCTCATTTTACATGCTGTTTCATGGGAAATCATGTGTTAGGGTTAAGAGATACGTGTCAGCTGTTCTTGTTAGGTTTGAAGTTAAAGGGTAGCACGGTGGCCTAGTGGTTAGCACAACCGCCTCACAGCGCTGAGGTCCCAGGTTCGATCCCGGCTCTGGGTCACTGTCTGTGTGGAATTTGCACATTCTCCCCGTGTCTGCGTGGGTTTCACCCCCACAACCCAAAAATGTGCAGATTAGGTGGATTGGCCACGCTAAATTGCCCCTTAATTGGAAAAAATAATTGGGTAATCTAAATTTTTTAAAAAAGGTTTGAAGTTAAAACATTGTATTTCTTTTGTTTTAATGAAGTTTTGTTTGTGAAAATAACCGAGCCCTATTTCTTGTGCAATCACTCCTTGAGCGAATTGATCTTACCACGCAGTCTTAAAAATAAAACAAAAGTTGCGGTTACATAGAACATAGAACAGTACAGCACAGAACAGGCCCTTCGGCCCTCAATGTTGTGCCGAGCCATGATCACCCTACTCAACCCACGTATCCACCCTATACCCGTAACCCAACAACCCCTCCTTAACCTTACTTTTTATTAGGACACTACGGGCAATTTAGCATGGTCAATCCACCTAACCCGCACATCTTTGGACTGTGGGAGGAAACCAGAGCACCCGGAGGAAACCCACGCACACAGGGGGAGGACGTGCAGACTCCACACAAACAGTGACCCAGCCGGGAATCGAACCTGGGACCCTGGAGCTGTGAAGCATTTATGCTAACCACCATGCTACCCTGCTGCCCCTATTCTGGTACAGAATCCTAGCCACTGTTGGGATCTGGTCTGGCATCCATAACATGATGTTCCCATGCATCTGCTGCCCTTGCCCTTTTACATCTATCACACCCTCATTTGTCTTATCATTAGGTCGTTGATCTAGCATGCCAAATTTGATTTTGTTGTAATAGATATGCTTGAGATGGTTTGTTCTGAGGTTTTGTGCCTCTGACACTTATAATTCGTGAAAATGGTCACCATGTACATGCCATGCTCCAGTAAATGCCCTGTACTGTTCAGTCCTGTCAATGTTGTGATAGTTGAAAATCTTGATGCCAGGCTTAACTTTAGGTTCATAATCACTTTGTGTTTACATTCCACCATGTGCAATCCTTGTGACTGATCTTCAGCAAGGTCTAAATGAACATTTGTTTTTCCCCACCATGTCTTTGAACCTGCTTTTGAATTGGATAAATTCCCAGAATGGATGGACATTCTTTTGACATTTTCTAACAGGATTTTTTTTTTTTTTGCTGAAATTAGTAAACGAAAAGAAATGTGTCCCTTTGTTGATCAGTCACTGTGCAAATTGTTTTCAAAGAACATAGTGGTACAAAATTGTTTATGGCTTTTATTTTGAAAACCACAAAAGGTATATAAAACACTTAAATTCTCGGGGTTCGTCTAAACTCTTATGGCAACTTCATGTCAAGAGGTTGGGTCATGAGTAAAAACTGCTTTTCAGTAATTTTGGTCTTACTTTTTTCCTCTTTTTTGCCTTTAGTTGTTTTCATTATTTTCTAAAGTTTCAGAAAGGCATAACATTATTTGTTTGGACTTTATATATAAAATAAAGGCTAAAAGTGACTTATACATTGTGCCATCGCCATTTTGGGTGTGAGGGGAAGGAAGGTAGTTGACATCCCCATGCCTGGATGGTTGAGGCTCAAGGTTCTCCAGATATCAGACATGGGGGGGCGCAATTCTCCGCTCCCCACGCCAGGTGGGAGAATCGCGGGAGGGCCCCCTGACTAATTTCACGACCCCCTGGCGCCCCCCGCGATTCTCCCACCCCCTGCTCGGAAGAATCGCTGCTCGCCATTTTTCACGGCGACCGGCAATTCTCCGACCCGGATGGGCCAAGCGGCCTGCCGTTCGCGACCGTTTCACGACGGCGGCAACCACACCTGGTTGCTGCCATCGTGAAATCGGCGTGAGATGCCCGTTTTGGGGCTTGTAGGGGGCCTGGTGGGGAATGAACACCACGACTGTGCTCGGGAGGGGACAGGCCCGCGATCGGTGCCCACTGATCGTCGGACCGGCGTCTCAATCGGACGCACTATTTCCCCTCCGCCGCCCCGCAAGATCAAGCAGCCACGTCTTGCGGGGCGGCTGAGGGGAAAGACGGCCACCGCGCATGTGCGGTTTCGAGCTGTCAGCCATCGTGACGTCAGCTGCGCATGCACGGGTTTGAGCCGGCCAACCTGCGCATGCGCGGCTGACGTCACATAGGCGCCGCCATCGCGTCACCCTCGGCGCGCCGCCCAGCGTCCGAGAGTTACGGAGCACCGCTCCTAGCCCCGCCGGGAGGGGAGAATAGGGGGCGACGAGCGGCCTCCGAGGCCGTTGTGAAACTCGGCCGAGTTCACGACGGCCCTCCCGATTTTTCCCGGGAGCGGAGAATTCTGCCCGGGGACTCCGCGCCCCCTCCCGGGACCCGATTCTCCCCCCCCCAGGCGGGGCTAGCAGCGCGGCCCCGTGAAGCACGGCATCGCGGGCTTAGCGACCATCGCTAAGCCGGCGCGCCAAGCGTCACGGCGGCTGACGCACACAATGACATCACCCGCGCATGCGCGGGTTGGACGGCTCCAACCCGCGCATGTGCGGATGACGTCATCACGCATATTCGTCAAACCCCCGCATGCGCGGGCCATCATGCCCCTCAGCCGCCCCGCGGACTGATCCTGCGGGGCGGCGGAGGAACAGATAGTGCGCGGGTATCGGACCCGCTGCCCGCGATCGGTGCCCACCGATCGCGAGACCAATCGGTGCCATGGTTGTCCGGGACGGCACTTTGCGGCCGTTTTCACGAACGGTGAGAGCAGGTGTGTTTGCGTTCGTGAAAACGGCCGTAAAGGCCTGGGAACTCGGCCCATCGGCCAGGGGAAAAAACGGCGAGCAGCGATTCGTGTCGTGGGGCGGCCGTGGGGGGGCGGGGGGGGGGGGGGGGGAGAATGGCGGGAGGTCGGGAAAAATGTCGGTAAGGCCCTCCCACTATTCTCCGACCCGTCGTGGGCAGCGGAGAATCGCGCCCTAAGTTTCAGCCATTGCATCACTATATAGGTAAATGTTATTGAGGATCCGGGCAAACGTCCTACCCTCCGTATTGAGGTCTTAGTAGCCCAAGAAGTGTATGAAACATTAATGCTTCTTGCATCAATGTCTCACCAAATGCTTGTTTTGTATATTTAACATTTCTTAATAAGCAAAATTATTATTCTATGATTAATTCTATGATTAATTGGGGCTGGTTTAGCACAGGGCTAAACCGCTGGCTTTGAAAGCAGACCAAGGCAGGCCAGCAGCACGGTTGAATTCCCGTACCAGCCTCCCCGAACAGGCATGCCGTAATGTGGCGACTAGGGGCTTTTCACCATAACTTCATTGAAGCCTACTTGTGACAATAAGCGATTTGCATTTCAATTACTGTCACATCTTTTAATTTCCCTTTTGTAAATATTCAGAGTGTGATGTGAATGGTCCGTTATTATGGACTCGGTGGTGACTAATAGCTTTCCTTGCATTTTTGAAATCCCACTATCTTTTCTCCTTCAAAGTGCCAAATACCGTGAAGGATTTAAGGTGGGAACTAACGGATGTCAAACTTCCGTCACCCTGAACTGTTAATGTCGTCTCTTTGATTTGATCAGAGGGTGCCCTAAGTACATTGGATAAAAACATAAAATACAAGAAATATACCACACGTCTATCAGCATGTGGAAGAGAAATTACATTAGCATGTATATTCTTTCAGCTTAAAATTTGCTGGAGTGGGCTATCTCACTGTAAATGTTCGGAGAAGGATTTCTTTCCTCATCCTTCAGATCCAATTAATTTTGTGTGATAAATTGCTGGAAGCATGTATTGATAACAGTGCAATAAAGACAGTTGGGTAATCTGGGTCCTTGGCGAACAACGCAATCAATCGTTTTCCCCATAACCAATAACATTTCTGGGTATTAGAAAAAAACAGGGTGCACAATAGAGAAGGAAGTAGAGTGAGATAGGCCATCTGACTGGAGAGCTGACAAGAGTCCTGCAATTCTTCTTTTAGGGACACATTGGCGACCCACATAAAGCCAATTCACATTACCGTTCATTGAAAACAATATTGCTGGGCTCTGGTATGCACAAAGCATGTTTCAGTGTTCACTAACATTCTGCAGACAAAGTTACACACACTTTAATTTGACAAAGGTTTACCGCATGGGAAGGTTTCAATTCCCATGGGAAAGGCTACAACAGTAGACCAATTGGCGTGAATGTAATCCATGAAGACTCAACAATTTTTAATGCTGGATGGTTGTTTTGTAAGCATGTCAATCAGTGCATATCATGCTTTAAGTGGTACTGGGTGAAAAGAAACATACTCAGCGTCAAAATTCTCGTTATATTTGTTTTGAGGTGCGCGGGCAATTTATTTAAGTGTGAGGTTCTTTAAATCTTTTTGAATGACTGAGCAGGGATGTTTGGTTTGCTGCATGGGGGCTGGTTTAGCACAGTGGGTTAAACAGCTGGCTTGTAATGCAGAACAAGGCCAGCAGCCCGGGTTCAATTTCCCTCCCGGCCTCCCCAAACAGGCGCCGGAATGTGGCCACTAGGGGCTTTCACAGTAACTTCATTGAAGCCTACTTGTGACAATAAGTGATTATTATTATGACCATGGGGCCAGCTAGCCCCGCAACGAGGAATCAGCATTGCCCAATATATCTCTAAGTACATTTTCAAATTCTAGCACACTTGTCTGGCGTTGATCACAAGGAGCTGGCTTTGCAAGCTCTAAGTCAATAATAAAGTGGTACTAATCCACTGCAAGTAGACTTGCAGCAACACAGATCATTGGGTTGTTACAATTAGTAACAGTAATAACGGGCTATGTCCTCCAAATTATCACATGCTGACACATTGACTTTTACTTTACATTCATATTTTGGCTGTCTCATCAATGGGTTGCTGTTTTTCAAAGGTTACAATAATTTGTGTCCCATATTCTGCCATCCTTTAATGGTCTTCATTCCTTTAAATTTCACCCGACACACAATTTTCCACTTCCGCCATGAATAGGGTGCCTTCACACATCTAAATCTGCATTTGGCACTGGGAATACTCATGTAAATGAGCTGACTCACAAAAAAAATGATTTGTTATTAACACATGACACCCAGTCCTTAACCCTAGAGGCTGATTTTCCATAAAGATTTCCCTCGTTGTCCACTATCGCTTTGGTGGGAAGGTGAGCCATGGAATTCTTGGGAGGAAAGTTGCTAAAATTCCATTCACACCATTTTCCTGGGTTTGTCTCAGCTCGTTTTCAGGTGAGGGGGCAATTGGCAGAAATTCATCCCTTCACATCTAACTGGAATACAAAACTCGGTTCCTAATGGACAACTTTGCACTTGATTCTTGCCACTCGAGAGAAAACTACACTGAGATCAGACAATATAGACCCATTGACAATATTGCAATGTGCAGAGTAAATTTGCCAACGGACAACATTTCCTGGATGACAATGTTAATAATGCTGTGCACTGATGGCTGATGCATGCCATATATTTCTATGTGTGAGTTATTTGCTGCACTTACCAATTGTTTTATTGTCTGGCGTCACAGCAATCTTTCGCTTCAAGATTCAAAATACAACAGAGCAAAGGAAAGATCGTAAAAGAGGATAAAACTTAAAAAATTTAAATTTGTGTCCAGAAAAACCTCACATTTTTACACGTTTTTTACTCAGCGCTTTATTTTAAGACATTTTTTTCCCTGAGTTTATGATTTACTTGACATAGAATAACATAAATTCTCCTCACATCCCCAACTTTCTTGTTCTTTCTAGTTCAGTTGTATTCATTTTAGAAGAAATTTGTAACACTGAAAGGATGAATGCGATCTCAGCCGAGGCCTCTTATTGCAAAAGAGTTGCATTTATAATGCCAGAAGGCCAACTGTGGCTTATCACCCCCCGTACCTGTGGTTCTTGGCAGAGTTGTAGCTCTACATGTACCTAGGCATTCATTCTAGGCCTGCGAAACTGCAGAATGTTAACTGGGGTAGGATTGAATTCAGTGCCTTTACTTCTTTCTCCAGAAAAAGGTTTGAGAATACAATTACATTACTCAGTCATCCCAGGCCAAACATTTTTTAAAAACTGAAAATATCCTTCCAGCAAAGAACTACTTTGCAAACGACTGGCCCTATACGTTGATTCCTTTCCTCCCTTGAGATCCCTTAGCCTCGCTTGACAATTGACAATCGCTGGGGCAAAAGCCCAGCTTGTCTCTATGCGGTAGGTGGTGGGATTCCAACACAGCAATCCTAGAAAGTCATTTATTGGGATTGTGGACTTCAACATCAGTTAGTGAGAAATACTGTTGTAAATTAATATTAAAACCACTTTCAAGCACTCCAATATCCTGTCAGGGTTACTTTTGTTGAATTCAGGTAAAAGGATAATGATTATTTTAAGTACTTGTGCAAGCACTGCAGCTTCTGGTATACTAGAAACATGTGTTCATAATAAATATAGCAGCAACATTGAATCTGTTACTGTAGGGTCAGTTGTGATGAGAGAAAGAAAGAGGAT
Source organism: Scyliorhinus canicula (assembly GCF_902713615.1). Lineage (NCBI taxonomy): Eukaryota > Metazoa > Chordata > Chondrichthyes > Carcharhiniformes > Scyliorhinidae > Scyliorhinus > Scyliorhinus canicula. The sequence goes on along the minus strand of NC_052146.1, from coordinate 231,516,034 downwards.
GGGAGTGAAATACATGTCCTGCTATCCCTGAAGAGTGTGCTTAACAAAACTTTTTTTTTGCAAAAGCTATCAATGGCAGTGACATATAGTTTGCACACAGCGCTAACCTTCACTCTTTGCCCCTGAATTCTGCTACAAGTGATTGCCAGGAATCCAGGGGCAAGGGTCAGAGTTCAACATCTGAAGTTCACAGACTATGTGTTACTGATATTGAATTCCACCTCAAGAACAGTTAACTCCTGTATCTTCAAAGCGGATCGCACAAGAAGCATTTTTGACAAATAAGTCTGTCCTTAGACAAGTGATAACCAGCCCATAATTTTGGGGTACAGTGGCTTTAAAGTAAAAGGAGAGAAAATTGTTGCTTTAGTCTCTGCTCTGTGAAGGCATCGAAGCAGTTGATTTGTGAGTGCATTCTTTGGATAAGAACCACAAGGGAATATCACAAGCAGCCTTGAAGTGGTGCTCCAGTTGCCGATTTATAACATTACTGAACTGTAACTATACATCCAATGACTGGTGAATTCAATGATTTGGCTCAGGAACGATACAAATATCCTCATCAGATAGCGGGTGTTTTGTACTATGAATGAAAATAAAATGACAATTTCTGTCACAAAATATAATATTCCACAAGACTAATAGGAATTTACACAAAAGGAATAATATTCATATTGTTTTGCCAATTAAAATGACACCGACAGGAGTTATTGTGGCTTGTTGACCGGAATTCTCCACCCGTTCACGTCAATGGGATTTTCAGGTTCCGCTGAGGTGAATGGAGATTTGGCTGAACGCCAACATTTTCAGTCCTCGCTGGCAGTGGTGGAGGGCCGATCAGGGTACCCCAGTTATTGTCTTACAGTAAATTAAGTTATATAATAGGTATGGGGAGGTCTTGTGGCATCTTTGCCTCTGAGCCAGAAGCTCTGGGTTCGAGCCCCACGCCAGGATTTGATGGCCACGGTAGGCGCATTCATAATGTGACCACCAGGTTGAATATCAACCTATAAATCCTTCCAATGTGCCAATGGCAGGCAGTAAGAGCGGGATAGTCTCCTTCCTAATCAGCTATGTTTGATGTGGAGTGGTGCCCCAAGCCTCCAGAAACAGGGTAAAAACCTGTACCAGGAAACAAAATAGCTATGGAAACAGATGTAAGTGTCTGCCTTATGCATCTCTAGATGCGGGAAGAAGATCAAGAACAGGTTTACATACAGTCATATATGGCACAGAAATATGACGGGGGGATTATCCGCTCCTGTTTTCAGCGGGCAGGAAAGCCGAAGAGGGCGGAGAATCCAACGGGAGTCCCTAAATGGCATTTACGCCGGTGGGATTTCCCGGTGAGATAGTCCCCGTCCCTCGCCAAGGATGTAATGGGGTTCCTGCCGTGAAAGGTCAGAAACCCCATTACCATATATTTGAATGTCATTAGCAGGCCTACCCACTATATTAACCCCCGCATAAGAAATTCCACCCCCACCCACATACCCACCGCCCATTCCCTCGGTACAAAATCAGGGGGGCTTCCATTGTGGAGGCCTGTGGGGGAATCTGGAGGGATCCCTTGTCTGTGGATTGGGACCGCTGTCCTTTGGGAGGTGGGGTCCATTTCCATGGGGATTCTTTCTTTTATTTATTTTTTGGTCACAACGCCTTTTATCTCTCAGGAGCCAAAGTTGGTGGTGGGGCGGCCTCATGATGCACGCCAGCATGATGTCCACTGTGTACAAACAACCAGAGTAAACATGTCCACAGTGTATATACAACCAGAGTAAACATTATCACAGTGTATACACAATCAGAGGAAACATATCCACGGTGTATATACAATCAGAGTATACATACCCAGTGTATATACAACCTGAGTAAACATATCCACAGTGTATATACAACCTGAGTAAACATATCCACAGTGAATATACAATCAGAGTAAACATATCCACAGTGTATATACAATCAGAGTATACATACCCAGTGTATATACAACCTGAGTAAACATATCCACAGTGTATATACAACCTGAGTAAACATATCCACAGTGTATATACAACCAGAGTAAACATATCTACAGTGTATATACAACCAGAGGGAACATATCCACAGTGTATACAAAACTAGAGTAAACATATCCAAAGTGTATATGCAATCAGAGGAAACATGTCCACAGTGTATATACAACCTGAGTAATCATATCCACAGTGTAAATACAACCAGAGTAAACATATCCACACTGTATATACAACCAGAGTAAACATATCCACAGTGTATATACAACCAGAGTAATCATATCCACAGTGTATATACAACCAGAGTAAACATATCCACACTGTATATACAACCAGAGTAAACATATCCACAGTGTATATACAACAAGAGTAATCATATCCACAGTGTATATACAACCAGAGTAAACATATCCACACTGTATACACAACCAGAGTAAACATATCCACAGTGTATATACAACAAGAGTAATCATATCCACAGTGTATATACAACCAGAGTAAACATATCCACACTGTATACACAACCAGAGTAAACATATCCACAGTGTATACACAACAAGAGTAAACATATCCACAGTGTATAAACAACCAGAGTAAACATATCCACACTGTATATACAATCAGAGGAAGCATATCCACAGTGTATATATAACCAGAGTATACATATCCACAGTGTATATACAACCAGAGGAAAAATATCCATAGTGTATACACAACCAGAGTAAACATGTCCACAGTGTATATACAACCAGAGTAAACATATCTACAATGTATATACAGCCAGAGGGAACATATCCACAGTGTATATACAACCAGAGTAAACATATCCACAGTATATATACAACCAGAGGAAACATATCCACAGTGTATATACAACCAGAGTAAACATATCCAAAGTGTATATACAACCAGAGTAAACATATCCACAGTGTATATACAACCAGAGGAAACATATCCACAGTGTATACACAACCAGAGTAAACATATCCACAGTGTATACACAACCAGAGTAAACATGTCCACAGTGTATATACAACCAGAGGGAAAATATCCACAGTGTATACACAACCAGAGTAAACATATCCACAGTGTATATACAACCAGAGGGAACATATCCACAGTGTATACACAACCAGAGTAAACATATCCACAGTGTATATACAACCAGAGTAAACATATCCACAGTGTATACACAACCAGAGTAAACATATCCACAGTGTATACACAACCAGAGTAAACATGTCCACAGTGTATACACAACCAGAGTAAACATGTCCACAGTGTATACACAACCAGAGTAAACATATCCACAGTGTATACACAACCAAAGTAAACATATCCACAGTGTATACACAACCAGAATAAACATATCCACAGTATATATACAACCAGAGAAAACATATCCACAGTGTATATACAACCAGAGTAAACATATCCACAGTGTATATACAACCAGAGTAAACATATCCACAGTGTATATACAACCAGAGTATACATATCCACAGTGTATATACAACCAGAGTAAACATGTCCACAGTGTATATACAACCAGAGTAAACATATCCACAGTGTATATACAATCAGAGGAAACATACCCACAGTGTATATATAACCAGAGTATACATATCCACAGTGTATATACAACCAGAGGAAACATATCCACAGTGTATACACAACCAGAGTAAACATGTCCACAGTGTATATACAACCAGAGTAAACATATCTACAATGTATATACAACCAGAGGGAACATATCCACAGTGTATATACGACCAGAGTAAACATATCCACAGTGTATATACGACCAGAACAAATATGGCCACAATGTATATACAACCAGAGTAAACATATCCACAGTGTATATACAGCCAGATAAACATATCCAAAGTGTATACACAACCAGAGTAAACATATCCACAGTGTATATACAACCAGAGTAAACATATCCACAGTGTATACACAACCAGAGTAAACATATCCACGGTGTATACAGAACCAGAGTAAACATATCCACAGTGTATATACAACCAGAGTAAACATATCCACAGTGTATATACAACCAGAGGGAGCATATCCACGGTGTATATACAACCAGAGCAAACATATCCAAAGTGTATATACAACCAGAGTAAACATATCCACAGTGTATATACAACCAGAGTAAACATGTCCACAGTGTATATACAACCAGAGTAAACATATCCACAGTGTATATACAACCAGAGGAAACATATCCACAGTGTATACACAACCAGAGTAAACATATCCACAGTGTATATACAACCAGAGGAAACATATCCACAGTGTATATACAACCAGAGGAAACATATCCACAGTGTATATACAACCAGAGTAAACATATCCACAGTGTATATACAACCAGAGGAAACATGTTCACAGTGTATATACAACCAGAGGAAACATATCCACAGTGTATACACAACCAGAGTAAACATATCCACAGTGTATATACAACCAGAGGAAACATATCCACAGTGTATATACAACCAGAGGAAACATGTCCACAGTGTATACACAACCAGAATAAACATATCCACAGTGTATATACAACCAGAGGAAACATGTCCACAGTGTATACACAACCAGAATAAACATATCCACAGTGTATATACAACCAGAGGAAACATGTCCACAGTGTATATTCAACCAGAGGAAACATGGGCTGGATTCTCCAAAAATGGGGCTATGTCCCCACACCGGCATAAAAATTTTGGTGTTTCACTCCCCAGTTTTCTGCAGAAAATAAACGGCTATTCACTTACCTGCAGGGGGCTAGCAGGGACTTGGGAGCTTCACGCAGCTTTGGCACGTCCGGTTCTGAGTCTGCGCCTGCGCACAGCAGCGGCCTCCAGCAGCCGTGCCGAGCGCCATGGCGGACTCGGACCGAGACCAACAAAGAAGGCCCCCCCAATCGGCTGCATGCCACTGCATCGGACTGCCCCGATCGCTGCCCTGGCCACTCATAAGGCACCCCGGTGCTTGATCCCCCGTTCCCCAGCAGGGTAGCCGCACGAGAATCCTGACCGGCCATACCACATGAGTTCCACGGTGCCGGGAACCTGGCCAGTCGGGATCAGAGTATCACTGGGAGGGCCTCTGGCAATGGCCCCCACATCATGCGCCGTTTTTTGCGGATGAGTGATTCTCCGGGGGCCGGGCCCGATTCCATCGGGAACATGGATTCTCCGCAGCCCCAGCCCCATGTTCATGTATATACAACCAGAGGACACATGTCCACAGTGTACATACAGTATATAGAACCAGAGGAAATCTGTGCACGATGTGTTCACAACCAGTGGAAACCCGTCCACTCTGTATACTTGATCACGTGTACACTGCATATAGAGTGGCTGGTTTAGCAGAGGGGCTAACCCAGGGGCTGGTTTAGCACAGTGTGCTAAACAGCTGGTTTGTCAAGCAGAACAAGGCCAGCAGCGCGGGTTCAATTCCCCTACCGGCCTCCCCGAACTGGTGCCAGAATGTGGCGACTGGGGCTTTTCACAGTAACTTCATTGAAGCCAACTTGTGACAATAAGCGGTTTTCATTTCATATACGCAATCCGAGTATTATACCGTCAATTCACTGCGAGACTGTGAGAATGAGTGAATATAAGGCTTTATTATCCAGGAACTCGCCTGCCAGTGTCTGCTGTACAAATGAGTGCCACCCACAGGTGGCCGGTCTATATATCGCCCTGGTGAGGGCAGAGCCAAAGGCGGAGCCCACCGGGGTTCCAGTACAGTACCTGGAAGTAGACCGTATTATCATTTCCAGGTCATAGGTCACAGCACTATACAGACAGTTCATACTTAGGTGAATACATTCACCACATCGAGGAGATGTCTCCACTGCATATACGCAATCCGAGGAAACGTCTCCACGGCGTGTACGCAATCTGAGGAAAGTCTCCACTCCGTGTCCGCAATCCAAGGAAACGTCTCCACTCTGTGTACGCAATCCGAGGAAACTTCCTGCTTTGAAGTTTTTGTTGCACCACAGGATCCCATCAGGAGGAATTCAAGCCCCTCCTGCATTGTGCTGAGCAATCTGAGGAGCATGTTATACAGCTGCAGCAGTCTCTGCACATTGGCAACTACTTTCACCAGCTTGATTATATCTCCTTCTTTGAAAAGATTATTGTTGGAGGATTGAGGCCCTAGAATTTAGAATTATCTGTGGAAAGCTCCTTCTAAAGCTTCATCTCTGTCCTGTTTGTAAATCATCCCTGAAGTATGTTACAAGGATTTTTTTAATAACAGTGAACAATGGTCCTTTTATAAGTAGCTGATGTCTTAGTTTATAAGGTTGGAAATTTCCTTTTTGATCATAGTGTCATGAGGATTTTGTCATAGTGATATTTATTATGAATTTCTGGAAATTTTAATAACTAAGTGGATAATTGAAATTAATTATTAATTGCGATAGTAATATTTAGATTAGGATCCTATATATGGTGCTTGTACTTTATAATTTTTAGTCATAAAATTAAATACTAACACAAAAGTAGATAAATAAATGGATTAGCCTTTAAAGGAATGGCAAGTACTTCTGAAGAAATTCTCTGACATCTACAATACTGACTCGGGGCCATGTTTTCAATGTGGGTTTGGGAACTTGACACTCTGATGAAGGTCTGGCCGGCCCAATCCTACCAATCAACGGCAAAGCTGGGCAGGGCTATTTTAAAATTTATAAGGCCTAATTGGCCAGAAAGCACACTTGGTGCCCAATGAGATGCTCTGAGTGTCACCAGGAGGTGCCAACAGCAACGGCAGACAGCAGCCATGTTGGAGGCTACTGCTGCTTTGTCATTGAGAGCAGGCAGCTCATTCAAAAGCCAGGAGCTGGACAATGGAAGAAAAGTTGTCATTCATACAAATTGAAGATAAGGCACTGGACTCAGTGTCAGATGGCCCTGGTCTAATAACATTTTGATCAGTTTTTATTTCTCTACATCTTAGACAGGTAGCCCCAAGCAGTAATATTACCGCAATTTATCAAGTTTTTTCATTGATTAAAAATAGAATTTCAAATGTCCCTGCAATGAACCCCATTGGTAGCCACAAACAGGCACTAGACAGTTATTTTGCAAAAATAAAGATTGAACATCGCCTTCTTGACCTCAAGTGCCCCTCAACAGGCTTCTTATGGAGTTTACTAAGCTGTTAATTAGCAGCATATGGATTCCCCGTTCCCTTCTTCTTACCAGCCTTGTAAAAATTTAGAACTGTCCCAGAGGCATCAGGATTGTGAGATGGTCTCCGAGAGCCCAATTTTAAAATCCTACCCACACCTGTAACCGACACTATAATATTTGAAAATCCAGTCCTATGTCTCCTATCAGTACAAAATCTATTTGTAGGTTTCACTGTTAAGTTATTAGTTTCATTGTGACAAACAAAAATTCTTATAACCTATTGCAACGAGGTCAATTCTTAACATCCTGGCTTTTATATTGAGTGGCTCAATGGTTAGCACTGCTGCTTCACAGCGCCAGGGTCCCTGGTTCAATTCCAGTCTTGGGTGACTCCATGAGGAGTTTGCACGTTCTCCCCTTGTCTCCATGGATTTCCTCCGGGTGCTCCGGTTTCCTCCCACAATCCAAAGACGTGCAGGTTAAGTGGATTGGCCATGCAAAAATTGTCCCTTATTGTCCAAAAAGGTCGGGTGGGGGATAGGGTGGGAACCTGGGCCTACATAGGCTGCTCGTTCAGAGGGTCAGTGCAGATGGGCTGAATTGGTACAAGTGCTTATAAATGTAGCCCTGATGCGGTGGATCTCACAGTGGGCCAAGGAGTAGCTCTTTGAGGGAGTTGCCCACAAAGTCCATTGAAGGGTGACGCTCCCTGCCCCACCTCAATGCAAGATCTGCCCGCCCTACCCCCACCAGACCTCCCCACCGCCCTCTTCTCTCTTACAGGGGGGTGGGAGGTGTCTCTGGAGGGGGAGTCTGTAATTGGGTGATCACTGGTGGGGGTCTCTCTTATGGGGGTTCCCTGGTGGGGGTCTCTGTAATTAGCGGGTGTCTAGTGGGGCTCTCTCTTACAGGGGGTCTCTTTAATTAGGGGCTCTCTGTATGTAATCGTTATTAGTGTCACAAGTAGGCTTACATTAACGCTGCAATGAAGTCACTATGAAAATTCCCAAGTCGCCATATTCCGACGCTTGTTCAGGTACACGGAAAGAGAATTCAGAATGTCCAATTCACCTAACAAACACGTCTTTCGTGACTTGGGGGAGGAAACCGGAGCACCCGGAGGAAACCCACGCAGATATGGGGAGAACGTGCAGACTCCACACAGACAGTGAGCCAAGCCAGGAATCAATCCCGGGTTCTTGGTGCTGTGAAGCAACAGTGTTAACCACTATGTTACAGTGCTGCCCATAAGTGGGGGTCTCTTGTAGGTATCTCTGTAATTGGAGGGGGGGTCTCTGGTGGGGGTCTCTGTAATTGTGAGGGTCTCTGTAAAATCCCGGCCGGGGGGGGGGGGGGGGGGGGGGGGGTGTTGAATTGTGTTGCGGGGGGCCGCAGCCACCGGATCTCGTTATCAAGCCGCCGGCTCAAAATGGCGGCACAATTGCAGAATTCCCGAGGGAACCCCTCACAATTCCCGTCATGCATAAATTTGCACAGCAAAGGATTGTGACTCGCGTCCTGATTTGTGCTCCCAAAAGGAGTACTCCGGCACATATTTATCCCTCAGTCGCAAAAACATTATCCCACTGTTGCTAGAGCTTGCTATGTATATATTGGCTGTTGTATTTCCTTCATTAGAAGAGCGACTGCACTTCAAAAGTTCTGCATTGGATGGAAAGTGCTTTGAGATGTCTGGTTGCTATGAAATGTGCGACATAAATGTAAGTATTTCTTTTGTTATGTGTCGATTCTGTCACACAGAGATATCTATAATGTCTTACGGCTGCAATGTTCCATAAATCCATTTAGACCAATTTAAAAACTAAGAATTATAATACTTGACTCATTTCGAATTGTATTTGCATGACAAATCACAAAAGCATTCATGCATACCTGCCCTAAATTAGCATCTGCATGTCCATAGGGATTTGGCCTCACAATGATTCTCCCAACCAAAGAACTGGGAACAATGGGTCGAAATTTACGCTGCTCCCAAGGTGGGTTCTGAGGCCAGCGAGGGGAAGTATTAAATTGCATGGACAAAATTTCCCTCAGGATTCTGCCCATCCCGTTCTCAACGCAATTTCATGGTTGGGTGGGCGGGAAACCCTGAAGGGCCTTTTTCCGCCCAGCCTCAAATTTTAGGCTGGTGGGAACGGGTGGGTGCAGGGTGTGGAAACTGAGAGATAACCTGTTCTCCATCCCGGGCAGCATGGAAGGGGGATAGGTTGCCTCAATCTGAAAGGCCTTTTAGATTTACGACAGCCTCCCCTTCAGGACCTGGGAGCACCAGGTCCTCCTCCCCTCCTGCCTATGCCTTCCAACTCCATGATTCCAGAACCTCCCGATCCCCCCCAGGGCAACCCCTTCCCTCCTGCCTAGGGACCCCAGGAACGTACCTTGAGAATTGTCCCAACACTTAGTTCAGGCACAGTGCTGTAGGACCGCTTCTGGCCACTGCAGCCTTGATGGGTTGGAAAGCTGTTGGCTAGTCAGAATGCCTCCCAGCTCTTCCAGACAGGACTTTCTTCCAAGGGTAGACAGAGGTCCCGTCCACCACCAACCAACGCTTCAGTGAGCATTAACTGGCAGTGGGCTTCTGAGAGTCAGGGGCTCCACGTAATGCACTGACTTTCAAGATGGGGGGGGGGGGGGGGGTGGGCTGGGGAGCATTCTTTACCCAATGGTTCAGAATTAATTAGGCATTGCAATTATTGATCTTTGGCATTTGCACGTTTCCCCGTGTCTGCGTGGGTTTCCTCTGGGTGCTCTGGTTTCCCCCCCACAGTCCAGGTTAGGTGGATTGGTCATGTTAAATTGCCCCTTAGGGTGAGGTTACAAGGTGGGTTTAGGTAGAGTGGTAGAGTGGTCTTTCAAAGGGTCGGTGCAGACTCGATGGGCCGAATGGCCTCTTTCTGTACTGTCGGGATCCTGTGATTCTATTCGATGAACATTTAATACACATAAATCTACAATACTTGAGTAACAGGTGATATTACAAATAATAGTTTTGATGAAGTACGTATTAATTGTCATGGTGAATAAAAAATCAAGGAATTTGTGATCGCACTTCTGTTACCTTTCGTGAATGTGATGATTGCATTTCAATACTGAAATTCCAAGCTTTATCTCTTATTGCATTCTCCAGTTTGTTCTTAATCCTGTTTGATCAGATAGGGTGTTGGCATTCAGCAGATCTGGAGGCAGCCATTAAGGTAAGAAAAATACTTACATACATATTGAAAGGGATTTGAGGGCTGGATTTGAAGTTCATGTTGTGCTGGAAATGGAGGGGAAGTCTGTGCACCAGGTCTGCCAGCAACGCTTTAACACTGCTGCTTCAGCAACACAGGCTTTCACAGCCAATTAGCATCAGTGGACGTGATGACATCCTGCACGATGCAATTTCAATTCCAGTGTTTAAAAGGACGCTCCAAATGTGCAATTATAACATGTTTGGAGTTAAGAGCCAAAGTGAAGGAAATGTGAGAATGGAGTCACAATCAGTGACTGAAGCTCAGTTGAATGACACCTCCCTGCATGTGCTGTTGGGGGCTGTGAGGCTCACGGAAGCATATCATTCACTTGTGACAGTAAAGAGCAATAAGGGAATACGAACAAAGCGAGATAGACAGTAGCAGGCAAGGTGACCAACAGGAAGGTGGGGACAGGCTCCTGAATTCAATGCCAAAAGTGTCTTTTTAAATTATTTCTCAGGGTGTAGGCATCACGGGAAAGGCCAACATCAGTTGCCCATCCTTCATTGCCCATGTGAAGGTAGTGATGAACCGGCTTTATTTTTAAAAGAATTTCCAATTAAGGGGCAATTTAGCGTGCCCAATCCACCTCCCCTGTACATCTTTGGGTCGTGAGGGTGAGACCCACGCAGACACGGGGAGAATGTGCAACCTCCTTACGGACTGTGACACAGGGCCGGGATCGACCCCGGGTCCTCGGCACCATGAGGCAGCAGTGTTAACCACTGCGCCACCGTGCCGCCCTGTGAACTGGCTTCTTGAACTGCAGTCCAGGTAGTGTGGGTACACCCACAGTGCTGTTCGGTTGGAAGGTGCAGGATTATGACCCAGCGACTGTGAAGAATAGCAATATATTTCTAAGTCAGAATGATGTTTGGCTTCAAGGGGAACTTCCCGGTGGTGTTGTACACATGTGCCTGAATCCTGTCGAAGGAGTCTTAGCTGCATTGCATCCTGTAGATGGTACACGCTGCTGCCACTGTATGTCCATGGTGGAAGAAGTGAATGTTTAAGGTGGTGGATGAGGTACCGATCATACAAGATGCTCCATCCTGGATTGTGTCAAGCTTTCTGAGTGTGCTAAAGTTGCACTCATCCAGGCAATTGGAAACTATTCATTTACATTCCTGACTTCTCCCTTTTAGATGGTGAACAGGCTTTGGGGAGTCAGAAGGTGAGCTACTCACCACAGAATTCCCAGCCTCTGACCTGCTTTTGTAGCTACAGTATTTATATGGTGAGCCTTGATCAGTTCTGGTCAATGATAGCCAACAAAGATGCTAATGTTGGGAATTCAATGATAGCACTGCCATTGAATGTCAAGGGGTAATGGTCAGAATCTCCTTTGCTTGTCAGCCCAAACCTGAATGTTTTCCAGACCTTGGGGCACATAGACATGGCCTGCTTCAGTATCTGGGGAGATATGAGTGGTAATGAATACTGTGTACTCATCAGTGAACATCTCCACTTTTGACTTTGTGTTAGAGGGATGGTTACTGATGAAGCAACTGAAATAATTGGGCCTGGGACACTCCACTGAAGAACTCCTGCAGTTACGTCCTGGTACTGACACAATTGACCTCCAGAAAGCACAACTTTTTGCCTTTGTGATAAGTCTGATTCCAACCAGTGGTGATTTCCCCCCTGATTCCCATTGTGACGATTGGAAGAGTTGAAGAATATTGGATTCTAAGTATTGGGCGATTTAAAGGTCAAAAGCCTGGGGGTATAATGGGCTGGAATTTGGTGTTTCACTCCCCAGTTTCCTGCAAAAAACTTACCTTCAGGGGGCTAGCAGGGACCCAGCGTAATTCACGCAGCTTTAGCTGTGTATACGGGCCCCCGCACTTCTGGTTCCGAGTCCATGCATGCGCGCGCCGATGGCCATGGCGCACTCGGACCGCGGATCAGTAGGAAGAAACAAGGTCCCCCCCGATCGGCCTCGTGCCGCTTCTTCTAACCCGCTAGATCGCTGCCCGGGCTGCCCATAAGGCCCCCCGACCAGTGCGGCCGCTGACTGAGTCTCGACCAGCCATACGTAGTTAGAACCACGCTGTCGGGAACTCGGCCGGTCAGGATCGGTATATTGCTGGGAGGGCCTCTGGCAATGGCCCCCCAGCTGCGCGGCGAGAATCACGGGAGCGGTGCCAGGCCCGAGCCAAGCGGAAAAGTCGATTCTCTGCCCCCACGCCAAACTCAATTTTGGCACGTGGCTGCGGAGAATCCAGCCTAATGTGTTTTAAAAAGGATTTTGTTTTGCTTTTATGGAATAGCAGGTGAAATTAATGAAGGAATGTGATTTTCAGTCTAGGCTAATGGACTGGGAAGGTCCCTGGGGAATTAATGTGCTTTTTCAGCCTGCAGAGATCCGGAGCTGGATTCTCCGCACCCCAACGTTGAAATCGTTTCCGGCGCCGGGGCGGAGAACCCAGTTTCGTGCTTGGAATCGGGACCAGCACTGGTTCCCTGATTCTCTTGGCCCCGAAAAGTGGCGTATCCCTTACCTGTGGCCATTGCTGAAGGCCTGCCCCGTCATTCTCCGCCCCCGACTAGCTGATTTCCCAATGGCGTGGATCGAACATGGTCCTGCCGGTCGGGATACTAGAGTGGTGGCTGCAGACTCAGTCCATGGCTGCCATGGCCAGGGGTAGGCCGATCGGAGGGCAGGGGGGGCCTCGTATGGCAATGAGCTAATTTTGGGCAGGTGGTCCGGGTTGGGCGCGCGGCCAATTGGGGGCACTATTTGTAAGGTCCAGCTCTGCAGTCTGAGTCCACCATGGAGCACGGTGCGGCCGCTGGAGGCCACCGCCGTGCGCCTGCACAGCCTCCAACCTGGAAGTGCAAGTGCCTGTATCTGCAGCAAAAGCTGCGAGCTTCCCAACAGGTCTCTGCTAGCCCCCCGCAAGGCTATGAATATGTGGCCCTTTCATGCCAGTGTTTCTGCTGTGAAAGGCCACAGTTATTTTTAAGCTTGGGGAAATGAGGTCATTGCTGGATGGAGCCCAGAAAGGCAGAGAGGCAGTGAGTTTTGGAGAAAGCTGTTAAAGAGACAGGGTTTTTGGAGAAAGGCTTTTGGAAGTGAAGGCTGATCTTTGATTTGGCAGCCCTTGTTTTTTTTTGAGACCACAAGTAAAGGCAGTTTTCTTTCCAAGTTTAAGGAAGAAGAGCAAGAGTAATAATATTTTAAAAACAAAGCAGTCTTAACTGAAGACAAGGAAGAGTCTGAAACAACTCCAGCTGAAGCAGCTATCGGAAGATTTTCAGCCAGAGTCTGAAGGGATTCTAACAAGAGACAGAATCTGTTCTGTACGGCACGTATTACTATATGTATACTCTGCTAATTTTAAGATGGATTAAGAGCTATGTTAAGAGCTTGTTGTTTAATGGGAAATTGTATAGTTGTGTTAAGGGGTAATCGTAAGTTGTTCTTTTTGGGGGTGAAGTTAAACGTTTAAATTTGGATTTAGAATAAAGTTTTCTTTAAGAAATACCAAAGCCCTATTTTTTTTAATGCAATAATTCCTGAAGCAAATAATTCTTTCCGCGCACAGTCTCAAAGTTAACTAAAATTTGGGATTTCAGTCCAGCATCCTAGCCACTTTTGGGGTCTGGTCTGCGATCGTAATACCATTAACTTCAATTTTACAAGTGCTTCTTGAAGCCACATTTGATCAAATGCTGCCTTGATAGCAACTCTTTATTCCCCTCTAGATTATCGGATCTTTTGTCCATGTTTGGAGCAAGGCTGTTATGAGGCTAAACAACCGAATGGGGCAGGGAAAATGAAAGCAATAGCACATTGCCCTGCAACGTGATGTGTGTATCACCCCAGCCCCCCACCCTGGCTTCTTCAGCTTAATCCAGCACATCACTCCTCACACCAGCTTACTTACCAGGCACAACCATCACTCTCTGTCTAAGCACTTCCTCCCATCACAATCTATCTTTCCAATACCATGACTCACCCACATCTTTGTCATCCTTGTGCATGTCTTGCCTCTTAGTTACCACTCACAGAAAATACACTCCATCCATCTGTTCAACTCTCATTACTCTAACTCATAGATCTCTTCTTTCCCTCCTTGAAAGACATGAAAGCACTGAACAGCAAAGAGAGGCATTTACTAGAGGTGACCCTCCACCCATCTCACAGCTAACAAGCTGGGTTAAAACACTGTAACACACTCCCTCACAGCACTATGGGTGTACCTGCACCACATGGACTGCAACGGTTCAAGAAGATGGTTCACCAGTTTATCGTGGGCATTTAAGGATGGGCAATAAATGCTGGTCCTTTCAGTTATGTCCACATCCCATGGAAGAATAAAAAAGATGCATTGGAAATAGGACTAGTGGGAGGATGGGGTTGTTGTTATTGATATGGGGATTGGCATACTTGTTACTGATTATTGTTTATTGTTGGTGGATGTAAATTGGGGAGAAAATTTGAAAAAGGAGAATAAAGAAATATTTTAAAAAAGGAAATAGGACTAGAAAGAGTGGAGTTTTCAGAAATTGAGAGATGAAGGCCTTCCAACCACCTTGTGACAGAATTCATCATCAGACAGTCACACTGCACACAACACTCACTCATCCTGGCTTTGATGTCAACAGTAAGTGAAATATGACCATCTACATGACAAAAATGTCAAACATTCTACCTTGACAGGACTCTTTCATATCTTTTATCTTCCACAAGGCCTTCCTGCATCCCACTGGAGGTGCTGCATCTGGCCAAAGACGGTGCCAGATCCTCAGAGGAGGTCAATCCATCTGAACGTGCACCACCATCGGACTGAGTACAGACATTGCACCAGCTCAAACACTTACATTTCTGTGTGAGCGGTAAAGGCACATATTCACCTAGTGACTCATGCATCACAAGTGAACAAGAGGAGATGGTGGAGACAGGGACAGCAACAATGGAAAATCCACGCTGGATGCTACAGGACGTTTTAAATACAGTTCAGCTGCACAGCCGATGTGAGCAAAATACTTATGGAGCAGAAAAATTGCGCTGACAATCAATTTAAGATTATCAGTCGGGCTCGAAATATGGCAATGTCTGCTAGAAGACACGGGTGCAAGCAAAGAATGCCTGATGTATTGGGAGGTATATTCCAACCGCAATGTGTCTGATTGTAGAAAGCTTGAAGAAGTCCGCCTCAAAGAAAGGGATTATGCTGAAAGATGACACGAGACTGTAGACTACCCTCAAAACACTTCCACTTTTCAGCCATTGCATGCTCTCTGTCAGTATGTCACATTTTGCCGGGTATCCCAAAGGCGGAATCTGCACTTGTATAGATGAAGGGGCTGCAGTCCCTGCTGTAGTCCTCACAGGCTCTATAAGCCAGAGCACATGGACCAAGAATGGTTGGCAGGGTGCCACAGTAGGTTGCACTGCTGGCTCACAGCACCAGGGACCCGGTTTCAATTCTAGACTTGGGTGACTGTGTAGAGTTTGGACTTTCTCCCCGTGTCAGTGTCGGTTTCCTCCAGGTGCTCTGGTTTCTTCCCACTGTCCAAAAATGTGCAGGTTAGGTAGATTAGCCAATAGCGTCCAGAGATGTGTAGATTAGGTGGAGTTATGGGGTTAGAGCAGGGGTGTGGGCCTAGGTAGGGTACTCTTACAGACGGTCAGTGCAGTCTCTGTGGGACTCTATGCTGGAGGGATTCTATGATTCTAAGTGCATCCAAACAATCAGGGCAGGATCTAAGCCAGCTGCCTCTTACCTGTCTGCACAACATCTAAGTACTATGAAGAGGCTGAGTAAAGATTTATGGTTGCACAAATGTAGGCACATTGGTATTTGTTAAAATTGCAATGTTTCTGATGTATGCTTGAAATACCTAAATATGACTGTCTTGCACCACTTTTCCACCTTGCCCATCTTGGCAGTTGACTGGAAGGATGCACTGCTGAAGGACAAAAGCATCATGGCAGCTGCCTGGAATCTTGCACCCAGCTACATAAAAACCTTCTTGTGCTTGCAGCAGGTGGGGAATGAATTAAATGGAAGCTTTGGATGGCCTACAGGTCCCTTCTTTGGCATATCTGTGTAATTGATGATGTCCTACAGCTGTGAGAAGTCAGCTAGATCCACATATCCAAGTACCTGTTCATTCTGACTGGTGTCATTGCAGGCAAAGTTGATGGAATTGCCAGTGCTGTTAAACATAGGAATGTATGAACAGGAGTAGGCTATTTAGCTCCTCAAGACTGTTCTCCCTTCATTTAATGACTTTTGTGTTTAATGTGTGGCTTAGCTCCATTTACCCACCTTTGCCTCATTTCTCTTCACATATTTGGTGAATAAAAAGTTATCGATCTCAAATTTAAAATTAACAATTAATCTGGCATCAATTGCCATTTCCATAGAATCCATCGAATCCCTATTGTGCAGAAAGAAGCCATTCGGCCCACTGAATCTGCACTGACCCTTTGGGGGCATTCTACCTCGGCCCACTCCCCAGTCCTAACCCCATACATTGATATGGCCAATCTCCCAAACCTGTCCACTTTTGGACTGTGGGAAGAAACTGGAGGAAACCCACACAGACTCGGGGAGAACGTGCAAACTCCATGCAGTCACCTAAGGCCAGAATTAAACACGGGTCCCTGGCACTGTTAGGCAGCAGAGCTAACCATTGTGCCACCGTGCTGCCGTATTGGGAGAAAAGAGATTAAAGCCATCCTTTGCAAGGAGAAGGGTGTCCTAATTTGACTCCTGAAATGCTTAACTCTAAGTTGCAGATTTAAGGATAGAATTTTAAACACACCCTCCCCACCCCAAAGGGGGGTAAAACAGTAAAATTATATGGATGGGATTTTCCCCAGGAACCTGCTTACCCAACCCCAGACACAATTTCAAGATTGGCAGACATCATTTCGGTCGAGAAACACAGCATTTCATAAGGTCCTTAAGTGGCCAATTAATGGAAATATATCGTCGCTCTTTCACTGTCGCTGAGGCAACATCCTGGAATTCCCTCCCTAACAGTACAGTGGGTGGACCTACACTTCAAAGGCTGTAGCGGTTCAAGAAGGCAACTCACCACAAACACCTTCTGAAGGGTAACTAGAGATGGGCAATAAATGCTGTCCTAACCAGCGACACTCACATCCCGTAAATGAAGTAAAGAATAAACAAATGTCCCTCTACTGAACCCACAGGACGTCGCCTAACCTTCCACCCCACCAGACCGCAAGAACTTGGCTGGGATTCGCCGAGCCTCCACGCTGGAATCGAGCCAGCGCGGAGACGAGGCGTCAGACCCACGACGCCTTCTCGCAATTCTCCGCCGACCGGAGAATCGCCGCTCCGTCGCGCGCGCGGTCAACGCGGCGCCAGTCGGAGGACCGTGAAAGATGCTCCACGGCGATTCTCCGCGGACGACCGACCGAGTTCCCGCCGGCGTGGTTTACACATGGTTCCACCCAGCGGGAGCTCGGAGTCAGGGCTCCGGTGGCCGTCTTGGTGGGGGGCGGCGGTAGCCGTCATGGGGTGGACAGGTCCTCCATGACGGTCAGGCCTGCAATCGGGGGCCTCCAATCAGTGGGTGCGTGCGATCTGGGGGTGGGCCTACTTCTTCGGTGCCGACCCGCTGTGTGGGTCTGCCATTTCACGCGAGGCCGTTGCCGCAGGTGGCCGCCGCCGCGCACATGCTCAGACCCGTGGCCGGACGTGCAGGGCCCCGTACCAGCAGCCAGAGCTGCGTGGAGCACTCTGGGGCCTTGCAAGCCCCCTTAAAAATGGAGAATCACCCCGGACTTTCTAGAAAAAAGTCCAGAGTGACTCGCGCCCATTTTCTCGCGGGCGTGGGGACATAGCCCCATTATTGGAGAATTCCGCACCTTGGGCTCGATTCTCAGCACTCAAACCGGTTCGGAGAATAGCGGGCCGCGCATATTTTCACGGTGACGCCGGTCCGACGCCCTCCCGCTATTCTCCGAACCCCACACAAACTACACGTCGGGATTCCCGGCAAAGGCCTCGAAAGACCCCCCGACACAATCAGAATCCCAACTTATTGGCCCCCCGCTATTCTCCGGCCCGGATGGGCCGAAGTCCCGACGTCATCACGCAATGTTTTCACGCCGGCCAACACACCTGCTTTTCAAGTTCGTCAACCAGTTGTGCTGGCTGACGACAGCTTCGAGGAGGTGAGCGCACCGCTCAGCGCACAGCTCAGCGCACTGCTGGAGTCTGGCCACAACGGGGAAGGCATCCCCGAGAACGGGAGGGGGGTCCAGAGCGGGGGGGAGTGTGGGAGACGGAGGGGGGAGTGGAGGAGATGGAGGGGGGAGTGGGGGAGATGGAGGGGGGAGTGTGTTAGTCAGGGGGAGTGGGGGAGACTGAGGGGGGAGTGTGGGAGACGGAGGGGGGAGTGGGGGAGACAGAGGGGGTAGTGGGGGAGGCGGGGGGAGTGGGGGAGACTGAGGGGGGAGTGGGGGAGACTAAGGGGGGAGTGGGGGAGACTGAGGGGGGAGTGTGGGAGACGGAGGGGGGGAGTGGGGGAGACGGAGGGTGGAGTGGGGGAGACTGAGGGGGGAGTGGGGGAGACGGAGTGGGGAGTGTGGGAGACGGGGGGAGTGGGGGAGTGGGGGAGACTGAAGGGGGGAGTGTGGGAGACGGAGGGGGGAGTGGGGGAGACTGAGGGGGGAGTGGGGGAGACTGAGGGGGGAGTGGGGGAGACTGAGGGGGGAGTGGGGGAGACGGAGTGGGGAGTGTGGGAGGAGTGGGGGAGACAGAGGGGGTAGTGGAGTGGGGGAGACTGAGGGGGGTAGTGTGGGAGACGGAGGGGGAGTGGGGGAGACGGAGGGGGAGTGGGGAGACGGGGGGAGTGGGGGAGTGACTGAGGGGGGGAGTGGGGGAGACGGAGGGGGGGAGTGGGGGAGACGGAGGGGGGAAGTGTGGAGACGGAGGGGGGAGTGTGGGAGACGGAGGGGGGAGTGGAGGAGACGGACGGGAGAGTGGGGAGTGGGGGGAGACTGAGGGGGGAGTGGGGGAGACGGAGGGGGGAGTGTGGGAGACGGAGGGGGGAGTGGGGGAGACGGAGGGGGGAGTGGGGGAGACTGAGGGGGGAGTGGGGGAAACGGAGGGGGGAGTGGGTGAGACAGAGGGGGGTAGTGGGAGTGGGGGGGGTAGGGAGCGAGTGAGCGAGTGAGCCGTCCAACCCCGGTTACAAAATGTCTGCCACCATGCCATGGCGTGCCGGTCACGAGGACACGGCCGCTGTTTGCCCTGTGGCTTACGGCCACAGGCCACTGACGCACCGGTGAAGAGGACGTAGTTAACTGCCCGTTGGATGCAGAAAGTGGCCAGGGGTTAGGATGCCCGCGTGTCAGCAGCGCGACCAGGCCACCGGGACACACAGGTATCCCGTGGCAGGCGGCTGCCGAGGTGTAGACTAACCTCCGTCTAACATGTCCCGTTTCTCTGCCCCCACCACCCTTCTGTAGGTTAGCACAATGTCTGTGAACAGAACGGCTATGTTCTGCGCAGTGGTTGGCGCCGCTGCACTGCATTTGGAGATGCAGCAGCATCCACACCCACAACCCGCAGTGGATACAGGGCCAGCTGCAGCAGCAGAGGGAAAAGCCGAGGAGTTGCCAGTCGTCGAGCAGCATGGGGGGGAGGAGGAGGGGGAGGAGGAGAGAGTGAGGGTGCAGCCACGGCGCCAGAGGCGACGACCAAGGCCGAGGGTGTACCGTGTCCGGATCTCTTTCCTAACAATGACGGACATCACCTGCAGGAGGAGACTCCGGCTGAGTAGGCGGACAGTGATACATATCTGTCACCTCATGGCGCACCTCGCCCATGTGGAACGGGGGGAGGACACGCGATCCCGGTTGCCATCAAGGTGACGGTCGCTCTTAACTTCTATGCGACCGGCTCCTTCCAGTCTCCGAGTGGGGACCTCTCCGGGATCTCCCAGTCATCGGTCCACAGGTGCATCCGGGATGTGACCGGGCAATCGACTGGGCAATCGATTGTGTTCACGTCCCCATGCGCCCGCCTGCAGGGGACAGGGAGGTGTTCACAAACAGGAGGGGGACATACTCCATGAATATCCAGGTGGTATGCGACCCCCACATGACGTTCATGAATGTCTGTGCAAGGTTCCCAGGGACTGTGCATGACTCCTACATACTGGCGCAGTCGTACACCCCTGCGATGTTTGAGGGACGTCCCCCCAGGCTGAGGGGCTGGTTGCTAGGCGACAGGGGTTATCCGCTGACGTCTTGGCTGATGACGCCTATACGGAGGCCTCAGACCAATGCGGAAACCCGATACAACGAGGCCCATGCAGCAACCAGGGGTGTGGTGGAGCGCTGCCTTGGCCTCCTGAAGATGAGATTCAGGTGCCTGGACCGCTCCGGAGGGGCCCTGCAGTACCAGCCCGACAGGGTCGCTCGTATTGTTGTGGTCTGCTGTGCGCTGCACAACATCGCGATGCAGAGGGGAGATGACCTGCTGCAGGAGGCGGAGGGAGAAGCCAGTGGCAGTGGTGCCAGCACAGAGGAGGAGGAGGAGAGGGAGGAGGAGGAGAGGGAGGAGGAGGAGGAGGCTGGCGGAGTGGCGGGCGCAGCACGCAGACACGACCCAGGTGCTGGTGATGTCCAGGAGGTGGCACGACGGACCCGGCGAGGACGGCGGGCACGCGATGCCTTGGTGGCAGCACGGTTCACGCGTCGCATGTGACGTCTCCGCTGAACACTAAACCACCACCTGCATCGCTAGTCGTGCAGAGGGTCAACACACAACTGCCACCACCACAGCCCCCCCCCCCACCCCCTCTCAGTGTACACTGCTCCACTTCGACATCACCCTTACCACTGGGTCCAGACGGTATGGCACAACATCGATGGCTGTGTCAGCGGGTGTGATCAGTGCCATGTGGAATGATGACAGCCCGCTCTGCGAAGAGCTGTGAGCTCAGAATCGTTAGAGAGAGTCTGACCCATGGCAATAGCTGAACCATCCACCTTGGTGGCCGCTGAGTTCATCACGGACACTCCATCACGTGCCCGCGTGGGCTAGCTGTGGGAGGGGGTGGGGGGGGAAGGGACTGCACACCCGGCACCGAAGTTTCACTACGTCTAAGTGATTCCCCAGATGATACAGCAGGAGTGGAGGAGGACTGCTGCGAATCGCCCCCTTCGACTTGTTTCTCCTTCGGCAAGCGTTTCCTGGGGCGACCCGGCCTTGATGGGCCAGGCTGCTCTGCGGGTGTCTCGGGTGACGTTGTGCCACCCTGCTCTGCCTGCTGCCCACCCGATGCACCAGGGATGGGATGGGGGGAGGCCGAGAATTCCGGGACGTCCCGTGATGGAGTTAATGGGATGGGCCCCGAAACCTCCTCCTCCCTCGGGGAGACCGGTGGCCCCCGGGCCTCACTTTGGGACAGAGGTGCGAGCGGGGAGGTGCTCCGTCGTGCCACCGACACCTGGCGCTGCCAGTCCTGGAGGCCTGCAACGGTATCCACCAGGATCCGAAGGTTTGCAGAGACGGAGTCCAGGGAGTTATACATTCCCACCAGGGACTGTGCGATCTCAACCTGTGAGTGCAAGATGCCATCCAGCACATGTGTCAGGCGGTTGATGCTCTCCGCGACTGACTGCTGGGACTGTGCCATCGACTGCTGTGACTGTGCCATGGCGTGCTGCGACTGGGCCATGACCTGCTGAGACTCGGCCAAGGCCCGCAGCGCGCCGGCAATGTCGTGTTGCCTCTGGCGCATTGCTGCCTGTGAGAGGGCAACCCTGTCCAAGGCCGAGGATGACGCGTGCACATTAAGCCCAATGCCTTGCATAACCTGACCCATTGCCTCCACCGCGGATGCCACCCGTGCGGTGTCGGCCTGGGTTGCTGCCATGAGCGGCACCACTCCCTGCTCGTGGACGCGGTTCGACTCCTCTAACTGCGTCTGCAGAGTCTGGAAGACAGCCCTCATCCCGTCATTGTCTCCCTGGGTTTCTTGATGCATCGGCTGTGCGGGTGGGTTGAGAAAGTCCAGGAACTCAGAAAACGTCTGGGAGCCAGCTGCATGCTGGGCCTGGCCTGGCCTCCGCCGATCCGGGCCCGCGGCTGCTCCGACCTCCACCTGCTGTACCTGCTCAGCTGTGATGTGCGACCCAGACTGTGACCCAGGAGCCTCATCACTAAATAGGCCAACCGGGGTGAGTGTCTCTGGGATGGTGGATGGTGTGGGAGATAGCTGTGCCGCAAGCTCGAGGTCGTCTTGGGTGGACGCCTCCTCTATGTCATCGGCCCGCTGAGAGGCCGCAGGGCGTTCACGGGCCATTTCTCTCTCTTGCTCTCTCGCCGCCCTCTGGGCGTCCTGCTCCACAGATTCGGTTGGGGAGGATGGGACTCCCTGCTGATGGGGCACCCTCTGTCGTGCGGCCCTGGGTGAGGTGGGGGCAGATGCCTGTGTCCGCCTGGAGGCAGACGGCCCTGGTCGTTCGGCATCACGTCCTAGGGAAGAGAATGAGACGGGTTATTTTGATTTGCTCGGCAGGCCGCTGGACGGTCCCAGTGGGCAGGGTTTGTGAAGGGACAGAGGAGGTGTCCCAGTGGGCAGGGTGTGTGAAGGGACAGAGGGTGGGGGAGGTGTTCCAGTGGGCAGGGTGTGTGAAGGGACAGAGGATGGGGGAGGTGTCCAAGTGGGCAGGTGGTGAAGGGACAGAGGATGGGGAGGTGTCCAAGTGGGCAGGGTGTGTGAAGGGACATATGATGGGGGAGGGGGGGTGTTTGTCATACAGGGTTGTCTCACTTGTTGCAGCTCCGCCAACCTTGTATTGCGCGATCTCCCGGGTGGCAGATCCCCCAACAAGGTCCAGTGCCCTATGCTCAAACGTGGTGAGGGGGTGCAGGATGGGTGAACCCCCTCCAGTCCAGTCTTGTTCCGCTCACGGGTGTTGTGAGCGGTCTTGTCCTGTTGGGGGAGGGGGCATAGGTAGATCATTACAATACGGCAGGTATCAGCAGGCCGTTCAGATCCTGGCACAGTTTGGGGGTCAAGTTGTAATAAGACCATTGCATCTCCCCACGGGGGCCTGAGCGCTGGGTCTGTGACTACTTTGTGAACCACCCTCAACGCACTCTGCCCCAATGCCCCTCCACCCCCCGTGCCGGGGGGGGGGGGGGGGGGGGGAGGTGGGTGATTAAGTAAAGGGGGGAGGGATGGTTGTGACCCGGGGGCACCCTCTTGGTACTTACCCTGGCAGCCCTGGTGAGGTCGTGCATCTTCTTCCGACATTGCTCTGCAGAGCGAGGGGTCTGCCCCACAGCACTGACGGCAGCAGCCACCTCACGCCAGGCCTGGTGCACCGCGCTGGCAGGGTGGCGATGCCCTCTACGTGGGCAGATGATGCCCCTCCTCTGCTCTATTGATTCGAGCAGCGTCTCCACGTCAGCCTCAACGAATCGCGGGGCTGCTCTCCTGAGCTCCGACATCCTGGCCTAGTTTCTGTGCTCGCCCGCGCCTTTTTACAGCGTCGGGCAGCGTCACGTGGGCGTGTTCGTGTCGTCGCCGCGTTCCGGCGTCATCGCGCACGTGATTGGCGCGGCCCCGTTCCTAGCCCATTTCCAGGATGTGAATACGTCGGGAACGGGGCCATGTCGGGCCGTCGCAAAAGTCGGCCGTTTTCACGGCCGACTTCGCGATTTTCCGCGGGTGCGGAGAATCGCGCCCCTTATTTTTCTAAAGGTCCCAGGACTTTGTTCCGGGTGAAATGCTGCAATATCACTTCTGGCCACTGGGACGCCAGCTCTCACAGGTGGGACTTCTTTCCAAGGGCAGACAGAAATCCGCCCACTGCCAATCAACATTTAAGTCAGTGTTAAATGGCAGTGGGCCTCAAAGAGTTGGTGGGAGCATGTTACACTAAGGGCAGTGCTGAGGGGGGGGGGGGGGGGTTAGTGAGGGTGTTCCATTGGGGGATGGTTATGTGGAGGGTGTGGAGTTCGGAGGGGGAGGTGCCAGGGGTTCCATGGGGGGTTGGTAGTGGGGGGGGGGGGGGGGGGGTGCTGGATACAGTGGCAGGTTTGTTTCTTCACATTGGGCTGTCCAACCTTTTAAAAAGCAAAGTTTCTGGGGGAGAGGGTTCAATCAGAGGCCGCCTCACCAGCATGATGTCACCGGACCAGACCCTTTCATTTATTTTGCCAAAGGGTTTAGAAATACGGCGGGAAAACTTGGCACGCAGCAGGCGGGCTACCTCCACCTTTGCCAAGTCCCCCTTAAACCTCCTGCCCCTCACCTTGGACTTTGTGTCCCCTCATAACTGACCCTTCAACTAAGGAGAACCGCTGCGCCCTATCCATGCTGTCCATGTCCCTCATAATCCTGTACACCTCGATCAGGTCGCCCCTCCGTCTTCTCTGCTCCAGTGAAAACAACCCAAGCCTATCCAACTTCTGTTCATAACTTAAATGTTCCATCCCAGGAAACATCCTGGTGAATCTCCTCTGCACCCCCTCCAGTGCTATCACATTCTTCCTATAATGTGGCGACCAGAATTGCACACAGTACTCCAGCTGTGGCCTCACCAATGTTCTATACAGCTCCAACATGACCTCCCTGCTTCTGTAATATATGCCTTGATTGATAAAGGCAAGTGTACGATAAGCCTTTTTCACCACCCTATTAACCTGCTCTTCTGCCAATTTATATTTCATGAGAAGAGAACGCTGGCTGATTGGCAAATGAACTCTGATTGTTCGAGCTGTTGCCATGGAGAATGCACCAATTAACTGATGACTGACCAGCTTTGGTTAACTGCCAAGCTTTATTTAAATTCAAACCAGGCAGGTTTACTCTGATTAGTCAAGGCATTGCCCTGAGGAATGAACCAGAGAATGGCTGTCACCTATTTTATTTGGTTGAAACAAGCGTAATGTGCATGTTCTTTTCATCTGCAAAAGACAGGGCCTTGTGTATTAATATATGTCACTTCAGGCAGACATTGCCACATTGCGATCCCGACGACAATCTTAAATCGATTGTCGGCGCAATTTTTTGCACATTTAGAGTTGTTTAGCAAAAACTGGGGCGCGATTCTCCGCAAATGCGGAGAGTCGTGAAGGCTGCCGTGAAACTGGCCGTGTTTCACGGCAGCCTCCGCGCCCCCTCCCGGGACCCGATTCTGCTCCCCGGTCGGGGCTAGCAGCGGGGCCCCGTGAACCACGGCATCGCAGGCTTAGCGAACTTCACTAAGCCAAGGGTAATGGCGGCTGACGCGCACGATGACGTCAGCCGCGCATGCGCGGATTGGACGGCTCCAACCTGCGCATGCGCGGATGACATCATCACGCATATGCGTGAAACCCGCGCATGCGCGGGCCGTCATGCCCCTCAGCCGCCCCGCGGACTGATCCAGCGGGACGGCAAAGGAACAAAGAGTGCGCGGGGTTCGGACCCGCTGCCCGCATTCGGTGCCCACCGATCGCGGGCCCATGCCACCCTTGGCACGGCCATGGTGCGGCCGTGCTAATCGGTGCCATGGTTCTCCAGAACGGCACTTTGCGGCCGTTTTCACGAACGGTGAGAGCAGGTGTGTTGGAGTTCGTGAAAACGGCCGTAAAGGCCTGGGAAATCGGCCCATCGGATAGGGGAGAATCGCTGTTCGCCGTAAAAAAAACGGCGAGCAGAGGATTCGTGTCGTGGGGCGGCCGTGGGGGGGGGGGGGGGCGCAGAATAGCTGGAGGTCGGGAAAAATGTCGGGAAGGCCCTCCCGCTATTCTCCGACCCGTCGTGGGGGGGCAGAGAATCGCGCCCCTGTTTTCTCTCTGCACAGGTGTTGCCGGTAAGATGGCAGCTGGGAGCTATCAGTACTTAGCGATATATTTCCCTTTCACACCTTCAGCTCCCTCAATTTCCTCTTTTTTTTTCCTCACCATGCTTTCACTGGCAGGTTCCAGGAAGCCCAGAAAACCTGTGGAGCCAAATCTTAACTCGAAAGCCCACACCAATGCCACTATAATTGACTGCTTAGCAAAATGAAATTGACAACTGCTTTCTTTGAGTTTGCTGTTCACAATCAAATGCGAAAGGCCTCCTGACACGCTCGCATTTTCCTGGGATTCCTACCCCTCCAAATCCACACGCCCACCCACCTTAAAATCCGCACCCCTACCCCGCCGGGGGGAAGCATCGAAGAAATAAGTGGATCAGTTTGTGATCGACAGAAAAACAGCTTTTTTATTTGTTACAGTAGTAAGTAGACTTCCGCCTTGTCATATGAGCTAAACAGGACAGAGGATCATGTGAAAGAGGAGCATTGAGCAAGAAAATCACACGGTTTTCACATGATGGCCAAACGGCTGCCAAAGGCTGCGTCCAGTGGTCCCGGCTGACCTTTGCACTCCGCCTGGTTTGGGAATCATCAAGTTTTCAGCTTCTTTCATTTCTGAAATTCATCAAACAAGTTGATTCGGGCTGCGAGCCCAGCTGCTGATCTGAACTGATCTGCTTCTGACCAATTTCTGTGTGAGAGACCTACTCCGAATACACAAAACAACAACCGAGATTTGAACAGAATTTGTGTCCTTATGTTTTTCTCTTTTTTCTTAGCTTTGGTGTGTTAAATTAATGACCCTTTAGCTATGGTTAGCATTATGCAGTGGCCTCCTCTTCAGTACATTACCTTTTTTTTGTTGCTATCATCTATGTACACATTTCAGGGGCAAAGAGAGCTTGCAATGGTGTTGAACTGATTTGTGAGAACAATGTATCAGCAATTTGGAATACTGTAGGTCGATTCTGATTTGTAAAACCTTTGCCCTGCAGTGCAACCATTATATTAAATTACTGATAGGGTTCCCAACCGTCCCTCTTGGAGGAAGACTTCCAAAATCGATGGTTTGTCCCCCAAACTCTGCTGCACTCGCAACATGGACGAAGGTTTGTTCAGAGATGGCCCCTCTTTTACTGCATTTTGATTAGAATGAAAGTTCGAAGGGTCGCCGAGCGGGTCAGATATTACATGGTCAGGACATCATGTTGATCAAACCTCCAAGCCTCCAAACGAAGTTGGCACCCCAAGTACTGCCCACAATAGGGGTGAGTCTTTGGGTGTGTTTGCTGTTTAACTGAGGCTTAGGAAATCACAGATAGTCAAGAAATTTAGCAACATACCATTTGTTTTGCTGGCTCTACAAGGGCCTGATAAACCTCCAATAAGGCAGATAGGAGGTGGACACGTATTACAAGCCAGAAAGGCTGAAGGCCATAAGGTCAGAGTAAACTGCCAATGCCTGAAATAGGCTCTGCGCATTATGCATTTGCAAATAAATGGCACATTACCTTATTCAGCCATCACTGCAAGATTGGTTTCAAATGAGACACTCAGCATCGCCTAGGTAACCCAGGCCCACCTCAAGCTGCAAAGAAAAGGTATGTTTTAAAAATGTACTTACCCGACTAAATAAGGGACGGCTTCACGGAAATTAGGCTGGAGGCCCAATATTAGGGGTGCCTCAGGCCTTGCTATTCAGGCACAATAATTCTTCCCTTTCCAGACTTATGCCTTTACAAGATCAAAATTGAAGATTTTTAAAATCTAGACCACAACGGCATTAATACATATCCATAATGCCGAAGATCAGATATCATCACCCCAGTCGAATATCAGAGAATATGAAGGCAATCCACCTCCTCTCCAACCCATCCCCAAAGCACATGCAACACACAACACATGTCCCTAAGCTACCAGTGCTCATTTATTAAACTGTTTGATGGACATATCCCTCCTCCCCTCTTTTCCATACACAGACTGCCAGAATACATTGATGTAAATCCCATTCTTATTGAACAACTAAGCCTTAATAATTGTTTGGGGAAAATACAATGTTACACATAGTTTGAAATATCAATGTGGACCAAATGAAGCAGCAAAAATCTGCCGTTGGATATTCCCATTGTATTGCTTAAGAGAAAAGCTCTATTTTCATTTCTAAATAATTTTTGTTTGCTATCTAGAATTGAATATGCAATCAAACAAACATACAAATTCGGAGCAGGCATAGGCCACTCGGCCCCTTGAGCCTGTTCTGCCATTCAATTAGATCATGGCTGATCTGATTGTGAGGTCAACCCCACATTCCCACCTACCCCCAATAACCTTTCACCCCCTCGTTCATCAGGAATCTTACCGCCTCTGACACCCCACCAGGTCGGAGATTCACCGGGGGCGGGGGCGGGGGGGGGGGCGGGACAGGAGCGGCATGAATCCCGCCCCGCTGCTCCAACGCCGCCCGCAATATTCTCCGGCAGCCAAAAATTTGAGCGCCGCTGGGAATCGCACCGCGTGCCTCGCAGAATAGCGAGGACCGGCACGAAACTATGGGCCCCGGGGCTGTAACAATTCTACCGGCCGGATGGCACTCCCCGGCACTCACCCCCCACCCCCTGGCACTGACCTACGGCCATGTCGTCACTTCTCCGGCGGCCGCCCCACGCCAAACCCTACCTCCACGCTGGCCGGCGTCAACCAGCACGACTGGTTGACGCTGTTAAAAGGTTGTTTGATGGACTCGGCCCATCCGGCCCGGAGAATTGGAGCAGCCCCAGGGCACATAGTGTCAAGCCGGTCCTCGCTATTCTGCGAGGCGCGCGGCACGTTTCCCATCGGTGTGAATTTTTGGCTGCTGGAGAATAATGCAGGCGGCGTCGGAGCAGCGGGGCGGGATTCACGGTGCCCCCCCCCCTTCCCGGTGATTCTCCAACCTGGCAGGGGTTCACAGAATCCCACCCTTTAACCGGTGATCCTTAGTTCTAGATTCTCCCACAAGAGGAAATATCCTCCCACATCCACCCTGTCAAGACCCCTCAGGACCTTGTATGTTGGAGTCAAGTCACCTCCTACTCTTTTAAACTCCAGAGGATGCAAGCCGAGCCTGTCCAAGCTTTCCTCACAATACATTTCAGGTAAAGGAAAGGTAAGGTCGCTATAGTCCCAGATGGCCAACGGGCTGCTTTCTCCTTTGATGGGGAGAGCTGATTGGTGGTGATTTAACCTGAGGATCACCACACCTCAGGCGAGGGGCAAGGGTGAGATAACCTCAGCCGGTACGGGGATTGAACCCTTGCAGTTGGCCTTGCTCTGCATCACAAACCAGTGTAACCTCAATATGGTAACAGATTCAATATTAATTCTTAGTTCACTCAAACAGACTTTAGTTTGTGCATTGCTCTCAGTTTCTGTTCAATGGCTGAGATCGTGACCTAAATTAATTAGGACATCCTTAGGGCGGCATGTGGCGCAGTGGATAGCACTGGGCCTGCTGTGCTCAGGACCTGGGTTCGAATCCCAGCTCTGGATCACTGTCGGTGTTGAGTTTGCACATTCTCCCGTGTCTGCGTGTGTTTCACCGCCACAACCCAAAGATGTTGAGGCGTAATCAATGGACACGAAAACTAAGGAGTAGTCCAAATCGAAGGCTTTAATCAGCAAAATGTGCGCCCAGCAGCAGGAGTACAGAAATGACCTGGCTGCTGGGAAACACAAGTTCTTATACCCCGCCTCGTAGGCGGAGTTACCTTCCTCTCGACCAATGAGAATACCGAAAACACAACACTTGGGCCAATGGGCAGCGAGCCCTCTGCACCAATGGCAGCTCACACTCCCAGGTACCGTGATACCCCTAGTCATACTCCCACTGATGTGTGATGTGTTATCTGTGTTGGTCTAACATCGACTGCAACTGGATGCAGTAAAACGAGAAACAGGCTTCCGACACGGGGATGGTCCAACACTGTTTTATTGAACCTGTTGATTGCTGTACATAATCTGCTGTGGGTTGACACTCTATTAACCTAACTGATAACCTCCTACTGGCTTGACCAGACTAGCTCTCTACCACATGGTGATGGTGTCCATTGGCCTGTGCACTGCGACTATCTCCCGACTCGTGTCCTGTGAGAGAGGGAGAGCCTTAATGGTCTGTGGGCTTTATAGTGATGGTGTCCTGTCTGGTGATTGGTTGTTCTGTGTCATGTGTGTTCATTGGTTATCCAGTGTGTCAATCACTGCCTGTCTGCATCTCATGATGTACATGAGTGGATATTATGACAATGTGCCGGTTAGGTGTATTTGCCACGCTAAATTGCCCCCTAAATTGGGAATTAGAAAAAAAAAAATAACAATCGGGTACTCAAAATTTATCTTTAAAAAAATTAGGTCGTCCTTCTTTGTTCCCGCCCATTCCTATCTTGAATATTCTTACGAATATTTACTTTCATGAATAACCTCAGCCGGTAAGGGAATTCATCATATAATCATGGAATCTACTGTGCAGAAGGAGGCCATTCGGCCCATTGAGTCTGTGCCGGCCCTTGGAAAGCACCCTACTTAAGACGACATCACTACGCTAATCCCATAACCCAGCAACCCCACCTAACCTTTTTGAACACAAAGGGCAATTTAGCATGGCCAATCCGCCTAACCTGCAGATCTTTGAACTGTGGGAGGAAACCCACGCAGACACGGGGAGAACGTGCAGACTCTGCACAGACAGTGATCCAAGCCGGGAATTGAACCTGGGCACTGTGAAGCAACAGAGCTAACCACTGTGCTACCATGCTGCCCACCATGGCCTCAGGCAGACCCAGCAGAGGTTGCAGCACAGTGGTATACAATCGGGAGGGAGTTGCACTGGAAGTCCTCAACATCGACTCTCGACCCCATGGCTTCAATTTAAACATGGGCAAGGAAATCTCCTGCTGATTACCACATACAGGCCACCATCAGTTGATGAATCAGTTCTCCTCCATGTTGAAAACCACCTGGAATAAGCACTGAGGGTGGCAAGGGTGCAGAATATGCTCTGGATCTCAATGTCCATCACAAAGAGTGGCTCGGTACCACCACAGACGGAGATGGCCAGGTCCTAAAGGACATAGCTGCTAGACTGGGCCTGCAGCAGGTGGTGCGGGAACCAACAAGAGGGAAAATCATACTGGGCGAGATTCTCCCAACAGGCGGCTAAGTCCCAACGCCGGAGTAAAAACGGGAGTGTTTTACTCTGGCGTTGGCGCCCATTCCAGGACCCCATTCTGCAGCCCACAGGGGGCTAGGACGGCGCTGGAGCGGCCTCCGCCAACCCAGCTGCCAAATCCGGCCTGAACCTGGCACTGCAGTGTCCACGCATGCGCACTTGAGACGGCGCCAACTACGCATGCGGAGTGGCCAAATGGCACAGGGCTACAGGAGCCAGCGTGGAGGAAAGGAGGCCGGGGGGCAGAAAGGCCGGTCCGCCGATCAGTGGGCCCCGATCACGTGCCAGGCCAGTACGGAGGCCCCCCCCCCCCCCCCCCCCACAAGGTCGGACCCCCCCTCCCCTCCCACAGGTCGCATCCAAACCCTTCAACGCTGAGGTCCCGCCGGCTCAGAGGATGTTTGAACGGCGGCAGCGGGACTCGGCTTTTTGGTACCGGCCACTCGGCCCACCCGGCCCGGAGAATCGGCGCGCCGGCCCATGCCGGCGTGGGCCTGAGAGCATTGCGGAGAATAGCGTCCCGGCGTCGGGATGGCGTGGTGCAATTTGCGCCACGCCGATTCTCCGACCCAGCGGGAGTCAGAGATGTCCACCCACGAGACCTCATTCTCACTAATCTGCCTGCTGCAGGTGTGTCTGCCCATGACAGTGTCAGTAGAAGTGGCCACCGCACAATCCTTGTATAGACACAGTCCATCTTCACATTGAGGGTACCCTCCATCATGTTGTGTGGCACTACCACTGTGCTAAATGGGATAGACTTCGAACAGATCTACCAACTCAAGACTGTGCATCCACGAGGTGCTGTGGGCCATCAGCAGCAGCAGAATTGTATTCAACCACAAACACGTTACCTCATGGCCCAGCATATCCCCCACTCTACCATCGACACCAAGCCAAGGGATCAATCCTGGTTCAATGAAGAGTGCAGGAGAGCATGCCAGGGGCAACATCAGGCACACCGAAAAATGAGGTGTCAACCGGGTGAAGCTACAACACAGGATTACTTGTGTGGCAAACAGCATAAGCAGCAAGTAATAGACAGAGCTAAGCGATTTCACAAAGTGTGTGCCAAAGAAGCAAATCCGCATGTTTCCGAACCGGAAAACCCGGATGAACAGGGATATCCACTGCTTGCTGAAGTCTAGGTCTGAGGCGTTTAAGTCAGGCGACCCTGACCTCTGCAAGAAAGCCAGATATGATCTAAAGAAATCCATCAAAGATGCCAAAAGACAGTACCGGACCAAGCTCGAGTCCCAGACTAGCCACACGGACCCCCACCGTCTATGGCAAGGTCTGCAAGACATAACTGGCTACAAGATGAAGGCATGTAAAATCGTCGGCTCCAACGCACCCCTCCCTGATGAGCTCAACGCATTCTATGCCAGCTTTGAGCAAGAGGTCAGCGAGAGCGAGCCCTCCATCCCAGAAGCCGCGGATGAACTTGTATCTGAGATCACCACTGCAGACGTCAGAGCAGCCTTCTCAAAGGTCAACCCATGGAAAGCCACAGGCCCGGATGGGGTACCCGGACGGGCACTCAGGTCTTGCGTGGACCAGCTGGCGGGGGTATTCGCAGACATCTTCAACCTCTCTTTACAACAATCTGAGGTCCCTATCTGCTTCAAGAAGGCGACCATCATCCTTATAGCAAAAAAAAGTCAAGCAGCGTGCCTTAATGACTATCGTCTAGTGGCTCTGACATACATCATCATGAAGTGCTTCAAAAGGTTATTCATGGCACGGATCAACTCCAGCCTCCAGCCTTGATCCACTACAGTTCGCCTACCGCTGCACCAGGTCCACAGCAGCCACCATCTCCATGGCCCTGCACTCTACCCTGGAACACCTAGATAACAAAGACACTTATGTCAGACTCCTATTTATCGACTCCAGCTCAGCCTTCAACACCATCATTCCTACGAAACTCATTGCCAAACTCTGTGGCCTTGGCCTCAGCTCCTCCCTCTGCGACTGGACCCTGAACTTTCTAACCCACAGACCACAATCAGTAAAGATAGGCAACAACACCTCCTCCACGATCATCCTCAACATCGGTGCCTTACAAGGCTGTGTCCTCAGCCCCCTACTATACTCCTTATACACCTATGACTATGTGGCCAAATCCCCTCCAACACGATTTTCAAATTTGCTGATGACACCACCGTAGTGGGTCGGATTTCAAACAATGAAGAGACAGATAGAGGAATGAGATAGAGAATCTGGTGAACTGGTGAGGCGACAATAATCTCCCTCATTGTCAACAAAACGAAGGAGATTATCATCGACTTCAGGAAGCATAGTGGAGAACATGCCCCTGTCTACATCAATGGGAACAAAGTAGAAAGGGTCGAGAGCTTCAAGTGTTTAGGTGTACAGATCACCAACAGCCTGTCTTGGTCCCCCATGCTGACACTATAGTTAAGAAAGCTCACCAAAGACTCGATTTTCTCAGAAGACTAAGAAAAATTGGCATGTCAGCTACGATCCTCACCAACTTCTACAGATGCACCATAAAAAGCATTCTTTCTGGTTGTATCGCAGCTTGGTATGGAGCCTGCTCTGTCCAAGACCGCAGGAAACTACAAAAGGTCATGAATGTAGCCCAGTCCATCACGCAAACCAGCCTCCCATCCATTGACTCTATCTATAATTCCTGCTGCCTCAGAAAGGCAGCCTGCATTATTAAGGACCCCATGCACCCCGGACATACTCTCTTCCACCTCCTTCCGTCAGGTAAAAGATACCAAAGTTTGAGGTCATGTACCAACCGACTCAAGAACAGCGTCTTCCCTGCAGCCATCAGACTTTTGAATGGACCTTCCTCGTATTAAGTTGATCTTTTCTCTACACCTTGCTATAACTGTAACATTATATTCTGCAGTCTCTCCTTCCTTCCTTATTTACGGTATGCATTGTTTGCACAGCATGCAAGAAACAATACTTTTCACTGTATACTAATACATGTGACAATAATAAATCAAATCAAATCAATGAACATATCAGATCTAAGCTCTGTTGTCCTGCCACATCCAGCCACGAATGATGGTGGACGATTAAACAACTCACTGGAGGAGGCTCCACAAATATTCCCATCCTCAATGATGGAGGAGCCCAGCACATATATGCAAAAGATAAGGCTGAGGAATTCACAACAATCTTCAGCCAGAAGTGCCGAGTGGATGACCTATCTCAGTCAGTCTTCAGCCAATACGATTCACTCCACATGATATCAAGAAATGGCTGAAGGCACTGGACACTGCAAAGAATATGGGCACTGACAATATCCTGGCAATAGTATTGAAGATTTGTGCTCCAGAACTTGCCGCACCCCTAGCTAAGCTGCTCCAGTACAGATACAACACTGGCATCTCACCGGCAATGTGGAAAATTGCCCAGATGTGCTCAAGATCCAGGACAAATCCAACCCAGCCAATTACCGGCCTATCAGTCTACTCTCCATCATCAGCAACTTGATGGAAGGAGTCATCAACAGTGCTATCAAGGCACTTACTCATCAATAACCTGCTCATGGTCGCTCAGTTTGGGTTCCACCAGGGTCACTCAGCTCCTGACCTCATTACAGCCTTGATTCAAACATGGAAAAAATAAGAAGTTAATAAATAAATTTAGCAGTATCCCGCAGACACAAGAAGAATGGGCGAGGACAGCCCATAATGTAATTTGTCATGTTTGCAACTATTTTGAGTCCGAAAACATGTCAACATTTAGCTCATGGTCTGATCCAATAATCCAAAATGGTTCAAGTTACACTGCATGACAATGATGTGTTCAGTTATCAAATTCAGTCCCTAGGTAAGGAGCTGGCCACAACACAACTAGAAATGGGGAACATGGACTGAAAATGGGCTGGACTTTGCAGTCACCAGTTAAACAATGATAACTCGCCTTGAAGAAAGTTATCCACATGTATCTAATTTCCTTTTTCCCAATAGAAGTTTCAACATATCACCAAGTCAAGGGAATCTCCATGCACCCAGCAGCAGTGATGTCAGCAACCTGAGTAAGCAACCAATCACATTGACGGCAATGTCAATGCGTTCCAGAACATCTTCAGCATAACATTAGTGGGCCTGACCTAGTATTAGAACAGAACAGAACAGAACAGAACAGAACAGGCCCTTCGGCCCTCAATGTTGTGCCGAGCAATGATCACCCTACTCAAACCCACGTATCTACCCTATACCCGTAACCCAACAACCCCCCCTTAACCTTACTTTTTAGGACACTACGGGCAATTTTAGCATGGCCAATCCACCTAACCCGCACATCTTTGGACTGTGGGAGGAAACCGGAGCACCCGGAGGAAACCTACGCACACACGGGGAGGACGTGCAGACTCCGCACAGACAGTGACTCAGCCGGGAACCGAACCTGGGACCCTGGAGCTGTGAAGCATTTATGCTAACCACCATGCTACCGTGCTGCCCATTGTCTGGAGCCTCCACGATTCTCTGCCTACACTGGTGTAAATTCCTGATGGCGAGAGGAGATTGAATATGGAGAGGCGCAACCATGGGCTGCGGGCCGGACACTGGGCAGGCTGGCTGGGGTAGGGGGTGAACCTGCCATGTGCCGGGGAGGCGGGTTGGTGAGGGGCAACTGGCTGTGTGTACGGGTGACCCCCCACGGGACTCGAGCTGTGCCCAGGAGTGGACTCCCATTGCCGTGACCTGCAAGGCTGCCATCTTGCTGCGCACCCCACTGACCACCCACCTTGGCCCCTGGTTCTGCAGAGTGACAACAACTGTATGGCTGCGCTTACCCCAGCCCCCATCCCACTACCCCCCGCACCCCAACACCCACCCTACCTCCACCCGCACTCCATCACATATCTCCCTAACTGGCCGCTACTCTCCAGAGAGGCAGAACGGCCCACCCAGGGCAACACCCACTGTAGCCCCTACGGGGGCATTGGATAGGGGCTGTGGAGCATACCGCTGGCAAGGGCAGCACCGGCCGATAGTACCAACGGGGCCCATGGTGCGGAGAGGAGGGAATGGGAACATGCGGGGGCAGAGCCCACACCACCAACCGGAGGCACCGTTTGACTTGGTTGGGATGAGGGCATGCACCATGCTTAAATGTCAGCCTTTCACCCCCTGGATATTGGAATACAACCAGCAATGGTGGCCTTCCTCCTGGGGTTTGCACTGCGACTGTACGAGCTGGAGCTGCTTGAGGAGGAGGACGCTGCAGCAGCGGAGCGTGCCGCAGTAGAACAGGAGGCAGCCGCTGAGGATGGAAAGCTAGCTGCTCAACAGGCCGAAGAGAGTGAGGAGGTGTTGCAAAGGAGGCGCCGAATGAGGCCACGCATGTACTGGCAGCACCTGTCATTCGAGAACCTTCCAGACCAGGTATGTCGTGCTACATATCTGCCAGACCATGACACAACTGGGACCGTGGGAGAATGAGGAAATGGGGGAAGACATCCACTCCCGGTGGCCGTAAAGGTGACGGTCGCTCTGAACATTTACACCATGGGGTCCTTCCAGGCACTGAGTGTGGACCTGTCCAGAATCTCATAGAGCTCAGTGCAAAGGTGTATCCGTGCCATCACGGATGTCCTATACGCCCACTCAGCACAATGTATCTATTTCAATCTATTTCACCGAGCCCACCAAGATGCCCGGGTAACGGGGTTCACTGCCATAACCAACATGCCCCGGGTCCAGGGCGTGATTGGTGGGATGCTTTTGGCTCTCAGAGCACCTGCAGCTCAGGACACTCTACACCAACCGAAAGGGTTTCTGCTCTCGGAAAGTGCAGCTGATATGTGATCATCAGATGGACATCATGCAAATCTGCGCCCGATACCCGGGCAGTGTGCAGCACACCTTCATCCTGGCACATGCAATGATTCCCGGCCTCATCGAAGGCCCCCCCATCCCCCGGCTGGGGTGTCGGCTCGTGGGCAACAGGGGTTATTGTGGTGAATGTAATATATAGATGTATATATGATAATTCACACTGTCTTTGTAAGCGCAATTGCGCTATCCTACCATTAGGGGGAGTAGCTCTGGGAGTACTCAGGGACTTGTACTGGGCTCCACCCTTGGCTCCCCCCATGACTCCTCCCCCTAGTGCAGCTGTATAAATACCCTTGTCCAGAGTCAGCCTGAGTTCACTAAGAGTTCATCAACGGGTAACAGGCTGGCTCTGAAGTAAGTCGATTAAAGCCTAGATTCATATCGGAAACACGTGTCTGGTGAATTGATGATTCCATCAGTTATCCACTGCAGTTATGGCTGATGGCACCTATCTGACGGCCACAGACAAATGTGGAGACCCGCTATGACGTCCATACAATGGCCAGGAGTGTAATCGAGCGGTTCAGGTGCCTGGACTGGTCTGAAGGGGCCAATAGCACTGGGAGGGCCTCCCACGCTTCTGGGTATTTCGCAACACTCCCATCTCGGCCACCAACAAAGTAAACTGCTCCTCGTGCTCTCCCACCATTTCCTCCACCTTCTGGATGGCTTTGAGACTCCAGCCTCAGCTCCTGCGGTTGATCCCCGCCTTAAGCGGATCCACCATCCTCGCCAGGGACTCCTTGGTGACATTCCTTGTGAAGCACACCTTCCACAACTACTGTTCCTGGATCAGCGACAGATAGAAGAGTGACATTCCAAAATGCAAGGAGCAGTAGGTGGGTGCCAACTGCCAATAGGAGGGTTATTATGAATCCCTCACAGAGACTCCTCTCTCTGCTGGGTGAACTTCTCATTCAAGAAGTCCACCAGCTGCGCCATAGACCACGGAGTTGGTTGGGCTGATCCCTTGCGCTCTGTCACCTTCCCCTGTGTCACAGGAAACGTTTCTCCCTCCGAAGAGCTTCCTTCGCCCAAAACAACTTCTGGTCCACAAATCCATCCACCGGTGAAATAAACTCTTCCTTCACCACTCCTGCACCTTTTTCCATCAAAACAACTGCCCGTTAATCAGGGAAAAGGCCCAAAAACACCGCCACAAGCGGGAGCGGACAAATGTGCGAGCACTCACACCATGGCCGCCACCAGAAGTCCTGTGAGGGATTCATAATAACCCTCCTATTGGCAGTTGGCACCCACCTACTGCTCCTTGCATTCTGGAATGTCACTCTTCTATCTGTAGCTGATCCAGGAACAGTAGTTGTGGAAGCTGTGCTTCAGAAGGAATGTCACCGAGGAGTTATGCTATTACTGCTGCAAGTTGGCCCAGGCTATTGACGTTACGCTAACCCTGCAAAATGCAACAGAGAGAGTCTGTTTTTCATTCACGGGGTGTGAATCCCACTCTGCCATTATATTGTTCAGGTTTTTGCCCAGGTGGAGAATCCTGTCCTCGATATCTAAAATCTACAAAACTAATGTTGCAGAAACAGAAATAAAGCGTAACATCTGGAGAACAGCTTTGTGATGTCACGGGAGTGTGGCATCCACACAAAATGTCTGCCGCCTGGTTGCCTCTGAATAACGGTAAGAAAGCATAAAACGCTAGAACAGGAAAGACTCAAAATAGGAGACAGTGTTTGGACAGCTCTCCAAATTTTGGGATTGTACTCAGTAGAACTCAAAATTATCTCCTTTCCCTGTGAGCTCAGCTTTATTTTGCTTTCTTCCACATGTCATGGTGGCTAAGGAAAAGTTTTATCAAAGGAATCAGGTTATCTCTTATTACACATTTTGTTTTACCACGCTTGATTGTTTGAACATATTTTAGCAGAGCATCCAATGGGAAAGCATACATGACTGCACTGAATCCTCAGATAACTGAGGAGAGTGGGAATATTTTTAACGTCAGTGAAGGCAGTGGGGTTATCTACTGTTCTTTTCAATGTTTCTCGTATAGATTTACTGTTTTGAGATAATTACAAATGGAACTTCCAAGGAAGCCCATTAATGAACACTCCTGTTGATGAAAGAATATAACAAGACCTAACTTTTTAAAAATGTGAACGTCAATGATTTGTTACATTAGAGACCCCCAACTAAGCAGCATGTGGAAAACCTTTGCAAGTTTACCTATCTGTCTGAGTGGAGAAAGCTGACAGTTTATCTATTGAATGGAGCGGTTTAAACTTAGCAGTACTGTAATTCAATATCACATGTCAGATTTTGCCTTTAATACTTAAAAAGGAGATAATTATATTGGTCCCAACAGTAACATTTAGGGCAGGGTAGGTTGCAGAGGTTGGGGGGGTGGGGGGGGGGGTCGATCAGTCGGGGAGGGTACCTGATTTACATGAGGGACAGCCACTGCTCATCTCGACTCCCATCTGCCTCTTGCTCCTCCCAGAAGCTCGGATGTCTGGTTGCCTTTGGGAGAGTAGGGTACAGGTTAATTCGCAGGTACAGCACGCAGTACAGAGAGCAAATGGCATGTCGACCTTCATAGTGAGATAATTTGAGGGATGTTTTACTGCAATTGTATAGGGCATTGGTGAGGCCACACCAGGAATATTGTGTGCAATTATGGTGTCCTTATCTGAGGAAGAATGTTCCTGCTATGGGGGAAGTGCAGCGAAGGTTTACCAAACTGGGGCAAAATTCTCCGACCCCCAGCAGGGTCGGAGAATCGCCCGGGGCCGCCGAAAATCCCACCCCCGCCATGTCCAGAATTCTCCCACCCGCAAAAAGTCGGCGTGCCGCCAATCC
This sequence comes from Scyliorhinus canicula, assembly GCF_902713615.1. Lineage (NCBI taxonomy): Eukaryota > Metazoa > Chordata > Chondrichthyes > Carcharhiniformes > Scyliorhinidae > Scyliorhinus > Scyliorhinus canicula. The sequence continues at coordinate 231,475,941 of NC_052146.1, read as the reverse complement.
CACCGCCCGCCTCGGAGAATGGCGGGGGCCGGCGGGAGGCTACGGGTTTCTGTGCTGCCGTTATTCTCCGGCCCAGATGGGCCGAAGTCCCGCCGCTGAGAGGCCTCTCCCGCCGCCGTGGTTTGAACCACCTCAGTGCCAGCAGGATCGGCGGCGCGAGCGGGCCCCCGGGGTCCTGGGGGGGGCGGGGGGCAATCAGACCCCAGGGGGTGCCCCCACGGTGGCCAGGCCCGCGATTGGGGCCCACCGATCGGCGGGTGGGCCAGTACAGTGGGGGCACTTTTTTTCTTCCACCGCCGCCACGGCCTCCACCATGGCGGAGGCGGAAGAGAATCCCCCAGCGCGCATGCTCCGGTGGTGACGTCAGCGGTAGCTGACGCACTGGCGCATGCGCGAACCAGCGAAGGCCTTTTCGGCCAGCCCCGGCGCTGGGTGGCGGGCGTCAAAGGCCTTTGTTGCCGGCTTTGGCGGCAGTCGGTGTGGTGCCAACTGCTCCGGCGTGGGCCTAGCCCCTCAATGTGAGGGCTTGGCCCCTAAAGGTGCGGATTCTCCGCACCTTTGGGGAGGCCCGATGCCGGAGTGGTTGGCGCCACTCCGCTACATCGGGACCCCCCGCCCCGCTGGGTAGGGGAGAATTTCGCCCCTGATTCCTGGGATGGAGGACTATCATATCAGGAGAGACTAAATTGGTTGGGATTATATTCATTGGAGTTTAGGTGAGTGAGAGGGATTTCATAGAAACTTACAAAAGTCTAACAGGATTAGACAGGGTAGATTCAGAAAGAATGTTCCAGATGGTGGGGGCGTCCAGAACTAGGGGCCACAGTTTGAGGATAAGGGTTAACCTTTTAGGACTGAGGCGAGGAAAAATTTCTTCACCCAGAGAGTGATGAATCTTTAGAATTCATTCCCACAAAAAGTAGTTCAGACCAAAAAGTTGTGTAATTTCAAGAAGGAACCAGATATAGTTCTTGGGGCTAAAGGAATCAAGGGATTATGGGAGGAAGGTGGGATTAGGGTATTGAACTTGATGATCAGCCGCAATCATAATGAATGGCGGAGCAGGCTCGAAGGGCCGAATGGCCTCTTCCTGCTTTTATTTTCTATGAATGTTTCGATGTAATTTGATGCAAATATGCAAATTAAAGTTTGCAAGAGAAAACAAAACAAAAAGCAGGTGCCATGTGAGGGCAAAACAAAGTGTGCTTTTATCCAGCAAAAAATGCTCTGTAACAACTGGATCTTGACATCCACAGTGAGTAGGAATTGTCAAATTTCAGGATAGAACCCCCCCCCCCCCCCCTCCCCCCCCACCCCAATCTTGCCTGGGTATTGATGGGATCCAGCATACTCCTCCTTGTGGTAGTGCCACTTGTATCCCTCTACAAGGGGGTCGATAGAAATGGAAGATTTCTCTCCAATTCCCACCCAGTGGAGCATACTTTCAGCTTTCAGTCTCGTGCCAGCCTGCTGGCAAGGTGGACCAAAGTCATTCAGAGCCTGACTCTGTCTTCTTGATATCATGGCCTTGTTAGTGAGTGTGGGGAGGGGGCAAAGATTTACACACTTTAAAAGACACGATGGGACCTGCCAGCACAGATTCGAGTAACATATATGTGTTGTAGTCACATTCCAACCCCTTTCAGAGGGTGTTCCAAATTTGATCCCTCGACCAACGATCAATCATCTCAATAAATAATAAAACATTGGGCCATACGTTAAACTCAGATGCATATTGTGTAATCAGTATTGTGTACCTACAGGATACTGTCATTTCATTATGTTAGTTGGAAGAAATAAAGGTGCCAATTGACATCATATTTGGAAGTCCTCCCAGTCCTTCCCAGCCTGTGTAAACATATGTCGAGGATCTGCAAGAGAGATTAGAGAAAACATACTCTGGCAAGAGACAAATTAAATCTGTCACAGCAACGACAACAGGAAATCTATGATCGAGGTGCTAACTTTCATGATTTTCTTCCAGGTGGTTGTATTTGGTGTGATTCACCAGGCAAGGAAAGGAGTCCAGTATTATGGGCAACAGATAGTGCCGAGACTTTCGAATGTGAAGTATTAAATGAGTTCAGATGTTGGTCTGAAACCGTAATTTAAAACGGCAATAAGATGACGAAATGCTTCATTCCACATCAGATTAATTTCAAAATACAACCAGTTAAACCAGGTGACAAGAGCCTAATTGGCCTGAAAGAGCAGCGTTTTCTGTGATGTGCTGCTGATGAACCTGCCATTATTTTGTGGTCATGAATGTCAAGTGTTGGATTTTTGATGTGAAAGCGTCGTAGCCCAAAAGGAACAGGAAATCCATAAGGCTATGGATAAGTAACCAACCACAGGACAAGTTAGCAATCTATGTGTCTCACAAATCTGAACAGCCAGCTGGGCATTTTTGATGACTATTTTATGCACCAATGAAAGCAACAGATTATTTATCACTTTCGCAATGTGCTACTTTTCATTTCATAGCTCAGTTTTTATGTTTGGATGCAGGTTTTACAGATTTTTGTTACCCTCAGGAAAGCTATTTGAGATTAATTCAATTTACACAACATACGATTTATACCACTTTGTGCATCTTACCATACCAGAAATTCAGTAGCAAGGATATATTTTTCCCAAAGAAATGGGGCGGGATTCTCCGTTGCCCGCTGTCGATTTCGTAATCGTCGATTGGGCGGAGAATCCCTGTTTACGATTGGATCGGGGGGGCCGACACCTGTTTTTGGATGCTCCGCCCTCTCCAAAATGGCGTCATCGAGGAGCACGCCATGGGGACGGCCTCAGGACATTACCTGAAGGCCCTCCCCCAAAGCTTCGACCCCGATGGGCCAATTTCCCGATGGCACGCGAGACGTGTGCTCACAGTTTTCCTGAATGCATCATGGCGACGGATCGTGTCCAGCGCTGCCACATGTAAATATTACTGAGAAAACTGAACTGTAAAAAAAAACTTGCTCGTGTTCCCTGGCGTGATTTAACCACCACGTTGTGCCCGGCACGGATCTGGGTGCGTTTGTTAAATAGCAGGAAAGGCATTCTAGGTCAGGGGTCGCCCTTTTGCTGGTGTGGAGGGGGCAGGTGAGGGGCTTTTCGTCTGTGAGGCTTTCAAGCCATCTTTAAATATTGTTGTTACCCATAAGGGGATAAAAGGGGCAACTACAGCTACTGCCTGTCTGTCCTACCAAACACATCCAGGAGAGAGCCCTGTTCTTAGTGAAATGCTGAAAGTCACTTTAACTCCCTTTGACTGTAAGCAGCCTCTAGCTTCACAGCTGAAGGTTATTACTAATAAATAATTGACCGTTATTTGTGATACCACTTCAGAGCTCTCAGGTGGTGCTGCAGGTTGTTTGCTGCTTGCTCCTTTTCGTAGCTGCAAATTCCTCAAAGCCATGTGTTTTTTTGCTGCCATCTCTTTTGCTTCTGTGGCCTGTAGTGAGGAAAAGGAGGATATAAGGTGACCTGCTGCCAGTGCTGGAGAAGGGGAAGGGGTGCTTTTTCTTCCTTATGGCATGCTCTGCATCAGTGTGACTTTCCACTGTTGAGAGTCTACTGCTGGGAGCTGCAGAAGGGGGAGAGAGAGGCGCATTGAACCACACACAACTGCAACTGCAGCTGCCTGGAGGCTGTGTGTTTGTTTGCTGCTGCCTCTTTGCTGTTGTGGCCTGGAGTAAGGAAAGAGAAAATGTAAAATGACCTGCTGCCAGCACTGGAGAAGGGGAAGGTGAGCTCTTTCTCTCTTCTGATGTGCTCTGCGGTGGTGTGATTTTTTGCCCCTTGTTGAGGAGTCTACTGCTCGAAGCTACAGGAGGGAAAGAGAGAGAGGCAGATTGATCCGAATGAGCGTCTTGATGAAGGTGTTGAAGAAATGCTTCTGCAGATTACTGATAACTTTATTGTATTGTTTCATTTTTAATGCCTGGGGACCGTGTGTTAGTTTGCTGTTCCTCCTTTTGCTTCCGCTATCTGAAGCAAGGAGAGGGAGGATGTATGATGACTTGCTCACAGAGCCAGAGAAGGGGAAGAGGTGCTCTTTCTCTCTTCTGGCATGTTCTGCGAAGGTGTGACTTTCCACAGTTGAGAGTCTACTGCTGGGAGCTGCATTTGAGTCCAACTTTGAAGTCTGAACAGTTGTCCTGACCTGCAGAAGGGTCAGCACCATAGAGGCAGCAGCCAACAATCAAACTGGGGATATCCTCACGACCAAAGGGTGAGTGTGTGTATCAGGGAAGGGCACCTGAGCGTGGTTATCATAATGTTACCAGCGGGGTCTCGGGGCTCCTGGTGTGCAGAGCATGCAGAGCGAGGTTTTCCAGCACAACTAGTTCGGTGGATGGCACTCTGAGGGATGGCGGGACATGTAAGGGTGGGGGAATCTTGGGGAATTTGAGCGTTCCAGGGTGGAAACCCTCACCGATTTTTGGTGTATCGCTTTCTCCAATTCCTTACAGATACAAAAATGGAGGGTGATGTTGATCCCGCAGAGGATGCCCTCATGGTGCTGGAGGCAGCCGAGGCATCCAGACAATGGAGAAGGCGGCATCAGTGTTGACACAGGCTGGAGATGGCACCCCACGTGCAGGGGGCTGCTGCACACCCTGAAGACCCAGCCGCTCATCAGGCCGAGTAGGAACCCAGACGTTGGCTCCAGCAATGGCTCAAGGTGTACTGGCATTGTTTGTCTTTTGAGGAGATCATGGAAAGCATGCGCTGCAGCAGACTCCATCTGAACAAAAAGACAGTGCAGCACATGTGCACTGTCCTCGTAGACTTGGAAGCTCACTGGATGTTGTTGGTTGTCTTCCAACATTGTACGCCGGTCCTCCTGGTCATGCTGCCTGCAGTGACATCTGCTGCCACTGCTTCCCAGTTGGTATTGGTGACCCTGCTGCTGGGCCTCCAATTCTCTCGGAGGAACAGGACATCCCGTCTCATCACCACTGCTTCCAGAAGCCTGGCCAGGCTGTCATCATTAAAGCTAGTAGGTCGGAGCACGGCCACTCTATGTGTTGACTGGGAGCGAGTAGTGAGGGAGCATTTAAAAGCAGCTTCCCCTTGTGAGCGGCAAGCTGCTGAGGCCTGAGTCATGTGAATCGGACAGCGAGACAGCCAGTAATGGCAAGAAGCTCGAGGGGCTCATTTTCGGCACTAGGTGCTATTAAATATGGGGCCATTATTTTGCCCCCACTGCCATCGAGAAACACCCCATCAATCACACCCAAAATGACATTTAGAATTTTTTCTGTTAAATCAAGCCGTTGTATATTGGAGATGAAAAATGGCTGAAGTTACTTGTGCATATTTGTCCAGTTGCTTATCATGAAGAAACTAGTTTTCCTAAAGCTCACAGCTCCACAGTATCATATTTATTAGCAAGTTGGACAACAGCCAGCTTGTAGTGAAGCCTGCTGGTAAGCTAATGAAGTCACAATAGACCATTCCTTGTTGCTAACATTACCATTTGCTATGCTAATGATGTCATACAGACTCCCTCTTTGAATTTGCCACAGAGGTTATAACCCCTGCTTGAATTGGCAGGACATTGATGGAAATAAATGAGTAAATGATTACAATTTCACCAGATGATGTTAACTGTTTCTAAAATCTGAATTTACAGAAATGCAAACTATTTTTTAACACATCAATTATTTCATTTCATTCACCATTAAGTTAAGGCATTGTGACAAAACTGTGAGGCATCAGGGACACATTACTAAGTTGATGGTATTCAAATGCACTGGAGCAACACCGATTTTATTCAACTGCTTTAGTTACAGAGCTGCGGTAAAAAAGAACAAGTTAGCCAGCATTGACCTCACTGCAGCCAGGGGTGAACCCATAACACAAACTGATTAGAACAGGCTTTCTTTCACAGATTGAAATTTATGGCATTATATCAACATGTAGGATGTTGGCATTGCCTATCCATTGTTAAGAAGTTAAATATAAATTGTACTGAAGCAAGAAGTGTATAAATTTGAAAATATCGTCTTGCACACCTGAAGAAATTCAGGTTTATTAATGGTTTGTTTTAATCCTCTCGTGGGAGATATTAGGAGTGCGATGATTAACTAGTTACCTCATAACTTTTTAATTGACTTCAGCTGATTAAAGGAGATCACTGTTGCCCCATTGATCTTCGTAAAACCAATAGTTTTATGCCACATTCAATAATGAAACACAATTTATATTTATGAAGAGTTAAATTACAATTTTAGCATTAAACCTATTGATGGTAATTTTTAACTTGTGTGCCAGGGTAAAATGGTTGCTATGGGATGAGCCGCCTATTATTCGCTCTCCACGATTTCATAGAATCATAGAATTCATAGTGCAGAAAGAGGCCACTCGGCCCATCGAGTCTGCACCGCCTCCTGAAAAGAGCACCCCGCTTAAGCCCGTACCTCCAACCTATCCCCATAAACCAGCAACCCCACCTAACCTAAGGGCAATTTAGCACGACCAATCCACCTAACCTGCATATCTTTGGACTGTGGGAGGAAACTGGAGCACCCGGAGAAAACCCATACAGTCATGGGGAGGACCCAAGCTGGGAATCGAAGCTGGGACCCTGGAGCTGTGAAGCTACTGTGCTAGCCACTGTGCTGCCGTGCCACCCCTTTCATTCCCATTGAGGTTTAGAATATAGAACATAGAACATACAGTGCAGAAGGAGGCCATTCGGCCCATCGAGTCTGCATCGACCCACTTAAGCCCTCACTTCGACCCTATCCCCGTAACCCAATAACCCCTCCTAACTTTTTTTTTGGACACTAGGGGCAATTTAACATGGCCAATCCACCTAACCTGCACATCTTTGGACTGTGGGAGGAAACCGGAGCAGCCGGAGAAAACGCACGCAGATACGGGGAGAACGTGCAGACTCCGCACAGTCAGTGACCCAGCGGGGAAACGAACCTGCGACCCTGCTGCTGTGAAGCCACAGTGCTAGCCACTTGTGCTACCGTGCTGCCCGTACGGTGGCCAATACGATACCAACCATTTTACACTATTGACAAAAAAGCCAGAACTACCCCCCCCCCCCCCCCCCCCCCGCCCACCCGCTCTGATTGTGAAATATTTAATTGTGCCGTAGCAGTTCTAGCTCCCCAGCCTATGTCACAGGAGACTAATTTACCAACTACCTCAAGGTATTCCAGTAGCTGCTAGAGAATACCTCTAATGTTGGAGTCAGGATTGCTTTCATGATGTATCTTCATTCATTGGAACAGATGTAATGCAACAATTTTTCATAAGATCGATGTCATTTCAAAAGCTGAAATTTCACACTCCTTTGGAGGATTATGAGCCTGAATTTTAAACTAGCCCGTGAGAACAGGACAACATCAGAGCAGATTCCTCTTTTACATCAGCTTAATTTTACACTCCAGCTGCAGTGGGAGTTACTATAGCAACAAAAAAAACTTTATTCTCCTCAATTTCTTTTACTGTAAAGATAAAAACCTCCTTTTGTCCTTTGGTCCCACAAGTGCCAAATCCTCCGAGTCAGTCTTCATCATTTTCTAGATAGTACACACTATCAAGTTATTCGACTGTGTTGTGCATCACAGCCAAACCAAAGGCTGTTAATGCTGAAGGCACACTGCCAGGGACCTTGAGACAATTTACAATGTGAAAGGTGCTATATAAAGGTAAATTGTCATTACTGTTGTCAGATGCAGTTCTGAAGGGTGAAAAGATTGAGGAAAATGTGGAGAAAATGGTTAGGTGGTGATTTTCATCTCTGGATATTTCAGCCTAATGGCCCCTTGTTGGTCCTGAAAAATGTTCCAATCGTGTTCACTTTCCAAGAGTGGTAATCAGGAGCAAGAACCATGGCTGATTGTTACTTCTCTTGAGCTCTGTTGTCTATAGTAGCATCTCACTGATAGCCTAGCTGAGATGATCTAACTCAACATAAACCACAGATTGACGCTGTGGCCTCCTTGGTTTGTGAGCCTTACTATTACCCTATGTGGTACATTTATTAACTGAGCAATTAGCTCATTGAAAGAGAGGTTTTGATAATAAAACGAACACAATGTTTACAACTACCAGGCTAGTAATCTCTTGAAGGTGCCCCTTGCAGCCATAAATAACCATCGTATCCACTAGCTTATCCTTTTGTTAGTCTCCAAAATAACAGTATTTTCTTAGATGGCATTACATCGTTTTCAATGTACTTTATTTATAGTTATATAATAGCTGATATCCAGCTTGGTGAAACTTCCAACAGTTGTTAACCTTTAGACTTTCTCGACGAGCTGGCAGGGCACAAAAATTGTGAAGTGCCCTGGTCACATCTGAACTGTAAACCAAAGGCCATCTCCTGCCTTTGCTAAACCCCTATTTTCTTTGTAATGCCATTTAAGAAGACACTGTTATTTTAGAGACTGACAAAGAGATAAGCGAGTGGCTATGGTTATGTTGCTTATATACTAGTGGAAAGAAAGAATCTGCTGCAGGGTGGAAGCAATGGCCTGGGAGACCCCACAAGTGCCATTCTGCATGGTCCACATTTGCATGGACCAGTACTAAACGTCGCCCAGCTAGGGTCTACCTGGGGAATCCGATAGGTGTCGAGAGCCAGTTAGATCTGACATCAGCAGGTTAATTGGGTTCTTAAACCCACTTAACCATGCCCGTTGTGGGCGGTACCCAGACACCTCGTGACATATGGTTAGATCTCGCCAGTGTAACGGCCATCGGAAGGCCCGGCGGGGGGGGGGGGGGCCCTGATCTGGTATCTTCCCGCTCCGATTCCAGTGGGACATGGCTGGTAGATTGCGCCCTACAGTCATAGTCACTTTGGCTACAATGGGAGGAGGATGCCCTGGAGATTGGCAGAGTGGCACAAGTACTCATTGTTGGCAATGGAGAGATGAGGTGACCCAGAGTTCTGGGTCAGAGTATTGAGTATCACATTGCCATTTGGACATAACTGTCACTCATATTGAATCATTGCCACCAATATATTTAAATATTATTATTTTCATTTTGCTAACTTGAAACCCTAGGCGGGATTCTCTCAGCCCGGGGCTGGGCCGGAGAATCCCTGCAACCGACGAGAATCGCGCCACGCCGCCCCGACACAATTCTCCAGAGAGCAGAGATTTAGCGACGGCGTGGTTGGTGCGGCACATGCGCGCGTTGGCGCCGGTGCCACTGCGCATGCGCGGACCCCGCAATGCCCAGTTCACACCGGGATCAGGAGCTGGAGCGGCGTGAATCACTCCAGTGCCGTGCGAGGCAGAATTGCTGATCCTGAGGCCGTGTTGACGCTGTCGAGAAATGCGGCGGCGTTTCCGACGGCGTCAACACTTAGCCTCAGGATCACAGAATCCGCCCCCTGTTTTAGCCATGTTCAGTCCAAGTCCATGTCTTTCGTTTTCCAAAGGTGCATTGTGGGTTCTGATGGAGGAGGAGGAGGAGGACTAGATCCAGTCCTCTCTTTTTAGTACCATGTTGTGAAGGGCAAAGCAACCAGCTAACCTGAAGACCCTTGCTGGGTATATTGAAGGACAGCTATGCCTCTGTCAGGGCATCAGATCCTTATCTAGAGCTAACCAATACTCCCTCCAATTGTACCTCTCTTGTTAGACTTAGTCACAACCATGTTCTGAGTGGCTATCTGTTTTATCCCAGACAGAGGCCAGGGGCTTTTCACAGTAACTTCATTGCAGTGTTAATGTAAGCCTACTTGTGACAATAATAAAGATGATTATTATTATTGGTGGAGTGAATATCTGCAATATACGAGGCTATGAAGGAGAGTCAAGGCAGCTCCCTGGATACCTGGCACAGATGTACATGCAGTAGTCACAGGCTACCTGCTAGTGAGAGAGTGGAAGCCTCTATGATTAAGAAAGATACTTGGCTGCTTGATGGTGCTTTCATTGCTACTAATGGACTTGTGGAATCAGGTGAGTGAAGCAAAGCTGGCAGCCCTAAAACCCAATCTGTCCCAAAGTTTGCGGCCTTGGCAAACAAGGTATTGTTGGCCTGGGTGATGCAGTGGTGTGGAGCAGATCGTCATATCCTGCAGATGTCACTCGCAAATTCCTGGATGGAGCCGAAGACAAAGAAATTGAAGGTGCCAAACGGGGAATGTGTGGTTGCCTGCTCCACTTGAGTAGAGGTCTGCTTCCAGAAGGTTGCAGATACCTGTGACTACTTGTCATGAGAGCCTGAACCTTCTGAGGCACTGCTGTTCAGACACATTGAGGAAGCTGACACTTGTCATTGGGACTATTGCTTTTCAGGTATTCGCCCCTCTGTCCTGTGGAGCTCCATACAGGTGGGTATGGTGAAGGCTCCTGCTGCTACTGCTGGAGCTGCTGCTCCCTTCATTGCATCTGCTGGGCTGGGTCAAGCTGCTGCTCCTCCCCAGAGCTCCAAGCCACTGTAGCACAGGAGCTGCCATGTTGCACAGAAGACTTACATGCGAAAGAGTTGAGATTCAATTTAGTAGACTCCAAGGCACTTCAAAGTTACTGCAAAATCATACAATTCCCACAGATAATAGTGACTTTGATCTGAAAGAACTACTCCTGGCAGTATCAGTCTTTCACTGTGCTTATCCACAACCTCACCAATTTCAACCTCCTACAGTTGCTCACACGTCAGTTTCAGTTAACAATTACTATGCACTCATCACCTTCAGTCTGGCGAGATATGAGGAAGATTTTCACTGGAAGGGAAAGTCAAAATATCGGGTTAAAAAAAACTTCATTGTTTTTTCCGACAGAACCAAAAGAGTTCCCCGTTGGCCTCAAAACCCAGGGAAAGTTGAAAGAGGGCAGGGTGGCATTGGGATCCAGGTCGAACATCAATGTTAGGGGGATTTGGCTCCCTGCACACACCCAAATTCAGCTCCCCTCACCTCGGAGAATTCCACCCAATGGGGGGCTGGGGGTGGGGGGACTGGACTTAGTTTCAATGTCACTTTTTGTTCACTTCACAAACACCTGCATTGAAGCTATCCAGTTATCCTGCAATATTTGCTTCACAAGATCCATACCTGTCATTCTCTAATGAGTTTAGAATAGCTTGTTGAAGGATCCATCTATGATTTCATGCCCATTTCCTAGGCACAGCCAATCCATCCATTCCCCTTGCAATTCGGATGTACTCAAAAACAGCAACTGCTACGTGCATGTACACAGCATCTTTAATAGTAAACTAGATCCCAAGGTGCTTCATACTAGCCCAACTAAATAAAACTTTCTTCTGAGTCAAATACGAGATAATGGAATGGCTGACTCAAACACGTAGGTTGTGCAAAGGTAGTTAAAGGAGAAAGACATCCCATTCACAATTTTAAAAATATTCATTCATTTTGTAGAAAAGATGCAGAAAGGATAACAATTCCTCACTGGTGCCACAGCAGCATATTGGGGAGGGACAATCGGGTGCAACCAAGCAACATTTGGATTTCAAGTGGACCAAATTCCACTTGGGCAGCACGGTAGCATTGTGGATAGCGTAATTGCTTCACAGCTCCAGGGTCCCAGGTTCAATTCCGGCTTGGGTCACTGTCTGTGCGGAGACTGCACATCCTCCTCGTGTGTGTGTGGGTTTCCTCCGGGTGCTCCGGTTTCCTCCCACAGTCCAAAGATGTGCAGGTTAGGTGGATTGGCCATGATAAATTGCCCTTAGTGACCAAAATTGCCCTTAGTGTTGGATGGGGTTACTGGGTTATGGGGATAGGGTGGAGGTGCTGACCTTGGGTAGGGTGCTCTTTCCAAGAGCCGGTGCAGACTCGATGGGCCGAATGGCCTCCTTCTGCACTGTAAATTCTATGGAATTCAACCAATGTGCCAGGTTATGGGGAAAGGACAGGAGAATGCATGAAGCCATAATGCTCATTTGGCTAGCCGGTGCAGGCACACTGGGTTGAATGGCCTCTTTCTGCGCCGTAACAATTCCGCGATTCTGTGAACTCCCCAATTCAAGTTGATCTAAATACTCCTCACTAATGAAGGAAGCAGTGACTCTGGTTCTAGTTCAAACATAAGTGTGAAGTTAAGGAAAAACCTGATTATTAATAGTTTACAAGTCATTGTGAAGTAACCCTCACTAACATCCTTTAAGGCTTTCAAGATGTCTTTTGAACCGTCAAATGGATATAATTTTCTATCTATGCCTTAACGTTCAATATTATAAAAGTGAGAAATGCTTAGATTCTAAACATGGAAAGAGCAAGAACGCTTATTGCTAATTGAAAGAACATATCCAAATGTGATGAATGAGAGGGAAATATAAACAGAAAGATCAATAAATTCAACACAATACAGACATTGCCATAATAACAGCATCTGCCGAACAGCATTGAGAGCTCAACTTCATGGGGCATGCTGAGCAACCCCAAAAAAACAGTAATCTTAAAATGGCTGGGTTTCTCATAAAAACATCCTGATAAAGGCCATTTTAATCAGTTTCAAATGTGCGACATTTCAGAACATCCAATTATGGGAAACGTACAAAATGATATCATTCAATCAGTGATTTAAATATGATTTTCACATAATCATGCAAAGCATCACTCGCTTAATCATTGGCTCTGTTCTCCATGTGGAAAACCCTTCTATCTCTTACCCAACATTCATACATCTACTCAAATTACATTTCTATGATGTGTTATGTAGAGGATAACTACAAGTTGTTTGAAAGCATTAATGGTAAAATCAGAGTTCTAAAATGTTATTAATTTTTAAGTTTAAAAAATAGCCCTTCGTTGATATGGTTTAAATTATAAGCAAATACAATGACTTGGACCAAAATGGGTTAATTTGGGGAAAGTTACATTTGCCAAATTTATACCATTTCAGCTACAAGTTCAGGTTCACTTTATTATTTCTGGCAAGCGCTTTTGTTTACTTGTCATAAATAAAGGGGAATTGACCTTCGGAGGGTCACATGAGTGTTTAGAGTAGGTCACAAGGGGGTCTGGAGAGTTGGCACCTGGGATCCTATATCATGTTTGATGATGTAAAGCCTCATGTGACCGAGAACTTTCTGACATTTGGATGGAAGCTTGGCTGAGACACAAATCTAGGTGATATTAGCTGTCTGCTAAAGCCCACAGTATCATTGAGAGAGAGTAAAAACAATTTCAGAGAAAATAACTCAATGCTTAGTGGTGTACAGAAGAACCCCAAAGTAGTTGTTTCTGCAGCATTTTGCTGGGACTCAATCCATATATGTGTCAGAACATTTGGGGAGGTGGGGGGTGGGGTGTAAAGAATTCCTCATAAATCAATGGTGTTTCTGATGCTCATAAACAGATAACATAATTTCATTTGGTGCCTTTTGCACAGTACAGCTACTTAAACTTATTTCTTATCTTCAGTGAGATTAGTGTTAGAAGAATGGGAAATCTGAGAAAATGTCAAGATGTGACTCATGCTCTTTCAGCACATTGGACTTTCATTTCTTCTGGTACTATTGTGTCAATACACTCGCATAAAATTCTTTCCTCCACGATACCTCTCAAGAATTTTGCACAAAAAGATTAACTATTATGCTACTAAACAAAACAAAATCCCACAATTTCCCTGCATACACCTGACCAAAAAGGGCATGATTTTAAAAATGGCTGAAGTTCTAAATGAAACATGCGTGCAATTTACTCCATCAATGCATCTATTTCCTGCTTCTATGCCCCCCCCCCCCCCCCCCCCCCCCCCCCCCCACCATTCCCACGAAGCTGCTGGCCACTCCTGTCTGTTTCTGGCCCCCGTGATGGGGATCTTAGTGGGATGTACAACTACACTTTAGACCAGGAACATATGAACAAAAGCACATGTTGGGCAATGCATGTGCAGTTGCTATTGGTTCCCCCGCTTTATTAAGTACGTTGATGCAATTTAAGATGAATCTCCATGGATATCATAATTTTAAGTCCACTGAACTAAAATAATTCCAGCAAAGTGTGCCAAAGTTTTTGCCACAACAGAGAGCCCCTCCATCGTGGCAAAATTGGTAGATGAACGTGGAAATCTGAAGTGCCACACCCAAACAAGACACTTCCTATTTTCATGGGGACAGGACCAGATCGGGTCGGGGTTCACGCCTACAGAGGCAGCTGGTCAGTTCAATCACCAGCTGCCTCCACTGAAATGGGATTTTGGTTGGCCAGGGAGTGAAGCGCACAGTGTGCAGATCAGACCTAATAAGAGCACATCTGAACTTGGTTGATTCATTTGGATACCCTTTGGAGAGGTAACCCTTTGGTTATAGTCCCAGAATACCTTTGGGAGAAGCAAGGTACCCTATAGGATCGTTAAAAGTAAATATGATTTTGTCAAGCATTTCATAAACTTATTGGAACTCTCAAAGTTGTCAAAGAACTGCTGAAAGGTACTAATTGAGTTGGCATGGAAGGGTTAACAACAAAGACTGGTGGGTATGGATTGGCATGATTTGGCACTAAGTTGGCATAGGGGCTATAAAGGGCTATGGTGATATTTTATTTTATTCATTCATGGGATGTGTGGGCTGGACCATTTATTACCCATCCCTGAGGACATTTAAGATTCAACGTGGATCTGGAGTCACATGTAGGCCAGACCAGGTAGGGATGACTGATTTCCTTCCCTAAAGGACATTAGTAAACCAGATGGGTTTTTACAAAAAGGGTTTCATGGTCATCTTTAGACTTTTAATTCCAGACTTTTTAAAATTGAATTCAAATTTCACCATCCGCCATGGTGAGATTGGAACCGGGGTCCCCAGAGCATTACTCTGGGCCTGTGGACTACTAGTCCTGTGACAAAACTATTATGCCACAGTGGTCGCTACCCCACTCTATGGAGCATTGCAGGTGTGAGGGGCCATGGGTTGGTATAGACTGTGTGGGGGGCCATGATGGGAGGGTAGAAGGACATGAGGTTGGCAAGGATGAGGCATGGGGAATGTCTGGGGGGATTGGAGGCTGTTTTTGGTTCAACCTTTATTTGTATTTAATTACAATATTAATTCAGTAAGATCCTGGAGCACAGAGGCAGCCTTCCAGCCAGCCCACCTCTGTAGCTGGCAGCCTCCCTACTCATTCAAGGGGCAGCAAGCCCAACTTCTGTTTCAGTCTCCAGGGAATGAAAATCAGAACTTCAGGTGGCCATTTTTAAAGGTCAGGTTCTCAAGAGCTGAGAATTCTCCTCTCTCTGGGAACAGAAATCAGGGCCTAAAAGTGCTGACTCAAAGGTTTTGTGGTTGTATTTTTATGCATCCCTGTTGGTTGTGGTTGTCTCGCTCAGAATTGTATTGTGAAAACAGAACTCAACTCTGCCCTCACAGCAGTACTTGCACAACAAAACAAGTACAAGCTTTAAGTTAGCAGGACAGCGTAGGAAATAACTAAATTGTTGCAGTTCCTACAACCATTGCCCGTAGCCATTGGTGAGGAGTTCCAAACTGGAATCTCCTGGTATCTACAAGATAGAGTGATTACTGACCTCGTTTCAAAACATAATGGGCGGGATTCTCCGACCCCCCCCCCCCCCCCCCCCCCCCCCGGCCGGGTCTGCGAATCGCCGGGGGGGCGGCAAGATTCCCGCCCCGCCGCACTGACACCGGCTGCTGAATTCACCGCCGCCGGGGTTTTTGTGGGGGCGGGAATCACGCCGTGCCAGTCGGGTGCCCCCCCCCCCCCCCCCCGCCCCCCCCCCCCCCCCCGGCGATTCTCCGACCCGCGATGAGCCAAGCGGCTGCCCGTTTTCAGCCGGTCCCGCCGTCGTAAATCAAACAAGATCCGTACCGGTGGGACCTGGCTCTACAGGCAGCCTGCAGAGTCCTCGAGGGGGGTGGGGGGTGGGGGGGATCTGGCCCCAGGGGGTGCCCCCATGGTTGCCTGTTGCCTGGCCCACGATCGGGGCCCACCGATCCGCGGGCGGGCCTGTGCCGTGGGGGCATTCTTTCCCTCTGCGCCGGCCCCACCATGGCCGGTGCAGAGAAGAACCCCCCTGCTCATGCACTGGGATGATGCCAGCACATGCTGGCGCTCCCGCGCATGCGCCAACTCGCGCTGGCCGGCGGAAGCCCTTCGGTTGGTGCGGTGCCAAGCCCTTCCGCACCGGCTGGCACGGCGCCAACCGCGCTGGCCTAGCCCCTGGTGGTGCGGAAGATTCCGCACTTTCCGGGCAGCCCGACGCCACAGTGGTTCACGCCACTCCTCGGCGCCTGTACAGCCCACCCCACCGGGTATAGGAGAATCCCGCCCAATGTTTCAATCGTCAACTTCTTTCAAGGAGAGGTTCTTCAAAGTGCTTTCCACATGGAAGCCTTATAGAACAGTACAGCACAGAACAGGCCCTTCGGCCCTCAATGTTGTGCCGAGCAATGATCACCCTACTTAAACCCACGTAACCCGTATACCCGTAACCCAACAATCCCCCCATTAACCTTACACTACGGGCAATTTAGCATGGCCAATCCACCTAACCCGCACATCTTTGGACTGTGGGAGGAAACCGGAGCACCCGGAGGAAACCCACGCACACACGGGGAGGATGTGCAGACTCCACACAGACAGTGACCCAGCCGGGAATCGAACCTGGGACCCTGGAACTGTGAAGCATTGATGCTAACCACCATGCTACCGTGAGGCCCCAAATCTGACCATTCTTTTGTATTTTCCTTCAACTCTAGTGAAATGTGAGAATAAATCAGATAAAGTTCATTGTGCGCCAAAGTGTATAAACTTTTGGCTAATTCCAGTATTCCATTATGCTGCATGGATTGGACAGAAGGTGTGAGCGGGACATTAAGAGCCCTACTTCTCTGAACCAGTGGCGGTGCATCTGAAGGAAAGCACAATTTCATGAGTTGAAAGATGTAAAGAAAAGGTGCTCGGCATACCTTTACTGGACATTTTGAAGCTCAGTAGGAGCAGACCAAGTCAGTTTGACAGCCATAACTCGTAGAAAAGTATAATTGCAATGGATATTTTGAATACATTGTGAAGAAAAGACTTGCGAAATTTTGTAAATTTTCAAGACTTTAGGAGATCATGAAGTGTCTTACAGCGATGAGGTACTTTTTGAACCATCGCAGCTGTAGAAATGGAGGAACCATAGTAGTCAAATTGTGCACAGCAAGCTGCAGAAATGCAGCTAGGATGGCCAGGTTTTCAGTGTTACTGGTTCGAGAGATAAAAGTTGTCCAGGCAACAGGCGAACTCCCCTTTCTCCTTTCTATAGTTCCTTGGTTTGTTTAATTCGACCCAAGAGAATAGGGGAGGTAACAGAGTTAATGTTTCAGGTCAATGAATGGTTGAATTTAGCAGATGAGTAGCTCCTGCTCCCCCCTGCCTAAAATGTCAGGCCCTCAGCCTCAGTGGTTGCCAATTTACACTGACAACAGGACTAAATGTTTGGAGGCATGGCCTTTACCCCTTTACCTCAGACAGCTTCCAGTCATCTTGTGGGAGTGCTATGGAGGAGCAGTGGCCACTGCTGGGACTACAGGCAGGCCCATCACGCTGGTGGAGCCATGGGTGGCAAGTAAGCCTGAGGTCTCTGCAAGTCAGAAGACCAAGGAAGAGGGGTGAGAGGGTGGCGGGCCAATTTTGAAAGATCACTGGTGAAGGATTAAAGAGCATGACTTGGTGGTGGTTGGGAGTGGGTGGGTGTTGCGCCCATGGTACCTGCAATGCGTCTGTGGGACCCCTCCACTTTCCTAACACCAGCCCATGCAACTAAAGCTGCTGTGTCTCCTGACTGGTGGGTCTCCCCTCGTCAGCAGGGACAGGATGAGGCTGTTGTGCCACTGCAGTCAGTAATTCCAGGGAGTGCAGCTCAACGTGGCATAAATGAGCATATCATTATCTGGAGGGCTTGATCCGAATCTCGCCTAGCGCCATGGATCAGGTGCCCCGTGCACGGCTTCGCACCTGGCAAAAAGCCTGATTTTGGCTTCTTCCCCGCTGTTCCCGGTGCAATGAGATTGGAGATTTTGACATGCTCAAACACTCAGCCTAGATTAAAGGCAGGATTCTCCGGCCTCCCTGTCACGTGCTTGCACCGGCAGGAGGCGGTGTGCCGTTCGCTGGCGGCGGGGTTCTCCATTCCCGATGCTTCCAATGGGAATTCCCATCGAAGCCAACCAATACCTCTGGGAAAAATGCAGGCGGGGTGCAGTGCCGGTGGGACCAGAGAATCCCGCAGCCAGTAAACTGGCTGGAGAATTCCAGCCGAAATCTTGGATCCTTCTGACAAGCAGCAAGAAAGTTACCACTGAACCAAGGCTGACATTTGGATTACAAGTCAAAACAACTTCTCCAAAATAACTAATGGAGAAAAACATTCCAAGATACTTCACTAAAACGTAAGAAAAAGAAAACCCACAACCGTTGAGCCAGAGAAAGAGATAATGGGTGACCAAAGCCTGGATCAATAAACTTTAAAGGAAAAGTGGGAGGCAAATCTGCAGATAGATTTAGAGAGGTAATTCCAGAACATGTGGGCAAGACGGCAATAACACTTTGTCGATGACGGGCAAAGTAATGGAGGCTATACATGAGGCCAGAGTCAGATAAAGAATCAGCTCAGAGCCAGTTTCAAAACTAGACAAGCGCGGCGGTGGAGAAAGACAGGGCCATGGCGATTAAAACATACAAAGTTAGAAATTTTAAGTTTGAGGCACACAAAAGATCAATTTGAGTCAGTAGGACTTGACAAAGAATAGGAATCGAGGAGCACATCTTTCCACGAATGACCAATTCCATAGCTGGGCCTGGAGGTAACAAAAGTGTGGATGAGAGCTCCGGTGGTTGATGAGCTAAGGAGTGATGGAGGTAGATTATGTTATAAAGGTAGGAGACGGCAGTATTTCAGATAGACTTATGGGGTCAGCTGGTTGGATGGTTAGTTTGTAATGCTGTCTACCAACAGCGTGGGTTCAATTCCCGTACCGACTGAGGTTAATCATGAAGGCCCCGCCTTCTCAACCTTGACCCCCCCCCCCAAGGTTAAATCGCCACCAGTCTGCTCTCTCAAAGGGGAGAGCAGCTTATGGTCCTCTGGGACTATGATGACATTTGCACGGTTAGGAATACCAAATATAAAGGCCTGGGCCCAGACTTTGAGATGATGGAAAGTCTATCAAACATTGCAAAAGAAATGACTGAAAGTCCTGCCCCATCCAATTTCATAGGGGGTGGAGTGCATTTTGTACATGGGCATTTTACAGAATCAGCCAGCCAGTTAAGTCATCAGCTACCTCCGTCAAGTGGAATTTTAGAAGCCCTGACATGTAAAACCCAAAGTGTGTAGATTTGACTTGGTAAGAGCAGGTCTGAACTTGGTGGATTCATTTGAATAGCCAGGATACCTATTTGGAGAAGTAAGGTAACCCTTTGTATCTGGTCCCACGACACCTTTGCAGGAGAGTGCCGTTTAGGGAGGTAAGGTGTTCTTTGAATTGTTAAAAGTAGCCATACTTATGTGACAAAGAGTATACACACGTTACTGTCAAACTGATAGGATCTGTCAAAGGATCTGTCAAAAACAACTGTCAAACCAGCCAACAGAATCTTTGAAGAAGACCTATCAAAGTGACATGTCAAAGGGATCTGTCAAAATTGTCAGAAGCAACAGTGAGAGGGTGCTGTCAAATTATCAAGGCAATTCAAAATACTGCCCTTTAAATCTTTAAATATTTCTGGAGTTTAAACAAAATTGTATTTGCTGTTTCACTCTTGTTGACATGACTGGTTTCCATTACTGAGTGACTGATTTCATAACCATAATTTATCACAGTAGGGTACCTGTCATTTCACAGGTTGATTGACTGCTGCAAGCTGTTCCAGATTCTTTGATTTAAACTATGAATTCCAATGTTTGTTGTTATGTGATTGCGCAGTTGAGTGAAATTTGTATTGTGAGGTTTTATGGGCGGAATTCTCCGCTACCGGGAAAAATCGGGATTTTTTATTCTAGATCACAACGTCTTCACCTTCGACAACAAATTCTTCATCCAGACGCACGGAACAGCCATGGGGACCAAATTCGCACCTCAATATGCCAACATCTTCATGCACAGGTTTGAACAAGACTTCCTCACCGCACAGGACCTTCAACCGATGTTATACACCAGATACATCGATTACATTTTTTTCCTTTGGACCCACAGCGAAGAATCACTGAAACGACTACACGTTTCCCACCATCCCACCATCAGACTCACCATGGACTTTTCTCCAAATTCAGTTGCATTCTTGGACACACTCATCTCCATCAAGAACGGTCACCTCAGCACTTCGCTTTACCGCAAGCCCACAGATAACCTCACGATGCTCCACTTCTCCAGCTTTCACCCAAAACACATTAAAGAAGCCATCCCCTATGGACAAGCCTTCCGTATACAAAGGATCTGCTCAGACGAGGAGGAGCGTAACAGACACCTACAGATGCTGAAAGATGCCCTCGTACGAACGGGATATGGCGCTAGACTCATCGATCGACAGTTCTAATACGCCACAGCAAAAACCCGCACCGACCTCCTCAGAAGACAAACACGGGACACAACTGACAGAGTACCCTTCGTCACCCTGTACTTTCCTGGGGGGGAGAAACTACAACATCTTCTTCGCAGCCTTCAACACATCATCAATGAAGATGAACATCTTGCCAAGGTCATCCCCACACCCCCACTACTCGCCTTCAAACAACCTCGCAACCTCAAACAAACCATTGTTTGCAGCAAATTACCCAGCCTTCAGAGCAGCGACCAGGACACCACACAACCCTGCCAGAGCAATCTCTGCAAGACATGCCAGATCGTCGACATGGATACCACCATTACACGTGGAAACACCACCCACCAGGTACGCGGCACATACTCGTGCGACTCGACCAATGTAATCTACCTCATACGCTGCAGGAAAGGATGTCCCGAAGCGTGGTACATTGGCGAGACCATGCAGACACTGCGACAACGAATGAACGGGCATCGTGCGACAATCACCAGGCAGGAATGTTCCCTTCCAGTCGGGGAACACTTCAGCAGTCAAGGGCATTCAGCCTCTGATCTCCGGGTAAGCGTTCTCAAAGGCGGTCTTCAGGACACACGACAACGCAGAATTGCCGAGCAAAAACTTTTAGCTAAGTTCCGCACGCATGAGTGCAGCCTCAACCGGGATCTTGGATTCATGTCGCATTACATCCACCCCCCACCATCTGGCCTGGACTTGCAAAATCCTACCAACTGTTCTGGCTTGAGACTATTCACACCTCTTTAACCTGGGGTTACCCCTATCTCTGGATCTGTAATGAATTGATCACCCGCAAATGCTCGCATTCCAAGCATTGTCCAGCATCTCTGACTTTGTCTATATAAATGTTTCTGGAACATACCTCGCCATTCACCTGAGGAAGGAGCTGCGCTCCGAAAGCTCGTGTTTGAAACAAACCTGTTGGACTTTAACCTGGTGTTGTAAGACTTCTTACTTAGCTTTTATTGGTAGAGGGATTGAGTTTCGGAGCCATGAGGTCATGTTGCAGCTGTACAACACTCTGTTGTGGCTGCATTTGGAGTATTGCGTGCAGTTCTGGTTGCCGCATTATAGGAAGGATGTGGAAGCATTGGAAAGGGTGCAGAGGAGATTTACCAGGATGTTGCCTGGTATGGAGGGAAGATCTTATGAGGGAAGGCTGAGGGACTTGAGGCTGTTTTCATTGGAGAGAAGAAGGTTAAGAGCTGACTTAATTGAGGCATACAGGATGATCAGAGGGTTAGATAGGATGGACAGTGAGAGCCTTTTTCCTCAGATGGTGATGTCTAGCACGAGGGGACATAGCTTTAAATTGATGGGAGATAGATACAGGACAGATGTCAGAGGTAGGTTCTTTACTCGGAGAGTAGTAAGGGAGTGGAATGCCCTGCCTGCAACAGTAGTGGACTCGCCAACATTAGGGCATTTAAATGGTCATTGGATAAACATATGGATGATAAGGGAATCGTGTAGATGGGCTTTAGAGTGGTTTCACAGGTCGGCGCAACATCGAGGGCCGAAGGGCCTGTACTGCGCTGTAATGTTCTATGTTCTATGTTCTAAGGCACTGCAGAGCATGGTCCAGTCACTGAGGAGCATTCCTGAGGGCATCAACACCATGGTGCAGACAATAGGGAGCCTCCAGGACCTGCAGCACCAAATGACTCACAGGCCTCTGGAGCTCACTCCATCTGCCCCTCCGTCCCTTGGAGTCCTCAGTGCTCTATGGGCACTGTCAGAGAGGAGGAAGGATTGGAGACCAGCCCGGGGCCTGCCACCAAGGAGACTGTAATGCTCTCCATTTCTTCCGAATACCTCTTCTGACATTGGCACATCTCAAGGGCACCGGGCAGAACAGGGTGGCTTGGCGACACCAGTAAGTCTACCGGGGAGCCCCCCCTCCCCCCCCCCCACTCCCCCCCCCCCCCCACCTCCTCCCCCCCCCCCCCCCCCCCGGCTCCAGACCCTCCGGAGGAAGTCCGCCAAGGGCATCAAAGGCATCCTGGGGACACACCAAGACGTAGCAGTAGCACGGAGGATCAAGAAAAGTCAGGCACACTGGTGAGGTCATCATCTGTGGCTAGGGGGAATGGAAATCTGTCACAGTGAAATCTTCACTATTATAACATGTCACACCTCATACTTGTGGAGCCTCTGTCATGTTAATATTCACAGTGGGCCTGCCTGTACCCCCAGCCCCTGTTGCCCTCCCATCCCCCAGCACAGTCGACCAAGATCAAATGGCCCCAATGCAGATCCTATTCAGAGGATGGGTGTGAACGCGCTGTCAGCAGACAGGAGTCAGACTTTTGCAGAAACTGAGGAGCACCAGAGCTAACCTCACAGCGAGTGGTCCATCACTCTCCCACCTTGCATGATGACATGCGGACAGTTCCCAACACAGGGCTATCATCCTGGAGTAATGTTAAACAGATCCTTGGAAGGGGGGAGCAGGGTGGTGGGTGATGTACTGATATGCAGACATGTAACCAATAGGTCATCAGAACAAAGCACAACCAATGGGTAATCAGAACACCCAGCAGTGGCATCATCACAAGAGGGCACCACACGACCACTATAAAAAAGGACAAGGCACACAGGCCCTGCCCCTTCCACCGGCAGAAACCTAGAGAGCAAGACATGTGTGGTTAGCAGCACCGCCACACCATAGCATGTGGTCTAGAGCAAGTTCATATAGTTAGTAGAGTGTACTGTGTTACTAGTGTCAGATTAGTAGAGTGTAGAACTCATTTAGGAACTTTGTTAATCGTTCAATAAATACGAGCAACTTACCTCAAGGTCTGGAGTATTCTTCAACAACGCCTACACCAAGTAGCGGCTTATGTTGCTCAAAGTAACATAACACAGGTGAGGGGGTGGTTTGATTCGGGGGCAATAGGGGGAGAGAGGGAAAAGGGGGGAAGGGCGGAGGGATTGACCATTGGGAGGAATGGGGCAGGGAAGGAAATGGACACAGCCTCTCCCGAATTGAATTTGGAGATGAGGATCATCCTGGCCTGTCAGACCCTTGCAGCTGCCCATCCTTCAACCTCTGGTTCCTCCTCGGGCTCATTCTCTAGCTCCTCCTGGACAACCTCAGCCTCAGATGAGGCCGCATGTCCCTCCACCTGCTCCTGCTCCTCCTCTAGCCTGTCGCCCCGCTGCTGTGCCAGATGGCAGAGGGTACAGCAGATCACCACAAAGCAGGAGACCCTTTCAGATGTACTGCAAGGCACCGCTGAGTAGTCAAGGCTTCGGAAACCGCATTTTCAGCAGCCCAATGCACCGCTGAACGGCAGCATTGGTGGCACCGTGTGCCACATTGTAATGGGCCTCTGCAGCGGACTTCTGCACCAGCGTCGTCAGCTATGGCCTCAATGGATATCCCTTGTCCCCAATGAGCCAACTCATCATGCTGGGGTGGGCCTCGAAGTCACTGGGGATCTCCGAGTGCCCAGGATGTAGCGGTCATGCAAGCTCCCAGGGTATTGGACACACAAGTGCATGACGCTGAGGTGGTGGACACACACGATCTGAACATTCAGGGAGTGGAAACCCTTCCTGTTAATATAGGGCCCTCCCGAATGCCCCAGTGCTCACAAGGCATCATGCGTGCCATTGATCGCCACCTGGACCTGTGGCATCCCGGCGATGGCATAAAATCTTACAGCCTGGGCATCTTGGTGGGCCTGGTCCAGCTTGAAGGTGATACAGTCTGATGCCTAGGCACACAGAGCATCCATAACCTCCCAGATGCACCAATGGGCGGAGTATTGTGATATGCCACAAAGGTCCCTGCTTAAGCCCTGGAATGATCCAGTGGCGTAAACTTTTAGGGCTGCAGTGACCTTCACGGCCACTGGGAACAGGTGCCCCTCTCCTCCATGAAGTGTGATGTCTGCAAGATCATGGCACAGATGCCGCACTGACTCCCTGCTGAGACGTAGTCTTCTGCGGCACATGGTGTGTCCCCCCCCCCAGCCCTAAGGTGACCCCCGACCTGGAATGCTTCAGCCCCCCGACCAAGCCCAACCTCCTTCAGGTCTTCCCCCTTCCCCCTCCCAAGCACTGGGGCGACAGCTCCAGTGCCCATGAACTGCATGTTGGAAAATGGAAATGGCTACTCACCACGTCACTTCCCCTCAGCAGCCATTGTGCCAGCTTCACGTTTTTGAAAAGAAGTACAAAAAAGTGTTGTGTGACTTACCGCTGAGGAGTCAGCTGATTCCTGGGAGGCCGCTGCATTCAACTTCAATCTCGATAATCAGATTGGAATTAATGCAAATGAGGGTTAATGATATTCTCACCATTTTTTGCCGAGATCAAAAACTCACCATCGGGGCCAGGCCAGGTGAATCGCAAAACGGTTCAATCCTGGCATGAATCTCGATATTGCCCTCTCCCGCTATTCACCTGGTGTGCCTGATCCGTGCTGTATCTTTCCCCTTCTGCCTATAAATGGGCTTTTATGAAGGAGCATTTTTTTCACTGTAATGAAGTCTGCAATAGGGGCTGGATTCTCCACCACTGGGATGCTCCTTATTGCCGGCAGCCCGGGGGTTTACCGACGGTGTGGGGCTGCCCCACAACGGGAAACCCCGTTGACCAGTCAGCGAAAAGGAGCATCGTGCCGGTGTGCTGAACCAGAAATCTGATGTGGCAGGATGGAGAATCCAGCCCCAGATTTTCATTTCATTTCATCTGATTTCAGCATGGTCCTGAAATCTGACCATGGTGGATACCAGGTGAGTTGGCATGATAGCTGTAAGGGCAATGGATAGTGAGTGGGATGGGCAGGGGTTGGTGGGTGTTTGCACAAAGTTGGCAAAGGGGCTATAAAGACCTATGAGATGTGGATGGAGGGCCATAGGTTGGCACAGAGGATATGGGGGCCATGAGGATGGTGGAGGGGCATAAGCTTGTTTTAAGGGGATTGGGGGCCATAGGGGTAACTTTAGGCATACACTTTGGCATTGGGAGCACAAGGAGGACTTTCTGAACTGATTTTAAAAGGTCCCTTCATGCAGACGGTGGTTCACAGGGCCTCTGAGGGGCTGTGAACCATGACTCATTGAAAACCTGGCCCGACTTCAAGATAATTGTGGAAGACCAGGACTGGCTATTCCGGCAAAGGAGCCAGAAAAGTCGGGAGTGCCGGGTGCGGGCTTTTGACCCGAATCAATCCAGATCCTTAAATGGCACCCCGGAAAATTGGAAACCCCGGGAATTGGGTCGGGAATCGAGACTAGTTGTCATTTTGAAAGAGCTCCCCATTCAATACCAGTTCAATGAAAGTACAACCCAAAAATGATGCCAAGCTACATCTAAAAAATTAAGAATATCTTTTGGTGGAAATATTAAGACTGCAATTGTTCCTGACATTCCTTTCAATGACATTCTGTTGTACATCTGCCATAGCAACCAGCGCACCCCCACATTCCTCAAAAGGAAATCCTCCCATATTGATGTCTAATCCTATTGACACAGTTGATGAAAATAGCATATTTGGGAGTGGGGAATGGATGGGAGGCGAGTTTAAGCTTCATTTAGAGTAATCACCATGTGGCAGTCCTTGCAGTAGGTGTTAATATGCTGATAAAATTGATTTGTATGCAAGGAAAATGGCAAATCAGAAAATGGTTAAGCTGGAAGAATTTTAATACGAAGAATATCTATGCTCGATGCTCATTGTTATCAACAAGTGTTGTTTCCGGCATGCTCCTTTTCACCTGAATATCTTTTAAAATGTAAAATCAAATTCAGATTTCAACGGCAGAATTTTTAGCTGATTCCAAGAAAGTACTTCTGTCCAAAAAAACAAATTATGTTCTCACCTTCCCTTCAAACGAGTTGTGTATTCTTCACTGGAAATATCTCTCACTTCAGCTATACTAGCAATAAATAAATTGCGTTTGTCTTTGCTGAATTTCATTGTTCTTCAATTTGTTTCTTGTCGCGTTGGATAGGAAGTAAAGTATATTTTTGAGAACTTATCAAATTATTACAACAGATACAGAAAATTACTTTCAACCAAAGAAACTTTAATCAATCACTGCCTCCATAGCATTCTCGAAAACAGCAGTTAAATAATAGAGATGGGGGAAAGGCTGGGATCTGACATGATCTTTTAATAGGCATTTATAGTTAATCCAATCGCACCTTATTTGAATAGAGAAAAATGCAACGTTTGAAGTCAATTGCGGATAGGAAATGCACGGTTGACCTTCAAGATGCCATCGCATTGATGATGTTGTACTAATTTAAAGCACAGGCAGTAATGATAATAGTTGACTCGAAGTAAATACTCCAAAGATTAGAAAAGTGCAATGTAAAAATTATTTACAGTATCAATTTAGAGCAAAACGTAAATGGGCTTTAGTCCTAGTTTTCTATTTTCATGTTGCATTTTCTATCATCAGTGAACACACAGTTGCAAATGTGTTACGTCATATTTGCTGTAAAAAAAAATTCTACAGACTCAAAATACATAACTACACAGTGGCAAATCTATCGTTCAGCCTGGTGTCCATAATAGCGACCATAGGGTACGTTTTCCAGTCACGTCTGCAGTTGAGCGGTGCATCAGGAACAACCAGCTGACCGTTAATGGGCTGGTCCTGGCTTCTTTCACACAGCCAGCTACACTTCTACAATTTGGGCGAGCTGTTGACCCACGTTGAGTCTGGTTTTGAACACTCAGCAGAGAAGGTCAGGAAATCACATGAAAGTGCCCACTTAAAGATATATGATGCATTAAAGGGATTAAAAATATTGATTGCCTTTATAAAGGGTCATAATATTTTATGTATATTTTAGCCGTAGCACAAGTTGTTTGGGTAACAAAAATGCCTGACAAAACCCAATGACTGGCATGATAAATTAAAATGGAAGGAAACAGATAAGTGACCCTGAAGCCCAATCCCCAGGACTGGGCCTAAAGCCTCGGCCTCGCCTGATGGGAGACGCTGTTCTGCTCAAGCTGCCTCACCTGGAGATTGTAGCCGAGGTTCACAAACAACCCCAAGGCCAGAGATACGCAGGAAGATGGGAAATGCATTTCCACGTTGGACTGGGTGGGTTTCCAGGCAGGAAGAGATTTGAAAGAGAGATTCACCAAAGGGACACCATCTGTCAGCGATGAACTGGACATTATGAGGTTTATTATCAGGAATTCTGAACCAACCTCTTCCAGAAACAGCTTGATAAGCTGCCGACCACCAGGGAATCTAGGTGCTCCAAGACAATCGCTTCTCACATAGAAATTCTGTTCACATGGAATTTCTACAGTGTAGAAGGAGGCCATTCGGTCCATCAAGTCTGCACCAACACTCAAAAGAGCAGTCTATCCACATCCACTTCCCCGTTCTCCATAACCCCGCAACCTAACCTGAGCATCCTTCGAGACTAAGAGGCAATTTATCACGGCCAATCCACCTAAGCTGCACATCTTTGAACTGTGGGAGGAAACCAGAGCACCCGGAGAAAACCCATACAGACCTGGGGAGGATATGTGTGACCTCCACACAGTTACCCAAAATCAGAATTGAACCCAAATCCCTGGCGCTGTGAGGCAGCAGCACTAACCACTGTGCCACCATGTTGCCCTTCTGGCTCCTCACTCCGGTCTCCAATGAGAAGCAATACTTGGAGTAGGAACTAAAGTTCCTGGCATTCACCTGTGGACGGGTCAGAGGAGCTTTATCCAACCTAGGCATCGACAGTACAGCCACTGCAGATGTTTCAGTGATGCCAGCATGTAAAGTTCACATTGTAATGCAGAAACCCACAGACCGTGTGAACGAGCGATTGTGGCGGGAACCCTCACAACATTTAAGAAGCATTTGGATGAGCACTTGAAATGGCACAGCATACAAGGCTACAAACCAGATACTGGAAAATGGGATTAGAATAGATAGGTGTCTGATGGCCGGTGCAGATACGGTTGGCCAAAGGGCTTCTTTTTGTGCTGTAAAATTCTATGGCTGTGACAATGACCCAGTGATGGACTGACATGATGCTGTAATCCCGTGTTCAATGATTGTTGAAGTGCAGATAATACAGATTGAGGTGATTGAATAGATGGACCTGCTCACTGTATCAGGGTACCTTTCCCTTAGAAACAGAATTGTGGTGTAGCTGGAAGAGGGTAGCAGAAAAGGAATTGAGGACTATTACTGCCCTCTGACAACCGCAGCCAGATAGTGCATGTTAACTGTAGGTGTCCTTGCAACAGAAAACAGCACACAGCATCTGTGTGTCTGCTGACCCTGATCATATGTGTGCCGCTCCGCAAGGCAATAGCAAGTCTTTGCTTGTAAACGTGGGTGAAAGAGTATCAGTGGGTGGCCAAAATCTGCTTTTGTTGTAGCCTGACCTGCCTGTTATCCTCTCAATGCTCTTCCTTGCCTTCCTTCAAAAAACAGGAGCAAAGGCGGATCCCACTGGGAATACCCAAAAAAATGAATCTGAGCATCAGATGGAAACACAAAGGAATAAAAAATAAAGCAAAAATTAAGGTTCAAAAATAGATTAAACATTGAAGCGAGTAACAGAGAAATACCAAAGATTGGAGATGGATGGACAGTAACATGAAAATTTATGTTTAATTTTGTATGGCCTTGCTTTGTAAAAGGATTGGTGTTTGCCAGAAACATTAAGCCATTGCTTAACACATGTAAAATGACAGCAGTTTGTAACACTTACGATATATCTTCTTTCAATATTTGTTTATTTTGATACAAGTCACATAAAGTAAGGGGAGAGGGGTATAACTGCGCTGTATTAAGAATTTGTTTTAAGCATAAATGCTTTACATTTAAGTTTTACCTGCCACTTGTGCGATTTACTCCATTACAATTATGTGTGATGGGCAATGAGGCCTCATTTTAGCTTGGTGTATAGTTCAGCTTTCCTGAAGGCAGACTCTTTAAGTTTGTATTGTGAATAGTTAGACTTCTACACCATGTGTTCTAAGTTTCAATTCTAATGATTTGTAGCCGTTAGATAATGTTCAAAAGTTTTATTTGTCAGGGCAGTTCTGACCCATGCTGTGTCAATCTTGCTGAATGAGGGAATTCCTGGATTGTTCGAGCTTCCAGGTTAAACACACATTCCGGAAATATCTCCAGCTGCATTTACTTGAGCTCTAAGTTACTGAATTTAAAGAACAGTAGGAGACACTATCACACAATGGAGCCAAAGGGGCCTCCAAGGGTTGATTTATCCTACTGGCAGAGAGAGAGAGAGAGACTGATAGAGAATAAAGGTTATAGGTGGGGGACTATCCATCAGAGGAGTAGGAAGGAAATGCAGGTGTCCTTTGAGGCCTTGACAAATGAGCTTTCAACATTGAGTACTTGTTCCAAGGTGACGACCTGGGACGAGTATAAGCGAGGCCATGGTATCTTTGGAAAAGTGACTGCCCGAGGGAGTGAGTGTAGGTATGTGTAGGAAAGTGGCAGCGTGAGAGATTCAGTATTGAGCAGTTAGTTCTGTACCTGCAGACAGGAGTTCCTAACGCGAGAAAGCGATTTGCAGTGCAGGTGCCGAAGATGTTGCAGAAGGAGAGATCAGCCTAAAGTCAATGTTAATGTCAGAATCACAATATGAGAAGGAACTGGATTCAGCTCCTGCAAAAGTTATTAAGTGACAGATTAAAAACTGGACCACGACATTCTGAGGATTGTTACCAACGACAGCCAGACGAGGGAGGTGGATGCTCAGGACAATGATGTAGGGGGACAATGGGGAACGATCTGACACTGGAGTGAGCTGTACCGGTGAGATGGCTGCACCTGAACAGAGCTGGAGCCAATACCTTTGCATGAAAGTTAACATAGAACTGTGAAGGAAGCAGAGGAAGGGAAAAGCAGCTTGGATGGCAAAATAAATGGAGCAAGAAATGCTGGAAAAAAAATAAGCAGAACAAGTTTGTATTACACAGGAAATAAAAATGGAAAAAGGCAAAAACATCAAAAAGGTGAAAGATAGAGAACCTAAATGAAAACATTAATATCGGTATGTACAGAATTGTGGGACCAGTATATATTAAGAAATGATCAAAATTCCTTTGGAGTGGTCTGAGAAATATAAAGGGATTACTAATATTATTGGGAATTGTGCACGAAACGAAGGAACAAAAATTGAGAATGAAGTTTAAAAAGACAAAGAAAAGAAACAAAAAATGTTCCCTAACTCTGTGTCAGGCAGAAAACTAGGAAAAATTCCCAGTGTGACCATGGAGTTGTCCCTCGCATGTTGACAAAGTTGTCAAGAGAAACTTGTGAAGTTAGCTTTTTTCCCCCAGAAATAAGAAGATTAAGGTAAAAATTGATGACAAAGCAAGTACACCATTTTAAGGTAAGTATAAGAATTAAATAAAGGTTAGAAAAATATCTCTTTACACAAGTGGATGTTAGAATGTGATGTTCTCACCACATCACGTTGTTGAAGCAGAGACCATGTTGCGGGATTTTCCAGACATTCCTGATGGTGTGATCTTTTGACCCTGCCGATGGCAACCCCCTGCCGTGCGTTCCTGGGCAGCGGAGCATGCAAACAACAGGAAACTCCTTTGACAGTGGTGGAACCAGAAGGTCCTGCAGCCAGCCAAGGGCAGGTCGCCTCGGCCACCCACAAAACCCGTCGTGTGAGATGAGGGGACAAAGAATCCCACCCTATGTATTTTTAAAAGGGAATTAGATGCTCAAATAGAAATGATGTTAATGCCATAGAGAGGGTACAGAAGAAATTCACTAAGATGAAGCTGTTGATTAGACTTTAATAAGGGTGAGAGATGAGAGAAATTGAGTACATCTTGTTTAAGTTCTGAGGCTGAGAATTCTGATTGACAAAATCTCAAGCTAAATTCAACACCTTATTGAGAATATTTACCAAAACACTTTCAAGTAAATCGTACAGTTACCTCTCAGGTGGTCAATGTGACCTGAAAGTAGATCACTCAGGAGTAATATTTGATCAGGATTTTCCTGCTTGATTCTCCAGGACTCTTCCCGCTGATAGTTTATTTTTGGCCCAGAATGGGCTGGCGCCGTCACCTGGAGGACATGTGGTCAGTGGGAGGAATGATGATAGTTTATTTTTGGCCCAGAATGGGCCGGCGCCATCACTTGGAGGACATGTGGTCAGTGGGAGGAATGGGTCAGTCAGTAAAGCAATAACAATTCACGTTTGAAATCCTCCGGGAGGAGCCCAGTGGTTCCTCACCTATGCAACATCCGCCAGCCTCCACATGGGTGACCGGTCTGTCCTCGACCACCCCAGTCACCTCCAGGGCTCGCTCCTCGAAGGAGGTGAGGATTCTTAAGTCTGGAACCCCTTCGCCAGTCTGGGCCCTCTCCCGACGATTGTGGGAGAGCTTTTTCCTGAGGAGATACAGAGAGGGCATCGTTAGCCACACAGGTGCTTCACAGTGGTAAGGGTGGGGGGGTTTCTAAGGAGGGATGGGAGTGGTTGAAGGGGGAGGGGGTGGAGGTTCGCAAGAGGAGTTGGGGGGGGGGGTGGATGCTCCCTTGGGGAGTGGGGGGGGGGAGTGGCGATGCTGTGTACTCACTCGTGCTGCTGGTGAAGGTCGTTGACCTTCTTCTAGCACTAAAGGCCAGTCCTCTGAGCTGACAGCTGTCACCACCTCATTCCCAGGCAGCACTGACTACCTGGTGGCTGACTATCCAGGACCCTCTGGGGAATAGGACATCCTTTCTGGCCTCGACCGCATCTAGGATCATCCCCAGACCAGCATCCCTGAAACTTGGGGCTGGACTCCTCGGCACCGTTATTGCAAGCTGGCTTGGGTTGGCTGGGCAGGTGCAGCTGAAGCGCTGCTCAACCTTGTGAGCGGGGGGGGGGGGGGAGGGGGGGGGGGGGGGCTGGTGGGCGCAGTCCCGGCAGATCAGCTGGCAAGCCTTCATTTGGAGTGAGAAGCCCATGGGGCCTCGTTAAGTGGACCAATTAACGTTGAAATGCGTTGCCAGCCTCACTGAAGCTCGCGGCAATGCCTGCTCCCTACCACGCGGAGGAATTTTTCCAGAGATTTGCGCCCATTTATTCAGCATAACAGCAGTATTTACACAGGACCTGGTTACACATCTCAGGGTCCTCACTCCTTTCTGTCAGCTGCTATAGCAGCTGATCTGTTATACTAGTGCTGGTTAACTCACAACCCAATCAGCACTTTGGAACAATCATCCCCAGCCGGATGAGTTCCATGCAAGGTTATAACGCAGGGGTGGGCAAACTACGGCCCGTGGGCCGCATGCGGCCCGCCAAAGGTCTTTATGCGGCCCACCAAGATCAAGTCATTTAAAAAAAAAAAAAAATTATTTTAAGGTTAATGGGTTACTGCTGTTGGGTTACTGGCATAGGGTGGATACGTTCACTTGAGTAGGGTGATCATTGCTCGGCACATGTGTTTCATGTGAAGTTTCTACTTTAAAATATTAATTAATAAAAATTTATTGCTTTTTTTTTAAAAACCTTTTATTTTGGCTATTTTAAATATTAATTATTTTACTTAATATACTATGCAGCCCTTTAAAATTGTGAATTTCTGTTATAACCCCTGTTATAACGGCACCAAAGGAAGAAGTAGGAAAATAATTATTATCTGCCCACGTCTCTGGTTTGAACACACCACCTTCGGAAGAAGGTGCAGGACTACCACTGCGAAATATCTATGGCTTGAAATTAAACCTTGGGATAATCCTTCATTTGCCAAAGAATTCTTTATCTGCTGTTTGAGCTCAGGCAGCGAGCAATTTCAACTAAATGTGTTCACACTCTGCTAAAATGGTAGTGAGAAATATCTCAATTTTTTCAGAATATAACTTTAGGCCTCGTGATTTAAAGATACAAGGTAGAACAACACACTATTTTCATTTCTGTGGTATTGTTTTTAATCAAGATTTCTAAATAAACTTTTAGAAAATGAAACAAAGATGGTGCATTTGTTACATTTGCTGCAAACACAATTCAAACGACATTTCATCTACACTGGAAGAGAGCGATCAGCTCTGGTACAAATTGGGGAGACATTCAAATGATAGGCACCCAAACTTTAAATATCAAGCAAATGCAAGGAAAGATAAAGGTTAACTGTGTTCAATGTTGGACTGGAAGAGAAATACATCCAAAATCAGACAACTCAAATATTCCCAACTAGGAACAAGAAAAGGTATTTTCTTGTTGTCTATTGATATAGGCTATCTTTATATATTTTTTTAAAGATCCATCTTCAGCCAGTATGAATGAACATTAGCATAGTGTGGATATAGTGACCTGGCAGGGGGAAAAAAATCGCTGAAACCTGGAAATAATGTTTGATTCGTCACATTGGTTCTAAATACCTGTGCCCATTAGCCAGCAATTAATCCAAATTGGCAACTTCAAGTCTAGAATTGTTGGGATTGGTACTAACCCTACCCTGCTTCACCCTCCTATATAATGGCTGGGCGATGGTCAAAAAGTGGACTAAGTCGTCAAACCTGACCACAAGCTGCCAGGCACACAATTCTTTCCATTGTAAACACGGCAGATATTGAGGAACCTGATTAATCTGTGCTGGAGTGGCGGAGTTGTCATTTAAATGATGCTCGTTGCCTTAGATTTAGTTATGACTTGAAATTAGGACCTCCGGCATGGGCTTCTTGGAGAAACTTTGCGGTAAAACAGAAATAAGATTGAGTGATACTTCTTTGAGATGGTGAAAGGTCAAGCATCCTGATTTGAATAAAGGCGCCCTTGCTACCATCAGTACTTCTTCCAAACGGTATTCAACGTGGAGCTGAACCAATTCATCAACTGAGGGCTAGTTGTGGGTGGTAATCAGCAGGATGTTTCCTTGCCCATGTTTGACTTAATACCACAAGACTTCTTCAGATTGGAGTTAACATTGAGTATTCCCAGGGCCACTCCTGCCCAATTTTAGACCACCGTGCTGTCACCTCTGGAACTGTCCTGCTGGTGGGGCAGGGTACACCCAGGGATCATGACAAAGGAAACTAGGACATTGGTTGAAATGCATGACTCTGGGTGTATGGCTATAGCAGGCTGTTTACCTCATGTTGGACAGCTCGCCCAATATTGCCAAAGTACCCAGATGTTAGTGAGGAGGACTTTGCAGAGTTGACAGGGCTGTATGTGCCCTTGTCGGATCCAGGGTGCGATCTATCAGCCTCGGCGCGCCAGACCCGGGATGCAATGAGGCCGGTAAATATCGGGAGAGGCCTCTCGTGAGATTTACTGGCCTCGTGAGATCTACCAACATCTCGCAAGATGTCGTGACCTGGATCCTGCCCATTGAGAAGTTAGGATCACTTGAACATGTCTGCGTTGGAGTTACCCAAGGCATGGGATCTAACGGCCGCACCCTGGAGACCCTGAGTGGCCGTTGTTTAGCATTCGTTTCCATAAATGTGGACCAGGCATACTAGCACTTGTGGGGAGGTCTCCAAGGTGACCAGGGACCCCTGATGCCACCCTGGTAGTGCCACCCAGATGATGCCAGGCTCATGTGGCACCTTAGTCATGCCCAGATTGGGTGCAGGAGTGTCCTGCCCATATGAGGTGGGTGCAGGGGGCTCGAGGACCCCCACATCGGTAAGTTGGGGGAGTCCAGAGATCGCAGTGGGGGTTTCAGAGATTGGGGCACCATTTTCAAATGACGCCCCGATCTCTTTCTGCAATGGCAAGCTGAGCTCGTTAGTGCAGGAAATTAGCCTCAGTGGGACCTCAGTGGGGCATTCCACACCAAGGCCTGAAAAAGAAGCAAAGTCCTGTTTAATAGCGATGTCATTCTCAGTGGGGAAATACCCGGCTAAACGCACCCAAAACTGGTCTCTGTTTCTTTTCCATTAAATCGTGCCTCCAGTGCCTAGGAGGATGCCAGGTGTTCCATCTGATTTTATCTTATTAGTCTTCTTCATTGCAGTATGATACAACTAAATGGCTAGCTAGGCCAGTTCAAAGGGCAGTTAAGATCAAACTACATTGTTGCTGGTCTGAAGTAAACTGTAGGCCAGATTGGGTAAGGGTAGCATAATTCTTCCCTGAAGGACAATAAATGAGATAGGATTTTATGACAATCTGATATTTTCCTGGTCACCATTACTGATTTCCACCACGTGATCATGGTTAAAATCAACCCTTTAGACTGAAAGAAACAATAGACAGAACGTTACCAGTCACACAGAGGCAGATTTAGTTGAGGGCAGTGAGGATATTTTAAGAATGCTACTTACTACCTGCAACAGTGGGTAGCCAATTACTAGCCTGAGACACCTTCACATTCGCCTGTCTGCCACAGAAGTGCTTACCTCTTCTGGTAGGGTTGCTGGCAGTGCAAATTTGCAGCCCCCAACTCCGCCCCCCCCCCCTCCCCACCCCGACCATTTGCTCAATAGAGTGTCTGTCCCACCCACCATCTTTTATTTGATTTGACGGAAGTGGCCTCTCAAATGTCCGCCTCCGGTTTGTGGATAGAAAAATGGTTGGCAGAGAGGAAACAAAGAATAGGGATTAATGGGTCCTTTTCAAATTGGCAGGCAATAACCAGTGGAGTACCACAGGGGTCGGTGCTGGGACCCCAGCTATTCACAATATATATTAATGATTTTGATGACTGAACAAAAAGTAACATCTCAAAGTTTGCAGATGATACCCAATTAGGTGGGAGGGTGAATTGTGATGAGGATGCAGGGATCCTACAGCAAGATCTGGACAGGTTGGGTGAGTGGGCAAACCAATGGCAGATGCAGTATAATTTGGATAAGTGTGAGGTTATTCAATTTGGAAGCAAAAACAGGAAGGCAGATTACTACCTGAATGGTTATAAATTGGGAGAGGAGGGTGTGCAGCGGGACCTGCGCATCCTTGTGCATCATTCGCTGAAGGTAAGCATGCAGGTGCAGCAGGCGGTAAAGAAGGCTAATGGTATGTTGGCCTTCATTGCAAGAGGTTTCGAGTATCGAAGCAGAGGTGTGTTGCTGCAATTGTACAGTGCCTTGGTGAGGCCACACTTGGAGTATTGTGTGCAGTTTTGGTCTCCTTCTCTGAGGAAGGATGTTCTTGCTCTCGAGGGAGTGCAGCGAAGGTTTACCAGACTGATTCCAGGGATGGCGGGATTTTCATATGAGGAGAGATTGACTAGGTTGGGATTGTTCTCGATGGAGTTTAGAAGAATGAGGCGGGATCTCATAGAGACTTATAAAATTATAACAGGATTAGACAGGGTAGATGCAGGTAAGATGTTACCAATGATAGGTGTGTCCAGAACCAGGGGTAACAGTCTGAGGATTCAGGGTAAACCATTTCGGACAGATATAAGTAGACACTTCTTCACACAAAGAGTGGTGAGCCTGTGGAATTGATTACCACAGGAAGTAGTTGATGCTAAAACTTTGAATATATTCAAGAGGCGGTTGGATATAGCACTTGGGGAGAATGGGATCAAAGGCTATGGAGAGAAAGCAGGATTAGGCTATTGAGCTGGATGATCAGCCATGATTGTGATGAATGGCGGAGCAGGCTCGAAGGGCCAAAAGGCCTCGTCCTGCTCCTATCTTCTATGTATCTATGTATGTATCACACAGGTGGGCAGCCAGTTCCGACATCTGAAACTCGTTGAAGATGGTAAGATTCTACCCAAAGTATTATTCCAGATACACGAGCATGCAAAAACTTTGCCATGCTCCATGGGCGCGATTCTCCGCAAAGGTGTGTTTGAGTTCGTGAAAACAGCTGTAAAGGCCTGGAAACTCGGCCCATCAGATAGGGGAGAATCGCTGTTCACCGTAAAAAAACGGCGAGCAGCGATTCGTGTCGTGGGGCGGCCGTGGGGGGGGGGAGAATAGCGGGAGGTCAGGAAAAATGTCGGGAAGGCTCTCCTGCTATTCTCCGACCCGTCGTGGGGGGCGGAGAATCGCGCCCCATAACTTTGCCATTATGACTACTACCTATGCAGTAAGATATACAGCAGGAGGAGGAACTGTCCAGTGCCACAATCCTCATCACCATCATCCTTAATTTCACCATCCATTGTCCTTCCTTCAGACCTGCCTCAATAACAAATATTAAATCAAATGTCAAATTGAGAGAGAAAAATAACTCTAGCAACCCAATTACATATGTGTATAAAGTTACAAAGTGAAGTAAGTAGAGTCACCATAATCCCACATAACCACAGGCTGCTTTCGCCTTTGAGGGGGAGATGTGACTGGTGGTGATTTAACCTGAGGTTCACCACACCTCAAGAGAGGGGCAAGGTTGAGGAACATAGAACATAGAACAGTACAGCACAGAACAGGCCCTTCGGCCCTCGATGTTGTGCCGAGCAATGATCACCCTACTTAAACCCATGTAACCCGTATACCCGTAACCCAACAATCCCCCCATTAACCTTACACTACGGGCAATTTAGCACGGCCAATCCACCTAACCCGCACATCTTTGGACTGTGGGAGGAAACTGGAGCACCCGGAGGAAACCCACGCACACACGGGGAGGTCGTGCAGACTCCACACAGACAGTGACCCAGCCGGGAATCGAACCTGGGACCCTGGAGCTGTGAAGCATTGATGCTAACCACCATGCTACCGTGAGGCCCCTAGAGGAAGTTCATGAATAACCTCAGTCGGCTACAGGTGAGATCCCAGAGGACTGGAGAATAGCTAATGTGGTACCGCTGTCGAAGAAAGGTAGCAGGGATTATCCTGGAAGCTATAGGTCGGTGAGCCTCACGTCGTAGTAGGTATTTTCTTGGAGCCAATTCTCAGCGACAGTATTTATACCTATTTGGAAACAAATGGTCTCATTAGCGATAGACAGCATGGTTTTGTGAAGGGGAAGTCGTGCCTCACTAACTTGATTGAGTTGTTTGAGAAGGTGGCAAAGATGATTATTGAGGGGAGGGTGGTGGATGTTGTTTACATGGACTTCAGTAATGCCTTTGATAAGGTGCCTCATGGCAGACTGGTACAAAAGGTGAAGTCACATGGGATCAGAGATGAGGTGGCAAGCTGGATACAGAACTGGCTCAGTCACAGAAGGCAAAGGGTAGCAGTAGAAAGGTGTTTTTCTAAATGGAAGGTTGTAATTAGTGGTGTTCCACTGATTTCTGTGCTGGGGCTTCTGTTGTTTGTAATATACATAAATGATTTGGAGGAAAATGTAGCTGGTGTGATTAGTAAGTTTGTGGATGACACCAAGGTTGTTGGAGTGGGAGATAGTGTTGGGGATTGTCAGAGGATACAGCAGGATATCGATAGTCTGGACAATTGGGCAGAGACATGGCAAATGGAGTTTAATCCAGACAAATGCGGGGTAATGCATTTTGGTAGGTCGAAATAAAGGGGAAATATAATGTAAATGGCAAAACTCTTTGGAATATAGAAAGTCAGAGCGATCTAGGCCTGCAGGTCCACAGATCTTTGAAAGTGGCAACACAAGTGGACAAGGTAGTCAAGAAATCATACGGAATTCTTGCCATCAGTGGACGGGGCATCGAGTATAAAACCTGGCATGTCATGCTGTAGTTGTATAGAGCTTTGGTCAGGTTACACTTGGAATATTGCACACAATTCTGTCACCACATTACCAGAAGGATGTAGAGGCTTTGGAGAGGGTGCAGAGGAGGTTTATCAGGATGTTTCCTGGTCTGGAGGGTGTTAACTAAGATAAGAGGCTGAATAGACTCAGACTGTTTTCATTAAAATGACGGAAGTTGAGGGGTGACCTGATAGAGGTCTACAAGATTATGAGGGGCATGGATAGAGTGGTTGGGAAGGCACTCTTTCCCAGGATGGAGGGGTCAGTCACCAGGGGGCATAGGTTTAAGATCTGTAGGGCAAAGTTTAGAGGAGATGTGCGAGGCAGGGTTTTTACTCAGACGGTGGTGAGTGTCTGGAACGCGTTGCCAGGGGAGATTGTGGAAGCAGATACATTAACGGCGTTCAATAGGCACTTTAACAAATACATGGATAGGATGGTTATAGAGGGATACGGCACAAGGAAGTGCTGAGGGTTTTGGCCAAGGTTGGTATCATGACCGGTACAGGCTTAGAGGGCCGAAGGGCCTGTTCCTGTGCTGTATTGTTCTTTGTTCTTTGGTATGGGAATTCAATGTGTTGTTGGCCTTGCTCTGCATCACAAATAGCTGTCCAGACAACTGAACTGAACTTTTTGTATAATAGTTAACAGGAATCATCCTTGTGCATCAACCTAGTCCCTGTCCCTTGTGGTCTGAAGCATATTCCCAGTAGCTACAACTTTGGAGGTGTCCCGCTGAGGGCACTACATATGGCTGCGGTGAACAACATTGAGCAGCTCTAGAGTCGTGTGAATTGACTTCAGACTGGATCAGGATGTGGACTAGACCAGTCTGGCCCAACTGGCTATGTAGGTTTAGCAGAGTGGTTAAAGGCCTATGCTAATGGATTGGACTTTGTAGTCAATGGTGTAGCAAAGTCGTTTGCCCAAGTAACTCTCACTGGGAGATCTAGTGATCTCTCTGGCAAGGATTTAACCCCAATTACTGTAGTGCCGCTGATTGCAGTGTTCTTACTGGACATTAACAGCCTGGAGCAGCAGTGATGTCATCAGGTCAATTCAGCAGCCAATTACATTAAAGAATTTTCACAGACCACCCTGTTCAGGAAACAAAAAACAGTGAAATAAATGTATTTTCAAAATGTTTACAGGCAGCAAATTGCAAATTGGGGCGAATGTAGACACTAAAATATTCTGAAAAAAATGTTTATTTATCATTAAAAAAGCAATAGATTAATCATTTTACAGCGCTCCACAATTATAAAATTATGTTTTCAGTGATTCATCAAATTTTATTAATCACATCGCTGTTAAAAACGGATCTCATTTACACAGTTACACATTTACCTAATCTCAGACTTGGACAGGTCATGGTTCAGAATATCTCATTGGAAAGTTTCATCAGGCATGGATTAAGATTAGGATAAATCCATGCATCGCTTCACTAAATTTGCCACTAGAGCTTTAGCTCAACATGCCTAGACTAGTTACGATCTAAATACCCCAGCTAACTCTCTACTACACCTCGCTTGACAAGGCTTGCTTCAAGTGTACTTGCATAAATTGTACTTTAACCATCAAAAGAATACATTTAGTTGTAAATGGAACATTGAAAATTGTGTTGCAGACCACATTTTAGTTTTGAGTGTTCACACAAGATTTGAAGAGCTACTGGAGTTTTTATTTTTGATCACCCAAATTGCAGCAGCCTTTCATTTTGCCGCACGAAGAAAGAATCACTGCAGCCCTCCTGGTAAATCATGATTCTGTCCAGGATTTAGGTGCTGCTTATCTACCTGGTATTTACATTGACCTCCACTTTGCTGACTTGTTCGGCTGTCTGCAATCCCTCAACATCTGACACAGTGTATACTCCAGAGAGAGGGAACTGACCACAGAGTACAAAAATTACGGCTGCTCCAACATTCTTTTGTGTCTGCCTGCTGTTTACTTCTGAGCAATTGTTGTTTAAACTCCAGCAGGACAGCCCAGTGTTCTTGAAAGAAGTTGAATCTATTTCTGTCAACCTACAGGAACGGTAATTCAAAATGTGTCAAAAACAAATCTAGCTGTCCAGATTTTAACATTCTCCAGACTTGAGACAAGTATTTTAGGCAATGTCTTAACTTAACCCCTTTTCTACTTACTCTTCAGAATTAAAAAAATAATAATTTAGAGTGCCCAATTCATTTTTTTCAATTAAGGGACAATTTAGCGTGGCCAATCCACCTATCCCGTACATCTTTGGTTGTGGGGGCGAAGCAAACACGGGGAGAATGTGCAAACTCCACACAGAGAGCGACCCAGGGCTGGGATCGAACCTGGGACCTCGCCGCCATGAGGCAGCAATGCTAACCAGTGCGCCACCGTGCTGCCCTTACTCTTCAGAAATTTGACTGAATTTACTATTACCTTGTTTATGAAGCTAGCGGTTTCAATTTTATTTCTTTTTGTGTCTTATTGTCAAGGTTCAGTACATAAAGTACATACACCGAAAAGACAGTCAGTTGTTGGCCAAACTAATGTGGCAACATGGTTAGGAGAAATAGTGCAAAGGTGACTTCAGGTCCAGTGCGAGAGCAATTGGTATGACTGGGATCAACCCCGCTAGAATCAATAAAAATTAGATTAAGCTCAGAGCTTGTTTAATCTCTTCAATCAGTGTACACGCAGAAGCTGGCCCACGTCTGCAAATGCTACAAATAAAGAACAATATCTTGATAAGAAAGAGGACCCAAGGTTAGATTCTTGACAGTCAGAATTTAATGACTTGAGGTTTAAGGAAGAGACGTCACATCTGGTGACCTTGGGTTAGATTAGGAGGTAAACTGCGAGCCAAGCATGCGGCCAATCCTCGGGGGCTCGACTGTGGAGGAGAAGAAGATTGGAGCAGATTGGTATGTGCGACCTGTCAGGTTGAGGAAGATGAGGATCGTTATGACAATGTCTAACTTCATATTTTGTATGTTTTTGGAATATAACTTTTAGGTTGGGGGGTTAAAGTAACGCAAAATAAATGGATGGGGAGGGGGAACTGAGTTGCTGAGGTTGGCAAACAAACTTAAAGTATAACCATTCAAAGGTTGATCTGTGTCCAGTTAATAAGGTCAGAGTTAGTGTGTGAAAACAATGGACAACCGATGGCCCCGACCTGAGTCTGAGATGCCTACTGGTTTCTTCATAAGGGACTTAAGTAGTTTGTGTGGGTCCCAGATCAAACAAAGTCTGAAGGTATTCAAATA
Source organism: Scyliorhinus canicula (assembly GCF_902713615.1). Classification (NCBI taxonomy): domain Eukaryota; kingdom Metazoa; phylum Chordata; class Chondrichthyes; order Carcharhiniformes; family Scyliorhinidae; genus Scyliorhinus; species Scyliorhinus canicula. The sequence continues at coordinate 231,433,632 of NC_052146.1, read as the reverse complement.
CTTATGTTTCAATCTCTATTTGGGACATCTGAGGGTTGCCACATTGCCATAGGGATAGGTTTCAGGGGAGGTACCTTTGGTGTTAATTTTAACTGCATGTTTTCTCAAAAAAACAACGGGTGAGATTTACTCGTCCTCCCTGCCCCAGAACCAGAAATGTCTGCCTGAGGTCAATGGACCTTTTAATTGCCCACCCCACTGATGCCGATTCCTGTGGCGGGTGGGATTGTAAAGTTTACCCCAATGAGTTTGGTTGGAAGAATGTGAGAAGGCAGTTGTTTTCTTCCAGCAGTAAGAACAAAGAGCATGGAGATCGTTCGGAGCCAGGGGTGACCCTGAATTAGAGTCACCATGGAAATGTTTTAAATGGGGCCTGTGCTCAGAATGAAAAGATCATGAGGAAGTAAAATGGGCAGCACGGTAGCACGAGTGGATAGCACTGTGGTTTCACAGTGCCAGGGTCAAAGGTTTGATTCCCCGCTGGGTCACTGTCTGTGCGGAGTCTGCACATTCTCCCTGTGTGTGTGTGGGTTTCCTCTGGTTGCTCCGGTTTCCTCCCAGGGTCCAAGGACGTGCAGGTTAGCTGGATTGGCCATGGTAAATTGCCCTTTGTGATCAAAAAGATTAGGAGAGGGCAGCACGGTGGCCTAGTGGTTAGCACAGCGGCCTCACGGCGCTGAGGTCCCAGGTTCGAATCCTGGCTCTGGGTCACTGTCCGTGTGGAGTTTGCACATTCTCCCCGTGTTTGCGTGGGTTTCGCCCCCACAACCCAAAAAATGTGCAGAGTAGGTGGATTGGCTACGCTAAATTGCCCCTTAATTGGAAAAATAATTGGGTAATCTAAATTTTAAAAAAAAAATTTAAAAAAAGATTAGGAGGGGTTATTGGGTTTCAGGCATAGGGTGGAAGTGAAGGCTTAAGTGGGTTGGTGCAGACTCGATGGCCGAATGGCCTCCTTTTGCACTGTTTGTTCTATGTTCTAAAATGGTCAAATATGCCTGCTAAAACTAGTGGGAGAGATCAGCAGTGGCATCCTTGAAGAGAGAGGGAGAACTTTGTAAGTTTAAGTGCCAGACTGGGAAATTGGGGAGTGTCAAAATGAATTCTTCAGAGCTTTGGCACACTGTGGTTTAGTCCAAGGAAAAGTGAAAGAAGCCACAATATCCTGGAAAATATAGGGGAACATTTAGGTGTAATTAAAAACATAATGGGAAGTGGCCCATTACGATATTTGGTTTTAAGGAATAGTACTTTATGAAATGCAATGTTCACTTAATACTGTAGAACTGGTTTTCTTTGCTTATTGCACAATAAACGTTTTTGTTGAAAACATGAAACTTTGTGGTGTAGTTGTTTCAATTAATAACTGAGTTTGGATTTCTTTTTTTTCATGTTAATAATCTCCATTAAGAACATAACAATTGGGGTCTCTTTATAGGATGTCAAATCCACAAATTGAAACGGGTGTGCTGAGATTTGCTAAAGTTTAAACAAAACAAGGTTTCATGGTGACAGTCACTGTGATTTCTTGAAAAGTTGAAGCGGCTTTGTCAATTGCTGAAACATTGCTTGCGAGATAGGATTCATTCCTGGGTGCCTTAAAACAATTAACAAAAACAAATTTAACAATAGCAGAAAAGATGGAGATTAAGTGGTCCAAAAATAGAATCAAAGAAAACTTTGGAATTAAAATGTAGTTAACAGCCTGAAAACAGGCTGTGTGTGACATGCTGAAATAGAGGTAGTGATTCATGGTGGAGCTTTGATTAGAAGGGTGTCTTGTTTGTTTTATCTGTGTATGCCTGCCAATAAAAGCAGACATTTCAGTTTGGTTTTGAGAAACAAAGGCAGTCTGATCATTTGCTCTAGCTTTCAGCTGGTAGAAACCTACAGTGATCCTAAAAGAGCGTTATGCAAGAAAGAAGTCAGCAGTGTTAACTTGGGGAGGTAGTTGATTATTTGCCCGCAACCAGAACAAGGGGTTGAGGCATCCACCATCATAAGATCTGTAAAGGAAAAGGTGAATGGTCACATAGCCAAAAAACTAATAGAAGGACCTCCACAGAGATAGCTGGAATATTAAGGAAACTAAAGTGAATTCGAGGGGGCTATGGCTCACCTTTTGGGTAGGTCCCAGGAAAAATGAATTAACCGTCAGAATTAACTTCCAGTTTCTGGAAGCTGTAGTACAGTCAACAAATGAGTATTTAAGAGAGATTGCCTAACATTTTCATACACATAACCTGCATTAAACATAAAGTATATTGAGAAAATAAATAAAATTAGGGAGGCTTATTTACCTATAACCCATTATACTCATATCACTGGCCTCCAGCATCGGAATATAATCACCCCACCCATGTTCTGGGAAAAGTCGAACATTTTGGCGTTTGATTCTCCAGTGCCTGATGCTCGTAGTAGATTTCCCAATCTGACGGAGAATGGAGCCTTGGTGCCAGGCATCCCGTTCCGATGCTCCGGTCCTCTGCCGTTGGCAGCAGCGAGCTACGCACCCCGCGGCATCTTGCAAAACCGCCATTTGCATGCATTTTGATCGAATTAACAACATGCTGGAAGCACAAATCACCACTGCCCCCCCCCCCCCTGCTGTGATGCTCTCGCTCTCTCAGCTGGGAATCACACGGGCGTGAATTGGCCCGAGTGCCATGGCTGTTGAGGGGGAGCAAGGAGTTAAGCAAACTCTTCAAACTTTCGGCCTTGTCGAGGGGTGTATGCCTGGTCATCAGGAAGTAGTGGGGAATGCCTTGGTGGCAATTGCGTGGGCTCAGGTAGGGTACCCTGACACCGACCGCCATTGCTGCATTAATTCATTTGAACCCGGCCCCGAGCTGCAATTTACAGCCTCCTGGCTGTTGACTGCTCACAGTATCCTGCAAATGCTCTCAGGGCTTCTGGTCATGTGGAAACCCACCTAGCCCACCCATCTGGAAACCTTCATACCCCAGCAGTATCAGCAAGGTGATGGACGTGGCCATAATCAATCATCGGCCCACCAGGAGTTGGCTCTCCTAAGTTCACTCCTTCGAAGCATAGCCCCACAGCAGAGGAAGCAGGGGATTAGCAGAGCTCACCCCAAACAAAGGACACATGCACCATTGCCGCTGTCCCTGGCACACAGCCCCTCTCAGAGTAAACGCCTCACCAGTGTCACTATCAGCTAACTCATCCTTGAGGATCACGAGTTGTCTCCAAGCCCTGCCTGTCCACAGTGCCTCAATCCCATCCATGCCACCCCCGCAGACAAGAAACGTGACCAGCTCCCTGTCACAACCAGCGTGTAAAATCCAGGCTCCTAATAACACTGCCGCTAAGGCCCCAGCAAACGCACACATCCCTCACTCACCCCGATCTGTAGGACCTGCCCGCACACCAGGCTCTCTGCATGGAAAAGAATGGCTGCATAGTATGAACATCTCCACCACATAACCAGTTGCCATCCTTCTGTCGAGATAGCACTGACTCAGCCAATGAGGAGACTATGATAGACCGCACTGGGAGTACAGCACAATGGCCACAAAGCTATTGTTGACACCGGTTTCAGCAGCCACTGGTACCCATGCTTATGTGAAAGTGATGATGGAGGCTCCCCACATCACAGGCTGGCTGACAATCACTGATGGGGACAGGGATGCCCTGCCGACTACATAATCTCGAAAGGGCTGGGATGGTACAGCAGTGCGATTCAGGGTGACCATGTAACCTGGTGGCATTGGATAGTGAAGGGAATCCCCACCTTGCTGACATTGTCTGCCTCAACCCTCCCCTGCATAGATATGGGGCGCAGTTCTCATGTGAGAGCACAACATGGCTGGAGAATCCCGGAAGAGCCCTCCAGCGAGCCTCCCGACAGCTTCCGGGCCTTGCGAGGGCTGATGGGTGGGGGTTCTGTAAGGGGGCTTGGTTAGGCCTGAAGAAAGGGGACCCCTGGGGACTTATGTGGGGTGTCCTCACTTGGGGGGTGTGGGGTAGTGTCCATGTGCGTGGGAGGGTGACATTGCCCATGGGTGCGGTGGGGGGGGGGGGGGGGGGGGGTGGACCCACAAGCTCACTTAGAGATTGAGGCACCCTTTCAAAATAGAGGCTCGATCTCTGAATTGAGCTCCCCTGTGCTAAAAACCATCCCCAACATGGCCGCAAATCAGGTGCAGAGACGAGGAGGAATTTCTTCAGCCAGAGGGTGGTGAATCTGTGGAACTCTTTGCTGCAGAAGGCTGTGGAGGCCAATTCACTGAGTGTCTTTAAGACAGAGATAGATAGGTTCTTGATTAATAAGGGGATCAAGGGTTATGGGGAGAAGGCAGATTGAATGGTAGAGCAGACCCGAAGAGCCAAGTGGCCTAATTCTGCTCCTATGTCTTATGGTCTTATGGTCTAATTCAGCTCCGAGGGGAGAACATAGTCTCCCAAACAGATAATCCTTCCCATTGTTACATTATTGATAAATATTAACATATGTGTTTTACTGATTAGTATGCACACAAAAATTACTTTTCTTCGACTCAATCATCACCTCCTGTTTGGAGATAAATGGGACACTTACTGCTTCCATTTCATATCGCAGCCAACTACTGCAGCTCCACTCTGGTGAAATCTTTGATTATGGCACATTTATAGCAGCACTTTGTGTTTTCTGAATCATGGCATTTGTGCAGCCTGGGAAAAAGCCTGCAGCTGTTGAAAAGTGTTATTTTTAAATTGGTGACATCTCCACGAGCTAAACCAGTCTTGAGAACATTCCTGCACACACCCCGAGTAAATGCGATATTCCTCGTTTGTCAGATGAAGAGTTGAATTTTTTCCAGCCCTGTGATGAGAGGCTTGGAGTTGGCCGGGGAGGGAGAGTAGGAAAATGGGAAAAATATGGGGAGCTGTGTCAGGATGGCTCCCTGAAGCAGAGGCAGACTGGGAAGCAGACTGGTTTTCTGTTATGTGGTGGAGAGAGCCAGGTGCCTTTTAGGGGAGGCTTTGCAAACTCGCTGCCATTTTGCTCACAGGATCCTTGAATGTTGCAATATGTTGTGCCACAGGTTAATGAGATGCAGATCTGTGCCTGCAACTCCACACACTCGGATATTGATTTTAATCAACCGCAGTTAATGTTTTGAGTCTAATACATGACACTGGATTCAAAACAAACTGTGTTTCTCTCTTCACAGATGCTGCCAGACCTGCTGAGTTTTGCCAGCGTTTTCTATTTTTGTTTGTGGAACATCAGTAGTTTATTAAATAGTTCTATTATAATTTGGGTATTCCAATAGCTGCTTAGAAATTGGGGTCACCGGGTCTTCTAGTCCTGCACTCCGAGGATAGCAGTTAATCGCAACTCATTAAACTCGGGCACATGATAAATACTAGCCCAGGATATATGGAGCATTAAGTCTGCTGAGGGTGACGTATGATTGCAAAGGAGTCACAATTGTCCCCAGAGATGGAGGGGGCTGAATTCCATAGCCCTGAAAATGGATGCAGGGATCATGGTGTGGTAATGTTGTGCTCCTTTCCAATTTGACGGATTTCTACAAGTGCTCAACATGCTTTTGAGTGGTTACACACCTCAACAGAGGGGCGCGGTTTAGGCGAGGCTAGCACTGTGTAGAGGCAGCCTGCACTAATTAAAGGCAGCCTGCAATTCTTGAAGGGAGGTGCATCTGGCTGGAGGTGCTGACAGTATGAGATCAAAGAAGGATGGCGGATGGAGGTGGGTGGGGAGCATACTCCAAGGTTGTGGAGGAGGTGGACAGGAGAGAGATTTTCTATCCACAAGGGTCCAGAAGACCCTCCAGGCCACAACTCCATCACTTAGCTACCAACAATTTCCATTAGAGACGACTCTTATTGGCTTCACTTCACCTTCACACACTTGATGCCACCTCAGGGCCACAACTCTCAGAGCTTGCCTACACTGCCAGCTATTCAACCATGATGACCACATCACGTAAACACATTACACAACACACACATTCACATTTTCCTCTTTCTTGCAGGGCAAGGTGAAACATGACCAGAGGCAGAGGTGCAAACCGCCAAGGAACCGATAGGTTCCATGTCCTTACCCCGATGGAGGAGACAGTTGTCACTATCATTAGAATGGCTAGTGTGGAGGCCATGGCTAATTGAGGGGTAGCAAAGCTGACGGTGTCCCTCTACCTAATTCACATAGCGTACTTCTCCCAAACTCACTTCTGAATAGCAAGCTGCAGATGGTTTGAGCATTCTTCACTTACCATAGTCCTCCTCGTAAAACCTTCTTCTTTCAAAGAACCAGAATTCCAACCTGGCCAGTCAGTGATGGAAGATAAATAGGTGGAAGGTAAGGAGGATAATGAGGAAGAAAGAGTATGAGCACTCTGGCTCTCATGTTCATAACCTGCCAGCTTAAATAGAGTCTGCACATCATTTAGAAGGTAACTCTGAGGTGTGTATCTGCACGCAATGAACAAACATGCAAGGGTAGCCTGCAGCCAGGGAAGGGGGCATGAGTAGCTCAGGGCCAGCTGTGAAAGTGGGTAAGGTTACATGTGCTTTCTTCTGGAAAAGAAATCCGGTGGGTTCCGGAAGGAGTTTGATATATCTGCGTAATGAAATGCTTGATGCATTGATAAGCCAGCCAGAAAGATGGTTTGCAATATAAAAGAGCATAGAGGAGTTGGACACCAACCTGATACAATGCTTTGAGCAGCGTTTGAAGCCCAACCTTTCAGCACAGAGATGATGGCCATTAATCATTAGCGCTTGTGGATCCAAATGTGATGTAGAGTCTGATGGCTGATATGCCAGTTTCCATTGTGGTACAGCCTATGCCATGCAATGTTTAGATGCTACAGCAGAGCTTCAGACTGACATCATGCAAAGTCAATGCCTATGCACGACTCGTTGCCATTTATTTGCAAAATGTTAAGATTTGATTGATCGATTTGGTTTGGAATGTTCATTTTGTGCTGACTTGTTTTTTTGCATTGTGATCAGCAAACACTGCTTTAGGGAAGGATCTCTGCATGCTTGCCCAGACCTGGCCGACACGTAACCATTCAGTTCAACGGCAATTAGGGATGGCCAGAAAATGCTGACCTAGCCAGCAACACCTATATCCCATGAATGAATTTAAAAAGTGCTTTGAGAGTCCAGTGGTTATGAACAGTGCTATATAAATGCAACTCTCTTGTTTTTTTCTTACTTTCTTTCAAGGACTCACAAAACCTGAATACTTCAACAATTTCAACAACAGCAAGGAGAAATCAATCAGAAAATCCCCTGTGAGTAGTTGATTAGTTGATAATCCCTTTAAATATTGTAGGTGGGGAATGGGTCTTTTCTAGCTATTGAACACATTGCATGTTTAAGAGAGATAGTGAGCAGGATTCTCCCAGCCCTGCGCCGGACCAGAGAATCCCTGTGAATGGGCCATGCCGCCCCGACACAGGCATGCGATTCTCCGCAGTTCCACGCCATTGGCGCCGGCATGGTTGGCGAGGCACCTGTCGCGGCCAGCCGCCGATTCTCCGGCCCGGATGGGCCGAGCGGCCGTAGGAAAAGAGCCGAGTCCCACTGGCACCGTTCTAACCTGCTCTGAGCAGGCGGGATCTCGGCGTATTAGGGTCAGGTGGCAATCGGGACACACCGATCTGCGGGCCGGCCTCTGTGGCTGGGGTCCTCTTTTCCTACACGCTGTCCCCTGTAGCCCTGCGCCATGTTGCATTGGGGCCGGCGCGTTGAAGGAGGCCACTGCGCATGCGTACGTTGGCACCACTGCGCATGTCCTCGTTGGCGTCGGAATTAGACGTAGGAGCGGCCCGTTCACGCCGTCGTAAATCGCGACGGCGTTTACGATGGCATGGACGCTCTGCTGCGGGATTAGAGAATCCCACCCAGCATTAGCTGAAACATCGAGCTGAAAAATGGCAGCATGCTAAAGATGGATGTCATGATCTGCCTACTCCGCAAATTTCTGGTGGACTCACCCATCAGTGCATTCATATTTTCACCAAAATGATATCTAATGCAGCTCATACCAGAACTGCATGCACCGAGGCACCATTTGAGTCAAAGCAACCGTTGAAGTGCTAAAATTATGGATGCCAATTTTGAGACCAGGTTATAGGTAAAAACCTATGGGTGGCAGATGTTCAGGACTCATCACTGAAGAACCTGTGGAAAACACATTGCGGGTGATGCCAGTTGCCCTGAAACTGTGGCTGCAGGTGGGATTTCTGCTGCTCACTTGGGAAGCAATCCTATGTCAGAAAGTTACCAGCCAATCTGACTGACCAGTGGTTTTGCAGTCTTAGCGGTGCCATTGGGAGCAAGGGCCATTGTTGGGATTATAATAGGCCCCACATTCTAAATCCCCAAACCAGATTAAGGGTCTCACTTTGAGGGATTGCAACATCACTTAACTATTAAGTCAGTGTCATGCAATCCAGTTTTAGTTTCACTTTTGCTTTTAAGACAGCTCAGCACTGGCGTCTTCAAGCTTTATACCCCTGTATATCTGTTTTCATGTACCTCTCAACAAATGAAGCCGCAATGTGTTTTCCCAAACCCTTATGAGTGAATGGTGCTTTTATATCATTATAAAACATGACATGGTGTGCAGTAAACGATGGTGTGCTCCTAAAACAATATTGTGCTCAGTCAGGCAACAAGATTTAGTTTCAGGAATCACTGGAGACAGGAAGGGTCCCAGAAGACGGGAAAGTGGCAAATGGAGGGAGGGAGGCAGAAGACGGGACATTATAGGCCGGTTAGCCTGACTTCGGTCAGTGGTAAGATTTTAGAATCCGTTATTAAAGATGAGATTGTGGAGTACTTGGAAGTGCATGATAAAATAGGACTGAGTCAGCACGGCTTTGTCAAAGGGAGGTCATATCTGACAAATCTGTTTGAGTTCTTTGAGGAGGTAACAAAGAAGTTAGACAAAGGAGAACCAGTGGACGTGATTTATTTAGATTTCCAGAAGGCCTTTGACAAGGTGCCGCATAGGAGATTGTTAAATAATTTAAGAGTCCATGGTGTTGAGGGTAATATGCTGGCATGGATAGAGGATTGGTTGACTGGCAAAAGGCAGAGAGTGGGGATAAAGGTGTCTTTTTCAGGGTGGCAGCCGCTAACTAGTAGTGTACCTCAGGGGTCTGTGCTGGAACCACAACTTTTCACCATATACATTAATGATTTGGAAGAAGGAACTGAAAGCACTGTTGCTAAGTTTGAAGATGATACAAAGATCTGTAGAGGGACAGGTAGTATTGAGGAAGCAAGGGGGCTGTAGAAGGATTTGGACAGGCGAGGAGAGTGGGCAATGAAGTGGCAAATGAAATACAATGTGGAAAAGTGTGAGGTTATGCACTTTGGAAGGAGGAATTTAGGCATAGACTATTTTCTAAAAGGGGAAATGCTTAGGAAATCAGAAGCACAAAGGGATTTGGAGTCCTTGTTCACGATTCTCTGAAGGTTAACGTGCAGGTTCAGTCAGCAGTTAGGAAGGCAAATGCAATGTTAGCATTCATGTCAAGAAGGCAAGAATACAAGAACAGGGACGTACTTCTGAGGCTGTATAAGGCTCTGGTCAGACCCCATTTCGAGTATTGTGAGCAGTTTTGGGCCCCGTACCTAAGAAAAGATGTGCTGGCCTAGGAAAGGGTCCAAAGGAGGTTCACAAGAATGATCCTTGGAATGAACACCTTGTCGTATGAGGAACGTTTGAGGACTCTGGGTCTGTACACGTTGGATTTTAGAAGGATGAGGGGGGATGTTATTGAAACTTACAGGATACTGCAAGGCCTGGACAAAGTGGACGTGGAGAGGATGTTTCCACTTGTCGGAAAAACTAGAACCAGAAGACACAATCTCAGACTAATGGGACGATCCTTTAAAACAGAGATGAGGAGGAATTTCTTCAGCCAGAGGGTGATGAATCTGTGGAACTCTTTGCCGCAGAAGGCTGTGGAGGCCAAATCACAGAGTGTCTTTAAGACAGAGATAGTTAGGTTCTTGATTAATAAGGGGATCAGGGGTTATGGGGAGAAGGCAAGAGAATGGGGGTGAAAAAAATTTCAGCCATGATTGAATGGCGCAGCAGACTCAATGTGCTAAGTGGCCGAATTCTGCTTCTATGTCTTATGGTCTTATGGTCTTAAGTACATGAGTAGCAGATTCAGAGGTGGTCACACCGCATCTTAGAACCCTGAAGGCAGAAAGCGAATGGGTGACCACCGGACAGTTCAAGAGAACCGAGCAGGTAGTGCAGGAGTCCCCTGGGGTACCGCTTACTAATTAGTTTTCTGTTTTGCACATTAGTGAGGGCACGGTTCCTCAGAGGAATGCAGTCAGAGCCATGTTTGTGGCACCATGAGTGGATCAGCTGTACAGGATGGGAGGGAGAAGAAAGGAAGAGCAATAGCAATAGGGGATTAATTAGTTAGGTGAAGAGACAGGCATATGTGCGGTCATCGGCATGACTCCAGGGAATGGTATGTCGCCTCCCTGTTGCTCGGGTCAAGGAGATCACAGTATAGCTCATGGAATAAAAGGGATAGTAGCAACTGAGATACAGAATTGGCTTGAGTAGGAAACAGTGAGAAATGGTTTCTGGTTATTGTTTGGGCTGAAGGGAGGTTTATAGTCAAGTTCCCCAGGGGTCAGTATTGGGACCCTTGCTCTTCCTGATATACATTACTGATCTAGACCTTGGTGTACAGGAAACAATTTTAAAGTATGTGAATGGTACTGCTGTGGGGAGGTTAAAAATGATTTATTAGGGCAATTATTCTTAGGGACACTTGAATTTTTATAGTGTAGTATAGTATACTAAAACGTGGAGGATAATTTTACAAAGCTATCAATCGTTAATATGCTGATGTGGCAAAAGGGCACAAACAATGCTAAATGAATGCTGTTGTGACACGATCTGTAAGAAGTCACAATAAGGATCAACAACATGTTTTCCAGTTTAACCTATGGACCAGAGGCAGATAACTGTTCGAACAACAAGGAAAGGGACTGGGGGAAGGGTTATAGAAAGATAAGGTAGATAATACCCACTCTGCCTGAGTGCGCATCTGCAACCTTTTTAAATGTAAAGTTGAACCTGACAATGCTCAAATGTAAACAATGTCTTTGCCTACGTGATCTGCAATGTATTAATGTTACTTGATTTTTCTAGTTGAGTGGAATCCGACCCAGGGGGGCCCCCACGATGGCGTGGCCTACGATCGGGGCCCACCGATCTGCGGGTGGGCTTGTTCCATGGGGGCACTTCTTCCTTTCGTGGGCCCCTGTAGGGCTCCACAATGGTTGACGCGGAGAAGAGAACCCCCCGCGTATGTGCGAAAATACGGCGGCCAGTCTGCGCGTGCATGGAACCACAACAGGCGTTCCGTGCATGCGCGAGATCGCACCGGCCCTTCGGTGCATGCGCGAACTCACGCCGTCCCTTCAGCACCAGCTGGAGCGGCACCAACCACTCCGGCGTCCACCTAGCCCCCAAAAGTACGGAGAATTCCGCACTTTCAGGGGCTGCTGACACCGGAGTGGTTGGCGCCGATTTTCCCACCGGCATGGGGACTTAGTCCCCAGAGGAATCCCGGCCAAGGTGTCCTAGACTTTATTAATGTACAGAACACAAGTTGGACCTTAACTGGAGTATGATGTGCAGTTCTGAGTGCCACAAAATAGGAAGGATGTGGATGCATTGGAGAGATTGCAAAAGAGGTTTACAAGGATGATTCCAGGGATGAGAAACTTCAGTGAAGAAGATAGATTGGAGAGATTGGGCTGTTCTCCTTGGAGGGGAGAAGGCGAAGAAGAGATTTGATAAAGGTGTTCAAAATCGTGAGGGGGCTCGACAAGGTGTGTAGGGAGAAACTGTTCTCACTCATAAAAGGATCAAAAATGAGAAAGCCCAGGTTTAAAGCGATATGTAAAAGAAGCAAATGCGATGTAAGTAAAAACTTTTTCACATGAGTGGTTTGGGTCTATAATCCACTGCCTGGAAGTGTGGTGAAGGCAGGTTGAAATGAAGCAAGAGCGCATTAGATGATTATTGGAATAGAAACAATGTTCAGGGTTATTGGAAAAAGGCAGGAGGATGGCACTAAAGTACATTGATCATTGGGAGAACAGGTACAGACATGATGGGCCCAATGGCAAGCCATTTGGCAGAAAGGGCCATTGACGACAGCAGCAGTGCACTAGAACAAAGGCTGCTGCAGCTAGAGAACTATGCACTGATCCAAACACGACCATACACACCAGGTACCTTCACACAATAAGAATGACCATCCAGTATCCTTGTTATATGCACAAAATGATTGACAAACCACAGAATGATGATGACGTGCACAACCAGGTGAAGAGAGGTGAACATATGTTCACACTGTTAATCTTGTGGAAAACATAAATTACACCTCACCATCTGAAGTATTTGTCAAGATTTGAATTTTCTGCCTGGAGAGAGTTGGTAACTGTTCATATTGGTAAAGACTACCATAGGAACAAGTATCAACTTACTATCCCTGTGATCTCGAAGACATGTATCCACAGAGATTGAAGGCCATGGTGAAACCTACTGCTCTGAAACTTTGGCGTTCAATGGTTCACAATGGCTCAGAATCCACAGCCTTGGAGTACAAGTACAATCAATCTTTGTGGGTGTCACAGATGTCCTACATCATAGAGATAAAAGGTCCAGCAGTTGTAAATCTACCGGCATGCCATGACCTTGCACTAATAATAATACATGGAATTACTCAGAGCTCACACAGCAGATTAACACCAGAAACTACTCTCGTCACCTCAGTTCATGACCTAACATTGAAATATCTTGAATGCTTCAAAATAACCTCTTTTGCATCCATGGCAGTGACTTAATCATAATTGTGGACTACTTTATCAAATACCCCATGATTGGACAATCGCACAATATGTCAAGCATAACAATCTAAATGCTATTTTCAGTTTATTTGGTGTGCCTAGAGAGATCATCACGGATAACAGTCCTCAATTTAGTGGTAAGTCATTTTGGGATATGTGTGAGAAGTGGAATATTGATCACACTACCTCTTCTCCTCATTACCCTAGATCTAATGGCCATGTTAAACAGATGATTTGCATGGTGAAATCTTTAATACTCAAATGTAAAGACTAAGCAAGAATTACACATTGCAATGTTACATCTGAAAGCAAAACCTTTAAGTGCAACTATTCCATCACTGGCGCAGATCATGTTCAGCAGACCAGTGCATACCAATTTACCTACTCTTACCCATTCTACTCAAGAGCAACTTTTAAAACTGCAGGAGACAATGACCAACTTGCACAATATAATGTTGGTACAGAATTGCCAAGTTTAGAGTTGGGGCAATATGTTCACATGTAGGATCCCAAGAAAATATGTGCTAACCAACCAATGTAACAAGGATTTGTTCAGAACCAACGTCCTATGAAGTCATTGCACAAATGGGTACAATGGTGAGGCATAACCTTGGGCAATTCAGATCCATTCCAGCTCCTAAACCATTGTGCAACCCCTGTTGCATCGAGAATACGATCCCAAATACAACCAGGAACATCCAAGAATGATAATCCCACAGATTAATTGTGGACAGTTAAAGAAACCCCCAGACAAGGTTACCATTACAAAATGTGAGTGCACAAGCAGATTACCTCTACACTTTGGAGACTCATACATTTCCCAGCTCTAATCACATATGTAACAGTAACTAAACATGAATATACATTGTAAATAGTCATACTTCTTTAGAAATATGGAAAGTGTCTTTAAAAAGAAAAGGGGATGTTGTAATATTTTTTTAAGGGTTGTAGCTTGGCATGACTAGAAAGGAATTGTGCCATGTCATCCAGCTTTAGTTTTGCTTTTAAGCAGCACATGTCAGACCGCTTTGCTGCTGGTATCTTCCAGCTTTAGAGCCATGCCCATGAATATCTGTTTTCATGTGCCTCGTCTCAATAAATGATTCAACAATGTGTTACCCAATTCTTTATGGATGATTGGTGCCTTTATATAATTATGAAAACACAACATGGTGCGCAGCAGTGGTTCCCTTGAAATACAGTAAGAAGTCTTACAACACCAGGTTAAAGTCCAACAGGTTTGTTTCAAACACGAGCTTTCGGAGCACGGCTCCTTCTTCAGGTGAATCCCTTGAAATGACAGGGTACTCCACCTGACAACCAGATTAAGTCCAGGTACAACATGGTGGACAGTCTTAGATCATCCTACATTGTGGGGGGCAGTGGGGTGGGGTCATAATGGCCAGACTAGATGGGAAGGGAGCATCTGTTAACAGGAGAGAAGGAAGGGGGGGGGGGGGGGAGGTTGGAGTAGCAGACCTTAACGGGGGTGTCCAGTTTGGAAAGAGGACCAATGATGGAGGAGTCCCCATACCCTTTTCCACCTGAAGCTTCAGCAGGATTGCATGCTGAATTCCCAGATCCCTGAAAAGCTACCGCCAGCTGAAAAACTGCATCCAGGCAGGCATTACTCCTTAAGTAGTCAATAGTTAGCCACCTAAGGGCAACAACTGGGGCAAGAAGGTCCACTGCACCGTGTAAAACTGTGAATATGTGGAGGATGGAAGACAGAAGGTAGGTCACCCTGAAGAATTTTGCGGGATTCCTCCACCACCGGCACAGTAGCATAGTGGTTAGCACAGTTGCTTCACAGCTCCAGGGTCCCAGGTTCGATTCCCGTCTTGGGTCACTGTCTGTGCGGAGTCTGCACGTTCTCCCCGTGTCTGCGTGGGTTTCCTCCGGATGCTCCGGTTTCCTCCCACAGTCCAAAGATGTCCAGGTTAGGTGGATTGGCCATTCTAAATGCCCCTTAGTGTCCAAAATGGTTAGGTGGGGTTATTGGGTTACCGGGATAAAGGGGATAGGGTGGAGGAGTGGGATTTAAGTAGGGTGCTCTTTCCAAGGGCCGGTGCAGACTCGATGGGCTGAATGGCCTCCTTCTGCACTGTACATTCTATGATTCTATGAAACCCACTGGTGGGAGAATGTAAAATCCTGCCTCTATAAGTACCACTCGTTTATCCTATACATTTACTGGTGACACAGTCAAACAAGCACACTTGTGCTAATGCTCACACATGTGTACACTAATGCCTATACTCTACTATATGAGTATCATAAGCAAAGCACTGTGGAGGCTGGAATCTGAAACAGAATGCAGGAAAAACCCAGCAGGTCTGGCAGCATCTGCAGGGCCTGAAAGCCGAGTTAACATTTCAAGTCCATTTGACTCTTCATCAGAACTAAAAGAGAGGGAAAATATGTTGCATATTATACTGTAGCTGGGAAAGATTGCAACAAATATGTAGCAACCTTAAGAACAAGAGACAAATGGCCCAGGTGGGGGTGAGGAGGGTTGTGCAGGGTGGAGGGAGGGCTTTTGCATTAAGATGAAAAATAGATGGGATACAAAAAAAGGGGTTGAGATGGGGGAGAAAGGTCACAATCTAAAGCAATTGAACTCAATGTTGGGTCCTGAGGGCTGTGATATGTCTAATCGGAAGATGAGATACTGTTCCTCCAATTCGTACCAGTATAATTCCTTAGCTCACAAAAGACATTTTGGGACACGTGCTGTTTCTTATTGAAGGACCTGCAGGCTCAGAATTAGAGTTCTCTGTGAAATTATCTGTAAACCAAGAAGTCAAAGATAATGTAAATTAAATTAATCCCTAATGGAAGTAGTGAAAAAGCATATTTGCTCCATTTACCAGCTAACAACGTATGAACAGATTCAAAAATTCTAGCATGTAGCTTCTCCTACATTAAACCAGTGACAATATCGGCTGCAGCCTGTGGTCATCTGTGTGTTAAAGGGTTAAGAAACTTTCCAAAAAGGCAAAGCTAAGTAAATTCTGCCTGGATGTTTAATCGGCATATGGTCTCTCGTTCACTCTTTAAATTAGATAACCCACTCCCGATGATAGGCGAACAAATTTTACAAATGACCCTGCACATTAGTCACTGATACTCCACTGTATCATATTACACAAAGTTCAACAATCTGGTTCAATCATTTTTGCTGATCCTCAAAAGAAATTAAACAAAATCAGAAATAATTCCAGTCGACAGGAGATGCTTTGGTGTGTCACATTTTGTTAATAGGACGTGCTTTCTAGATATCATTGAAATTAGCAGCTGCAAGATGACATAACTGCAAATGTAATCATGTCAATGAGAAGAGGATTCACTGCCATCCCATTTATCACAAAGAAATAAAGGAAAAAGGATCAGGGAATTTTCAAACTCAATTAGACCAGAAAGGGTGAAAAAATGGTTGTTTTTCTTTTTGCGTAAATGATTTTATATTGAACCATTAAAAATATAATAATACTGATTCGGAACACTGAGGTTGAACTTATATATATTAATTGGGAGGACAGTAATTGGGGAGCAGTGGTTGAATCTGTTAAGTCCTGTTTGTTAGCTACACATGGCTTGCATGAAGTGAAACCCATTAAATGTATCAGAAATGTAGTCCACATGTTCGGTGGTTTGTTTAATTCTCTCTTTTCAGGTGCTGCCTCTCTCTCTCTCCTTTAAATTTGCCAGCGTCATTCCTTGCCTCAAAGAATCAACCTTTAACCCCACAATCCTTGCAAACTATAACCCACATTTCAGACTTCCTTTTCCTCTTTCCAAGACCTTAAGTGTGTTGTTGCCTCCCAAATTCTTGCCTATCTTTCCGTGAGTTTCCTCCAAATCAGGTTATAATCCTCCTTACAGCTTTCTGCACTGGTCACAGAACAACTCATAAAAATGAATCCTATGTGGTAGCACAGTGGTTAGCACTGTTGCTACACAGCGCCAGGATCCCAGGTTCGATTCCAGCTTGGGTCACTGTGTGGAGTTTGCACGTTCTCCCCGTGCCTGCGTGGGTTTTCTCCGGGTGCTCCGGTTTCCTCCCACAAGTCCCGAAAGACGTGCTTGTTAGGTGAATTGAACATTCTGACTTCTCCCTCAGCGTACATGAACAGGTGCTGGATTGTGGCCACTCGGGGCTTTTTGCAGTAACTTCATCGCAGTTTTAATGTAAGCCTGCGCATGACAATAATAAAGATTATTATTATTGACTGTGACTTAGGTAAACGTTTCCCCCCTCTACCTCCTAACCTCTTGACTCCTCCACCGTCCCAAAATTGTCAGATTATTTTCAGCTGTTTCTTAAAATCTACCTCCTTGAACACTTTTTTCATACCAAAAATGCAATAATAGTTTCTTTTGACACATACTGAATGCTAATTTTAAAAGTAAATAGTCTTGGATTTTCTCGAGTTTTCTGAAAACAACCTCAATAAGTTCTCAAAAGCTGAAATTAATGTTTTCTAATTACTGTGAATCTGCTCATTTTTTTCCAGCTGAAGAAATCAAAGGAAATTTTAAACCAAAGTTATAATATCTCAGGACGATACACGTGTGCTCACAAATGCAACTTTTGCATACAATATACACACAGCATATGCACACAAACACACATACAACGTAGACACACATCACACACAGTAAAATAACCCTTTGAGGATAATCTATACTGCAAAATCAAAAGTCTGATAGCAAATAACTATGAAATCTACGTGCAGCTGTACAGCATCTAAATCTGTATTTCTTACAATCCATGCAAGAAAGCTTATTTGCAGACAAAACGTGTAGATGATTAGATACGGGCAGATTGAAACAGTTCCTCCAATAACAAGCCAACACAAGATCTTCCCATGCTAATCATTTGCTTGTACTTATCGCTATCTGATTATCTGACCAAGCAACAGAACAAATGATTGACTAAACAAACTAAAATTCCAAATGAAGTTTGAAACTGAAATCAGCCAGGTTTGAAATGTTAATATGTTAATAAATGTTATTAAATGTTAATAAAATCAAGGGGAAACAATTGGAATTCACAAAGTAACAGTACTGTCACAGCACCTTCATCATAATTACTTGGTTTCAGTCACGTTCTAAGAGCATTCTAGACAGAGTGAGCTACTGTCGGAAACCCAAGATAGCTTTCTCAAGTTTCCTCCCTGGTCTGGATTCATTATAATGCAGTCTCTAGGTTAAATGACCCTTTTTTTGTTCTGTATGCTGACTATTTGTGGAAGAAGTAATTTACCCTGGTAAATGTCAAGGTCAGGGTACACTGTCCTTGTCATCAGTCTCTTTGACAGAGGTGAAGGATAAACTTTCTTCAAATGGACAGCAGCATGTAACAAGGATGCTGAGGTGAAGCAAACTAAACCTTCCTCCAGTCGATAAGCAATCCACTGGGTAAAACAGCCAGCACATTAACCCCTTTGCAGAATTCTGTGTCATCGTATCGTGATGGGGACTTCAGAAGTCGAGATGCAATGCTTTACCAGACTAATTATAGGGTAGGAATGGTAACACATCTTCATCTTAATCTTTACAGAAAAGAAAGACAAAATGAAAATTCAACAGACATTGCATCTGCTTATGATTTAACTTGCATGGAGTACCATTAAAAAGTCAAAGTGAAACTTTCTCAGTCAAGTACACTTCCTTCATGATCATGATCATGATGAGAAATGACCACAAGTAAGCTCATACCCAATATAAATGGAAGGTCAGTAGTTGAACTTCATGGTAGTTATTTCCTGAATCATTTCCATTTCAATTAATATTTTTTACTGACCGTATTTGGAAGGGAATTAATCAAAAAATCAATTAACCATGGATGTTAAATAGAGTGTTGACTGTATTCCTATCCATCTCTCAGGAAACAGTTCAGACTAATATCAAATATTGCATGCATCAAAAGTTGGACAAAATTGGGTTTCCTCCGGGTGCTCTGGTTTCCTCCCACAGTCCAAAGATGTGCAGGTTAGGTGGATTGGCCATGCTAAATTGCTCTTAGTGTCCAAATAAGGTTAGACTGGGTTACGGGGATAGGGTGGAGATGTGGGGCCTAAGTGGGGTGCTCTTTCTCAGGGCCGGTGCAGACTCGATGGGCCGAATGGCCTCCTTCTGCACTGTAAATTCTATGTTTTATGTTCTAAAATCAGGATTGCTAGGTTGTAAGTAACATTTGTACCATGCAATAACCATCTGCAACAAAAGAGAACACAGCTAACTCTTCTTCATATTCAAGTGTTGTAAGAATATAAGAATATAAGAACTAGGAGCAGGATTGGCCATCTGGCTCATCGAGCTTGCCTTGTCATTCAATAAGAACAGGGCTGATCATATATATGTATGTTTATTTATATGTATATCTATCATTATTATCACCTAGTCACCTATCATCAACATCTGAAGGCCACCATTACAGAACACCATTGCCATGTTCTATTCAAGAGGGTAATTTAAAATTGAATGGGTCATTCAGATACAAAGACACTAGCTGTATCAAATTCTCAAGGTGTGAAAGTCATCACACACGATTGATATACAACCTGA
This sequence comes from Scyliorhinus canicula, assembly GCF_902713615.1. NCBI lineage: Eukaryota > Metazoa > Chordata > Chondrichthyes > Carcharhiniformes > Scyliorhinidae > Scyliorhinus > Scyliorhinus canicula. The sequence continues at coordinate 231,414,171 of NC_052146.1, read as the reverse complement.
CCATCCACTGTTTTGGAAAGGACTTTGGACTCATAACAGGCCACATGGGTGAATCGGTCCTATTTGTTATCTGCTTTTGAAATGGAAAGAATCTGCTCTGCAGAGTCAGAATGCAGTCTATAAAGAAGCAAAGGTAATAATCAGCAATACCTTAAAAGTGGGAAAAGGGCTCTCCCCAGCCTCTTCCAACCTCAAGTTCACCTGAGAATCTTGAAATTCAATCACAAGAAATATTGCAACTTACTGAGAATCCTCTGCTTAAACAATCTCCACTTTAACGAAAATTATGAACTCAGTGAAGAAACTCCAGGTGTGGCACAAAAGAGGCTAAGACTTCCACCAGGCCAACCTCAAGAGCGTACTGGCAAAATTCCACCAACACATCTCCTGTCCCACCAGGGGAGCAAACGTCCTTGCCCGCTGCAACACAAACGTCATAGGCCTACCCATCCATCTCCCCACCGCATATCAGAAAGTCTGACCACAAGACAGTCCTCCTGCTCCCAGCATACATGCAGAAACTTAAGCAGGAGAATCCAGTTAAGAAGGTGCAATGCTGGTCCGAGGCAACGGAAGAACTCCTACGCGACTGCTTGGAGTAAGTGACCTGGTCCATATTCAAGAACCCAGTAGCCAACCTAGACAAGTACGCCACCACCATCACAGACTTCATCAGTAAGTTTGCCGAAGACTGCGTGCTTAAGAAGGTAGTACGTGCGTTTCCCAACTGGAAACCAAGGTTTAATCAGGAGATCCATCCCAACTGAAGTCCAGGTCAGAGATGTTCAAGATAGGTGAACCTAACCTAGACAAGAAATCTAGGCACGACTTCCACAAAGCCATCAGGGACGCCAAGAGACAATACCAGACTAAGCTAGAGTCATAAACTAACGGCACGGCAATGGCAATGGTCGGTAGTGGCAATGTTTAAACAATACAATGGGCTACAAAGCAAAGCTGAGTAGAATCCCTGGCAACAGAACACCCCTCCCCAGTGAACTCAATGAATGCTGTACTTGTTTCCAGCAGGAAGCCATCAAACCGATGTCACCTGCCCCAATAGCCTTGGACACACCCATACCCACCTTTACAGCCTCAGAAGTCAGATCAGCCTTCTTGAAAATGAACCCATGGAAAGCAATGGCCCTGACGGAGTCCCTGGTCGTGCACTCAGATCCAGCACGGACCAATTGGCGGGTGTGTTTGTGGACATCTTCAACCTCTCCATACTCCATTCGAGATTCTCACCCGCTTCAAGAAGACCACTATCATACCGTTGCCCAACAAGAACCAGGCAACGTGCTTCAATGACTACTGTCCAGTGGCCTTGATATCGATCATTATGAAGAGCTTCCAGAGGTTGGTCATGATACTCATCATACTTCCAGAATGCTTCATCTATACTGCCACAACTGGTCCATAGCAGACGCTATCTCTCTGTGGCCCTGGAGCATCTCGACAACAAGGACTCCTACATCATTGACTACAGCTCCGCCTTTAACACCATAATCCCAGCCAAGCTCATATCAAAACTCCAAAACCTAGGACTCGGCTTCTCCCTCTGCAACTGAATCATCGACTTACTGACCCACAGACGGCAACCAGTAAGAATAAACAACGACACCTCTTCCACAATAGTCCTCAATACTGGGGCCCTGCAAGGCTGCGTACTTAGCCCCCCGACAATACTCCCTATATACATACGCCTGGGTAGCAAAATCTGGTTCCAATTCCATCTACACGCTTGTGGATGACATGACCGCAGTGGGTCGGATCTGAAACAACGATGAGTCAGAGTACAGGAGGAAGATAGAGGCCCTAGTGGCATAGTGCAACAACAACAATCTCTCCCTCAATGTCAGCAAAACTAAGGAGCTGGTCATCAGATTGAGGAAGCGAAGTGTCGTACACACCCCTGCCTGCAGCAATGGGGCTGAGGTGGAGATGGTTGACAGCTTCACATTCCTAGGTTTGCACACCACCAACACGTCCTGATCCACCCACGTCAATGCTTCAACCAAGAAAGCACAATGGCACCTATACTTCCTCAGGAAACAAAGGAAATTTGACATTGACACATTGACTCTTACCAATTTTTACAGGTGCACCATAGAAAGCATCCTATCTGGCTGCATCACAGCTTGGTATCGTAACTGCTCGACCCAAAACCGTAAGAAACTGCAGAGAGTCCTGAACACAGCCCAGCCCATCACCTGAACCTGCCTCCGATCCACTGATTCTGTCTCCTCCTCCCACTACCTTGGGAAAGCGGGCAGCAGAATCAAAGACCTCTCCCACCCATGTTATTCTCTCTTCCAACCTCTTCCATCGGGCAGAAGATACAAAAGTCTGAGAGCATGCACTAACAGATTCAAAAACATTTTCTTCTCCACTGTTATCAGACTCCTGAATGACCCTCTTATGGACTGAACTGATCTCGCTACGCATCTTCTCTCCAGTTGTAGCACTGCACTCCACATGCTTCAGCCGATGACTGTGTCTATGCATTTACATTGTGTATTTATCATATGTCCTATGTTTTTCATATATGGAACAATCTGCCTGAAGTGTACGCAGAACAATACTTTTCACTGTACCTCGGTACACATGACAATAAATCGAAATCTAAAAATGTGGACATTGCTTACTTACCTTCAATTCTGCAGCCCTCAGCTCTGGGCCCCGAGAGCAGGCTGCATTGCCCAGGTGGTGCAGCCTAGCTGGAGTCTGAAGCTTGGTGCAATAGGATCGGTTGAATTTTCCACTAAGAATGTCCGAGCGAGTGGCGATCAGACTCAACTGACTCTGCCGGACGTCACAGCCCGTGGTAATTAACCACTCAATCGCACTATATTTCAGTCCCAATTAAACCTTAAGCAGCATGCCCAGGGCGGCACGTGGTGCAGTGGTTAGCACTGGGCTACGCCGCTGAGGACCCGGGTTCCAATCCCGGCCCTGGGTCACTATCTGTGTGGAGTTTGCACATTCTCCCCGTGTCTGTGTGGGTTTTAGCCCCGCAACCCAAAGATGTGCAAGTTAGTTTAATTGGCCACACTAAATTGCCCTTAATTGGAAAATCATTTAACAATTGTGTACACTAAGTTTATTAAAAAGCATTAAAAACTGCACACCCAAGCCTCTGGAAATTTACCGGAGGAAACAGGGAAACACAACAGTCAGGAAAATTCTCCATTAAACACGGAATGCTTTTACCTGTCCATCGGAAAGGCTTTGTTCACAGGGGTTTGTTGTGCTGCAGAGTCCATATTGTACTCTTTGGCGGGTTTAATGATTCAAATGTTCAGTGTCTGTGCTGAGATTGGGCTGAAGAGAAGTTGCTCTGGGACGACCTCGCAACAGCTTGCTGTTGTCAGACTTGAAGTTGGACAACATGGAGGGGAGCAATAGACATGGGAGCAGTTTGCAGGAGGAACTTGTAGCCACCTGCGTTGGCCACTTCCCCACACAAAATGGAGAAACACAAAGACAGCAGGGAAATTGGACAATCCTAGAGAAACAAGCAGTTTGCAGACTTTTCCTGTGTATTCTGCCTGCAAAGAAAGCAGACAGCACTGAAACCAGCAGTTATACATATTGATGAGCGATCCCCGGGAACAATAGCTACAACAATTAGCTACACTTAAGACACTCAATAGCAAGTCAGACTCCTCGGCGCCAACAGGAGTCTGAAACAAAGGAGACAAACAAGCCAGAAGGAACCGCCCAGCGATCGAGAAACAGCCCCAATATTGGGGAATTCAAACCAATCGATTGGTATGGGATCCAATCGATTGGAAGTAAGCTCGGGATCCGCCCAAAAGGGTGCAAAGCCCCTGGGACCTATAAAAGACAGGTCCCAAGTTCAGTTCACTCTCTTAGCCGGCCCTCCCAGCAGAACATCTTAGCAGCTCTCGAAGAACTTGACCGTAAGAAGGAGAGGCCTGGCCAACTGCTGCACCATCAAGTAAGTGTCCAGTCAATGCACGCTACGAGATAGATGCTCCTGACCCCTTAGTCCGTACCAGCTGGAAGCCTGCAGACTCAGGATCGAGCAAGAGGCCATTGTTCCCTGACCCAGCGGGTTCCCTTATCCAGATAAGTATTGGCCTGTTAGTGGTAGGAATAGCCTAGTCTTTTAATATTGTATGCATGAGTAGCGATTAACTGTGTATTAATAAACGTGTTTTGATTTGAACCTTACTAATTGGTGTATTGAGTCATTGATCTGAACTTGAATTTGAACCTCATGGTGGTATCATAAGGATACTTGGCGACTCTAGAGCTAAGTAATAAAGCAGAGCCAATTGAGTGTAAAGCACACTCACCAGAATGAGCAACAACTACACACAAAAGAAAAGGGCGACTGTCATAATATCCACTCATATATATAATGAGATGAAGACAGGTAGTGATTGACACATAGGATGGCCAATGAACACACAACACAGAACAACCAATCACCAGACAAGACACCACCACTATAAAGCTCACAGGGCATTAAGACTCCCGCTCTTTTCGGGACCCAGACACTGAGACAGTCAGAGTGCACAAGTCAGTGGACATTATTGCCATGTGGTAGCTAGTAAGTCTGGTCGAACCAGTAAGAGGTCGTCAGTAGGATTAGTAGAGTGTCAACCCACAGCTGAACATGTATATCCGTTCATAGTTTAAATAAAACCGTGTTGGATCAACTCTGGTGTTAGACTTTTGTTTCTAGCTTCCCTGCATCCAGTTGCAGTCAATGTCAAACCCAACCCGCCTAACACATCAATGACGGGCAGATGCTGGGTTACCTTAACCCTTTAGAAGAGCAGCGCTTGCAAAGGCATAAATTGGCGTGCCAAGTAGTGGCAGCTATAATACGCAGCACCCCTGAAGAAGACTTGACCCCTGGTGGTGGCCACACATCAAAGTGACCAAGACTCTTTCAGCCGTATTGGCTCTGGGTCCTTCCAAGGCTCATCTGGAGACAGGTTTAGGACCTCTAGTTGGTATCCAGATATGCACAAGGCAGGTGAATGATGGCATGTTTGCCATAGGCCAGTAATGGGTGAACTTAAACTGACTTGATGCCAGTCAAGATGAACAGGAGCTAAGGTCGATCTCTCTGGTTGGCTTGCCCCAGGTGCAGGGCATCGCTGGCTGCATACACGTGACAATCCATACATGCCCAGATTAAGGATGGGGTATTTGTAGACCACAAATATTTGAGTCAAAACCTGCAGCTGTTAAGCAAGCACAAGGACAGACGTGTGTGGGTGTTATGCTGGATTTCCCAGGAGCTGCCATGATGCTTCCATCCTGCGAAACTCTCAGGTGTTTTTGGACTGTAAGCAGATTGAAAGGGTGGTTGTTAGAAAACAAGAGATGCTCGCTTCAAAAGTGACTGACGACACTCAGAAGACACCCAACTAATGAAGGCCAAGATCAATTTAATGAAATCGAATTGACCACCAGTAATGCCATGGAGGAATGGATTGGACTGCTCAGCGTGTGCTTCAAGCGATGTTGTCTACAAAGTAAAGGAAATGGTGGGCATGCTGACTTGTCACTTTGTGTCAGTATTTACAGTAGAAGACGAGGTCAGCATGCCAAACATCCCAAAAAAGGCTAATGCTGAATCAGGGACTGGGGCTAAACAAAATTCATGTAAGCAAGTTAATAGTATTGGAGAAATGAATGGCACTGAAAAGCGAAAAATCCCCAAGACTGGGGGTGGGATTTCCCGAGCAACCCGCCACGAGCTTTTCTGGTCCCATCGTTGTCAATGGGATTGCACGCTTCGATGCCGGGAAATGTGCGCCATCGGTGGGACCGGACACCGGCATGAACTGTCGGTAAATTCCGCCCGAGATGTTTTTTCCAGACGAAGGTTTAAAAAAGGTAGGTGAGAATTGCAAATGCCCTAATCATGAACTTGCAAAGATCTCTCGATGTGGGAAATGTATCTTTCCATTGGAAAATTGCGCACATCACTCTACTTTTGAAGAAAAAGGGAGAGAGGAAAACCAACAAATTATAGACCAGTTAGCCTAACATCTGTTGTAGGAAATTTGCCCAAATAAGGGGTTGGGTGACAGGATACCTTGAAAGTCTGATTTTCAGCTGATCAGAGAGAGCCACCATGGATTAGTAAGGGGTAGGTCATGCCTGATGAATCTGATTGAACTTTTTGACGAGGTGACTGAAGTAGCGAACACGGGAATGTCTATGGATGTCACTTATAAGGACTTCCAGAAGGCATTTGATAAATCCCTCACAAGAGGCTGTTAATTCAAGTCGACCTCATAGAATTGAAGACAAATTATTGACTTTCTTTGCCAATTGGCTGGGCAGCAGGAGACAGAGAGTAGGGATAATGGGTGTGTGCTCTAATTGGCAGAATGTGACTAGTGGAATGCTGAAAATATCTGTGTTGGGGCCTCAATAACTCATTATTTATTAATGACTCATAAGGTGGAATCAAGTGCTCTTACTACTGGCAGGCTTGGAGGTGAAGTACGGCATTTACTCAGGTGGGGTTGTGGCCTATCCACCTCCACCAGAATTAAGTTCTGGGTGAGAAGGCCCAAGGTCAACTTTCCCACCGTGCCACCAACTGAGGCTCATGAATGGTCATTCAATGACCACATGATCCACCACCACTGTAATTAACCCAGCAGCAAGAGGACATGTCACCATGCAGCGTGCATGATAGGTGAACATGCGCCGGCTGCTTTTCGCCTTGGGGGGATGGGAGGGGTGATGCCCTCGACCAAAGGCATTCAGTGCCTCTTCAGTGGGGCTGCAGAGCACAAGTTTCTGTTTGGTCAGCGTATGGGACCCTCGCACTCGGGGTCTTGAGTCCAGGGGAAGGCGCACCGGTGACCTCGCCACTGCGTGATTGTCAAGCCGTACCAAAAATACACACCTGGAACAAGGCCAAAAGACCAGAAGACCATAAGACATTAGGCCACTCAGTCCATCGAGTCTGCTCCGCCATTTAATCATGGCTGATATTTTTCTCATCCCCATTCTCCTGCCTTTTTGCCATAACTCCTGGCCCCCTTATTGATCAAAAGCCTATCTATCTCTGTTTTAAAGACACTCAGTGATTTGGCCTCCACAGCTTTCTGCGGCAAAGAGGTCCACTGATTCACCACCCTCTGGCTGAAGAAATTCCTTCACATCTCTGTTTTAAAGAATCGTCCCTTTTGTCTCAGATCATGTCCTCTGCTTCTAGTTTTTCCTACAAGTGGAAACTCTCTCCACGTCCACTCTATCCAGGCCACGCAGTATCCTGTAAGTTTCAATAAGATCCTCCCCCATCCTTTTACACTCCAATGAGTACAGACCCAGAGTCCTCAACCATTCCTCTTACGACAAGCTCTTCATTCCAGGGATCATCTTGTGAACCTCCTCTGGACCCTTTCCAAGGCCAGCACATCCTTCCTTAGATACAGGGCCCAAAACTGCTCACAATACTCCAAATGGGATCTGACCAGAGCCTTATATAGCCTCAGAGTACATCCCCGGCCTTGTATTGTAGCCCTCTCGACATGAATGCTAACATTGCATTTGCCTTCCTAACTGCCGACTGAACCTACACGTTAACCTTAAGAGAATTGTGATTAAGGATTCCGAAATCCCTTTGCGCTTCTGATTGCCGAAGCATCTTCTCATTTAGAAAATAGTCCATGCCTCAATTTCTCCTTCCAAAGTGAATAACCTCACACTTTTCCACATTGTATTCCATCTGTCACTTCTTTGCCCACTCTCCTAGCCTGTCCAGGTCCTTCTGAAGCCAACTGCTTCCTCAATACTACCTGTCTCTCTACAGATCTTTATGTCATCTGCAAACTTAGCAACAGTGCCTTCAATTCCTTCCTCCAGATCATTAATGAATATTGTGAAAAGTTGGGGTCCCAGCACTGACCCCTGAGGTACACCACTAGTCACCGTCTGCCATCCTGAAAAAGACCCCTTTATCCCCACTGTCTGCCTTCTGCCAGTCAGCCAATGCTCTATCCATACCAGGATCTTACCCTGAACACCATGGGTTCTTAACTTATTTAATAGTCTCCCATGCGACACCTTGTCCAAGGCCTTCTGGAAATCTAAATAAATCACATTCGCTGGTTCTCCTTTGTCTAACTTCCTTGTCACTTCCTCAAAGAATTCTAATAGATTTGCCAGACATGACCTCCCCTTGACGAAGCCGTGCTGATTCAATCCTATGTTACCATGCAATTCCATGTGCTCCGCGATCTCATCTTTAATAATGGACTCTAAAATCTTACCAATAACTGAAGACAGGCTAACCGGTCTATAATTTCTCGTCTTTTGCCTCCCTCCCTTCTTAAACAGTAGTGTTACATTAGCTACTTTCCAGTCCTCTGGGACCCTTCCTGCCTCCAGTGATTCCTGAAGGATCATCACCAATACTTTCACAATTTCCTCAGCTATCTCTTTTAGAACCCTGGGGTGTAGTCCATCCGGTCCAAGTTATTTATCCACTTTCAGACCTTTCAGATTTCCCAGAACCTTCTCCTTAGTAATGGTCACTGCACACACCTCTGCTCCCTGGTTCTCCTGGAGCTCTGGCATCCCACTGGTGGCTTCCACCGTGAAGACTGATGCAAAGTAACTATTCAGTTCATCTGCCATTTCTTTGTTTCCTATTATTACTTCTCCAGACATATTTTCCAGTGGTTCAATGTCTATTTTTGTCTCTCTCTTACCTTTAATATATTGAAAAAACACGTCCTATCTTCCTTTATATTGCTAACTAGCTTGCACTCATACTTCATCTTCTCCTCCCCCTTATTGCTTTTTTAGTTGTCCTCTGCTCGCTTTTAAAGGCTTCCCAATCCTCTGGCTTCCCAATAATCCTCGCCACTTTGTCTGCTTTTTCTTTAGCTTTTATGCTGTCCTTGACTTCCCTCGTCAGCCATGGATGCCTTGTCCCCCCTCATCATGTCTCTTCCTCCTTGGGATGAATTTTTTTTGTACCTCCTGAATAACTCCCAAAAACTCCTGCCATTGCTGTTCCACTGTCTTCCCTGCTAGGCTCCTTTTCCAATCAATCTGGCCAGCTGCTCCTTCATGTCTTTGTAGTTACCCTTATTTAATTGTAATACCATTACATCTGTTGCAGCTTCTCCCTCTCAAACTGCAGGGTAAATTCTATCATATTGTGGTCACTGCTCCCTGAGGGATCCTTCACCTTAAGTTCCCTAATCAAGTCTACATCATTACACATCACTAAATCCAGAATTGCCTGTTCCCTAGTAGGCTCTGTCACAAGCTGCTCCAAAAAAACATTTCTTAGACATTCCACAAATTCCTTTTCTTGGGAACCACTACCTCCCTGATTTTCCCAGTACACCTGTATATTGAAGTCCCCTGTGATTATTGTAATATTGCCTTTTTTACATGCCTTTTCCATCTCCTGATTTATTTTCTGCCCCACCTCCTGACTACTGCTAGGGGGCCTGTACATAACTCCCCATCAGGGTCTTTTTAACTTTCCGATTTCGCAACTCTACCCACAGAGAACCTATGCCTTCTTTTTTTTTATTTTTTAGAGTACCCAATTCATTTTTTTCCAACTAAGGGCCAATTTATCCTGGCCAATCCATCTAGCTTCTAAGAAACCCACGCAAACATGGGGAGAATGTGCAAACTCCACATGAACAGTGACCCAGAGCCAGGATTGAACCTGGGACCTCGGCGCCGTGAGGCAGCAGCACTAACCACTGCGCCACCGTGCTGCCCTGATTCTCTGCCTTCTGATCCTATATCGCTCCTTGCTATCGATTTAACTTCATTCCTTACTAACAATAGAACCCCACCCTCTTTGCCCATCTATCTGTCCTTTCGATAGGATACATATCTTTGGATATTTAGATCCCAGCCCTGATCCCCTTGCATCCACATCTCTGAGATGCCCACAACATCGCACCAGCCAATTCCAATGTGTGCAAAAAGATCATTTACCTTGTTCTGTCTAATGTGCTCATTAAGATACAACACCCTCAATCCTGCATTGACTACCTCCCTTCTCACACTTGTCACCTTTTTTGCTCTGCCTGAAGGTGATGTTGTTCTTTTATTTTGGTTCTCTATTTTCCCCTTCAGTTATTACACATTCTAAGCTCACATTCTGGTTCCCACCCCCCTGCCGTACTAGTTTAAATCCTCCCGAGTGACACTAGCAAACCTCCCAGCCAGGATATTGGTGCCCCTCCAGTTGAGATGCAACCCGTCCTTCTTGCACATGTCCCACCTGCCCCGGAAGAGATCCCAGTGGTCCAAATATCTGAAACCCTCCCTCCTACACCACCAGTTTAGCCATGTGTTTAGCTGCACTATCCTCCTATTTTTAGCCTCAATGGCACAGGGATTACAATCCTAGAGGTCCTGCTTTTTAGCTTACGGACTAACTACCTGGACTCCTGCAGGACCTCATCACTCTTCCTGCCTATGAATTGGTACTTATGTGTACTATGACCTCTGGCTATTCACTCTCCCCCTTCAGCGAAAGGGCCAAACAAGAGTAGCATAGGGCGTCGTGAACAGAGTTCTTACAGGGAACAGGTCAGTCCAAAGAAGATTTGTTGAGGAGTCTAGTAACTTTGGGGATGAAGCTGTTCCTATGTCTGGATGTGCGGGTCTTCAGACTTCTGTGCTTTCTGCCTGATGGAAGGGTCTGGAAGAAGGCAAAGCCTGGGTGGGAGGGGTCTCTGATAATGCTGTCTGCCTTCCTGAGGCAGCGGGAGGTGTGTACAGGATCAATGTGAGGGTGGCAAGCTTGTGTGATGCTTTGGGCTGAGTTCACTACACTCTGCAGTTTCTTGCGATCTTGGGCCGAGCAGTTGCCATACCAAGCTGTGATGCTGCCAGATAGGATGCTCTCTATGGCACATCTGTAGAAGTTTGTGAGAATCGATGCAGACATGCTGAATTTCTTTAGCTTCCACGGGAAGTAGAGACGATGTTCCGTTGGAGCTGGCACTTAGCCGCTGAAACAGAGGATCCAGCCCAGGATGTGCCTGCTTTGTTTGTCTTACTGCTACAACAGAAAGTACTTTTATCCACTGAACCATCAGGCAGCATTGATAACAAGAATGAGAATGAAAGCAGAGGACAAGATGAGTCATTTAACAAACGCATCAATGCACATTATTCAATATGGCACCGGAGCGAGGCGACATTTTGCAAGCTGTACCCAGCATACCCTCTAATTCTATCTTTTACTCTCGTCCTATGCTTCTAAAACTTTTAAACTCTCTAACAATGTTCAATTACTTACCGATTTAGCGATCTTTAGGACCCTGGAGACACCTGAAACCGACGACTTGAAGTCGACTCGGAGCGGCCGACCACGTGTGAGCAGCTGCTGAAGCTGCAGTCCCAGGCCTGGGAATTCCCCTACAGCGGCTGCCAGAGATCAGGAAAACGCCCGAGAAGCCAGGGCCTTCACTCTGCAGGCTCCCAGAGACCTGGAAAACACCACAGAAGCCGGGACCTCCATTCTGCTGTTCTCCAACGACCAGACCAGCATCGCAGCAGCCGCAGCACTCCCCTCCTCTCCACCGCGTCCCCCCCCCCCCCCAGCTCCCAACCCCATTGTGACCTCCCGCAGGCCCCAAGCACTCCTTCCACTCTCCCCTCTAAAGTCGCCCCACACTCCTAAAACTCAACACCCACAGCCTAACAATCACTAATACTGCTCTTTTTAATTTACTTGCAGGTCTAGAGATCCTCTGTCCTCTGAAGGAAGACCGCGATCAGGAAAAGACCCTGCGGCCCCAACACACGGACCCGGCCATCGCTTCATCCGCAACCACAATCCCAGAGATGTCATCCACTTACCGGCCTTCACCCCATCCACGCCGGAGCGTGGTCTGGACATCCACCGACCTGTGAAGACAGACCGCAGTCCGACAGTGACCCGGAACGCTCGACCGCGCAAACCCATCTACCGGCGCAGGAACCGCAAACATGGCTACAAATCCTTCATCCAGACACCGACCAGAGTGAATAACCTCATTGGACACAACTATTCCCTTAACACTGCATACTCTCACCCGTCTCCCAGGCTCAAAAAGAAGCAGTCACTCCAGGAAGCGTGGAAAACGTGCAGGCCTGCAGGTGAGAGTGAAACAACGCAGCCCCAAAGCCCCTCTGCCTAGCTTACTCCTAGCTAATGTCCAATCTCTGGAAAACAAGCTAGACAAACTTAAAGCCAGACTCACTTTACAAAGAGAACTAAAGGACTGCTGTGTGCTCTGCTTCACAGAGACATAGCTCACTCCTGCTTCACCAGACTGAGCCCTACAGCCAGAGGGCTTCTCAATCCACTGAATGGACTGTACGGCGGCCTCAGGCAAGACAAGGGGAGGTGGGGTCTGCCTCCTAAGCAACACCTCCTAGTGCCTAGATGTAGCAACACTGGTGAGTTTCCGCTCCCCGGACCTGGAATACCTGACGCTAAAATGCCTCCCCTACTACCTTCCGAGGGTGTTCAGCTCCGTTATCCTGATGGCAGTTAACATCCCACCCCATGCGAATGTGAAAATCGCACTGGACGAAATATTCACCACCACAAATAGCTTTGAAACTAAACATCCCGACGCCTTGTTCATTGTAGCTGGGGACTTCAATCAGGCCAAGCTCGAGAGCGTACTACCAAGTTGCCACCAACACGTCACCTGTTCCACCAGAGACCCAAACATCCTGGACCATTGCTACACAAATATAAAACATGCCTACCGCTCTATCATCTACCCACACTTTGCAAATCTGACCACAAGGCTGTGCTTCTGCTCCCTGCATATAAGCAATAACAGAAGCAGGAGAATCCGTCAAGGAAAGTTATGCATTGTTGGTCTGAGGAATCGGATGCTCTCCTACAGGAATGCTTAGAGTCAGTGGACTGGTCAGTATTTAAAAACTCTGTGACCAGCCTGAACGAGTACGCCACTACAGTAGCTGACTTCATTAGTAAATGTGTAGAAGACTGTGTGCCAAAGAAGCAAATCCACGTGTTTCCCAACCGGAAACCCTGGATGAACAGAGATATCCATTGCTTGCTGAAGTCTAGGTCTGAGGCGTTCAAGTCAGGCGACCCTGACCTCTACAAGAAAGCCATATATGATCTAAAGAAATCCATCAAAGATGCCAAAAGACAGAACCGGACCAAGCTCGAGTCCCAGGCTAGCCACACGGATCCCCACCATCTATGGCAAGGTCTGCAAGACATAACAGGCTACAAGATGAAGGCATGTAAAATCGTCGGCTCCAACGCACCCCTCCCTCATGAGCTCAACGCATTCTATGCCCGCTTTGAGCAAGAGGTCAGCGAGAGCGAGCCCTCTGTAGCCACCTGGGGTGGCCACGTCCCGAATACAAAATGGACACTTTGCAAAGAATGCAGGGAAAATGGACAATGCTGAGAAAGCAAGCAGGTGGAAAGTTTGTCTGTTGATTGGAGCTGTAGCTCCCAGACAAGACCGATACTGCAAAGCCATTACCATACTAATGAGCCACCTCCGGGGACAAAAGAGTAACATTTAGGTAAACGATACTAAAGCAGACACCCCGGCGCCAGAGGAGACTAGAACAAAGCAGGCCAACGACCACTAGGACATGCCCAGCAATCAGGGCACCCACCCCTTTATTGGAGGAAATCGATACCGATGATCACGATACGGTCCAATTAATTGGGACCAAGTTCAAGGCCCGCAAAAATGTGCGGAAGCCCCCTTTGGGTTATGAAGAAGCCCCCAAGAGAGAATCGCTCTCTTGGCCTTGGCTCTCAGTGAGGAGAGACCTGCCTAGCAGCTGCACCAGAATAAGTAAGTCCAAAGTCAACGCACACTACGAGACAGATGCTCCTAGCTACTATGCCGTACTAGCTCGACCCCAGCAGCCTCAGAACTGGACAATGGCCATTGTTCCTCTGACTGAGTGGGCGCCCGAAGCTAAGTATAGGCTTTAGTAGTAGTGATAGTTTAGTTGGTAGAGTTTTGTGCATGAGTATAATTGACTGTGTGTAAATAAATGAGCATTGATTTTGAACTTACTAACTGGTGTATCGAGTCTTTGATCAGTATTCGGTTTTGAACTTTGTGGCGGTATCAGAAAGATACCTGGCGACTCTTGAGCAAACCTCATTAGAATTAAGGAAGGTGATCATATTAACCGCCATAAACAGAACCAATTAAAGAAAGAACACAACGAGCAACACCTCCACCCCAGAAGCCTCGGATGAACTTTTATCTGAGGTCACCATTGCAGATGTCAGAGCAGCCTTCTTGAAGGTCAATCCACGGAAAGCCACTGGCCCGGATGGGGTACCCGAATGAGCACTCATGTCTTGCGTGGATCAGCTGGCGGGGGTATTCGCAGACATCTTCAACCTCTCTTTACAACAATCTGAGGTCCCTATCTGCTTCAAGAAGACGACCATCATCCCTGTGCCAAAAGAAAGTCAAGCAGTGTGCCTTAATGACTATCGTCCAGCGGCTCTGACATCCATCATCATGAAGTGCTTCAAAAGGTTAGTCATGGCACGGATCAACTCCAGACTCCAGCCTTGATCCACTACAATTCGCCCACCGCTGCACCAGGTCCACAGCAGACACCACCTCCATGGCCCTGCACTCTACCCTGGAACACCTAGATAACAAAGTCACCTACGTCAGACTCCTATTTATCGACTACAGCTCAGCCTTCAACACCATCATTCCTACGAAACTCACCTTCAAACTCCGTGGCCTTGGCTTCGGCTCCTCCCTCTGCGACTGAATCCTGAACTTTCTAACCCACAGACCACAATCAGTAAAGATAGGCAACAACACCTCCTCCACGATCATCCTCAACACCGGTGCCCCACAAGACTGTGTCCTCAGCCCGCTACTATACTCCCTATACATCTGTGACTGTGTGGCCAAATTCCCCTCCAACTCGATTTTCAAATTTGCTGATGACACCACCGTAATGGGTCAGATTTCAAACAATGACGAGACAGATATAGGAATGAGATAGAGAATCTGGTGAACAGGTGCAACAACAATAATCTCTCCCTCAATGTCAAGAAAACACAGGAGATTATCATCGACTTCAGGAAGCATAGTGGGGAACATGCCCCTGTCTACATCAATGGGAACGAAATAGAAAGGGTCAAGAGCTTCAAGTGTTTAGGTGTCCAGATCACCAACAGCCTGTCTTGGTCCCCCCATGCTGACACTATAGTTAAGAAAGCTCACCAAAGACTCGACTTTCTCAGAAGGCTAAGGAAATTTGGCATGTCAGCTACGATCCTCAACAACTTCTACAGATGCACCATAAAAAGCATTCTTTCTGGTTGTATCACAGCTTGGTATGGAGCCTGCTCTGTCCAAGACCGCAGGAAACTACAAAAGGTCATGAATGTAGCCCAGTCCATCACGAAAACCAGCCTCCCATCCATTGACTCTATCTATAATTCCTGCTGCCTCAGAAAGGCAACCAGCATAATTAAGGACCCCACGCACCCGCGACTTACTCTCTTCCACCTTCTTCCGTCAGGAAAATGATACCATAGTTTGAGGTCATGTGCCAACCGACTGAAGAACAGCTTCTTCCCTACTGCCATCAGACTTTTGAATGGACCTACCTCGTATTAAGTTGATCTTTTCTCTACACCTTGCTGTAAGGGGGCTGTTTTGCACACTGGGCTAAATCGCTGGCTTTGAAAGCAGACAAAGGCAGGCCAGCAGCACGGTTCGATTCCTGTAACAGCCTTCCCCGAACAGGCGCCGGAATGTGGCGACTAGGGGCTTTTCACAGTAACTTCATTGAAGTCTACTTGTGACAATAAGCAATTTTCATTTCATTTCATTTTCATTTCAACTGTAGCATTATATTCTGCAGTCTCTCCTTCCTTCCCTATGTACGGTATGCATTGTTTGTACTGCATGCAAGAAACAATACTTTTCACTGTATACTAATACATGTGACAGTAATAAATCAAATCAAATCAAAACAGTTCTCCAGAAGAAAATTTTCTATTTTGTTGTGGAGTAGGGAACTTACATGTCGAATGAATTCTCTCCAATATCTGTCAGAAGTAACACTACATTTTCTCGATTAGTACAATACACAGCCTGTGCAAGGCTGCTTTTGGGAACTAGCTCATTGGTGTTTTAGCAAGAAGGCTGTTATGGAGAAGCAGCCAAGATGACGCCATCGCTAAATTTTGTTCGTGCCACAATATGTGGTGCTAAATCTATTCAGCATTTTCCCAAACATGCTTATATTATAATCCCCATGTTAGCAACTAAGCAGGGTTATTGCTCTTCACAGCAATACAAAGGCAAACAGTAAAAGTCAAACTGCAATCTATACACAAATTATGATATCTTGTTGACACTGGTGCTGCCAATTTTATTGTTCTACCGTCCTTGAGCTACCAAAAGCTGTGGCAAAGTTTCCAACCACTTGCCGTTTGAGTCCACCATCCTGTCTTCCATTCCACCTATAGTACCTGATCCTAAGAACTTAAGAAATAGGAGTAGGAATAGACCAGACAGCCCCTTGTGTTCATTCTGTCATTCAATACAATTGTGCTCATCCACTGCCTCCCCTCCACTTTCTGCCTGCTGCATATATACCATGGTGCCCAGAGAAGCCAAAACTCTATCTCAAACTTCAATATACTCAACACTGAAGCTTCCGTAACCCTCTGAGGTGGAGAATTCCAAAGATTCAAAACCTGCTCAATGAAGAGTTTTCTCCAGATCTTAGTTCTAAATAATTAGCCCCTTTTTCTGAGGCTGTCCCCCCATGGTCTAGATCCCAGTCAGGGGAAAACAATCTCTCAGTGTCTATCTGATTAAGTTTCATTCATAATATCTCGGGGGCGATTCTCCGATATTGAGGACAAGTGTTCGCGCTGTCTTGAATGCCGTTGCGTTTCATGACGGCGCGAACAGGGCCCGGGCACGACCTATTCTGGCCCAGTTCCAGCCTCCTTACGCGGCGCCAAATGGGCACCGTGCCAACCCGCGCATACGCGGTTGGGCCAGCTCAATCCTGCGCATGCGCAGTTGGGCCACGCCGTCTTGTGCATGCGCGGGGAACTTCTTACGCGCGCTGGCCCCGATCCAACATGGGGTCGGTGTTCAGGGGCTGGTTGCAGCGGAAAGTAGGCGCCGGGGGGGGGGGGGGGGGGGGGGGGTAGAGGCCGGCCTGCTGATCGGTGGGCCCCGATCGCGGGCCAGACCCTTTTGGAGGCCCACGCCCCGGTGAAGGGGCCCCCTAACCCCACAGGCTGCCCCCCCAAGCCTACGCGATGATTGCCCGCCAGCAGCGACCAGGTGTGGAAGGCACCGGCGGGACTGTCATTTTTTTTTGCCGGCCGCTCGGCCCATCCGGGCTGGAGATTCACTGCTCGCCGTTTGCTTCGATTCTCTGAGTGGCCCGGCGCGATTCTCACGGTGCTGGTTTCGGGGGGTGACAGAATCACGTGTGGGGTCGAGGCGCCATGGCGCGATTCGCGTGGCTCCCCGGCGATTCTCCCACCCGGCATGTGGGGGGGGGGGGGGCGGGAGAATATCGTCCCTCATGTTTCAATGAGATCTCATTCTTCTGAACTCCTAATTTACTCAGCCTCTCATCATGGACTGCCCTCTCATCCCAGGTCCCAATCTAGTGAACCGACTCTGTATCACCTCCATGGCAAATTAATCCTCCCTTAAATGTGGAGACAAAAACTGCATACAGTGGGCTCGATTCTCTGCCCCGCCACATTTCTGTTTCATCCCGCCGGCGGATGCTCCGTTTCACCGGCTGGTCAATGGGGTTTGCCATTGTGGGGCAGCCCCACACCGACGGGAAACCCCTGGGCTACCAGCAATACAGAGCATCCTGCCGGTGGAGAATACAGCCCAGTACTACAGGTGTGGTCTCACCAATTCCCTTACAGACTTTCTTATTCTTGTGCTTCAATTCCCTTACAACAAAGGCCAACATGCAATTTGCCTTGCTGATTGCTTGCTCGACCTGCATGCTCACTTTCTCTGTTCCTTGTACAAGTACACTAAGTGTCTCTGAACATCAACATTTAAAAGTTTCACACCTTTTTAAAAAAGTCTGCTTTTCTATTCTAACCACCAAAGTGAATATCTTCACAGACCCTCATATTGTACTCCATCTGCCATCTTGTTGCCCACTCACTTAACCTATCTGCATCTCTTTGCAGCTCATTTGTATTCTCCTCACAGCTTGCCATCAAACTGAGGTACATTACTCTCAGCCTTTTCAGCTAAATCAGGGGTTGGCAACGTTTTTACCTGAAGAAACTGCTTTTCAAACACTTCCTAAAATATAAGGTATTGGGAGACACAAAATCAAAATTTGCCATTTCTAAACCAAGTGCTTAGCAAATTGCAAGTGTTTTGATGGAATGCATAACTGGTAAAGATATAATAAATAAAATAAGTGCGACGATTTTATGTATCAATGTTTAAAAATCTAAATTCAGGTCTACCTGACTGAATCAAAACATTTGTTTTGACTATGATTTTGTAAGTAAAGTCATCTTTAAAGCAAACTTTAACTTTAGATGAGTGGAATGAAGACATTTTTTGGACATTGATTCTCGTGATTAAAAAAGCTTCTGGGAGCACATTGAGAAGAATTTATCATCTCACTTGTATTAGAAACAATAACGGTCACAACGATAAAACCTGTTCTCCAAACGAAAGGTATAATCTATAAACAAGGTGGAGCCCACTGGGCTGTACCACTCAAATAGGTTTATTTAGAGCACAATTATATTTTTCATTAAAATAATCATTTGAAACCATGAAGTACAGCATAATGATTAGGCTTTAATCATCACAATAAAAACACGGCTCTTACCATTCTTGACATAATGTTTCTCATGTTAATGCGATCAAACTGCAAAAGGTTGGGAGGCACAGCTGGGGTGCTATCGAGCTCCTTGTTGCTCCAGAGCCACTGGTTGCCGACCACTGGTCTATGTCACAAATTGTAACCACCACTAATGTTTGTGGTATTCCACTAATGATAGCCTGCCAGCTTGAAAATGTTTAATTTAGAATATCATAGAATTCCGAGAATATCATAGAATTCCTACACTGCAGAAGGAGGCCATTCGGCTCATCGGGTCTGCACCGGCCCTCCGAAAGAGCACCCTACCTAGGCCCACTCCGCAGCCTATTCCCATAACTCCATAACCCCATCTTACCTATACATCTTTGGACACTTAGAGGCAATTTTTTTTTTTTTGTAATAAATTTAGAGTACCCAATTAATTTTTTCCAATTCAGGGGCAATTTAGAATTTCCAATCCACCTACCCTGAACGTCTTTGGGTTGTGGGGGCGAAATCCACGCAAATACGGGGAGAATGTGCAACCTACACACAGAAATAGACCCAGAGCCGGGATCGAACCCGGGACCTCGGTGCCGTGAGGTAGCCGTGCTAACCACTGCGCCACCGTGCTGCCTCCCCGAGGGGCAATTTAGCACAGATCTTTTGGACTGTGGGAGGAAACCGGAGCACCTGGAGGAAGCCCACGCAGACACGGGAAGAACGTGCAAATTCCACACAGACTGTCACCCAAGGCCAGAATTGAAACCGGGTCCATGGCTCTGTGAGGTAGCAGTGCTAACCAGTGTGCCACCGTGCTGGCCATTTATCCCTACTTTCTCCTTCCTGTCTGTTAGTCAATACTTTGTCCTTGCGAACAGATTGTCCCAAACATGTGCCTTTCACATTGCACCCGAACGCTTGTCTTTTGGAAATCAAAGGATACTACATCAGCTGGTTCTCTTTTATTGATCCTGCGAGCTGCATCCGCAAAAAGCTCCAAGAAATCTGTCAAGCATGACTTCCATTCTGTTATACAATGTTGACTTTTTCTGATTATTGTGTGATTTTTAAGTGCATTATTAAAGTTTCCTTAGTAATAGATTCCAATACTTCCTCAATGATTGATGTCAGTCTAGCTGTAGTTCCCTGTTTTCTTTCTCCTTTCATTACTGAATAGTGGTGTTACATTTCCTAGCATCCAAACAACTAGGACTGTCCTAGAATCTGGGGAATTTTGGAAAATCAAGCTCATGCTCACCATCCGTCCTTGTCGACCATTCCTGGTCACCAACCACGAGTGCGTCTATTGTAAAATCCTTTCATCTTCAACACTTGCTAAGAGCAGTGTACGTGCAATGACACCACGTAGACTGCAGAGGTTCAAGGAGATGGCTCCCAGTCACCTTCACATTGGTAATTAGGGGTGGGCAATAAATGCTAGCCTAGCCAGTGATACCCATATCCTAAAACAAATAAAATAAATTATATATATATAAATATACACACACACACATATATATATATATATACCTACATAGGACAAAATTCAGAGGTTCTAATTAAAATAAAATACTGTGGATACTGGAAATCTGAAATATAATGTAATGCTGTTGCAGAGCCAGTTTTTAATGAGATTTTCAGTCTGGTCTTGGATTGGGAACGTTTTAGTCTGTGCAACTGTATGCATGTATCATGTTCTGCTGTCTCAGTGCTTGTGCTATGACATTGAAAAGAATCATGATGCAGTAATCAATTCCAGGCCTGTCCGCTCAATCCTGATGCAATATCATTCAGATCTCAATAGAGTTGTGACATCAAGTCTTCATCACATATTGGCCTTCAACAGGCCGACACAAACTACTCAACTCAAGGAATGATCACAATATAAATTAGAGTAGTAGTTCACAGAGGTTGACCATGCATGATTTTTCTGGGACCCAGCAAATAAGGAAGAGTGCCTTAAAATATATGTTCTGGTGGCCTTTGACCTAGACCGTAAGGAAAACTTGTAGGTTCTTTAAAAGGTCTGTGGGGATCTGTAATTGTCTTAAAGAATATTTAGAAGGGATTTTTAAGTGTTTGCATCAATTGTAAAAGGAATCAATTATAATTTTCTTGTAAAAGAAATACTGGTCCATGTGACCTGGTGACCTTTGACTTGGAAACAGTACCACAGGGAAGGAAGTTCAGAAAGATGCAGGATATGGTCGGAAAGTGGAGTTGAGGATTATCATGTTGTTGAGACCACAGAAGTAGCCACGCGGGAAGTGTAGGGAACGAAAGGTTTATTAACAGAGGTACGAAAAGTTTATATATACAGGGACCACAGTTAGCGGTTGTCAGTGGGAGACTTCCCGTTGGAAACGTCTGGTGACTGAACATCCATGGTGAAGTCGGAATCCTTGGCATCCTGTATCTTGGCGTCAAGTCCCCCATGGAACTGGGCCTCTTACCCGGTTCCTCCAAAAGGGGGTCACATATCACGAGGCTCCTACTACAGAGATGGTCAAGGTGCCTATTCAATTCCCGGTCCTGCATACGAACCCAGTACGTCACCAACCCAGTCTGCCGAATGTTCGAGCCAGGAACCCACATGGCATTGTCTCTGAAGTTGCACACGTGGACCCTATTGCCTGGTATAAATCGTCGAGGTAGGGCACGCTCGTCAGTGCTATGCCCCAGCATCTCCTGCCTGCGACGAACCTTCCCGCCGATGTTGGGCACTGGCAGGCTAAGGCGAGTTTGAAGCTGACGTCCCGTGAAAAAATCTGCCGGTGGCAGTGTGTGGTGTGGAGCCGTAACAGAAACGGAAACATGTCAAATATGTGTCAAGAGATCTTGAGATTGAGGACAGCACGGCGGCGCAGTGTGTTAGCCCTGCTGCCGCACGGCACCGAGGTCCCAGGTTCTATCCCGGCCCTGGTTCACAGTCCGTATGGAGTTTGCACATTCTCGTATCTGTGTGGGTTTCACCCCACACAATCCAAAGATGTGCAGGGTAGGTGGATTGGCCACGCTAAATTGCCCCTTAATTGGAAAAAATGAATTGGGTACTCTAAATTTATTTTAAAAAAGAGAGATCTTGAGATCTGTTTGTTCATGCCAGCTTGAATGACTGGACCGCTCTGTCAGCCAACCCATTTGAAGAAGTGTGATACGGAACAGGGAGGCACTCCATTCGCCCGCAAGAAATTACCGAACTCTGCACTAGTAAACGGTAGCACAGTGCTCAGCACAGTTGCTTCACTGCTCCAGGGTCCCAGGTTCGATTCCTGGCTTGGGTCACTGTCTGTGTGGAGTTTGCACGTTCTCCCCGTGTCTGCGTGGGTTTCCTCCGGGTGCTCCAGTTTCCTCCCACAGTCCAAA
The DNA here is from genome assembly GCF_902713615.1 of Scyliorhinus canicula. Lineage (NCBI taxonomy): Eukaryota > Metazoa > Chordata > Chondrichthyes > Carcharhiniformes > Scyliorhinidae > Scyliorhinus > Scyliorhinus canicula. Next base: position 231,391,938 of record NC_052146.1, on the reverse strand, counting down.
GATCTGCAGGTTAGGTGGATTGGCCATTATAAATTGCCCTTAGTGTCCAAAAAGGTGAGGTCAGGTTACGGGGGTAGGGTGGAGGTGTGGGGTGTTCTTTCCAAGGGTCGGTGCAGACTTGATGGGCCGAATGGCCTCCTTCTGCACTGCAAATTCTATGTCTATGTTTGTACGGTGTTCATTTGTCGGAGACCAGTATCTCCGAGGCGCCGTGCATTCTAAACGACAACCTGAGCTTCTCGACCGTTACCCTCAAAATCGTCGATGCCATCCTGCCCAGCCATTTGGAGTGTGCATCAACGAGGAGGAGGAACATAAACCCCTGAAAACTCAGCATGGAGATGCACCCATGGCCGACCTGGCCACGCCCAGGGATGCAGTGGTGCCGCAGGTGGGAGATTCTGCAGCTCCTGGAACACTTTGCACTGTTGGATGAGCCGCTCAAGATCCAACTCTGGCCACTGCACATAACTTTGGACGAGCATCTTCATCTTAGACGCTCTGGAGTCACTGGGAAGGGCGTGATGCTGGGCCCCATACAAGACGATATGGTGAAACTGAGATAACAGGGGGAGGTCAGTCCAAGCACATATCCAAGCTGCCATGACCAGCAACGTATCCATAAAAAGCACGGTAACGACGGCCTCGTTGGCTCTGGGGATGTTGGTTGTGTCGTCAGAAGCGGGAACCTACTGAATGGAATGCATCAGTGTTCACAATTTGCATCACAGGGTGGTGATCCAGCGTGTATTCGTATGCCACCAATAAGAGGGCCATTACTGAATTCTGGCCAAGGCTATAGGTGGGATGGCCCTGTTCTCTTTGAACAACCCCAGCAGTGGAATGTGATCGGTCAATACCGTGAACAAAAGCCTGTAGACATGCTGGTGAAATTCTTTATGGAGAAGACCCTCGTTCTCTAGCTGGGCAGAATTTCGCTCAGCCGCGGCCAGCATCCTCGAGGCAAAAGAGATCGGATGCTCCTTACCATCGCTCAAAGGATGAGACAACGCACTGCCGATGCCATATGGCGAGGCATTGCAGATACCAAAAGTGATTTTGCGGGGTCAAGGTGGGTCAGAAACTACGAAGAAGGGAGCTGCATTTTGACCTCAGAAAACACCGCACACTCACTCCTGGTTCTTTTGAGTAAATTGTGCAGAAGGTCCAATATAGTTGCAAGACCCGGGATGAATGTCCCATAGTAATTTACAAGCCCCAAGAATCAAGAGAGCTCTGTAGCACATCCCAGCACAGGGGTCTTCAACCAGGTGGAGGCTCTCCTGGTCCACGCGATGACCAAAAGAGGTTACGTCTTGGGTGTGAAAGACGCACTCCTCTCTGCGGAGCTAAACGCTGAACTCTTGCTGCGTGGGGAGCGGAGAATCGCGCCCTATATGTTTATCATCAACTGTGTATTATCTCGGAGTAAGTGTCAAATCCAAATTAGTAGTGTTAATAAATTCATAGCTTTGTTCAAATTAAAGCTATTTTGTGGTCTTTGTAAACACTACGTCAACCATCCTAAATTTAACAACACAAAGAACACCACGATACTGTGTGGTCAATTTTGCCACAATTTTTGCAATGGCTATCTTTGCTTGTGAATGGCCCAATTTTGCACAGCGTTGACACGCCTGTTGCTGGGTAGACCTTCTCTGGTTGGTGGACATTTTATGGATCCTCATGCCTGCTCCAAGTTGAGAAGCCTCCTTAGTAGCAGCTCTATCGAAACGGCCATCTCTAAAGCTGTTTTAAGACTCAAATTTCATTCAGTTAACAATCTCCGCTGTATGGCCTCATTCCTTAGCCCACAAACCTGTGCCTGATCTTATCATCTCGAGAGTCATCAAACTTTGCGAGGAACTTTAGGGTCACACCAAACTGCACTATATTCTCTCCTTCCAGTTGATTTCTTCTGTGAAACCTAAAAAGTTCCACAATTATTAACAGTTTGGCTGAATAATGGTCCTCCAGCATCTTAGTTAATGCACAATATGTTTTGTTACCGGGTTTCCTCAGGCTGAACCAGACCAGAGTCGATTAAAGGTTTTACTGCCAACGGTGCTCAGGAAATCTTGTTAGCTAAGATATAGTAATTAAATCATTCTGCGTTGGATTTCCAAGTTTCGCAGTCTTCCTCGAATGGGCCATTGTCGCCAAACCCATTCCAGCGTTTTACAGTAATACCGGAATCTGCTCACACCTTCCTTCAGGAGCATCCCTAAATATAAATGGTCTAGTTTATATTGTAATATAAGCCAATTGTATCAGCTGGTCTTTGATTTAATGCAATACAAGAAATCTCTCTGTCTCACTCTACCTCTGTGCCTTCAAATAACTGAACATGTAGCGAGCTCTGCAGCCTGATCTCCTCGGGTTGCCATTTTAATTTTAGTAACGGACCTTTTTTCTATACAATGACCTTACCAGTCCGATACCAAGTGCGATCGGCTGACCTGTTTATTCTGCCTCAACGTCAAAAGCTTTGACTTTCGTTTATTGCTTGAAAATAATTTAATCTGTTTATCGTTGCCAGTATTCTGTTATATTCTGTACTCTCAGGGCAAAAGAACATGAAGTTGAAGCACATGGGGTTGAATGCAAATAACGCATGTTTATTGAAGAGCTGTTAACTGTACAAAGGCTTGATCTAGACTGAGGCAAAGCCCGGTTAGCAGCCGATGATGTCACAAACTATCATGTGACTAGACTCTTAAAGTGACCACACACAAACACAACAACCCCAAATATATAACGCTGGATAAAAACAAATTACTGTGGATGCCGGAATCTGAAACCAAAGAGAAAATGCAGGAAAATCTTAGCAGATCTGGCAGCATCTGTAGGGAGAGAAAAGAGCTAACGTTTCAAGTCCAGATGACCCTTTTACTTACTAAGTGACTGTTTATATGGTTTAGCGGTCCAGATAAGAACACTTTCACTTAATTTTTACATACTCTGTGGCTGTTTAATGGGTTTAATGACCCCAGATGGGAAGAGCAGCCAAAGGAACCCCAAGGAAGACCCCCGACCTGAGCACCTCCAGCCAAACACAAGCCCCTTGACCACCACCTCCCATGAAGCCCCTTGACCACCCCCTCAGCACCCTGGCGGAAATTGTTGGGAGAGTACTTACCACCTTTCCACCACTTGGACTGCAAGGTTCCAGGTTGGCACTGCCAAGGAATGGGGCCTGAAGAGGAGTCGCTGAATGGGGGGCCATTACCAGTGATTAAAGTTGGTAGAGGCTGATGCACTATCAATTACGACGAGACAAGAGTAGAATGTAATCGAGGCTTTATTACACAGAGATGTGTGGCCTCCTACAGCAGCTGGCGAAATGGCTGCTGTTCGGAGAGCACACACATTTATACTCCGCCTACTGGGCGGAGCCAGCAGGCAAGGATCTACCCCCATACCTGTAGTACAGGGGCCTTACCGTAATACCCATATGTACAATATAATACAACAGTGGTGACTACCACAGAGACATGTCCTGCCAGCGATCCTTGATGAGTGGGGAGCAAGGGGGTTGCTGCAGCAGCTTTTTGAGGTCAGGCTGCCCTTTAAAAATGGCGCTCTCATCGCAGAGGTGCGGGCCTTGTCAGAGAGATTAGGTCTCGCCCCTCTCTGTTGCATCGTGGACCCTGGTGGGCCATTGAATGGAAGGGAAAAAGTGATTTCACCAAAAAACCTTTCTAAGTGCCATTGAATGGCATATCAACATCGCTCCCAGCACCATGGGGAATCACTTTGATTTTTTCACTAGCGGGAGCATTTAGTCGCGGTTCTGGAGAATCGTGCCCATGGTCTTTTAGTTTGGGTGGGTGACTCCCTCGTGTCTTGCTGGAGGGCACCAGGTACATGTTCCTGAGGGGGAGATGGTGGTATTGTGGTAATGTCATTGAGATGGTAATCCAGAGGCCCCGCCTAATGCCCTGGGAACACAATACAAATCCCACCATGGCAGCTGATGGAATCTAGTCTCAGTAACAGTGAGCGTGGAGCTATCATTGATTGTCGTAAAAGCCCCTCTTGTTCACTAATGTCCTTTAGGGAAGGAAATCTGCCACCCTTACCTGATCTGACCTGAATGTGACTCCAGATCCACAGCAATGTGATTGACTCTTAATTACTCTCTGAAATGGCCGAGAAAGCCACTCGGTTCAGGCAATAGGTAACGAATGCTGGCTTTGCCAGTGATGCCCACATTCCATGAAATTCCTTTTTTGAAAAATTCCGCCAGTCCGTTCTATATTTTCTAGAACATGGTTAGTCTATTTTTCTCCCTTCTTTGCTGTCGTGATCGCCAATCAAGTCTTTGATGATGCATGTGACACTGGTATATGTCCCTTACTGAATTGTGCAGCATGTCTTTGAGTTACTTCAATATTATTTATATCTCTCTCCCTATAAGGATCCCACACACAACTTGCACACTCCAGGACTGGACAAGCATATATTTGGTAAGCTGTAACTCTGATCTTTTTTTCAACTCCAAAGGGGGGCACATAGCACAGTTGTTAGCACTGTTGCTTCACAGCACCAGGATCCCAAGTTTGATTCCTGGCTTGGGTCACTGCCTGTGCGGAGTCTGCACATTCTCTCCATGTGTGTGTGGGTTTCCTCTAGGTTCTCAGGTTTCCTCCCACAGTCCAAAGATGTGCAGGTTAGGTGGGTTGGCCATGATCAATTGCCCTTAGGTTAGGTGGGGTTACTGGTTTATGGGGATAGGGTGGAGGTGTGAGCTTAAGTGGGGTGCTCTATCCAAGAGCCGGTACAGACTCGATGGGCCGAATGGCCTCCTTTTGCACTGTAAATTCTATGATTCTATAATTCGAACCTCAGAAATCCAAGAACCCTGTTGCTTTGGATGCCAACTGCTGTAGATTGTTTCAAACACGAATCCCCAGGAACAGTTAAAGCAATTTGCTGGTGAATCCTGTAGAGATCTACCATGCGGATCGAGTGAAGTCTTGCAACACTAAAACTCAGTAGAAATTTAAGTTAAACATCTCGGATGCAAATAAGAATCTTTTATTGCTTCTACTTGATTACAATTGAGAGAAACTTAAATCTATTCTCAATAAAGTCCGGCTAGCAAAAGGACTTAAAGAGAAGTAACTTATAAATAATTTAACTTTCAAAATAATACAGAAATGGTTTCTTACTTACGGCAAAACAGCTTGCATTTACTTCAAGATTTAGAGTGGAAAAGTGAAAATATGAAAATAGAGATAGTGAATAGTTAGATCAAAGTATAGAACGATCCCGGAATAAAGATGGCCATACGGACCACCATGTTTAAGGAGAATTTTATCAGTCTGAAGCCATCTGTCTACAGCTCTATATCGTCCTAATTGGTTTGGGGGAGAATCAAATACATTTGATTCGATGGTTAACTGTCAATCCTCAATGTGCAACGTAAGCTCTGAATGTTTCATGTTTGAATATTTATGTATGCTATGGAATGCGATTTTGTGCTATTATCAAGACTGGTTTTTACTGGTTTTCTGCTGACTTTGCTTTATCCATATTCTGGACAATGGTGCCTTCATATTGCTATGGTGCTTACTTCGACCTTGATCTCGATTACTGGTACAGCTCATTTCTTAATGTCAAACTGACTTTGAAAATCTGTTTATTAGAACAACAGTTTGTTCACTTTGTCAGCAAAAATGTTGTTTGAATCTACAATTAGTTTATGCATGTGTCAGGCTTTTGTGCTTCTAATGAAGTTATGTGTTTTGTCGTGGTCTGAGGTTGAGTACTGAAATCCTTATTTTAAAATGGGTATTAAAACTGGGCTTTAATATTTACATTTAAATAGCCTTTTTACCTATCAGAGAATAGTAAATCCCCTTCAAATTCTTTCTGCTCGTAAGACAGATGATAGAGCATTTTCTGGCCTTGAATGCCACCCCCACATTGGTTCTGCCAATTTGCTATTCGAGAAGATCACCTAGCAGTGGATTGATTAGGGCCACAGCTTCTGATCTCCTCAGCATCAGATTTATCAGATTATTCCAAAAATGTGGTGGTGAAATCCCTCTCTTTACAGGTAAGGGTTGCATGGAAATTACCCCAAAGTGCTAACTTCCTCTGGCCAATTGTGTTGCGCTGGTAACCGCACATAAATGCAATTTCAATCAATAACTTGGGATGGTTTGCACCAGGGTTACACCAATCATTACTCTGCAAATGTTGGAAGAATTAAAACTTCTTCTAACTTTTGGTAATGATTTTAAACACCCAGACTGCTGCCCCCCACAGGACTACCCCCCCCCCCCCCCCCCCCCCCCCCCACAAACATGGTTTTCCTCACCACCAATGATCCCTTCCCAGGGCACACTCCTTCTGATCCGTAGACCTGACCCTGACCCCGTGACCTGAGGACACAATCTGACTCCCACCTCCAACCCAACCTGACATCCTTTCTGACTGCCAGCCCTGACCTCTGACCTCCTAACCTGCGACCCCCTCCCCTGACCTCCAACCCTCCTACCCCAACCCCGACCTATACTACCCCCACTCCCACAACTGCTGACTCCCCCCTCTCACTACCACCCCCATTCCTAGACCCCCCCCCCCCAACCACCCCAATTCCAACCACTTACCAGAGACACTTACCATCTCCCTGGCCTGTCAATTTCATTGGGTCCTTTAAACTTAGCTGCCTTAAGGAAATTTGTAAAAATAAAAAGTCGGCACAGCTTCCTTAAATACACCATAGCTGGACTAAGCTGGGGCCTGTGAGGAGGCTTTCAACGCAGGCACCAAGTAGCTAGGCCATTGGATGTTTCAACATCATTTTCAAGAGCAGGTAATTGCGCATTAAATTCTTCTAATAACTTCGAGCCATCCCTTTCTGATGTTAGTTATAGCCCTATTATAATCTTCAATTTTCTCTGATGCGTAAACCACATAGTCCACTCCATGTAGTCACATCCTGTTTTTTAACTTGTTGTTTGTCAAGGTGTCAACTTGTCAAGATTGGAAATAAGGGGTTTCCACTTGAAGGAGATCAGTAATTTCTTCTCACAAGGTCATTAGTGTTTGGAATTCTCCACCACAATGAGCAGTAGAGTTTAGGTCATTGAATATATTCAAGGCCGAGTTACATTTTTGATCAACTAAGGGAGACAAAGGTTATGGGGGGGGGAGAGACAAGCAGGAATGTGGAGTCAAGACCCCAATCAGATCAGCCATGGTCTTATTGGATCATAGAACAGGCCTGATGGGCCGAGTGGCCTCCTATTTCTTATGATTTATTGATCCTAGTCACTTCCAGAAATATACCATCAATTCTTCATTGCCACTGCCTCACAATCCTGGAATTCCTTCCTGAACAGCACTGTGCATGTCCCAACACCGCATGGACTTAAACAGTTTACCACCACCTCGAGCAATTCAGGATGGTCAATAAATGGACTTGCGAGTAACAGTCACTTCCTATGGACAAATAAAAAAGTTTTGAGTTCAGATAGCACCATATCTCTCCATCATGCACGCTGATGCTATACTCGGACAGGAAAACCGGAAGATGTCAACAACATATTGCAATAAAGGGCACTGTCAGAAGAGCTGTGTATGTTTCCACATTTCCCGTGTACACCAATCCCCCGCCTTTTGTGAACCCCCGTATCAAAATCCAGCTTAAAGTCATCCTTATTTATCATTTATATTTAGTAATATACAATCCAGACACCTCTTTAGGAAATGTCCTTGTATAATGTAACATGAAAAAATATTGAAAAAATATTTTTGTCTCATTCTGTCAGTGTGCTCGGAGCATAACTTGGATTGACCCCAGAGAACCACAGTGATGAAAATTTCTTAATTTATATTTTTGCACAGTTTTCATTATACTTTCAAAATAAATTTGATGTACTGTAAGAGCTGTCTTGCACTGTATTTTAAACGATAATAAGGAGAATATTACAAAACAACATGTTGCATGTGTTGGTATAAGATTGGGAGCAACTCCCAGATCTGATATTGAGTGCTTCAATGAAGTTGCTGCTGCTGAATATTACTGTTATCAGGAGTATTAAAAGAAAATTATTTTGCAGTTTTGAAGCAGAAAGACACATTACAGGTTGGTGCACATGACCTACTGCTGCTTACTCTCTGTCAAATCCAAACCATTTTTCTAACTAAAGATACTGATTATTGAACTTTAACTGAAGCTATACAGCAGGATTCTGAGTCATCAAAATCCTTTACAGATTCCTTCTATGTAAATTTGCTACACGTACCCAAGTCATGTGGAAGAACTTTGTGTAAAACCTTGCCTAAACAATTGATGTGGATTTCTGCAGTCAGACCCAAGTGGAACTCACTCATGAGGCATACTTGTCCAATATAAATTTTTGTGAAAGCAATTAGAAATGGAATTGGTACATAGTTTGCATTTGTATAGTACAATCATTTCTCTGAAGTTTCATACAGATGTGCACTAATTAAAATTCTTACAGATGAATCACTGTGCCAGTCAACAAAATATAAACATGTGTTTTTAATTTTAGAGTACCCAATTCATTTTTTCCAATTAAGGAGCAATTTAGCGTGGCCATTCCACCTACCCTGCACATCTTTGGGTTGTGGGGGCGAAACCCACGCAAACACGGACAGTGACCCAGAGCCGGGATCGAACCTGGGACCTTGGTGCCATGAGGCATCAGGGCTAACCCACTGCACCACCGTGCTGCCTTCAAAAAATATAAACATAGCAGATAAGATGACTTTTGAGAGTAACAAAAATATATACATTCAGACACAGCAACTTGTAAAGCTTAGAGGCACTGATTGCTTTTTTATTGTTGCTTTTCTTTGTTTGGGGAAAATGGCAATTGCATAAGTTGTGTAATTGCATACCGTGAAAACTTTCCGAAATTTCAATTCCAGTCCACGAGAGGTTGCCAGGTTTGGAACATCTGAGCTCTGAACAGTGGAAAGATACTACAGCGGGATGTAAGTAAGTAAAATACTGCGGGTGCTAGAATCTGAAACAAGAACAGAGAATGGTGGGAAAACCCAGCAGGTCTGACAGCATCTGTAAGGAGAGAGGAACAGAGTTAACGTTTTGAGTCCTTTTGGCTCTTCATCAGAACTGAAGAGAGGGAGAATGTTTTTGATTTTCAAGTGTAGCTGTGAGAGATTGCAACAAAATGTAGCAACTTTAAGAACAAAGACAGATGGCCTAATTTGGGAGGGGAGGGCAAGGGATATTGCATTGCGGAAATACATGTGCGCGCTATTTTAGAAAGAGAAGCCCGTCGCAGATTGGAGAGGCACATTGCAGCCCTGGGGACACAACATTGAGTTTGGCAGCATTAGATTGTGTCCTTCTCATCCACATTAAGCCCCCCTTTTTAAAATATCCTATCCATAGAACATAGAACATAGAACAGTACAGCACAGAACAGGCCCTTCGGCCCTCAATGTTGTGCCGAGCCATGATCACCCTACTCAAACCCACGTATCCAACCTATACCCGTAACCCAATAACCCCCCCCCCAACCTTACTTTTTAGGACACCACAGGCAATTTAGCATGGCCAATCCACCTAACCCGCACATCTTTGGACTGTGGGAGGAAACCGGAGCACCCGGAGGAAACCCACGCACACACGGGGAGGACGTGCAGACTCCGCACAGACAGTGACCCAGCCGGGAATCGAACCTGGGACCCTGGAGCTGTGAAGCATTTATGCTAACCACCATGCTACCGTGCTGCCCTTACTACCGTGCTTCCCTCAATGCAATCCATGTATTGCCTCAATGCAACCCCCCACTTCCCATCCCACACTGGACCATTTGTCGTTTGTTCTTAAAGTTGCTATTTTTTGTTACAGTCTTACACAGCTACACTTTAAAATCTAACGCATTCTCCCTTTCTTTAGCTCTGACAAAGAGCCAGATGGACTTGAAATGTTAACTCTGCTTTCTCTCCCACCAGCTGTAAAGTTGCATATAGAACATAGAACATACAACAGTACAGCACAGAACAGGCCCTTCGGCCCTCGATGTTGTGCCGAGCAATGATCACCCTACTCAAACCCATATATCTCAGGGTCATGAATGCTGCTTCTCACCCTCACCACGGTCTGCGACCAGTACAAGCCACAAGGTAGGATGTGCTCATACTTGAGCTCTCGTCTTTCAAAAAGTCTTGCTACTATCTCTGATTTTGCTGCACTTCAGATGGTCTTCAGGAAAACAAGGATTAACCAGCAAATTGCAAACTGAAACATCTTATTAATAGAAGTTCATTTGACAAATATCACGACTCTATAGATTCAAACTGCATGAAACAATGGAGCATCTTTGGCCAACATTGTTACCTATCGTAAGCACTGTAATGAGATGACATGGCACACTGGGTTTGGATTTCAATCCCCCTTAGCCAGAGCAGACCAATGCAGAGAGGGATTGTGTGTTAATAAACCCTTTGCACCACATTCAAGCAAGGAAATGGAACATTTCAGTGCTCAACGCAAGCATCCAGCATTCATGGATCAGATTTGAAGAATTCAAGTCAAAGTAAAGTCATTTTTATAAGTGAGTTGCGACTAATACAACCGCTGATTGGATGGGCGTTTACTCACTCATAAGGGTCATATATTAATTGGAAAATTGAGTGAATCTACTCAGTAATCAGCAGAATGATTTTGGAGTCTTGTCTGGAAGGAATGGAGCAAGAACGTGTGAAGGCAATTCCCCTATCATGATCCAGACATCTGCACTTAAAGACATAGATGACATCCAGATCTTACTGCATTCCATGGGGTTAGCTCATTGAGAAAAAGTACGCTGTTTGCATGTTTATCCCACACACACAGAGCTTTGCTACTTCTGGCAGAGGGTGCGGTCAGAAATTCTTAAAAGAAGGCAGTTGATTTTTGAAACTAAAGGAAAGCTGGAAGAGGTCCCAGAACTATCCCGTCAAAGAAGCCTGGAGGTTTGAAGGCCTCTGTAAATTGCAAAAAGCATACCTTTAGCATTATTGGGAACTGGTAACACTGGTATGCATCTCACCTAGTCTAAAATCAGCTTAAGGCTCAAACTTCTCCGGCACTTTGCAATTTTAAGGACTGCACTGCAAATGATAAGAATACTTGAAAAGTAAACAGGTGAACTAATTCATATAATTGTAGACAGAGATTGCAATAATACATGAAATTGAGATCAATTTGATTGCAGCAGCGAGAAATGTGCAAGGAGCAACCCATTACATGTAAAGGTTTAAATGTAAGGGCTTCGTGATCTTGCTCCAGCTGGAATTAACAAGTAAAACTGCAACACGCCATTCATCACAAATCAAACATTTCTAGTAGTGTTAGGGTAGAATTTTCCATTCCGGGACTAATTCCCGTAGTGGAGGAGGGATATGGGGAGTGTTTCCCACCATGGAAACCAGTGGGAATTCGCGCAGTCGTGGCCTCATTAAATATTCTTCCGGGGTGGGTGGGTGGAGAGGGGGGCGGTGGTTATGACGTTATGTGGAGTGGATAGGATGGCTCATACCCTGCCATTGTACCCATGTGTCTTTTTAAAAGCTGTCTGGACATAATTGACCCACCTTTGAAGATAGAAGCTGGATCTCTAGGTACACTCTGAAACTGGAGAATGGACCTCCTCGAAGACACTGAAGCCAGGAGATCCACCTGATACATGCTCGCCCCACATATCACTGCTTGTTCCAGTGTACAGGGTCACTTGAGTTCTCCATTCTGAAATTCAGAGGCAGCCCAGGCCTTCTTTAGGGGTTCAGGTGGGAGCAGAAGATCCTGCTATCAGTTTACTGATCTTTGGAGCTCCGCATTCACCTCCTGCCAACCATTGAACTCACCGTGGGGGCATGGGAAATTCCACCCTAAGACTTTGAAATTTGCAGGCTTCATACAAGATGTCACAGATAAATTGTAAAATATTTCCAAAAATTCTTCTCTTAAATTCAGTGCAGATATGTGTCAGCAATCCAAGAGTATCAAATAACCTCAACAATTGAAAATTGTCTTTGACTGGGCATGCCTCTGCAATGTGATAGAAGTGTAAACCATTTGCAATTTGGACAGCTGACTATTGAATGCATAGATACAAGGAGATTGAGATGAAATAGATACATTTACAGTAAATGGCCACTTCTAATGCTCACAAATGGCCTGTGTACCGTCTTCACCAAGCCAATGGATTAACATGCCATCCTTTCTGCAAGGGCATGAATTTGAATCCAGCCCAGGATAAACTATGCCAATCACTGCCCTGTTAGTAACCAACTAAGAGACCTAAATATCATAGGTTTATCAAGCCTCAAGTCAGACCCCACAAACAGTTGTGCACCGTAAAAATATTTAGCATTGTACAGTGACTTTCCATCAACTTAACAATCTTATCAAAACCAAAGGGTAAATAGAGTAAATAAGGGTGGAGGAAATTCTTACAATTCTGCGGTGAATGGATATTCACAGCAGATTGCCCAGAGAAACAAGAGCAAGAGTTGTTTGTTGCATCTGACGTGTTCATGTTGACCTGAATTGCCTTGTGTGTGCTGGGAACAGCTTATTCTTCCCATAATTGACATTCCTCGCCTAAATGAATACTTATCTACATATTTAAAATGACTAAACGCATGGAAGGTACTTGAAGGTAATTGATGTTTAATGAGAAGAACATCATTTCATTGAGAGTGTAGAAATATGGTCAAGGCCCAAAGTGCAGGACAACACTCAGCGACTTCTTGATTTCTTCATTCTTCAGGCTATGAGAGCTGGGGTTTCAAAGGCAAAATAAATGGGTTAATACTTTGATTGAAATAGCAGTCAGAGGAACATATTTGAAGGTGCTTGTCTGTTATTATCACTGACTGAACTTGTATATTGGCTGAGGGTGGGCAGACACAAAAGGTGCAGTTTGAGTCCTTGAAAATGAGTGAATATAGGACACAATGCAATGGATTTTGATGTCAATGCAGGAAGGATGATATTGGTGCTGGATGACAGATCTGGAAAAAAAGAACAAAAGTGGTCGGCTCAGAAAAGCTGTAATTATAATTATTGATACAAGAAAAAAGGAAGGTTGCAATGAAGCGAGAAGGACGAGGGAAAGATTGCCTATTGAAAGACAAGCCTTCTTATTTTACCTTCTTTTTCTTGTTTAAAAGCAGCAAATTTGGAATAAACTACAGGTGTGCCAGAGATCAAGAGCATTCTATTTAAAACACTGAACTTATGCAGAATGGCAGTCAGAGACAGAGTGTCACTCTGCTCCTGTATCCTTACATTGAATTTTTTTCAATCCTCCTCTCCTAACCTTCCGACTCAGGCCAGGCGAGAACTGTGCAGGGCAGCGCGCTCCGTAGGCCTTCAGCCCAGTGCTGCTGAATTAGAGACGAGGGGACCATGTTCCCTTTTTAAAAACACTAGCTGCGTATATTAGGGAGGTTTAAAGGTCCGGTCAGGAAGAAAGTAGGTTGTTAGGTAAGTGGGTAGAAAAGAGGGGGAGGGAAGTGGTCACACAGCCAGGGATGGGAGGGCAGAGCTATGGTGCGGCAGTGGGGGAGCCCAATGGTGTGACGGGGTATAGTGGAGGGGAGGGAGGTTTTGGGGAGTCCAGTGGGATGGGGAATCCCATGGGATGGTAAGTCAAATGGGGGGGAGTAGCTGGCAAGTGGGGGAGTCCAGTTGAGGGGGAGAACTGACAGAGTCCCATGGAGGTATAGTCAGTGAGGAAGAGTGGAAGGGGGGGGCAGTTGTGAAAGGTCCCTGGGGATTTGGAGTGTGTCGGAATTCAGTGTGGTGCTGTACAATAGTTACCCAGAAGTTAGAAGTTGCTTTTAATTCTTCAAACCTTTTCTGGGTAGCTACTGATGTCAGGCAATTGGAATCATCTGATGTTTACGATTTGAAACACATTTTCGGATGATTCCCAGGGCAGGGCTATTGCCCATGGAAAGTTTGAACTTTCTAGGTAATTACTCTGCAATCCTTGCATATGAACGTCTGCCAATAGCTCCCCAGCTCAACTTTGGGGTACCCCCCAGTTAGCCTGCCCTGGAGTTCGGAAGTTCTGGCCCACAAAGCATTGTGAAAGATCCTGAGAGTTCCATAATCTCAAAGTCCTAACCTGATGGAATAGTACATTTTGGTTTCTTGAGTTACGTAAATGATTGCAATATCGTCAATCCTAGTTCTTGATTTCTGTGTGTTCTTCTGCAACCGGAGAAAAATGGAACATTCCAGAATTTTTCAAAGCACTTTACTTAAACTGTGAAAATGTATATCAGTCCCTGAAGACATGAAATGAAAGAATAATAACCTCTCAATTTTTATTTGCAAACAGTCGTTTAGTTGCTACCCCATCAAAATTAGCGGTACACCACATCCAGCAGAACTGTTGCAAAAGAAATATATGTCTATTGATAACCTCTGAATATATACATCATCTGTAATTCTGTGTTGATACATCTCAGATATGAGAAAATCAACCAAATACAGGCACTCAATGCTTCCATTTGCATTGCCGTGAAGAGAAATAAAACAGACATTGCAAATCACATCCCATTTTCATGAAACAACCAACAGTTTGTTTCTGTCATTAGAACCGCCTCTCACTTTCATATATTACGCAGAGTACGACATTTTGTTTGAATCTGTCCATTAGTTTTTGAGATGTATTGTATACAAACAGACTAACAGACAGGGGTGAAAACATGCCCTCCACCCACCATCAGTGGTGAAGCTAAAACTACAAGCATGTTGCACCCTTTTTAGCACAGAATACATTATAAATTACAATTAAATTAGGGTTAAATACCTCCTTTCCAGAAGTTAAAAGCTGTTATAAATTGTAAAATTACTGTAATTTTACAATCGCTATGATAGAACTACAAAGGAGTTTTAGGATTTGTAAATAAAGTGGCGTTTATTTTGACCAAGGGATGAAAATAGCTATTAAATGGGTGTTTTTGGCGGCGAGGTAGCACAGTGGTTAGCACTGTTGCTTCACAGAGCCAGGGATCTGGGATCAATTCTCGGCTTGGGTCACGATCTGCACGTTCTCCCCGTGTCTGCATGGGTTTCCTCCATGTGCTCCGGTTTCCTCCCACAAGTCCCAAAAGACGTGCTGTTAGGTGAATGGACATTCCGAATTCTCCCTCAGTGCACCGAACAGGCGTCGGAATGTGGCGACTAGGGGATTTTCACAGTAACTTCTTTGCAGTGTTGATGTAAGCCTACTTGTGATAATGAATATTAAAAAAAACAAGTTTGTTTGAAGGTCAGGGTCGGGATTCTCCCCTACCTAGCGGGGTGGGCTGTCCGGGCGCCGAGGAATGGCGTAAACCACTCCGGCGTCGGGCCGCCCAGAATGTGCGAAATCCTCGGCACCTTCAGAGGCTAGGCCAGCGCCGATCGGGGTTGGCGCCACGGCAACCGGCGCAGAAGGGGTTGGTGCGAGTTGGTGCATGCACAGGAGCGCCATCCCAACGCATGTGCAGGGGGGTTCATCTCCACACCGGCCATGGCGGAATTCCACAGCAGCCGGTGCAGAGGGAAAGAGTGCCCCCATGGCACAGGCCCGCCCGCGGATCGGTGGGCCCTGATTGTGGGCCAGACAACCGTGTGGGCACCACTCAGGGCCAGATCCCCCCGCGCCCCCCCGAGGACCTTGGAGGCCGCCTGCAGACCAGGAGGGGCCAGCCTAAAACGGGCAGCCACTCGGCCCATTGCAGGCCGGAGAATCGGCAGGGGGGGGGGCGCTGCCAGCGGCCGCCGACCGGCGAGGCGCGATTCCCGTCCCCGCGAATACCCCACGCTGGAGAATTCCGCCCCAGGAATTTGCACAGTAGTTTGGATCTCATTGATCCAACATCTAAACCAGAAACCTGCCAGTTGAGCAAAGCTTTAGTGTTGTGGCTGACTTGTTATGCTGCTGGACTAGTAATGCAGAGGCCTGAACTAATAATCCAGAGAAGGACCTTGATTCTCAACTTTAAAGTGGGAGTTGAGAGAATTCCCGACTCAGTCCGCCCGCCTCCAGAAAAACGCCCTCAAAGGCATTATTATCTTCATTGCAGGTGTGGAGGTGAGCTGTTTAAAAGACCCCTCTCAGTGTCATGGGGGTTTGCCCCAGTGAAAATAAAACACGAAAAAGGCTCTCCAACCATCACCCCTCATAATCCCTCACCCTCCAAACACTCCCCATGTCCCACCCATGCTGTCCAATTCCCCAATTATCAGTTTTACATGTCCCCTCTGACAAGCTAGAACACTTCAAACTCATTGACAGCTGTACACCTTCTGGAATCAATGAAACTTATTGGATGGGATTCTCCGTTGGCTGACGCCAAAATTGGGAAAGGCAATTGGGCGAAGAATCGGTTTTGAGCCAAGATCGTGGCGGCTGCCGGTTTCACACCAAATCACAATGCTCTGATGCCTCGACAGCAGAGTCAATGCGTTCCACTCCGTACGTACAGTAAACACTGTTTACATATGATTAGTGGGCCTGACCCAGTATTCTCTGGGGCCACTGCGATTCTCCGCCTCCACCGGGGGAATTCCTAACGCCGAGGTTCACTTGTGCTTTAAATATCGAGCAATAGGCATGTGGTTGGTGAGGGAGACAGAGGAGGACACGGATAGGCACAGCTGTGCGCTGCCAGGCTGACACTGACCGGGCTGGGGTGGGGTTGATGGGGGGCACGGGCTGCAGCGCCAGGGTGACTCCCAAGGGACTGGGGAGTCCAAGCACAGACCACCATTGCCGTGGCCTGCAAGGCAGGCATCTTGCCCCACTGACAACCCACCCCTACTTCTGCAGAGTGGCACCAGCCACATGGGTCCCCCACCACACCACCCTCATCCCACACTCCGCCATACCGACCCCCCCAACTGGCTGCCACTCGCCGGCAGGGCATCACATGGCCCACCCAAGGGCAATGCCTACAGTAGCCCCGACAGTGGAGCGCCGTAATGGAGCCGTGGAGCATACCTCTGGCATTGGCAGGAGCAGCCGACGGTATCCCTGGCAGCAGGGACGGGTGCCAGGGCCAGCGACAGTGCCAGGCACTGATGGAGCCAGGGTTACGGGGATAGTAGGGGGGGGGGGGGAACATGTGGGGCAGAGTCCGAAGTGCCTTCCGGGCCACTGTGTAGCCCGTTGGACCTGGCTGGGGACCGGGTACGCACCATGCTAACATGTCGGCCTTTGGTATTGGAATTCAACCAGCAATGGTGGCCTTCCCCTCGTCGCCGCAGCCCTGGGGGATGGAGCTAGAGCTGCTCGAGGGGGAGGAGGAAGCTGCATCAGTGGCGCCTGCCCCACAGAAGTCAGCCGCTGAGGATGGCGAGCCGGCTGCCAACAAGCTGTGGAGGAGGGGGACGTGCAAAGGAGGTGCCACATGACGCCTTGCATGTACTGGCAGCTCCTGTCCTTCGAGGACCTACCGGACCGTGCATGCCGTCGGAGACTCTGGCTGAGCAGGGGGAGCAGTGTGACATATCCTCCAGATCATGGAGCACCAGGAACCACAGGAGAAGGGGGAGGACACCCGCTCCCGGTGCCGTCAAAGTGACGGTTGCCCTGAACTTCTGTGAAATGTAGTCCATCCAGGGGCCGAGTGGGCACCCCTGGCTGGGGCTGGCTCCTGGATGTCAGGGGTTATCTGCTGCTGTCGTGGCTGATGAAGCCTAGCCAGAGGCCACAAACCGATGCGGAGACCCTCTTCAATGATGCCTCTGCAGACCAGAGGCGTGATCGAGCGGTGCTTTGGCATCCTGAAGATGCGGTTCAGGTACCTGGACTGCTCAGGAGGGGCCCTCCGGAATGGCACTGGGAGGGTTGCCCGCAATGTGGTGGCCTGCTGTGTCCTCAACAACATCGCGCAGCAGAGGGACGATGTGCTAGAGGAGGAGGATGAACGTCAGGCCTCGTCCAACAAGGCAGATGCGGACAAAGGGCCCAGGCAGGCATGGGAGGCCGCACGATGTGTGTGGCGGGGAGGGGGGGCTTGGTCTGGCCAGGGGCACGGACAGCACATCTCAACCCCACACCCCAGCCGCCTGCAACCCCCTCTGTGATACATACCTGCCGCACTACAGGGTGCGGGCCCTGGGTTGGCAGTAACAGCAGGTCTGGTCCATGGGATGGAGGATGATGACAACCTGCTCTGCGATGAGCTCTGGTGCTCCCCAATGTTTGACAATGTCCGACTCCTGCCCACGGTCGCACTTTCCACCGTCCATCTGGGTGATCCCTGCTTGCAAGCTGGCCATTCCATCACACGGTCCCATCGGATCCCTGGAGTGGCGGAGGATGGTGCTCCCCAGGGATGGTGGGACGCCAGAAGCAGACGTGCTGGCTGCACTATGGTCCCTGAGTCAAACCCACTCACAATGTCCACCCATTCCCACTTCTCCCCCCCCCACCATCCCCCTCTGTGACCAGCCCACCCCTCAGACCCTTCTGTCAGAGCACCGAGTTAGGTTGTAACATTGTGCACAGGTGTTTAATGTGAAAACTAGTGTACAGGTTTGTGCCCTAGCCCCTATCGCTAAACTGCCCTGCACCTGTGCCAGCTTAACTGGTGTCTACTTTTCTGGCCTTACTCTATGCCTAGATGGATCCCCAGACGGTACATTGGGAGTGGAGGCGGCCTGCTGTGATACCCGCCCTGTGACCTGGGTCCCCATTGTTGGCTGTCTTCTGAGGCAACTTGGCCTGAATAGGCCCGGCTGCTGCTTGCGTGTCCCAGGTGGTGTGGTGCCAATCTCATGTGATGTGCCAGAGACAGGAGGGGGGGGTGTTTGAGGTGCTGTGGTGTTCTCGCACCTCCCCTGCGGGAGTCACCAGCACAGGCCCATCACCTTCTCCTCCCGCGGGGTGTCCGATGGCCCCCAGGCAGCTCCATGGAACGGGGTGCGAGCGGAGCTAAGCCCTGAGACTCACCCGCCACCTGGCGCTGCCAGTCCTGGAGTCCCACTGCAGTCTCAACCAGAATCTGCATTCTCATGGCCATGGAGCACAGGGAGTGGACCATCTCCGTCTGGGTCTGTGCCACATCAGCCAATGACTGCGCCATCTCCATTTGTGACTGGGCCAAGACGCCAGCGCCTGGGCAATGCCGCCAATGTTCCCAGCCATGGCCTGCTGTGACTGGGCCATGCTGAGGAGCACCACTGCAATGTCCAGGTGGCTCTAGCACATGGCTGCCCCATGCTTTGAACATGCTGATCCATAGTCGAAACCCTCGCCCCCAAGGCCACCCCGCGCGGTGTTGGCCTGGAGGATACGCATGGCTGGCACCACTCCCTGCCTCTGTATGTAGTTGGACTCCTTCATCTGAACCTGCAGGTGTTGGATGCTCGTCGGTAACCCCATATGTAGGCCCTGTCTCTGCGACTGCATCTCCACGATCAATGGGACTGACCATTCCTGAACCCAAAACCCATCTGGACGACAGTTAGTCCCTATGGTCAGCGTGCCCTCCGACCGTCCACCCCCTCAGTTGTTGCTATCTCCACTTGCTGTACCGGTAATGTGCGTGGCCCGCACCAGATAGTGTTCCAGGAGCCTCTTCACTAAAATGCCCACCGAGGTGAGTGCCTCTGGAGTGGTGGAGGGTGTTGGAGACAGCTGTGTCAGGAAATCTGTGTCATCCTTGGACTCCAGTTCCATGGTGTCCTGTGTCTCTTGTCGAGGGCTCTCGTTCGTGTCGGTGACCTCGTCAACGCTCAGCACCTGGGACTCTGGCTGTGGCTGGGGCTGTGGGCGGGGGACACCAGAAGGACTCACCCCATCACCAGCAGCTCCTGCAAGACACAAGACAAGACACATGATTAGACCGTGGGACGGGGTGGAGGGGTGTATGTTTGGGAGGTGGGAGTAGGGGTGATGGTGGAGCATGGGTATGGGGGTGGTGGTGAGTGTGAGGGTTGTGTGAGTCTGGTGTGGGGGTGAGGGTGGTGTGTGGGTGCTATGGAGGTGGGTGGGTTGACACACAAGTCACATGGGACCGCAACTCAGTTGGGTCTCACTTCCTCGCCCGATGTTAAACATCACCCTGGCGACTGCCCTTTCTTTGGGCCTGCTAACCATGTCCAGTGCCCACTGCTTTGCTGCGATGAGGGCCCACAGACCCAGCGGACCCTCCAGTCTTCTCCCGCTCTTGGCGCTTATGGGTGGCCTTGTCCTGGGGTGGCAGTGGGCGGGGTGGGGGGGGGGGGGGACTGAACGCACAGTGTTAGACAGTCCAATGCATGCAGCCCAGGGGGTGGGTAGCTGGTGGCTTCAGTGGACAGAGAGCCCAGCCATGGCAGCTAGTATGGGTGCCATCATGTGGTGTAGGGTGGGGGTTTGGCCTCCTTCCGGCTTAGGCATGGTAGGTTAATGGATGTGTGGGACAGGGCTTGGTTCCAGAGGCACAGTGCTCGCTATTCACCCTTGCCGCACTGAGGAGGTCATCCAGTTTCTCCCGGCACTGCTGGCCGGTCCGGACGGTGTTACTGGCGGCACTGACGGCCTCTGCCACCTGCGCTCAGACTGGGGTACAGGGCCGCCCGCCTCTCCTCCATGACATCTAACAGAGTCTCAAGCAAGCATCCGTAAAATGGTATACCGCTCTCTTCATTCCCATCTTGTTGGCTGGGGTTTTGTATGTGGAGAGTGAAATGTGTATATGTTGCTGCAACTTGTCAGCCACCTGACTGTTAATCCTGAATCCGGTGAATCCGGCACTGTTTCTCATTGGAATTAATTGTGTTCCACATGGTGCCGGTGCTAGCCCCTCAGTGGTCGGTGAATTGGTCCAGGTGCAGTGCCAGTTTTGCTGTTGTAGAAGTCCACGATTCTTGCGCCGTTTTCAACCCTTAGTCTCAGGAATGGAGAATTCCGCCGATTGTGTCGAGTGGCACAAATAAAAAAGAGTTTAATTCATAACGTTTACTTATGTTTGAAAAAGAAAGTCTTCACTGCAAACTAATAAAAATGTCAATCATCGCAGCATTTTAAAGCATCAGTAACAAAAACCACAAATGCTTGAAACCACTTAACTTGTGCAAACAAATATTGTGAAAATAACAGCAGAGATCAGAGAATTTGAACTGTTAACCCATGTTTTGGACAACCCACTATCCTTGGATCCTTTAATATGCTCAGCTGCCTCTGTGAACCACGGATGTGCAAAATGCGAAAATGGTGGGGACTGGGTTCGGGGTGGGACTTCCAGATTCCAGGCTTTGCCGTCATTTTCGCTAAGAGCATGAAAATTCAGTCCACAGTCTTAATTCTGCGCAGATCAAAGGATGGCAAAAAAACAACACACTAGAACAGAACAAAATCAGTCAAATGGCATGGCACACTAAAATCTTCATTAAATCTCTTTTTTATCAAAAAGACACAAAAAAAATTCATTAATGACAATTTTTTTGTTAATGTATTCAATGCCTGTAGTGTCATGTGCCTGATATTAATCCTCGGGCACCGTCAACAGATATAAGAGTACGACCCATTGAATAACCTATAATTACATTTGAATGTCTCATGCTTAATGTTAATCATTTTTCGACTAAAGCTTGAAGTCTTCTCAACTGAATAGCTATATTGAACAAGTGTGCTTTCTGTCACTGTGCTGACAACATGCATATATTTATACTGTTAATGCACAGCAGCACCTGCTTCCTTTACGCTCTGAATCAAATGAAATTAAAGACCTGAATTTCCTCTGCTGAGGTACAATGATTGCTATGATTATTAATGCAAAAAATGCTGCTATTAGAACCCAAATGAGAATAATAAAGCACACTGATAATTCACCATAAAACATTTGATGAGATTAAACAGTAGATGGGGTTGATCCTTTTACCTCCTTTGGTAATAAAGAAATAGATTTATGTTGGATAATTTTTGTTGAAGCCTCCTTTTACAATGTCTGTAAATTGTTAAGTACAATGGCTGATTAATTAACTGTTAAATTCTGCAATAAATTCTGAATCAGATATATTGCTTTGAGTTTGTTTAGGGAGAACTGGGTTATATTTAAATTAAAACCATTGCCTTTGATGAACTGAATATCC
Source organism: Scyliorhinus canicula (assembly GCF_902713615.1). Taxonomy (NCBI): domain Eukaryota; kingdom Metazoa; phylum Chordata; class Chondrichthyes; order Carcharhiniformes; family Scyliorhinidae; genus Scyliorhinus; species Scyliorhinus canicula. The sequence continues at coordinate 231,369,860 of NC_052146.1, read as the reverse complement.
TTTCTTTCAGTCTTCTTCTGTAATGTATGAGTTATTAAAATTCAAAACACTAAATAAGATTGAACATAATAGGGGAAATAAACAGCACAAGATTTTTGAATTTGACCTCAAAGTAGATATTTTAAAAAGTATTTACTAGTGTTTAAGTAATTTAGGATTTTGATGAAAGGTTTATTTTTATAAATAGTAATTTATTTTTGTATGTATTTCCCGTATCAGCCACCCCGAACAGGTGCCGGAATGTGGCGACTCGGGGCTTTTCACAGTAACTTTATTTGAAGCCTACTTGTGACAATAAGCGATTTTCATTTCATTTCATTTCAAAATCCAAACAGTAAACTCGAATATTGGTTGATGCAATGCAGATACCCAAGAAAAACAAAGGAGAATTATGGGCTCTATGAGAATACATTTTATTACATTATACTTGGATGGGATTTTCCAGTTGTGACCACCCCTGGACCAGAAATTCCTGCCCAAGGTCAATGGACCTTTACATGGTCCATCAAATTTTCCAACACGCCTGCGACGTTTCCTGTAGGATTCCATCCTTGATTTCTTGTCCATGTTAACCTTAGCCAGGGTTAGCAGTAAGAGCATTATGAATTAATATTGTTGGGCAGTTGAGAAAGAACATTCAACCATGCTCTCACTCTCAGGGTGCAATCTAGCGTCCGTGTTAACCGTGGGCACACATCTCATAATGGTCGTTAAATCTCGTGTGCAGGGGCAGCAATCATTAATGTTAATGATTCACATTAAGCCCTGCTGCCTCACAGCGCCGAGGTCCCAGGTTCGATCCCGGCTCTGGGTCACTGTCCGTGTGGAGTTTGCACATTCTCCCCATGACGACGTGGGTTTCTCCCCCACAACCCAAAGATGTGCAGGGTAGGTGGATTGGTCACACTAAATTGCCCCTTAATTGGAAAAAAAATGAATTGGGTACTCTAAATTTATTTATTTTTTAACCTCGTGAGCAGGCAAAAATGGGATTCGCGCTGGCTCGATCTCAGTCTGACATCTTCCCGTCTCGCGTTGGTGACATAATCAGGGTCATGCCCTGAAAAGGCTTGATTTCCATGCATTTCGCATTTTCCATCGTATAATTACCGGGCTTGATGTCCATCCACGATGCCAGGGGGGACTGCCAGGGGGCACTGCTTGTGTTGGGGAGGAGGGGGGGCGGGAGCCGTTACCCTCCTCCACTGGGGGGGGGGTGCCCCTCCAACTTGCAATGTGATCCTCACCAGCACTCTGAACTTGGAGTGTGCTGTTAAATCAGGTGAGAAAAGGCGGCGGTGAAGCCGTTGAGTTTCACAGAGCTTTTCACGCCTGATCCAACACTGTGCAATTTTGGGAAGATTGCACCCTCAAGCTTTATTCAATAACTGCTGGAATGTGTGCAGATGTGAACAGGAGGAACAGACAAGCTCATAATGGCTCAGCGTGGCCAATAGGTCTGATGACATTGGAGTTCTTGGTATTAAAAGTGAAGAATGCTCATTTGGGCAAAAAACCAAATGCCTGCTGACAACTGTGCAGCCGTAAGAAAGTAGGACTTAACAGCTTCAGGAAATGAAGGGGGAAGAAAACGAGTGGAAGATCCTTTTAGACCATTATGGCAGCAAAGACTAGATGAAGGTACATTCATCCGAAGATCTACAGTATGCTCAGAGATCTAGAATTAAATGATTACTTCCTTCAATGGAAATCAGACACATTGGCCACTACATATCAATCTTCACTTACCGAATTCGCAGGAGGCATGTTGGTAGTAGATAACTCAGAATTCAGGATTCCACCTCACACTGTGGAGATTAAACTAATTGGTTTCCAGCATGGAGACACACGTGCAGCTTAATAAGTAATCTTGGTTTTCACTAACAACACCAGGTTTATATCCAACAGGTTTGTTTTGAATCACTAGCTTTCGGAGCACAGCTCCTTCCTCAGATGAATGAAGAGGTGGGTTCCAGAAACATATGCCCTTGAATGCCCTTGACAGCGGAGAAACTACATCTTCTTCACATCCTTCAACACGTCATCGATGAAGACGAACAACTTGCCAAGATCATCCCGACACCCCCACTACTTGCCTTTAAACAAACACGCAACTTGAAACAGACTATTGTTTACAGCAAACTATCCAGCTTTCAGAACAGCTACCACAACACCACACAACTCTGCCATGGCAATCTCTGCAAGACGTGCCAGATCATCAACATGGCTACTACCATTACACATGAGAACACCACCCACCAGGTACATGGTACATACTCTTGTGACTCGGCCAACATTGTCTACCTCATACGCTGCAGGAAAGGATGTCCCGAAGCGTGGTACATTGGCGAGACCATGCAGACGTTGTGACAATGGATGAACGGACATCGTCCAACAATCGCCAGGCAGGAACGTTCCCTTCCAGTCGGGGAACACTTCAGCAGTCAAGGGCATTCAGCCTCTGATCTTCGGGTAAGCATTCGCCAAGGCGGCCTTCAGGACACATGACAACACAGAATCGCCGAGCAGAAAGCTATCGCCAAATTCCGCACACATGAGTGCGGCCTCAGCCGGGACCTTGGATTCATGTCACATTCACCCCCACCATCTGGCCTGGGCTTGCAAAATCCTACCGACTGTCCTGGCTTGAGACAATTCACAGCTCTTTAACCTGTGATTATCCCTCTCTCAAGTTGCTCCATCTGGATCTGCAGACTTAATTACCTGCAAAGACTCACATTCAAAGTATCGTCTTGCATCACTGACTTTGTCTATATATATGGTTCTGGAACCCACCTCTTCATTCACCTGAGGAAGGAGCTGTGCTCTGAAAGCTAGTGATTCGTAACAAACCTGTTGGACTTTAACCTGGTGTTGTCAGACTTCTTACTGTGCTCACCCCAGTCCAACGCCAGCATTTCCACATCATGGCTACCATCGACACAGCAAACTGCCGGCTCAAAGTGGAGAGGATCTCCAATAAGATTGTGCATATAGACACTGACATTAAGTTTCTCCAAAGATGTAAGAAAGCAGACAAGATCCCGAAAGGGCTACAGAACACAAACCCACTCAAGTCGACCTACAACACAGACTACGCTGAGAGACTCTGCCACCGCACCTCTCTCACATTCCTCAACCACCTCATACACCAGCTCTACAGCAGACGCCGCAGCCTGGAAACCAAGATAGAGTCCATACTGTCAACTTGTGCTCAGGATGCAGTAGACCAGCTGCGGAACACTGCCAAACAGATGAGACAACAGTACTACACCACCTAAATGCACACCAAGAACAGGACGTTTGAGAAACTCGGCATCACCAGCAGCAACCAAGCCTCCCCCGGTAACACAGTATAAATAATACGAAATTGCTTATTGTCACAAGTAGACTTCAAATGAAGTTACTGTGAAAAGCCCCTAGTCGCCACATTCTGTGCCTGTTCGGCGAGGCTGGTACGGGAACAATACAGGGAAATCTATTGTCAACTTACCGGACTACACCCTTCAACCAGACAAAATCGAAGTCCTCAGCAGAGGGCTCAATTTCTGAACCACCACCAAGATGGACCCCATCAGTCTCGCGGCAGGCACGGAGGAATTCATCAGGTGAATGAGGCTCTGGGAGTTCTTCCACAGACCCCAGTAAGCTGACAGCAAACCCAATGAGACAACCAAAGGACCGGAACAGCAGACCGAGAGATCTGCAGTGCGGCAACCGAAGAGGAAAGAGAATTCGACCCCTCCAGAAGGCTGCTGCCCTAGACTCGACATGTATGCTCAAGCCAAGGTTTGGAAGTTAACATCTGGCGAGGCCGTTGCCTCTGCGGACGACATGGCATGAACCTGCTGCACAAGGTTCAGGAGTTTGCAGGCCCGAGCACCGAGCAGGGAAGCTCTGTTGGTTCCTACAATTTCAAAACGCAGCGTTGCTTTTGAAGAACGATGGGACACCGCAAGCTGGCATGAACAACAGGCAGCAATGGCATTGCCATTGTAGTCGAGGAGCTGGCAGGCCAGTGGAAGAATGCTTGGCTTGACGCGGATGGTGGCAAGGTCAGACTTTGAAATGAGGTTTGCTGAAGCGCCGGTGTCCAGCTTGAAGCGTATGCGAGCCTTGTTGACCGTAAGGGTGGCACACTACTCGTCATCCGGATCAATGCTCATTATAGGGAGTTGTTTCACCATCGTTGATAAAGGGAGCATGTGCTTGGTGATGATGCCCACCTGGAATGGAGTTGTGAGGCCCTCAGTGTCAGGATCTGGAAGAATGTCGGGGTCAGAGTCTGTGATGGGTCGCTGTACTGACCGGATGCTCCTGCACTGTAGCTGGGATCGCTGTGTGTTGGGCAGTGGAGCAGATCTGCAAAGGGCTGCGTAGTGGCCAAGCTTGCCACACTGGTCATCCTGTGTGTCAATCACTGCCTGTCTGCACACCATCATATACCTGGATGTAAATTATGACACAGACTTTGAAAGATGCCCTCGTACGAAAGGGATATGGCGCTCGACTCATCGATCGACAGTTCCAACGTGCCACAGCAAGAAAACGCACCAACCTCCTCAGAAGACAAACACGGGACACAACTGAGAGAGTACCCTTCGTCATCCAGTACTGCCCCGGAGTGGAGAAAATACGGCATCTTCTTTGCCGCCTTCAACACGTCGTCGATGAAGACGAACATCTTGCCAAGGTCATCCCCATACCCCCACTACTTGCCTTCAAACAACCGCGCAACCTCGAACAGACCATTGTTTGCAGCAAACTACCCAGCCTTCAAAACAGTGACCACGACCCCACACAACCCTGCCATGGCAATCTCTGCAAGACGTGCCAGATCATCAACATGGGTACCACCATTACACGTGAGAACACCACCAGCCAGGAACGTGGTACATACTCGTGCAACTCGGCCATGTTGTCTACCTCATACGCTGCAGGAAATGATGTCCCAAAGTGTGGTACATTGGCGAGACCATGCCGACACTGCGACAACAGATGAACAGACATTGTGCGACAATCGACAAGCAGGAATTTTCCGTTCCAGTCGGGAAGCACTTCAGCAGTCAAGGATATTCAGCCTCTGAGCTTTGGGTAAGTGTTCTCTAAGGCGGCCTTCGGGACACGCGACAACGCACAATCGCCGATCAGAAACTTATAGCCAAGTTCTGCACACATGAGTACGACCTGCCTCAACATGTGACATGTGATTCATGTCACATTACATTCACCCCCACTATCTGGCCTGGGCTTGCAAAATCCTACCAATTGTCCTGGCTTGAGACAATTCACACCTCTTTAACTTGTGATTATCCCTCTTTCCAGTTGCTCTGTCTGGACCTGTGAAGACTTAATTACCTGCAAAGACTCACATTCAAAGTATCGTCTTGCATAGATATATGTTTCTGGAACCCACCTCTTCACTCACCTGAGGAAGTAGCTGTGTTCCGAAAGCTAGTGATTCAAAACAAACCTGTTGGACTTTAACCTGGTGTTGTAAGACTTCTTACTGTGCCCACCCCAGTCCAACGCCGGCATCTCCATATCATGGTTTTCACTTGTAAGTGAAGATATTTGTGATGGCAGCAGCAATTGGTAAGCTGCACTGGGGATAAGTGGGAGGATTTCATTTGAGATTGGTTGAGGAAGGAGCAGGGGTTCAGGTGGGGAATGGGGCAAGTGGGGGTTGACTGGTGGGGATGTCAATCAGGAGAATGAGGCTGCAATCATGATGGGGGATGTTGATTGGGTCGGCTGTGGATTCCGGTCGGATGTTGGAGGCCTGAGGGAAGAGAGGGCAGAGGCTCTGTGGTGGGAGGGATTCAGAACATGTGAGGGTCGGAACAAATCTAGAAGCTCCTCAGGCAGACATTTCGATGTCGGGGGAAGGGATTCGTCAAATCCTCACACTGATGAGCTTGTTGGAATTCATGAAGTTGAGGAAGCCAGACCTGCAACAATTAAATTCCAAAAGTAGATTGACAATGAGGCTTGCAGCCTCATGATCGTATTTAAAGTTACAACCCACCTCCTTGGATTGGGTTACTCACTCTTCCACCTTCTAGTTACAGATAAAGCCAGAAATGGACAAGTTGAAGGCATTTTTTTCAAGGGACGTGAGTATCACTGGCATGGCCAACATTTGTTCCCCTTCCCTAATTGCCCGTGAACTGAAAGGCTTGCTAGGCCTTTCAGAGAATAATTTAGAATGAACCACATTTCTGTGGGTCGAGAGTCATGTATTGGCCACACCAGGTAAGGATGGCAGATTTCCTTCCCGAAAGAATATGAATGAACCAGTCGGGTTTTTACAACAATTGGTGGGGTAGTTTCACAGTCACCATTACTGAGACCGGGGTTGGGATTCTGAGGCTAAGTTTTGACGCCGTTCTAAACGCCGTCGCGCTTCTCGACGGCTTCAACATGGCCTCAGGAGCAGCAGTTCTGACCCCTACAGGGGGCTAGCACAGCACTGGAGCGACCCACGCCGCTCCAGCTGCCGATCCCCGGCATCAGATGGACGTTGCGGATCTGCACATGCACAGTGGCTCCCTTCTCCGCGCCGGCCCCGACGCAACATGGCATTGGGCTACAGGGGCCGGCGCAGAACAAAAGAGGCCCCCAGCCCGAGAGGCTGGCCCGCCGATCGGTAGGTCCCCAATCGCGGGCCAGGCCTCAGCGGAGGCCCCCCCACCGGGGTCGGACCCCCCCCCACCAGACCGCCCCCAGATGTATCCATGCCAAGGTCCCGCCGGGTAAGAGCAGGTGTGAACGGTGCCAACGGAACTCTGCTTTTTTGGCGTGGCCGCTCGGCCCACCCCGGGCAGAGAATCACTGGGGGGGGGCCCGCGACCCCTGACCGGCATCGCGGCGGCGCCAATGGTGCCGATTCCCCACTCTCCGGAGAATCAGCGGACTGGCGTCAGGGGGGTGTGGTGCGATTTGTGCTGGTCCTGGCAATTCTCCAGCCCAGCCCCAGGGTGAAAGAATCCTGCCCGGAGTTCCCCAGTGGCAGGTTGAGTGAGCCACGCAAAACGGCATAGATATCAGCGCGAACAGCGGCCAATGGTGAGTAACCTCCACCACCAGGAAACTCGCTGCAGTGGATGGACGAAAAACCCGGCCAAGGAAATCTGGGCCGGAATTCTCCAGCTGTTGAGAGTCTCCGTGCCTGCCTGCAGTGCACCCCTGCCCATGGGTTTCCCGGTGGCGTGGGGTGTCTTCAATGGGAAATCCCATTGACAGCAGCAGGAACAGAGAATCACGCTGCCAGTGAACAGCCCACCACTGAGAAACCCACGGCTGGAGGACCAGAGAATCCAGCGCCTGATTTGGAGGGTCCAGACTGGATTTGAATGAAGCTGCTTTGAATCCCTTCTAGTTTTGACTTGGGACATGGACTTTAACCCCACTAACATTCTGTAAATTACCCAGCTTTTCCTTTGCTGTGAAGTCACTCCTGAAAGAATTAACTACCCTAAAAGCACTATATAGCAAGGATACATTCTTACTATATTGAAGTAATATAGTGTGTGACAATTTATTTCTGAGTAAATCTAAATATTTCTGAAGGCTTCCTTTTCTCAAGTGAAAATGTTCATGGCCTTGTCCGTTCTCGAGGGTTTGAACAAGTGAGGAGTGTAAACTATGCTGCTTCACTCGTGTCAGTTGAGTCATAATTACTCCGGCACATACAAGTTCAAACACGCAGTGTATTTATATGCTTTTCATACTGATTAGTGCTCCGTACTATGGATGAACCATCATGTACAGTGGGCTTCAACACATTACGCAAACTTAAAAATACTTACCAGAGTAATTCTACAAGCCCAATAGGTCAGATTTGTACTGGTATATTCATAAAGCAGTTTTAATATGCATCGTAACATGTACATAACATGGCAGATGGAATATAATGTGGAAAAATGTGAAGTTATCCACTTCAGTAGGAAAAACAGAAACACAAAGTATTTCTTGAATGGGGAGTGATTGGAAGGTGGTGATGCCCAAAGAGACCTGGGTGTTCTTGTTCATACGTCACTGAAAGCTAACATGCAGGGCAACAAGCTATTAGGAAGGAAAATGGTATGTTACCCTTTATTGCAAGGGATTTGAGTATAGGAATTTTGACAGATGCTTAGAACCTTGATGAGACAGTTAGATATAGCACTTTTAATAATCTTTATTGACACAAGTAGGTTGACATTAACACTACAATGAAGTTACTGTTAAAATCCCCTAGTCGCCACATTCCGGCGTCTGTTCGGGTCAACAGAGGGAGAATTCAGAATATCCAATTCATCTAACAGCACGTCTTTCAGGACTGGAGGAGGAAACCGGAGCACCTGAGGAAATCCATGCAGACACAGGGAGAACGCGTAGACTCCACACAGACAGTGACCCAAGCCGGGAATCGAACCTGGGACCCTGGAGCATGAAGCAACAGTGCTACCCACTGTGCTACCATGCCCCACTTAAGGCGAAGGGAATAAAAGGATATGGGGGTACAAGATCAGGCTATTGAGTTGGATGATCAGCCATGATCATATTGAATGGCGGAGCAGGCTCGAAGGGCTGAACGACCACCTCCTACCTTTATTTTCTATGTTTCCATGAGACCACCACTGGAGTATTGCAGTTTTGGTCTTAAACTCAGGAGGTGTACACCTGCTATATAGAGAGTGCAACAAAGGCTCACCAGGCTAATCCCGGGATTGTCCTCTGAGGAAAGAAGTATAGAAGAATGAGAGCTGATTCCACTGAAGTGTACAACATTCTTACAGGGTGGTTGCAAGAAGGATCTTTCCCCTGACTGGATTGGCGGAAGGGTGGCGAGGGGTTTTGGGGGGAGGGTCTGGAACCTGAGGGGCACAGTCTCAGAATAAGGGGCCATTTAGACAGAGGTGAGGAGGTATTTCACAGGGTGGTGAATCTCAGGGATTCTCTGATTCAAAGAGCTCAGTGGAGAAATTGAGTATGTTCAAAGCAGCGCTCAACAGATTTCTCATACTAATGCCATCAAGCGTTACTGGGATAGTGCGGGAAGGTGTGGTTGAGGTGGAAGATTAGCCATGATCTCAATAAATGGTTGAGCAGGCATGAATGAGGGGCAGAATGGTTTGCACCTGCTCCTCTGTTCCTTTGTTCCTATGTATTGGTTTTCAAAATGTTGACGGGTTAATTTTGACAATAATGTCAAATGAACACTGTCAGATTCACCATTCAATGTATACCTCTCCCATGTTTCTTTCCCACAAAAGGCCCGGGGTCACTGCTCATGTGGAGTTTGCACACTCTCCCTGTGTCTGCAAGGTCTCACCCCCACAACCCAAAGATGTGCAGAATAGGTGGATTGGCCGCGCTAAATTGCTCCTTCATTGGAAAAAAAGATGTGTTGAACGGGTGACCAATCCAATGCTGCAATTTTACGCTATCAAAAGTTAAAATAACCCCTACTGTTCCAATATGAATCCACCTTAAGTGATGTCACTAAATGTATAAATTGTGCTCGCTAAACCTGAGTTTTACAATTGATTTATGTTGCTAGTGGTATAGGTTAAACACAACAATTTCAGCATGAGAGCATTACGAGTATGATTCTTGGTTTCTAATGGAGTATATTTTCATCCTTAATACTCCCAGCGCAGAATTCATGTACAAGGACAACAAATCAGCAAGCTGGGTCCATTCCGTGCCAATGTAATTGCTCTGTGCCAGCCGCATGAAGTGCATTCAGTAGTGAATTGGCAGCCTTTTTACACATGCAGAGAAAACGAAGGGCTACTGTTCTGCTTCTGCCCATTTTGCATTGCTATTGAAGAGGAATTTCACTCTGCAACTTCCTCATTTGCACTGCCTCTGCCGGAATGTTGGGATACTCGAAGGAGGAAAATTTACTCCGACACAGTCACTGGGCTTTGAAAGCTCTAACATTGAAAGATCTAACAGCTCTTCTGTGCGATATGCTAATTGTAATCATATAAGCAGCATCACAAATTTACGACAAATAGCACGCAGGAGAAATCTTCACCCACAGATATTAAAAATAGTGGAAATGTTAAATACCTGCATAGAAATCTATTTTCCTGTATGGTGCATTGTCACTTGGCTGGATTTCACTAATTATTTCATCCCAGTAACTTACCTCATTGTGGAATCATTTACATTCTCTTGCACTAATCTATTTAATGAAGGTCTGAGTACATAGAGACCACCTGGCAGATTGATTCTGTATATAGAAAGCTGACCTCAAATTGAGATGCAGATCACTAGATATGGGACACTGTAGCTTTAATGGTAGGAAATTAATGTAAGCGTTGAAGCTGAGGAAGTATTTTGTGCTGCTTCAGTGTGACAATAGCAACAGAAATGCATGACCTTAGTTGGCAATACCTCTGGAAAGCAAACAATTAGAGGTATGAAAGATTTAATAGATGTAATAATCTATAAAACACTCATTTAGCACATTTAATTATCTGTATGGTTTTATAGGATAAGTTTAGCTGTGTTTTCAGTAATGTTGTGATTGTAAAGTAAGGGTTCACAGACTCATAATTGATCAAAATATCCAGATTTCTGCTGTCATGCACTTGAAAGATTAATAGGTTTATGGAGGGACAATATTAAAACAAAGAGCTGTTAGTTTATTGCAGTCCAGTTAATGCAGGCTTGCTCATTAAAGCAGGGGATGACTGTTCATAAGTGATCAGATAGTTCAAGGTTAAGTGTTTTACCATATATGTATTATTGTAGTATCTGCCGTGAATGAAAGAGACAAAAAGTAATGCTCCATGAGCTGAAATGGAAGTAACTAATATATTACTTGAATATTATTCATCAGTAATATGACTACAAAAATATTTTATAGATATCTTGCACCTGATGGTATTTGAACTGTGGAGAGGATAAAGATAGACGACATACATGGGCTGGTGAAATAGGCCAATACGTGGCAGGTGAAATTTAATACAGAGACGTGTGAAAGGATAACATTTTGGAAGAAGCAATGAGGAGAAACAATATAGAATAAAGGATATAATTCTAAAGGAGGTACAGCAACTTTGAGAAGGATTGCCAACCCTCCGAATGGCCAGGAGTGTATTGGAATCTGTAGCAATCTCCTGGTGGCCAAAGAATGGATTCCAGCAGATTTTAAAATGGCATTTTGAACAAATCTGTCCCATAGTTTGAGTTCAGCAGCCACCAAGAAGGGGAAAAACATTACAACTCTCACCATCATGAGGCATTGCCACACAGTGAGATTACATCCAATGCAGCATTGTCCAATCAAATGAAAAACCTTTAACGGAAAGCAGCCGAGGGCTCAGATTGGTTCGGATTTCAGAAAGCTGTGATGGGGTTGATGTAGTTTCAATTTAATTGAGGGATAGAATCTGTAAAGTGCGGAGGCCATTCTGCCCATCGAGACTGCACCAATCCTCTGAAAGCGCACCATACTTCAGCCCACTCCCCCACCCTATCCCCGTAACCTCATCTACCCCCATCTAACTACATCCATGGACACTAAGGGGCAATTTTATCATGGCAAATCCACCTAACTTACGCATCTTTGGGCTGTGGGAGGAAACGGGAGCACCCAGAGGAAACCCATGCAGACACGGGGAGAAAGTGCAAACTCCACACAGACAGTCACCCAAGTCCAGAATTTAACCAGGTCCCTGGCGCTGTGAGGAAGCAGTGCTGACCACAGTGCCACTGTGCTGATCAGGTACAAACAGTGAGCGTTTGTCCAACTGTAATGGCGTCTGCCATTCACTCCATTTAATTAAAAACACGAAGGTGGAGAGAGGAAAGAAAAATATTTTTGCGTCAGTTTTCGCAGTTTTTGACTGTTTGAAGCCATGTTGTTGGAGCTCACATTGAGTCCCTTCAGAATAAATAAAGATTTTTTTTCTCCTCTAAACTTTAATCATTATTCAAACTTGCAGAAATTTGTCCCATTTGCTGAATTAAAGTTGGTTTATTTTAATCTTTTGTGCTCCCTTAGAACCTCCTCATGCATGCTGCCTGCTTTCTGTAATGTCTCTTCCACCAATGTTTCCCAGAATATCTAGGGTTGGCAATCCTAACTTTGGGGAGACGGGGTATATAGCGTAAGGATACTTCCTGTTGATTCCCTTATTTCCCATTTCTTTTAGCTTGTCGCCATAATTTTGATCCATGGATATTTAAGGCGAGCAGAGGATGTGAGGAATTCACAAGTTGCAAAATAGAACATTGTGCTATGAAGATTTAGATTTGATACAGAAGAACTCAGACTTTCTGGCACCTGAGAGATCGGAGGGATTGGGTTCGATTGGTTATCTAGTGGCCAATGAATTGGCCAATGACTGTATTCTGCCCAGCAACAACCTGTGATTGGCTTCAGTCATATGGGAGGTTTTCAAAGGAATCAGGCAACAGGACAAGAGCCAAGAGAAGAAGCTGTGAGTTGCTCTATCTTTCTCTCCTTCTCCAAAAAGGTTCCTGCCTGCAGTTTCTGAATCTGCAGAGAAGTCTTAAGATTCTGATGAACCTATTGTGAAAACCATTACAGACTGAAAGCAAAGACCTCACCCAATTGAAAGCCTTGGTAGAAGATAAACAAACTGGAAGATGTCCATCTGAAACAAAAACTTTTATCCATTTACTCTTCATAATTGTTTTTACTTTCCACCCCTCTTTTCCCCTCTGTGTTTGTCTGTCTGTGTGTAGAGGGTCAGGGTGAGTTAAAAAGGGGGGTAGAAATTAAATATTAGTTAACCAGTTGTATTTGTTGCCTATTTAATTATAGTCAGTGCTTTTAATAAAAAATAATTGTGTTTAAATTTATAAACCTGGTCACTGCGGTTGTTGGGCAGCCAAAGACCAAAGGCATAGAATCATACAATCCCTATAGTGCAGAAGGAAGCCATTCGGCCCATCAAGTTTGTACCAATCCTCTGAAAGAGCACCTTACCTAAGCCCACAGCCCCATCCTTCCCCCATAACCCAGTAACCCCACCTAACCTTTTGGACACTAAGGGACAATTTAGCATGGCCAATCCACCCAACCTGCACATCTTTGGACTGTGGGAGGAAACTGGAGCACCTGGAGGAAACCCACGCAGACACGGGGAGAATGTGCAAACCCCACACAGACAGTGACCCAAGATCTGCATTGAAACCGGGTCCATGGCTCTGTGAGTCTGCAGTGCTAACCACTGTGCCACCATGCTGCCCTTTACTAAGAATTTCAATTATGTTGTGATTCTGAGTCAAGTTGGGCTGGAATTAAGAACAAAGAACAAAGAAAAGTACAGCACAGGAACAGGCCCTTCAGCCCTCCAAGCCCGTACCGACCATGCTGCCCGACTAAACTACAATCTTCTACACTTCCTGGGTCCGTATCCCTCTATTCCCATCCTATTCATCTATTTATCAAGATGCCCCTTAAATGTCACTATCGTCCCTGCTTCCACCACCTCCTCCGGCAGCGAGTTCCAGGCACCCACTACCCTCTGTGTAAAAAACTTGCCTCATACATCTACTCTGAACCTTGCCCCTCGCACCTTAAACCTGTGCCCCCTAGTAATTGACCCCTCTACCCTGGGGAAAAGCCTCTAACGATCCACTCTGTCTATGCCCCTCATAATTTTGTAGACCTCTATCAGGTCGTCCCCTCAACCTCCGTCGTTCCAATGAGAACAAACCGAGTTTATTCAACCGCTCCTCATAGCTAATGCCCTCCATATCAGGCAACATCCTGGTAAATCTCTTCTGCACCCTCTCCAAAGCCTCCACATCCTTCTGGTAGTGTGGCGACCAGAATTGAACACTATACTCCAAGTGTGGCCTAACTAAGGTTCTATACAGCTGCAACATGACTTGACAATTCTTATACTCAATGCCCCGGCCAATGAAGGCAAGCATGCCGTATGCCTTCTTGACTACTTTCTCCACTTGTGTTGCCCCTTTCAGTGACCTGTGGACCTGTACATCTAGATCTCTCTGACTGTCAATACGCTTGAGGGTTCTACCATTCACTGTATATTCCCTACCTGCATTAGACCTTCCAAAATGCAATACCTCACATTTGTCCGTATTAAACTCCATCTGCCATCTCTCTGCCCAAGTCTCCAAACAATCTAAATCTTGCTGAATCCTCTAGAGAAAAGAAAATTATGTGGAGATTTGGTAGAGTTGCTCAAAACTATGAGGGGTCTGGACAGAGTAAAATAGGAGAAGTTATTCCTGTTGGTGGAAGGATTAAGAAGGAGACAACAATATAAGGTGATTAGCAAAGGAAGAAATGGTGATATGATAAAAGATTTTTTTCACACAAAGCATGGTTAGAATCTGGAATGTACTGCCTGAGGGAGGCAGAATCGATCAAGGCTTTCAACGGGATTTGATAAACACCTGCATCGAGAAAAAGAATCAGGGAAAGGGCATGGGAGCGAGACTAACTGAATTGCCCCTTGCAGGGATCCGGACTGAATGACTCCAGGGCTGCCACGGAGCTCAAATTTGCATCCATCATCTTTGGTTGACTTGTACACTTCCAACATTTGCTGTTTTTACTTCAGTTTTCATCAATCAAGTTTTCTATCACATTCAAACATTTCGGTAGCACAAGTGGATAGCACTGTGGCTTCACAGCGCCAGGGTCCCAGGTTCGATTCCCCGCTGGGTCACTGTCTGTGTGGAGTCTGCACATTCTCCCCATGTGTGCGTGGGTTTCCTCCGGGTGCTCCGGTTTCCTCCCACAGTCCAAAGACGTGCAGGTTAGGTGGATTGGCCATGATAAATTGCCCTTAGTGACCAAAAAGGTTAGGAGGGGTTATTGGGTTACCGGGATATGGTGGAAGTGAGGGCTTAAGTGGGTTTGTGCAGACTCGATGGGCCGAATGGCCTCCTTATACACTGTATGTTCTATGTTATTTCCTTGCGTTTACATATGACAAAGAAAAATTCAAAAATGAAATCCTGACTCCTGTTAAGACATGTGATAGGATTTAATTTTCGAACTTTGACGAACCAACATGCCTTGCACACATGTATAATATGTTAAAACCTGACATAGATGGCACAGTGGTTAGCGATTCTGACTCACAGTGCCAGGGACCAGGGTTTGATTCCGACCTCAGGTGACTGCCTGTGTAGAGTTTGCACGTTCTCCCTGTGCCTGTGTCGGTTTCCTCCCACAGTCCAAAGATGTGCAGGTTAGGTAGATTGGCCATGCTAAATTGACCCTTTGTCCAAAGATTAGGTGGGGTTACAGGGATAAGGTGGACTAGTGGGCCGAGGTAGGGAGCTCTTTCAGATGGTCAGTGCAGACCTGATGAGTTGAATGGTCTCCTTCTGCACTGTAGGTATTCTATGATCACCATGCATTTCCTCTGTCGTCTTGTCCATTATAAATGCCTATGTCCACTTTTATACTTGTCATGCTGTAATTACACCTTGATTCCAGAGATGGCCCCATAACTCTTCGGTTTTGTATCAAAATATTTTGCAAAATTAAGGACTGAACATATGACTTTAAATTCGGATCAAAAATATGTCTGCACACACAATCCAAACGAACTCCAACCCTCAAATCCACGTCACCCCAAAACTGCCCTCGGACTTCACTCCCACATGCAACGGTGCAAGAGATCGACAAACATGAGGTGCATGGAAAGAATAACAAGGAGTGTTCAGCTAAATACTAAATTCAGTACACATTATCGTATATAAGAAATAGCGCGCAGAAAGTCACCATTGTGATCAGCTCACTCAGTGACTTCTAAACATGTTGCCTTTCCCACTTTAAGCCAAGCCAATAAGAAGAAGTGTGACGTGGGCAAAACCAAAGAATTAGGCAGCTTCTGCAGAGTGGATCTCCTTCTGCCCATGGCTGCAGCCTAACAAATTGTTCAGCAGGACGATAGGTGGTGAGTTCAGGTAAGCTATTCAGCGATGCAATTTTGTAATGAGCCCATCTCCACAGAAAGTGGAGTTGAGCAAGCCTCTGCTGGCCAAGCACGAAAAATCAGTAAGAAGATGAGCTCTTATTTAATACACACTAAAGCATGCTAATAGAAAATTAACGGCCCCAGGCTCTGAAATTATGCAACATGAATATTAGCATTTGAATGTAATACATCTGAATACAATTGACAATGCCCCGTTATCTTAATAGAGGTGTTAACCCATTTATTTTAGGAGATCATAAGAAATACGAACAGGAGTAGCCGCTTCAGCCCATCAAGTCTGCAATGCCATTCAATAAGATCATGGGTGGTCTGACAGTGTCACCTTCCTGCCTGCCCCCCTCCCCAACTGCCCCCCCCCCCCCCCTCTTGAATATATTCAATGCTACAGCCTCAATTGTTCTCAGGGACAGACCTGTGGCCCCACATCGTAGCAGAGCAGTGGGCACTCAACGTGGTAGGCACGCAGTGACAGGGGTGTGGGGGGGAGAGGGGGGTGAGCAGTGACAGGGGTGTGGGGAGAAGAGGCGGTGAGCAGTGACAGAGGTGTGGGGGGTGAGCAGTGACAGGGGTGTGGGGGGGTGAGCAGTGACAGGGGTGTGGGGGGTGAGCAGTGACAGGGGCGTGGGGGGTGAGCAGTGACAGGGGTGTGGGGGGGGTGAGCAGTGACAGGGGTGTGGGGGGTGAGCAGTGACAGGGGTGTGGGGGGTGAGCGATGACAGGGGTGTGGGGGGGTGAGCAGTGACAGGGGTGTGGGGGGGCAGTGACAGGGGTGTGGGGGGGGCAGTGACAGGGGTGTGGGGGGCAGTGACAGGGGTGTGGGGGGGTGAGCAGTGACGGTGTGGGGGGGCAGTGACAGGGGTGTGAGCAGTGACAGGGGTGTGGGGGGGCAGTGACAGGGGTGTGGGGGGGGCAGTGACAGGGGTGTGGGGGTGAGCAGTGACAAGGGTGTGGGGGGGGCAGTGACAGGGGTGTGGGGGGGCAGTGAGAGGGGTGTGGGGGGGAGTGAGTTGTGACAGAGGTGTGGGGGGCTGGGGGCAGTGACAGGGGTGTGGGGGTCAGTGACAGGGGTGGGGGGGAGTAGTGACAGGGGTGTGGGGGAGTGAGCAGTGACAGGGGTGTGGGGGGGCAGTGAGAGGGGTGTCGGGGGGAGTGAGTTGTGACAGAGGTGTGGGGGGCTGGGGGCAGTGACAGGGGTGTGGGGGTCAGTGACAGGGGTGTGGGGGGTGAGCAGTGACGGTGTGGGGGGGCAGTGACAGGGGTGTGAGCAGTGACAGGGGTGTGGGGGGCAGTGACAGGGGTGTGGGGGGGCAGTGACAGGGGTGTGGGGGTGAGCAGTGACAGGGGTGTGGGGGAGTGAGCAGTGACAGGGGTGTGGGGGTCAGTGACAGGGGTGTGGGGGAGTGAGCAGTGACAGGGGTGTGGGGGGCAGTGACAGGGGTGTGGGGGGGCAGTGACAGGGGTGTGGGGGGGGTGAGCAGTGACAGGGGTGTGGGGGAGTGAGCAGTGACAGGGGTGTGGGGGTCAGTGACAGGGGTGTGGGGGAGTGAGCAGTGACAGGGGTGTGGTAGGGTGAGCAGTGACAGGGGTGTGGGGGGGGCAGTGACAGGGGTGTGGGGGGGCAGTGAGAGGGGTGTGGGGGGGAGTGAGTTGTGACAGAGGTGTGGGGGGCTGGGGGCAGTGACAGGGGTGTGGTAGGGTGAGCAGTGACAGGGGTGTGGGGGGTGAGCAGTAACAGGGATGTTGGGGGGTGAGCAGTGACAAGGGTGTGGGGGTGTGAGTAGCGACAGGGGTGTGGGGTGGGGGCAGTGACAGGGGTGTGGAGGGGAGTGAGCAGTGACGGGGTGTGGGGGGGAGTGAGCAGTGACGGGGTGTGGGGGTGTGAGTAGTGACAGGGGTGTGGGGGGGTGAGCATTGACAGGGGTTTGGGGGGGTGAGTAGTGACAGAGGTGTGGGGGGGGTGAGCAGTGACGGGGTGTGGGGGGAGTGAGCAGTGACAGGGGTTTGGGGGGCAGAAACAGGGGTGTGGGGGAGAGTGAGTTGTGACAGGGGTGTGAGGGAATGAGCAGTGACAGGGGTGCGGGGGGAGTGAGTAGTGACAGGGGTGTGGGGGGGGTGAGCAGTGACAGGGGTGTGGGGGGGGTGAGCAATGACAGGGGTGTGGGGGGTGAGCAGTGACAGGGGTGTGGGGGGGAGTGAGCAGTGACAGGGGTTTGGGGGTAAGCAGTGAAAGGGGTGTGGGGGGGTGAGCTGTGACAGGGGTGTGTGCGGGTGTGAGCAGTGACAGGGGTGTGGGGAGCAGTAACAGGGGTGTGGGGGGGGAGTGAGCAGTGACAGGGGTGTGGGGCGGGTGAGGGGCTGGTTTAGCTCACTGAGCTAAATCGCTGGCTTTTAAAGCAGACCAAGCAGGCCAGCAGCACGGTTCGATTCCCGTACCAGCCTCCCCGAACAGGCACCGGAATGTGGCGACTAGGGGCTTTTCACAGTAACTTCATTGAAGCCTACTCGTGACAATAAGCGATTTTCATTTCATTTCATTTCAGCAGTGACAGGGGTGTGTTGGAACCAGCAATTCTACGGACACGTGCTTGTAGGATTAGAATAGCGGTTTTAATATACTCACAACAGAGCCAGCCTCTTAGCCATGGAACTTTCGGTGACATGGCCGGCTGACCATGTGGCACTGATCTTTATACAGCAGCACCAGGGGGAGGAGCCCTGGGCGGAGCCAAGGGAGAAGCCCAGTACAATTCTCGAGCATTCCCAGAGCTACTCCCCCTGGTGGTCAGGTAATGCAACTGCACTTACAATATAGACACATGTATATACAGATTATAATTCGGTGTGAATCACATTCACCACATTCACCCCCTGTGAAAAAAATCGAGTCCAGCAGGGGTGGTGGCTCACAGAGTTAGTCTGTCCGGTGGATGAATTGTTCTTTTCGATCTGCAGAGCACCGGGGTTGCAGCCTCTTGCGGTGGCTGGGTGGGTGTTGAGAGCTGGGGTACGATGGCAGACTCCGGGGCGGGTCTCGTCCGAACTTTATACACCTCTGGCTCGACCGGAGACTGGGGCGCTGGGGGCGGGCTGGTTCTGGCGTGTGGAACCGGTGGGGTGAGCTTGCGGAATCGGGGGCAAGAGGGGGCGGCAGCATAGGGAGCGGGGTAAGGGGTTCCTCAGTGGGGGTAGGGGGGGCTGGATCCAGCGGGTGCCAGGTCCCGAAGGGATACTGTGTCCTGGCGACCGTCCGGGAACTCCACAAATGCGTACTGGGGGTTGGAATGGAGGAGGCGCACCTTTTCAACAACCTTTTCAAAACCCCGTTAGTGACGCCGAAAGGGACCCGGAGGAAATGGAAGAGGCGGCCATGGGCCTCGAATGCCGTGTAGTGGCGGTCCTCCGGGTGGATTGGGAGCTGGTGGTATGCAGACTTCAGATCCACCGTGGAAAAGAGCCGATACTGGGCGATCTGATTAACCATGTCTGCAATCCTGGGGAAGGGATACGCTTCTAGGAGCGGAAAGCGATTTATGGTCTGGCTATAGTCGACAACCATGCGGAATTTGTCCCCGGTCTTGACGACCACCACCTGAGCTCACCAGGGACTATTACTGGCCTCTACGATCCCCTCACTGAGCAGCCTTCGGACCTCCGATCGGATAAAGACCCTATCCTGTAGGCTGTATCGCCTGCTGCGAGTAGCTACTGGTTTGCAATCTGGAGTGAGATTGGCGAAGAGAGGAGGGGGGGAGATGCGCAGCGTGGCTAGGCTGCAGATAGTGAGTGGGGGCAGGGGCCCGCCGAAGCTGAGGGTGAGGCTCTTGAGGTTGCACTGGAAATCCAGGCCTAATAAGAGTGGCGCACAGAGGTCGGGCATAAAGTTTAAATTTCGAATAACTAGCGCCTCGAATTGTGAGCGTAGCAACGGAGCATCCTTGGATTTGGACTGAGTGGGAGCCCGAAGCGAGGGCAATAGTTTGGCTCACCAGAAAAATAGAAAGCGAACAGCGTCTTACCAGCTCTGGATGTATAAAGCTCTCGGTGCTCCCGGAGTCAAAGAGGCATGGCATGCTGTACCCGTTGATCTGGGGCGGGGTTGATCCAGGGTGACTGCGCTGAGTTGCGGGTAGTCGGCGGCTCGATCAGCTGTGCTGGAGTGACCCCGTGATGACTGCCCTCTGAGTTCGTAGTCGTCGAGGTGAATTTCAGAGTTTGAAGGGGATGGATCCCAAGATGGCTGCCCCCATGAGTCGCACATGCCCGGCCGCATGGAGGAGGATTGCCAAGATGGCCGCCCCATGAGTCGCACATGTCGGGTGGGGGCGGAGTCGGCATGCAGGCTGCAGCATTTCGGGGCCTGCAGGCCTGTGAATTCAGGGAACGAGTGCTTTGAGCCGTGGGAGGGTTAGAGGCTGGGGCGGAACAAGTGCTTTGAACCGTGGGAGAGTTAGAGGCTGGGGCTTTCTTCGGCAGACACACTCTGGCATAGTGTCCTTTCGCCCGCAGCTGCTGCAGGTTGCGTTACGGGCCGGGCAGTGCTGCCGCGGGTGCTGGCTTTGGCCACAGAAATGGCAGGCTGGAGCAGCCGAGTAGCTGGCTGGGGCAGCAGAGTAACTGGCTGGGGCAGCAGAGTCACTGGCTTTGGCAGCGCGGTAGCTGGGGGGCCATGCGGCACAGGCTTGGCGGGACTGTTGGTCGGGGGTCCACGATGAGGTCGCGGGGTCCGCGGGAAACGAGGTGAGGCTGCGGAAGGAAACTTCCATAGTGGTAGCAGCCTCCACAGTAGTGTCTAAGTCCTGGGTCCCCTTTTCTAGCAGTCTTTTGCGCACATAGTTAGACCTAAGGCCCGCCACGAAAACGTCCCGCACAGCAAGCTCCCTATGTTCAGCCGCGGTAACGGCTTGATAATTACAGTCATTGGAAAGATTGTTCAATTCCCTTACAAACTCGGCTAGCGTTTCTGTAGGCCGCTGACGGCGAGTCGTAAACACGTGGCGTGCATAAACCTCGTTAATGGGCCTAAAGTACATTTGCCAGCGCTGCGGTGTGAGAACCGGCCGGATTCAGCTGTGTGGAGATTCTGTGGCTTACCCTCGTGTGCAGTAGGCTGAGTTTTTGTTCCTCCGTTGTTCCGGCGGTGCTGGCTTCTGTCAGGTAGGCTTTAAAACATCTCAGCCAGTGGGAAAAAATTTCCTTAGCCTCTGCATCCTGTGGGTCGAGTTCTAGGCGTCCGGGCTTGAGGGCCGCTTCCATGATTTCTTCGACTGTTTCCTGAGTATATTAAATTGTTGGAACCAACAATTCTACGGACACGTGCTTGTAGGATTAGAATAGTGGTTTTAATATACTCACAACAGAGCCAGCCTGTTAGCCATTGAACTTTCGGTGACATGGCCGGCTGACCATGTGGCACTGATCTTTATACAGCAGCTCCAGGGGGAGGAGTCCTGGGCGGAGCCAAGGGAGAAGCCCAGTACAATTCTCGAGCATTCCCAGAGCTGGTGGTCAGGTAGTGCAACTGCACTTACAATGTAGACACATGTATATACAGATTATAATCCGGTGTGAATCACATTCACCACAGGCTGTGGGGGGGGGGGGGGTGAGCAGTGACAGGGGTGTGGGGGGGGCAGTGACAGGGGTGTGGGGGGGCAGTGACAGGGGTGTGGGCGGGGGTGAGCAGTGACAGGGGTGTGGGGGGGCAGTGACAGGGGTGTGGGGGGGTGAGCAGTGACAGGGGTGTGGGCGGGGGTGAGCAGTGACAGGGGTGTGGGGGGGTGAGCAGTGACTGGGGTGTGGGGTGTGGGGTGAGCAGTGACAGGGTTGTGTGGGGGGGTGAGAAGTGACAGGGGTGTGGGGGAGGGTGAGCAGTGACAGGGGTGTGGGGGCGTGAGCAGTGACAGGGTTGTGTGGGGGGTGAGAAGTGACAGGGGTGTGGGGTGAGCAGTTACAGGGGTGTGGGGGGTGAGCAGTGACAGGGGTGTGGGGGGGTGAGCAGTGACGGGGTGTGGGGGGGAGTGAGTAGTGACAGGGGGGTGAGCAGTGACAGGGGCGTGGGGGGGGGAGTAGTGACAGGTGTGTGGGGGGGGTGAGCAGTGACAGGCAGGGGTGTGGGGGGCAGTGACAGGGGTGTGGGGGGAGTGAGCAGTGACAGGGGTGTGGGGGGGGGTGAGCAGTGACAGGGGTGTGGGGGGGGCAATAACAGGGGTGTGGGTAGGGGGCAGTAACAGGTGTGTGGGGGGAGTGAGCAGTGACAGGGGTGTGGGCGGGGGAGAGCAGTGGCAGGGGTGTGGGGGGGTGGGCAGTGACAGGGGTGTGGGGGGAGTGAGCAGTGACAGGGGTTTGGGGGGGTGTGCAGTGACAGTGGTGTGGGGGTGGGTGAGCAGTGACAGGGGTTTGGGGGTGAGCAGTGACAGGGGTGTGGGGGCAGTGACAGGGGTGGAGGGGGTGAGCAGTGACAGGGGTGTGGGGATGAGCAGTGACAGGGGTGTGGGGTCAGTGACAGGGGTGGAGGGGGTGAGCAGTGACAGGGGTGTGGGGGGTGGGCAGTGACGGGGTGTGGGGGGGTGGGCAGTGACAGGGGTGTGGGGGGAGTGAGCAGTGGCAGGGGTTTGGGGGGGTGTGCAGTGACAGTGGTGTGGGGGTGAGCAGTGACAGGGGTGTGGGGGGGCAGTGACAGGGGTGGGGGGGGTGAGCAGTGACAGGGGTGTTGAGGGGAGTGAGCAGTGACAGGGGTGTGGGGGGAGTGAGTAGTGAGAGGGGTGTGGGGGGTGAGCAGTGACAGGGGTGTGGGGGGGTGAGCAGTGACAGGGGTGTGGGGGGGGTGAGCAGTGACAGGGGTGTGGGGGCGTGAGCAGTGACAGGGTTGTGTGGGGGGTGAGAAGTGACAGGGGTGTGGGGTGAGCAGTTACAGGGGTGTGGGGGGGTGAGCAGTGACAGGGGTGTGGGGGGGTGAGCAGTGACGGGGTGTGGGGGGGAGTGAGTAGTGACAGGGGTGTGAGCAGTGACAGGGGCGTGGGGGGGGGAGTAGTGACAGGTGTGTGGGGGGGGTGAGCAGTGACAGGCAGGGGTGTGGGGGGCAGTGACAGGGGTGTGAGGGGGGTGAGCAGTGACAGGGGTGTGGGGGGGTTGAGCAGTGACAGGGGTGTGGGGGGGGCAGTAACAGGGGTGGGGGGGGGGGGCAGTAACAGGTGTGTGGGGGGAGTGAGCAGTGACAGGGGTGTGGGCGGGGGAGAGCAGTGGCAGGGTGTGGGGGGGTGGGCAGTGACAGGGGTGTGGGGGGAGTGAGCAGTGACAGGGGTTTGGGGGGGGTGGCAGTGACAGTGGTGTGGGGGTGGGTGAGCAGTGACAGGGGTTTGGGGGTGAGCAGTGACAGGGGGTGGGGGCAGTCCAGGGGTGGAGGGGTGAGCAGTGACAGGGGTGTGGGGGGTGGCAGTGACGGGTGTGGGGGGGTGAGCAGTGACAGGGGTGTGGGGGGAGTGAGCAGTGGCAGGGGTTGGGGGGTGTGCAGTGACAGTGGTGTGGGGGGTGGCAGTGACGGGGTTGTGGGGGGGCAGTGACAGGGGTGGGGGGGGGGGGGGGTGAGCAGTGACAGGGGTGTTGAGGGGAAGTGAGCAGTGACGGGGTGGGGGGGAGTGAGTAGTGAGAGGGGTGTGGGGGGTGAGCAGTGACAGGGGTGTGGGGGGGTGAGCAGTGACAGGGGTGTGGGGGGGGTGAGCAGTGACAGGGGTGTGGGGGCAGCAGTGACAGGGGTTGTGGGGGGAGTGAGCAGTGACAGGGGTGTGGGGGGGTGAGCAGTGACAGGGGTCTGGAGGGGGGTGAGCAGTGACAGGTGTGTGGGGGGTGTGAGTTGTGACAGGGGTGTGAGGGAATGAGCAGTGACATGGGTGTGGGGGGAGTGAGTAGTGACAGGGGTGTGGGGGGGCAGTAACAGTGGTGTGGGTGTGTGTGAGCAGTGACAGGGGTGTGGGGGGCAGTGATGGGGTGTGGGGGGGGCAGTGACAGGGGTGTGGGGGGTGAGCTTTGAGACAGGTGTGAGGAGGGGGCAGTAACAGGGGTGTGGGGGGAGTGAGCAGTGACGGGGTGTGGGCGGGGGTGAGCAGTGACAGGGGTGTGGGGTGGGGGCAGTGACAGAGGTGTGGGGGGGGGTGAGCAGAAACAGGGGTGTGGGGGGTGAGCAGTGACAGGGGTGTGGGGGAGGGTGAGCAGTGACAGGGGTGTGGGGGGTGAGCAGTGACAGGGGTGTGGGGGGGGTGAGCAGTGACGGGGTGTGGGGGGGAGTGAGTAGTGACAGGGGGGTGAGCAGTGACAGGGGCGTGGGGTGGGAGTAGTGACAGGAGTGTGGGGGGGTGAGCAGTGACAGGGGTGTGGGGGGGAGTAAGTAGTGACAGGGGTGTGGGGGCGTGAGCAGTGACAGGGGTGTGAGCAGTGACAGGGGTGTGGGGGGGTGAGCAGTGACAGAGGTGTGGGGGGTGAGCAGTGACAGGCGTTTGGGGGAGGGTCAGCATGACAGGGGTGTGGGGGGGTGAGTAGTGACAGGGGTGTGGGGGGGTAAGCTGTGACAAGGGTGTGGGGGGGGGGTGCGTAGTGACAGGGGTGGAGGGGGGTGAGCAGTGACAGGGGTGTGGGGGGGAGTGAGTAGTGACAGGGGTGTGGGGGCGTGAGCAGTGACAATGGTGTGGGGGGGGTGTGTAGTGACAGGGGTGGAGGGGGGTGAGCAGTGACAGGGGTGTGGGGGGGGTGAGTAGTGACAGGAGTGTGGGGGGTGAGCAGTGACAGGGGTGTGGGGGGGGGCAGTAACAGGGGTGGGGGGGGAGTAGTGACAGGAGTGTGGGGGGTGAGCAGTGACAGGGGTGTGGGGGGAGCAGTGACAGGTGTTGGGGGGGTGAGCAGTAACAGGGGTGTGGGGGGAGTGAGCAGTGACAGGGGTGGGGGGGTGAGCAGTGACAGGGGTGTGGGGGGAGTGAATAGTGACAGGGGTGTGAGCAATGACAGGGGTGTGGGGGGGTTGAACAGTGACAGGGGTGTGGGGGGAGTGAGTAGTGACAGAGGTGTGGGCGGGAGTGAGCAGTGAAGGGGGTGTAGGGTGGAGGCAGTGACAGGGCTGTGGGGGTGAGCAGTGACAGGAGTGGGGGGGGTGAGCAGTGACAGTGGTGTGTGCGGGGGTGAACAGTGACAGGGGTGTGGGGAGAGTGAGCAGTGACAGGGGTGTGGGGTGGGGGCAGTGACAGGGGTGTGGGGAGAGTGAGCAGTGACAGGGGTGTGGGGTGGGGGCAGTGACAGGGGTGTGGGGGGGCTGTGAGCAGTGACAGGGGTGTGGGGAGAGTGAGCAGTGACAGGGGTGTGGGGTGGGGGCAGTGACAGGGGTGTGGGGTGGGTGTGAGCAGTGACAGGGGTGTGGGGTGGAGGCAGTGACAGGGCTGCGGGAGGTTAGCAGTAACAGGGGTGTGGGGGTGGTGAGCAGTGACGGGGTGCAAAAACAGTCCCCTTCCCCGGCGATTTTCCGGCCCATGATGGGCTGAGTGGCCGCCCGTTTTCGGCGGGTCCTGCCGGTGTAAATCACAATAGGTCCCTACCAGTGGGCCCTGGCTCCACGCGCGGCCTGCAGAGTCCTGGAGGGTGGCGCAGTGGGATCTGGCCCCGGGGGGTGCCCCCAAGGTGGCCTGGTCCGCGATCGGGGCCCTCCAATCCGCAGGCGGCCCTGTGCCCTTTGGGCACTCTTTCCCTCCGCATCGGCCGCTGTCAACCTCCGCCATGGCCGTTGCGGAGAAGAACCCCCCTGCGCATGCGCTGGGATGACGGCAGGACACGCTGGCGCTCCCACGCATGCGTCAACTCGTGCCGGCTGCCCTTCGGCGCCAGTTGGCGTGGCGCCAAGCCCTTCCTTCCGGAGGATTCCGCACCGGTTCGCGGAGAATCCTGCCCCATGAGTCAACCACGCGGTCGGGAACTCAGCCCATCGGGGGCGGAGAATCAGGGGTGGTGACGTCCTGAGGCCGTCCCAGCACACCGCGGTGATCCCGGTTTTGAGGGGTCGGAGCATGCGAAAACAGTCCCCCCCCCACCCCCGATTCCTTTGTAAAATGGGATTCTCTGCTCGATCGCCGATTACAAAATCGGCGCCGTGAACGGAGAATCCCCCTCATTGTGTCTGCAGGTGTCTCAGAGTAAAGCCAACTTTTGAATTCCAGGCTTAGTTCTATGCTTATCGCTTTCTGCAGATTTATTCAGAGTCGTAGAGAGAGCTGTCCCATAACTTTAAAAAATATAGTTGCCAAAGATTTGAAAGTGTTCCTTATTAGGCTGGGTGTGAAAAATCCTTTCAACAAAATTTACACAGATTTCCAAGAGAAAAGAGAAGACCAACCCTGTGCACAGCAGTATGTCACTATGATAGATTCGTCCTCGTTCAACGCAACATGGGGAACTGTACTGATAGAATATTACTCAAAACGTTGCATATTCATGCGCCAATCTATTTTCAGTTGAAAGTATATTGGACCTGTACATAATGTACCGAGTGCTACTGGACACGATGGCAGAATGCAGCAACTGCCCACAATTTGTCACACACTTGGCGAAGAATTGTCCTGGTCACTATGTGTAAATGGAATCACAGCAATATGCTCTGGTCAATATTTTTAGTTAAATAGTAAACACACTTTTTTTGACACCTGCACAATTTCTCCTGAAATTGTGGAAGGGCAGCTTCAAGAAGACACGGATGTTGCAATGCACAGTAAGACAGAGCAGTCCTATTGCATCATCGAATAATCCTGCCCTCCGCCAGTGTTTCTATCTCTGGTTACTCTCCAGTGATCCATGCTGGAAAGTGTATGAACACTGAATGAGAACAGAAATGAGTTGAGTTGTGTTGTCCTCCAAGGTCAAAAACACTTGCTGACACTTACTGTGTTGGTTTACATATTGTACTGAGTGGGTGTTAGCATCACTGGCCAGAATTAACACATCCCTTCAGGGAGAGGAGAAAGAAAAACACAGGAAAGGAACGTTTTTAAAAGAGATGTTTATACACATGGAGGTGATCATTAAGTTGGCAATTAGATAACTGCACAACCGCGTGTAACCATGTTGTGTAGGACACAGTTCACTGTGACACCTCCCTTTCAACAAACACATTCTCATCTTCATGGAGAGTGAAGCTACTGCATTCAGCCACAGATCACCTTACCTGAAAACAAACTTCACAAACTTAACGTGTCACACGGTTGCATTTCAGAGATTGCCACACAGGGTGATTTTTGTTTTCTTTCCACTCTCAGGAACAGCAAAGTACCTCATCCCTACTCGGACTTTTCTCATTGCAGCACAGTTGAGGAATCTGCTGTATTGTGAGTTGTAGATGAAATTCATATTCTATCCTTTCGTGGAACAGAAGTTCTCAGACAGCCCCAGAAGCAAGGATTTATGAAATATTACTTAGGCAGTAATTAGTGCCTTGAAATCTATGTAAACAATTAAAAAATATATGAACCCAGATGAAGCTAGATTTGAAAATAATCTCATAGAACTAGTATTCCAAAATTATAATGGTCCATTAATTTTTTTTTAGAAAGTCAAGTTTTCTTCAAGACTACCTTGACACTGGGGGGAGCACATAATTAAGTTTTGTGTTAAATGTTATAAAACATTTTAAATCAGAATTAAAGACAACAAAAACAAATCCAATGTTCATGAAGCCTCGAACTGAAAAAAATCACACAAATTAAAATTGATTTCCACTTTGGACATCTGACATCACGCCATTCAAACCACTGAAACATGTTGTTGGCCCAGATTTTCCAGCCTTTGGATCATCAGGATCATTGATGTACCCACTCCCAAAAGATGCTTTTGAACTCTGCGGATGTCTCCGCACACTGATTCCATGGGAATTGCCTCTGAATTTTGAACTCCTCTTTGGCAATTCCCCGGATCCCCACACCCTCCAAAAGGGGCTCTGACTCTGAGTTAGAATCGGGGACTTGAAAATCGCTTATTGTCACGAGTAGGCTTCAATGAAGTTACTGTGAAAAGCCCCTAGTCGCCACATTCCAGCGCCTGTTCGGGGAGGTTGGTGCGGGAATTGAACCGTGCTGCTGGCCTGCCTTGGTCTGCTTTAAAAGCCAGCAATTTAGCCCAGTGTGCTAATCCAGCCCTGATTTATTTGCCTGCATAGTTAGGAAATGTCAGCTAGAAAAATCCAAATCTGACACCGGCGTAACTATACAACTGGCCTCCCGGTTCCCCACTAACCCCCAACTCTCCCTGACCTCACCCTACTATTACCCATCTCCTGACTTCCCGCTTAACCCTCGACTCCTTGCCTGATCTTTGACTCCCTCCAACTCGATCTGAATAATCCCTGACCTCTCAATCCAGTTCAACTACTCCCTGACTTCCCTGCACACCTGCCACCCTACCACCCCACCCACTTGTCAATCTAACCACCTACCCAGTTGCCACTCCACCCAGCTGCCACTCTGCCAGCCTAACCACTTGCCAACTTACTTCTCCCATCCTACCCACTTATGCACCTACATATTCACCCATTCACTCACTCATTCACTCAGAGACTCATTCACTGTCACATTGAAATGCCCCAAAGCTTGTCAGTGGTTAGTGAACACTTACCAGACAGCACGCAGCCATGCCACTGCACAGACCAGCCCCACCTTTCAGTAATGCAGATCTGGACTGACTGTTGAACATTGTGGAGTCCAGGCAGGATGCCCTGTTCCCCTGAGGGGGTCGGAGGATCAGTCACAGGGCAGCCAGTGCCACCTGGGAGATAGTGGCAGCGGCCTTCAGTGTGGGGAATGT
Source organism: Scyliorhinus canicula (assembly GCF_902713615.1). Lineage (NCBI taxonomy): Eukaryota > Metazoa > Chordata > Chondrichthyes > Carcharhiniformes > Scyliorhinidae > Scyliorhinus > Scyliorhinus canicula. The sequence continues at coordinate 231,341,079 of NC_052146.1, read as the reverse complement.
CACCAGGGGCAACCCCTGCGCACGCCACCCATCACCGGCAGCGCTCTCCATACCTGACCCCCGCCATAGCCCTACCTCCTACCTACCCGTGATGCATGAGCATGCGGCACACGATGCCCTCTCTTTGTCGCTACAGGAGAAGTTGACCCACAACAGATGGGAAAGGGCCCAGAGGAGTGGCGGGGTACCAGACATCAGCGTCTTCACCCCCTACAAGGTATGGTCCCTTTTGCAGGGGTGGCCGAGGACAGATCAGTCACTGATGTTGAGATTGGCCTGTGCTGCAGAGGTGAGCATCCAACAGCCCCCAACGAGATGATTTGTTACATGTGTGTTGTTCATGCCAGACATAATGATTCTTCCCTCCCACTGACCACATGTCCATTCTCCAGCAGGTTATTCATCCGATTGTGCCAGCCCATCCAGGATGGCCCCTCCATTGCCTCCCAAGAGAACATCTCAGAGGAGAGCCCTGAGGAGACCACCAACAATGCATCACTGCTGTCACCCTCAGCTTCCACCAGCACAGAGTCACGCACCTCAGTGGCTGAAAGTAGTGGACAGGTTCTGGGGTTACAATCTTGTGAGCACCACACGGTTGTTGATGCTCACCAGGTGGAGGCAGGAACGTCCAGCGGGGACAGCAGTTGGAGGTTTGCCGGATCCTAGGAACATCTGGGTCCCAGTCACATGGTGAGCTTCTAGACCAGGTTATCTCAGACCTGTCCCTAATCTCATTTTCCAGCACTTGGCCCATCTCCTTGAATGTTATGATGTGCCCAGTGCTCATCCAGGTACTTTATAAAGGATGTGAGGCAACCCGTCTCTACCACCATCCCAGGCAGTGCATTCCAGACCATCACCATTCTCTGCATCTAAACGTTTTCCCTCAAATCCTCCTTAAACCGGGCAGCATGGTGGCACAGTGGTTAGCATTGCCAACGGCGCCGAGGACCTGGGTTCGAATCCCGGCCCTGCGTCACTGTCCATGTGGAGTTTGCACGTTCTCCCCGTGCCTGCGTGGGTTTCACCCCCACAACCCAAAGATGTGCAGGTTAGGTGGATTGGCCATGCTAAATTGCCCCTTAATTGGAAAAATATAATTGGATCCGCTAACTTTAAAAAACAAAATCCTCCTTAAACCTCCCGACCCTCACTTGAACTTGTGTCCCCTCGTAACTGACCCTTCAACTAAAGGCAACAGCTGGCCCCTATTCACCCTGTCCATGTCCCTCATAATCTTGTACACCTCGATCAGGTCGCCCTTCAGTCTTCTCTGTTGCAGTGAAAACAACCCAAGCCAATTCAACCTCTCTTCATAACTTAAATGTTCCATCCCAGGCAACATCCTAGTGAAACTCCTCTGCACCCACTCCAGTGCTATCACATCCTTCCCATAATGTGGCGACCAGAATTGCACACAGTACTCCATCTGTGGCCTCACCAATGTTCTATCCAACTCCAACATGACCTCCCTGCTTTTGTAATCTATGCCTCGATTGATAAAGGCAATTGTCCCGTAAGCCTATTTCACCTCATTATTAACCTGCCCTTCTGCCTTCAGAGATCTATGGACAAATACTCCAAGGTTCCTTTGTTCCTTGGAATTTCCCAGTGTCAGGCAATTCATTGAATACTTCATTGTCACATTACTTCTTCCAAAATGTATCACCTCACATTTTTCAGGGTTAAATTCCATCTGCCACTTTTCTTCCCATTTGACCATCCTGCCTATATCTTCCTGCAACCCAAGACACTCACCCTCACTGCTAACCACAGAGCCAATCTTTTCATCATCTGCAAACTTGTTCATTCTACCCCCAACATAGTCATCTATGTTGTTTATTTAAACCAGGCGACACAGTAGCACAGTGATTAGCACTGTTGCTTCACAGCTCCAGAGTCCCAGGTTCGATTCTCGGCTTGGGTCACTGTCTGTGCGGAGTCTGCACGTTCTCCCTGTGTCTACGTGTGTTCCCTCCGGGTGCTCGGGTTTCCTCCCACAGTCTAAAGACGTGCAGGTTAGGTGGATTGACCATGCTAAATTGCCCTTAGTGACCAAAAAGGCTAGGTGGGGTTATGGGGATAGGGTGGAGGTGTGGGCCTAAGTGGGGTGCTCTTTCTGAGGGCCGGTGCAGCCTCAATGGGCTGAATGGTCTCCCTCTGCACTGTGAATTATATGGTTATATGATTCTAATAGGGGGCCCAGCACAGATCCCTGTGGTACACTACTGGACACTGGCTTCCAGTCACTAAAGCAGTTGTCCATCATCATCCTACAGCCAAGCCAATTTTGAATCCCTTATCAAGTTACCCTGTATCCTGTGTGCATTTGCCTCTTTATAAGTCTCCCATGTGGGGCCTTGTCAAAGGCTTTACTAAAATCCATGTGAACGACATCAACTGCACTACCCTCATGTACACACCTGGTGACATGGTAAAAAAATTCAATCAAATTGGTTAGGCATGACTTCCCTCTGACAAAGTCATGCTGACTATTCCTGATCAAACTTTGCCTCTCCAAGTGGAGATAAATTCTCTCCTTCCGAATCTTCTCTAATAGTTTCCCTCCCACTGACGTGAGACGCCAGTTCCCTGGCGTCTCTCTACAGCCTTTCTGAAATAGTGGGATCACATTAGCTGTTCTCCAGTCCTCTGGCACCTCCACTAGAGGTGGTCAGAGGAATTAAAAACTTGGGTCAGAGCCCCTGCAATCTCCTCTCTCACCTCCCACAGTATCCCGGGATACAATTCATCCGGACCTGGAAATTTGCCCACTTGTTAGCCTGCCAACATCTCCAGTACCTTGTCACTCCCTATAACAATTTGTTCAGGAACCTCACAGTCTCTCTCTCTCTTTCTGAGTTCCATACCTACATCCTCATTCTCTTGGGTGAAGACAGATGTGAAGTATTCGTTCAACACCCTACCAAAGTCCTCTGGCTCCACCCACAGATTTCCCCTTGGTCCCTCATGGGCTCTACTCTTTCCCTGGTTATCCTCTTCCCATTGATATACTTGTAGAATATCTTGGCCTTTTCCTACTATTACCAGCCAGAGCTTTCTCATATCCCCTCTTTGCTCTCTTAATTACTTTCTTAAACACCATGCTGCACTTTATGTACTCCACTAATGCTTCCGTTGATTTGTTCCCCTTGTACTTGCCAAAAACTTCTCTTTTCCTTCTCATCATATCCTGAATATTTCTGATCATCCAGCTTGTTACTCCTTTTTATTACCCTGGAGGGAACATGTTTGGACTGTATTCTCCCATTTCCTTTTGAATCCCCCCCCCCCATCCCCCCTCTGTAGATTTCTCCACAAGTAACTCTTTCCAGTCTATCTTGGCCAGATCCAGGCTTATTTTATGAAGAAATATGCTCTCCCCCAATCCAAAACCTTTTTTTGAAACTTGTCTATTTCTTTGTCCACAACAAGCTTAAATTGCACCATGTTGTGGTCGCTAACACTAAAATGTTCCCCACCACCACCTCAACTACGTGTCCGGCTTCATTCTCCAGAATTAGGTCCAGCACTTTGCAGTCTCTTGTTAGACCCTCTACATATTGAGCTAAAAGTTTCTCCTGTACACAGTTTAAGAACTCCACTCCATCTATGGGGGGGGGGGTCAAAGTGATCTGCACCATATTACCACAAATAGGGCCTTGTTCTGGAGGTGTTCAGTGGGACAGACAGGCAGAAGTTGGAGCTGCCTAAGCACAAGGGGCGACACCCCACGATGGCAGCTGACCGCCCCGACTTAGCCCATCCCCCCCCCCCCCCGGGTGGGCTCCCCCAAGCACTGGCACAGCAGTCGCGGTGCCCCCAGGCTGATTGACCATTGTGCAAGATGGCTACTCACGTCCTCTGATCCCCACTCGCATGACCGCTCACTGGGAGCCAGTTAGGTCACGGAAGGCTGTTAGATAGAAGGTTCTTCCCGTTAATTGCATGGAAATTGGCCTTAATTGGTGAGTATTAGTTTCTCGGCGTGGCAGGATCCGGATCTCGCTAATGGGAGCAGGCTGGTTAGATTGGAAAGTGATCAGCGCCGGGCGCGGTTCCCAATTTCGGACACTCCTGCGATCTAACCGTCTTGCTCGAATACACGCCTGGCGCGACGCCACTGTTAGACCCCATGTGTTGTGTACTCATGTTTGTTCCTGTGTATGATCATGTATTGACGATATCAACAGCAGTTTGGGCAGGGTAACAGTCAGTCCAATCTAACAGCCAGTTGAGAAGACATCTTTCCAATAAAGCTCTTGTTCGTTTGTATCTTCACACAAGAGGTAAGGTGAGAAATGACCCTGCAATATCTCCACTATTTCACCATACGTTTTCAAGCCTGGTGTTTCTGGTTGCACCTGGCATCGCAGGAATGACCAAGGAACTGATCATCGACTTCAGGAAGCGTAGCACGGCACATACTCCCATCTGCATCAATGGCTCCGAAGTGGAGATAGTCGATAGCTTTAAGTTCACCAGCAGTCTGTTCTGGTCCACTCACATTGATACAACAGTCAAGAAAGCCCAACAACGTCTCAATGTCCGACGGAAGCTAAAGAAATTTGGCATGTCTGCATCGACTCTCACAAACTTCTACAGATGTGCGATAGAGAGTATCCTATCCAGCTGCTTCATAGCCTGGTGTGGCAACTGCTCTGCCCAAGATTGCAAAAAATTGCAGAGTGTGATGAACTCAGCCCAATGCATCACACAAGCTTGCCACCCCCACACTGATTCTGTATACATCTCCCACTACCTCAGAAAGGCAGACAGCATTATCAGAAACCCCTCTCACCCAGACATTGTCTTCTTCCAGACATTTCCATCAGGCGGAAGGTACAGAAGTCTGAAGACCCGCACATCAAGGCATAGGAACAGCCTGTTCCCCACAGCTGTAAGACTCCTTAATGACTCTCCCTTGGACTGATCTGTTCCCTGTAAGAACACTATTCACAATGCCTTATGCTGCTCTTGCTCATGTATTTGCTTTGTTTGGCCCCTTGTGCCGCACTGTAACCAATCACTGTTTGTCGATGTACCATTTGTAAATGTTCTCTGTTGATTATTCCTTTTGTCTACTATGTCCGTACTGTGTACGCTCCCTTGGCCACAGAGAAATACTTTTCACTGTACTTCGGTACATGTGACAATAAATCAAATCAAATCAAGGCGTTTGAACGATTTTGCCTCATCATGCTCAGGAAGGTCAGGACTACGAAGTCCTGCAAGCCTATCCTTCAAAAATACTACTACAAAACTGGCGATGAGGTGTTTGATCCACTCTGCAAAAACTTGAAAAGGGCATTTTGAATTCTCCCTCTGTGTACCCACACAGCAACTTGAGGATTTTCACAGTAACTTCATTGCTGTGTTAATGTAAGTCCACTTGTGATAATAAAGATAATTATTATTATGATTAAATACTGGAGATATTGCAAGGCCATTTCTCACCTTAACCCTTATTCATTACTCAGAGGTTTAAGTTCCACAAACCTAACCAGCAAGGAGGCGAATCAATCACACAATTTGAAGCTACTTTAAAGAAATTAGCTGAATTCTGTGAATTTGGAAATGTCTCAAATTACACCGTTAGAGACAGACATGTGTGTGGCTTAAGCAGCAAAGTTATCCAGAAAAGGCTGTTAACAGAAAGCAACTTAGACCTAAAGAAGGCTTTGGAAGACACAATCTGTATGGAATTAGCAGCTAAGGAAACACAACAATTAAGCCCAAGCATGAAAACCCATGAAAATCTGCTGAGACCCGAACATAGGCACATGTCTGAAACAGCCATTGATGTGCAAGAACTGAGCACACAGCAACTGGAGTGAAGATTTCAAAATGCAAGAATTGTGGTAAAAAGGGGAACACCAAACTTGCTTGTTGGAGGAATAAACAAATGTCAAACAAGAATTATAAAAAGCAAGAATCAAAGACATCAAATGAAAAATCGAAGAGAGGGGAGAGTATCCACGTGACGCAGGAAGGCACAGGAAGGGACCAGAGTCACAATCAGGCAATGAACTGTCGTTGAATGTACTGGTCATTGTGGGTGCAATGAACTATGACTGGATCACTCCCTTACTGGGCGGACAACGGTGAAAATGGAGGTGGACACTGGTGCACCCCAGAAACTGCTGAAATCCTCAAAGACAGTATAAACCTATACCGAGGAAATCGGTCCATTGAGGGCTGTATCAATGTAAATGTGCAGCGAAATGGACAGACCGCAGAATTGTCCCTGCATGCTGTTAAAAGGTAACTATCCAGCCCTAATGGGAAGAACGTGGTCGGAGAGGATGAAGCTAAACTGGACCGAGTTAAATCTCATATCAGATGCCAAGGCAGACCCAACCAAAAGCCTAAAGGTACTGAAAGTAGAAGTTGCTTAAAAACCTCTAAATGCAGCTGTGGTCAAGGCTCAGGCGGTGTTGGGACCGAAAACAACAAAGGCTCAACATATTGTAACAAATGTGCTTCAGGATCGAGAAACGAAGGGTGAAGGGCTTACAGAAGATGCTTATGGGTGCTTTGACAAAAATGAAAGTCATAAGTTTGTTGTTCTCTGCTTTGCTTTACCTGGATGGCTTGGATGCGTAGTGTTGAACAAAGAACAACTAGCTTTGTTGACAAACAAAACTATAAATTTATTGGCACTACTTACTCTGATTTGTTCACATTCTGAAAGTAGAAGGTTACTGTATTAAGCTATGCTATCTCTAACTGCAGAACTCTCAAGTACACAATTGCTCTCTCTCATGCCTCACTATCTTCTGCCTGACTCTTCTGTTCTTCTATCTTCTCTTCTTCGTCATAATCTGACCCACAAGACTTAGCCCCATCCCTTATATACTTATGGGACTAGCTCCCTCCAGTGGCTGTCTGTATACATTTCATTAACTCTTGCATTGCCTTCATTTATGATAATACCACAATAAATGTACTTAAAAAATTGCTGAGGATGTCCGGAATGTGTCTGCAAATTCTGAACTACAGAGGAACAAGAAAATAAGGTGCATCTCAAAATGCCTTACCATAAGGAAGCTCTGGAGTTCATTGGAAAGCACACTTAATTTGGAAAAAGATCTACTGACTCCCTTCATGCATTAATGTATGAATCAAAAAGTTTCTGATCTCAAACAATGGCAACAACAGGAGCAAAAGGAGCACAGGAGAAGCTGTGCCATGAGCTTCATGTAAAGGAGGCCCTGCTATGCAGCCTGGAGGGCAGAGGTTGGCAACTAAAAAACAGATCAACAGCCTGGAGTAAGAATTAAAGAACTAGCCTCTGAAAGCTCTGAAAAAGCAGCCAAATCAGGTTATACAATGTGAGAAGAGGGCTTAACGCTGTACTTTATATTAAGGTTGAGAAGTATTGGCAAGAAACTATATCACCAATGAAAAGAAGATACCTGCCACCGTATTAGCACAGACAAGACCCGTCTCCTGCACTGTTCAAATTCGGGTCGATATTGTGGAGAGAAGACACGCTGATCAACTTTTAGCAGCTAGAGCAAGGGTGTCAGAGACAGAGTCAGCCGAGAGTCGACAACTGTGCCAAGTGAAAACCTGTGCATACCTGAGAACCTGACAATACCAGAAGCAACTGTGGAAGAGAGCACCACAGTTGAGGACATTTCAACACTGCGTCAACCTCCAAATCCTACATCGACTGAGGCTGAGGCAACATCAGACAATGTCCAAGTTAATCAAAAACAGAGGTTACAGTTAACACGAGAAAACAGATGCCTGAGTTTCTCCGACAACCACACAGGAATCGTCGTCCTCCGAAATGTCTAACACATTTACTGTTGTGTTTGTCAATTGCTCATATTGTAAATTTTGATTGTTAATGTTACACTGTGTTTCATTGCAGGAACATCTGACATAAAAGGGGAGGAAAGTGTGTGTATTTATGTTTGTTCCTAGTTGGAACAAGGTAACTTTAAGAGTTTGATCACGTGATGTATTGATGATATCATCGGCTGTTTGGGTGAGCTACCAGTCAGCCTTGCCTAGCAGTCTGCAGAGAAGACACCTTTGCAATAAAGCTCTTGTTTCTTTGTACCTTTATGGTCTGCAAGCCTATCCTTTAAAATGCCACACCATGGAAGAACCATGCAACCACCTTGGGTCTCTGCTATCAAGCCAACAATTTCTGATTACCCTTTGTCTCTCCATCTCGCACAATTTAATCAAATAATGTTATTGTAACAATGAAAATCATGATCCGAGATAATGCACCTTTGGGCTATCTGGAAGTACACAGGAATCCTGTACAGCAGGTTGAATGGAAAAGTTGGTCAAACTGTATTTGCCATGTATAATTGGAATGGCTGGATTAGTGAATATTCAATCAGGAGTGAATTGTAATTTGGCGGTGAATTATTTTTGTCAGGGTTGAAACTGGAATATGCAGGCATACGATTGCCCAGGTATTGAGAAGGGAAAAATCTGGAAGGTATCAATGTCACCGTAATTGTCAATCGAGATACATTTGTCAACAAATGTGAACTATTCAATTGCCTATTCTATTTAACCATCCCACCCACTTCATGTTGATTTTTTTTTACCGCTTTGTGTCACAAATGCTAACCAGTCCCAAAATATCTGATAGTTCCAATCACAAAGCCTCCAGTGTATTGTTAAAAAACTCAGCACCAGATCCAGGCCCAAAACAAGCAGCAATTATGCAATTGACCCCTGAGGGCACAAATTACATTAGCAGATGATTCCATGTGTACCCAGACTTTACAAATATCTAATTCAGAGGTCTTTGCTCTCTAACAACCATGAAGTCCAGGGTATTTATACAGGCTCATTTCTCATAGACATTAAAAACTTCAAACACTATGACGCATGGCAAGAAAAATGCCTTAAGTAAAATGCACAACTACGGACAACAAGCTTCCATTATATTTCAGTTATTATGCAACTTCATGTACATAGAAATATCTGGTTTCCGGCGATGCTTGTTTCCCATTTTGTGCATGAGGTTACCTTGTGTTCCTTTTAGGAGCATATGAAATAAGACTCATGGCTTTGCTTTCATAACACAATATGTCACAAATTGGAATTTAGACCAGGAAAAATGGGTAAAAGACTACTTAACACATGGCTCTGCCACACAAAAACATGTCGTACAGTTTCTGAGATCATTTTGAAGTGTATTCTGCAAGACTGCAATGCGGTGTACTGTGCCTTTAAGAGCAATAGATCGCAAAGATCAAAGAGACGCTGCTCACAGACACTACACTGTATTATGCACAATCAAATACTTATCTTCACTGTGCATGTACTCTCCTTAATAAAATATGCATTCAGTCCTTTTTTCGACAGCACTTGATACCGTACATAAAATACCACAATAAATTGCTATTTCGGTATTTTTCTCAATCACAAAGATACGTTTTCGCATCAGCACCATGAACAAAAACCTCCATCCTTTTCCCAAACATGGCCGGTACTTGCTTGTGTCTGGTATCTGCATAAGTCTTTTGTGAATTGGTAATGGACTGCAGGAACTCTGGCAGCTCTGAACTCAGAGCAGGGAATACATCTGAGGAACAATATGCTGACAGACCCCTCAGTGGAAATCTAATCAGTTCCAGCCCACATCCTTTCGCATGCACTGCACAGAAACTATTTAACTTTCATTAAACAGTGTTTGATATCAGCTAAATAGAATGCATACGGCTCCAATATCGCTCATATGGTCTCGTTTGTCATTGGCCGGCATTGCTAGTTTACATTTTTTCCTTCTCTTCCCTGTATCATTACCATAGCTGTCTTTTAAAAGATGAAGGCCTTTGAAGGTGTATTTAATTCATAGATTCCTTTCCCTTTTGTTGTACAGCCACATTGTTGAAGTAATAATTCATGTATGTCTTGAATGCCATGTATGTCCCATGCAGCCTCCATTAATTACTTGTAATGTAGCTTTATCTCAGAAGCTGGAACAACTATCTCCAGCTTCCGTCTCTCCGAAGCCTCTGACTCACAGCCTACCGTATCTTTTTAAAAAATTATTTTAGCTGTTCATTTGCAGTCACTCAGATTCACCGGTGCTTGCATTACAACCACCAGGACATGCATTTACAGATTTTCTGCATAAACATTCCTGTCTCTCAAACTAAATTGGATCCTTCTGTAGTATATGCATAAAGTGGCTGCCAATTGAGGGTATGAAATGTAATTTTTGCCCTCATCTGAATGTAACTGATTGGTGATGCACACAACACAAAGCTTCTACAGTCGCTGCCCCTTGCATTCTAAAGCTCTGACTAGAATTATGATCCTGAGGAATTCTCCAGGGTAATTGAATGCACTGTACAGTAAAGCTCTTTTCACAGCAGCAACATATGTAAAGGCACCTGAGCTGCAGAAAGTTGTGGCATGAAAGGGCTCGCAGGGTCCAGACCTTTTTGCTCCCTTCCAATCAAGGGTTAATTTCATAATGGATGTGTCACCTGATTGCCTGGCTGGTTAGCTGGCCAAGTCTTGTAGCGCCTGCAGAGAACCTCAAGCTGTGATATGGAGCCAGCAAATACCATTAATCCTCTCAATAAGAAGGATCACATATGTAAAATGTCTGGAGCTATAACTAGTTGGGCAGGTAGAGGGGAAAGGCAGATCTGGGCAAGATGAGCATATGCAGAAAATAGCTTGAGTTTGCAAATTGCATTTGACCATCTTTTTCTCTTTCAATTTCTTTCTTCTCCCTCCTTGTATTTCTCTCGACTTATTATCAACAGGAAAGGATTTCTGTGTGAACACTAAAACGTCAGGCAGATGATTGACTGAATGTTTATTGAATACCTCATTTATTTTTAAATAGCAAGCATTTTCGATTAAAAACCTGGAACTCATAAACAGCTTTTACCTTTAAGTCTGTAGCCTAATAGTAGAGGTTATTATTAAGTGCAGAAAAATAATAATGACAAGCAACACACTTTACTGATAATCTACATATTCTAACAATATAAATTATCCCCAGCAATTTGAAAAGAAAAAATATGTTTTTCCATTACCCGTTAGAAATGTAGTGCTGTTAATTCGTCCAGAGGCAAAATCTCATTAATGCTGTTCACTTAACTAACAGTTTATAGAGAAATTATTTATTACGTGGCATAACATAAAGTCAATTTTGGGTTCATAAGGTGTGTCAATGGAATCCAATGTGAATGTCAAAGGTGCAGATGTTAAAGGTGCAGATTGGTAAGCTCAATTTCTACTTGATGTTAAAGACACACTGCGAAGCACAATTTAAATAAATGTCAACATATCTCCCACAGATTTGATACAGTCATGAAAATCAGTACATATATAGGAGAAAGGGCTTCCTTCCTATAAGGAGTCACAGTATGTTGCAACCTTCAGTGCTGGCAATTCACAACAGCTCACAGATGCAATATTGACAACACGCTGTGGATGTTTCTCTGATGCTTGCAGGCATAGTTAACTATAAAAGTAAAGTAGATAACACTGATGAAAAAGTTGCAAGAGGTCAATCTTTGCAGCATTAACTCTCCAAACAGCCATTGCAAAGGGGTAGGTGGTCCTGAGGGACGCTAAACTTGATGAGTAAAATACTAAAAACAAAATATGATTCCGGTAAAAAGAAAAGCCACATTTCTGGGGACAGCATGGTGGCGAGGTCATTAGCACTGCTGCCTCGCGGCACTGAGGACTCGGGTTCGATCCTGGCCGTGGGTCACAGTCCGTGTAGAATTTGCTTGAGTTTCACCCCCACAACCCAAAGATGTGAAGGGGAGGTGGATTGGTCACGTTAAATTGCCCCTTAATTGGAAAATATTTTTGAAATGCAGCACCTCTGATGACCTCAGACATCCTAAAATGCTTTACAGCCAATGGAATACTTTTGAATTGTACTCACTGTTATAATATAGGAAACCCGGCAGCCAATTTGCACATTGCATGCTCCTGCAAATAGCAACTTTATTTGTTACAACCAGATGGTTTGCTTTTTAGTGATGTTGGGATGAACATTGCCCAGAATACCAGGAATAACAGTTATCCTTTGAAATAATGCCATGGAATTTTTTTTGTCCACCGGGAGGGCAAATAGGGGGTTCAGTTTATCGTCTCATCTGAAAGACAGCACCTCCAACAGTGCAGCACTCCCTTAGTACTGCACAGGGTGTCAGGTTAGATATTTGTGCTCAAATGTGTCTGGAGTGTAACTCAAACCCACAACTTTCTGACTTCGGAGCAAGAATGCGATAAGCTGGATCATCTTCTGATTGTTGCCAATCATTACATCTTTAAAGCCCACAACTTGACCTCACAGTTATCTGATTCCGAATTCACAAACATTCTCCAGCATCCTATACAGTTCTCATTATATAACGGGCACACAATCTGAGAGACTTGCAAAAGGGTTTTTTTTCCAAATGAAAAGTCTTGCTATCCTTCATACCTGAATTGCTTGAACTGTTTTTTAAAAGGGATGAGATGTGTCCCCACTCTGCAAAGTTGCATTCCTCCACCCAGGTGCCTCCACGTACAGTAAACATGTTCCCACCCCTAATATTTGCTGTGGGGCCAATTTGGGAGTCAATTATAATGAACTGGCAAAAGTTATTTTTTAATAGATTGAGAGTACCCAGTTCATTTTTCCAATTAAGGGGCAATTTAGCGTGGCCAATCCACCTACCCACACAAACACGGGGAGAATGTGCAAACTCCACACGGACAATGACCCAGAGCCGGGATCGAACCTGGGACCTCGGCGCTGTGAGGTAACAGTGCTACCACTGCACCACCGTGCTGCCCAGCTGCCAGAAGTTTAACCATCTTTGCCAGCCCCGACATCAACAGTTATACCAGGTCAGTGTGTCTTAAATCGACGACAGGTGCTGAGACTTGAATTCCAGCTAAAGGTCTCAATCACAGAATGATTTGATTTCTTAAAAGTGGTCAGATTTGCAGGTGATACCAAATTAAGTGAGGTAGTGGGAGCAGAAAGACAGCTCAGGAGTAATAGGATAACCTGGGCAAGATATGTGAGTAGGCAGAACAATAGCAGATGGAATTCATTGGAGACAATTGTAACATGCTTTGCAAAGGAAAAATAAATAGAAGACACTGATTACTCAATAACTGGCGTTGAAAGAGCTAAGGATAAAGCTCGACAAACCGAGGAGTCTTAGTAGACTCAGCAGGCATAATCTTCTGCACTTAGTCCCGTTAGAAAAGCGGAAACATTTGGAGGTGGGGGACCTGGTTTACTAATTGGTATGCTTTGCCAAGACTCTTTTCCCAGGCTATGGCATTGGTGGCCCACTTCTGGGTTGCCTGATCATTCAGAGAGGGAGGGTGAATGTCACACCCATTCCTAGTTCAAGAGGGACACAGAGTGGCTTACAAAGGCTAACACGGGAAGGGTGAGGAGACATGGGCAGGCTTCTCCCTGGGTCCCTGCTTTCTACCTGGTGGCCCAGCTCTAGGATCAGAAGAGACACAGAAACTAGGAACAGGAGTAGATCATTCAGCCCTTCGAGCCTACTCAGCCATTCAGTATAATTATGGCTGATCTTCTATCTCAATGTCATATTCCCGCTTTCTTCCCATACCTCTTGATGCCATTAAAATCTAAACATTTATCATCTCTTTCAGTCATTTGGCCTCCAGAGTTTTCTGTGAGAGAGAAATCCACAGGTTCATTACCCTTTGAGTGAAGAAACAGTTCCTCATCTCAGTCCTAGACGGCCTATCCCATGTCCTGAGACTGTATCCACTGATTCTAGACTTCCCTGCACCTCATCTATCCAACCCTGTTAGAATTTTATACGCTTCAATTAGATCTCCTCTCTTCCTTCTAAACTCTAGTGAATAAGGCCCAGTCGAACAAATCTCTCCTCATCGAACAGTCCTGCCAACCCTAGTGTCAGCCTAGTGAACCTCCGCTGCACTCTCTCTTTGGTATGTACATCCTTTCGTAGGTAGGACATCAAAACTGCTGCCCTACTTCAGGTGTGGTCTCAACAAGGCTCTGCATAACTGTAGTAAGACATCCCTACTTACAATGAAGGCCAACATATAATTTGCCTTGGAAATTCTTTGCTGCACCTGCCTTTCCATTTTCATTGACTGGTGTACAAGGACACTCTTGTACAAGGACACCCCTGAGGACGGCAGAGTAGCACAGTGGGCAGCACTGCTGCCTCACAGCGCAAGGGACCCCGGTTCGATCCCAGCCATTGGTGACTATGTGGAGTTTGTACGTTTCCAAGTGTCTGCAACGGTTTCCTCCGGGTGCTCTGGTTTCCTCCCACAGTCTAAAGATGTGTGGTTAAGTGGATTGGCCAGACTAAATTGCCCCTTACAGTCCAGGGTTATGCATGTTAGGTTATGGGGGTACGGGAAAGGGCGGGGTGGACGGGGGAGTGTAAATGGGTAGAGTGCTCATCAAATGGTCGACGCAGACTCGATTGGCCTCCTTCTGCACTGTAGGGATGCTATGATCTGTGACTCAGATGCCATTGTACATCCACACTTCCCAATATAACACCATTTAAATAATGCTGTTCCTTTCTGTTTTTCACACCAAAGTATATGGGCGCGATTATGGGTGGGAGAATAGCGGGAGGCCCGCTATTACTGAAGAATCTCTCCCCAACATATCCAATCCACACAAAGCAATAACCAACAAAGGCAAGAGTTTAACAGTGGCACTGCCAGAACAATGGAATATAGGTACATAGGTCAAAGGAGATAATGATCAAACCTTAATGTGCTCCAGTCAGCCATGCATCTTGAATATTAAGCTCATTTCTGGTCACTAGAAAAGAAGAAAAACATTCAAACGCAGTGCAGGAAGGAGGCAGGAGGCTGATTTCGAATGCTAGAGGTTTGTGCTCAGAGAAACAATGATAGAAATTTGAATTTTTCATTCCAGAAAGGAGATGTATGACACTTGACCGATAGAAGCATTGAATGTTAAGATTACAAAATAAGTTAACCCGGAATATTATTTCAAATTTAACAGAAGGAGTGGAAAGAGAGGATGTGTATTTAAAGCAAAGAACTTTAAAACAGAGAGGAGGAGGAATTTCTTTAGCCAGAGGGTGGTGAATCTGTGGAACTTTTTGCTGCAGAAGGCTGTGGAGGCCAAATCACTGAGTGTCTTTAAGACAGAGATGGATAGATTCTTGGTTAATAAGGGGGTCAGGGGTGATGGGGAGAAGGCAGGGGAATGGGGATGGGAAAATTATCAGGCATGATTGAATGGCGGAGCAGACTTGATGGGCTGAGTGGCCTAATTCCACTTCTATGTCTTATGGTATTGTGGGTACTTCAGCACAGATCTCAGTATAGTCTTCTTCACACGCAAAGTAACCACTTTCTGGCTTAAATTAGAGTAATGGAGTCAAAAACTCTGGTTAAGAAACAGTTGGAAGTTGCAATGCAGGACGGGGTTGGGAAATTGGCATTAGGCTATTGAAGGGCCTGAATATCCTTCTTCCTGCATTATTATTTTCTGATCTCATGAGCCCATGTCTGTGATATAAGATCGCAACATATTCACCTAAAAAGTGAAAGCCTCAACAGCACGATTCCTTCTAAAACACAAGCAATTATGTTACTAAATTTATAAAGGACACAGTGATAGAAACTATGATTGATACTAACACCAAATCATCTCATTCCACCCTTTTCCACTAAGTAAGAGTTACTGTTCCAACGCAGCCATGGTGAATCATCCCTGGGTTCTCATTGTATCTCTGCCAGATATGGCTATAGAAATTCAGCGATGGTTCAATGTCAACTGTGTGTGTATATTCAGCACTGAGATATCTAGGCTCAATAGCCCCTGCAAAGTCATATCATCAATGACAGCATCTGCCTTCATTGTTTAATGATAAAAACTCAAAAGAAAAACAAATGACTGAGATGGACACAAAATAAAAGAATGCAAATATTAATATTTCTTTCTCTTTTATTTTTATGAAGAGGTCCTAATCATGGCAGTGACTTTTAAAGCAGAATTTGATCACATAAAATGTGTCCATTAAATATCAAATAAAAGGTGAGTTGTTAGAATTGATGTCATGTAGACTTCACTATGTTCTTATTGAAAATGAAAAAATGAAATGAAAATCGCTTATTGTCACGAGTAGGCTTCAATGAAGTTACTGTGAAAAGCCCCTAGTCGCCACATTCCGGCGCCTGTCCGGGGAGGCTGGTACGGGAATCAAACCGTGCTGCTGGCCTGCTTGGTCTGCTTTAAAAGCAAACGATTTAGCCCAGTGAGCTAAACCATTGAGTAACTTATATAGATTAACAATGACAATTATGTTAATATGACATTTTCCACATAGATCAGTCAGCATATTTCAATAAGAAGGTGTGGATCCCGCTCAGTGAACAAAGGAATTTAGAGGGGGGAGAATCCATAGGTACATCTGAAGAGGTGGATATTTTAGATGTTTGAAGGTGATGAGAGCAAAGTAAAGTAGCTATAGAAGAGAATTCCAGAAGTCTAGAGCATAATTTGTACAGGACCAGACTCGCAGTGGTGAATCTGGAGTGATTTTACAAGTTGTAATGTCTGTACGACTGGAAAAAATGCATTATGTACACCGGAATGCAACCGTGGAGGGATCTGGAAAAAAAAAGGAAAGAGTTGCAAAGCCAATTCGCTGTGGAACAAGTGGCCAAGCGGACTTAATGAATTGGGGTGCAAGAATGCATGGGACTTTATTGGGGAGGAGACTGCATTCTGAATCAGCTTAAGTTTGTCAAGGAATGAGTCAAGGATGTCAGTGAGAAGTACCTTCGAGGTGGTGAGGGGTAAAAGGTTTCAGTGGCACATGAGAGTGTTTTAATGCAGGGCAATGTGGAATAAAGTGGTGTCAATGAAAAGCCAAACAGTGAGCAGAAAGCTCACCTCAGCCTTAAGAGGAACACTAAGGAAGTTGCAGCAATGGATGTGGCCAAGGCGAGGAACCAGGGTACTTCATATAATTAGTGTAGAAGGATTAATTTATATCTAATAGTTCATTTTCATCTCTGCATATTGTGTGAGGAATTTGCCACCCTCTGTAACATCCTTCTTCCTGATGAGCAGCAATAGTTGAATGTTGTGTCCTTCATAGTAATGAAAGAAAATGGAGAACAGAGATTGTGTATATGCAGTAAGAAGCAGAATTCATACCCATTACTTTGAGCAGCATTACACCTGGGCACAACCTCAGGGCCGAACTGACAAATTAATATCCTGCATTCACTTCAGGTAAGTCAATAGTACAATGAAAATACCCACAGCAATTTCTCAATATCTGACTAGTATTGTGGTGCACATTCTGATCAGAACTGCATCAGTAACTTGTGTGTTTCATTATCATTTTTAAATTAAAGCACAGTACCTAATCTTTGCAATAAAGGCTCAAATATCATGATTAATTGAATCTTTCATGTTAGACAGTGGAATCTGGTTTTTGGTTCACTTGTTTGAGAAAGTTAGATATGGCCTTGAGCAAGGCGCATACCAATGCCAATCTCAATTATCCAATCTTTCCCATCATTAAGGTAAAAGACGCATTCCAGTGTTTAATATGACATAGCCTGTACTTACCTATCAAGCCTCATAACAATATATTTAAACATGATGGCATCTGGTACTTCATAACCTATTGCTATATGTTAGTTTAAGTTAACACATCACAATACTACTCAGCTTTCCTTACTGAAAATATTTTTCTACTTATAGCTTTGTAATATTACAATATTAATATTATGCAAGCAGAGATAGCTGTAATAAACATTAATGGTTTATATAAGCATATGAAAAGCATGTGGTTGAGCTCATCTATTGCATGAACTCCTCCATGTGTCTGCACAGCTTCAGG